>NC_052317.1:14710367-15322867 GCF_016432855.1 Salvelinus namaycush | reverse complement strand
TATCCCAAAAGCATGATGGTGTACAGTAATTACTATATGCACAACCTCAAAGAAAGGAACAAGGTGGGTAGATAACTAAGTGTGTCATTAGAGCAAAGTATTTATAAACTACAAATCTGATCTCTTAAACGTTTTGTTCATTTTTGTTCGATTATCTAAACAACAGGCCATAATTGATTTTGTTCCAATAGGCCTCGCATATTCCCATGTTCAAGGAACTTCATGTTTTGATTGGATTATTTTGCCTAAATACCTTTAGGCCTACCTATATATACAGTTGAAGACGGAAGTTTACATACACTTAGGTTGGAGTCATTAAAACTCATTTTCAACCACTCCACAAATTTCTTGTTAACAAACTGTAGTTTTGGCAAGTCATTTTTCCAACAATTGTTTACAGACAGATTATTTCACTTATAATTCACTGTATCACAATTACAGTGGGTCAGAAGTTTACATACACTAAGTTGATTGTGCCTTTAAACAGCTAGGAAGATGATAGCTTCTGATAGGCTAACTGACATCATTTGAGTCAATTGGAGGTGTACCTGTGGATGTACACTGCTCAAAAAAAATAAAGGGAACACTTAAACAACACAATGTAACTCCAAGTCAATCACACTTCTGTGAAATCAAACTGTCCACTTAGGAAGCAACACTGATTGACAATAAATTTCACATGCTGTTGTGCAAATGGAATAGACAAAAGGTGTAAATTATAGGCAATTAGCAAGACACCCCCAATAAAGGAATGGTTCTGCAGGTGGTGACCACAGACCACTTCTCAGTTCCTATGCTTCCTGGCTGATGTTTTGGTCACTTTTGAATGCTGGCGGTGCTTTCACTCTAGTGGTAGCATGAGACGGAGTCTACAACCCACACAAGTGGCTCAGGTAGTGCAGTTCATCCAGGATGGCACATCAATGCGAGCTGTGGCAAAAAGATTTGCTGTGTCTGTCAGCGTAGTGTCCAGAGCATGGAGGCGCTACCAGGAGACAGGCCAGTACATCAGGAGACGTGGAGGAGGCCGTAGGAGGGCAACAACCCAGCAGCAGGACCGCTACCTCCGCCTTTGTGCAAGGAGGTGCACTGCCAGAGACCTGCAAAATGACCTCCAGCAGGCCACAAATGTGCATGTGTCAGCATATGGTCTCACAAGGTGTCTGAGGATCTCATCTCGGTACCTAATGGCAGTCAGGCTACCTCTGGCGAGCACATGGAGGGCTGTGCGGCCCCACAAAGAAATGCCACCCCACACCATGACTGACCCACCGCCAAACCGGTCATGCTGGATGATGTTGCAGGCAGCAGAACGTTCTCCACGGCGTCTCCAGACTCTGTCACGTCTGTCACATGTGCTCATGTGCTCAGTGTGAACCTGCTTTCATCTGTGAAGAGCACAGGGCGCCAGTGGCGAATTTGCCAATCTTGGTGTTCTCTGGCAAATGCCAAATGTCCTGCACGGTGTTGGGCTGTAAGCATAACCCCCACCTGTGGACGTCGGGCCCTCATACCACCCTCATGGAGTCTGTTTCTGACCGTTTGAGCAGACACATGCACATTTGTGGCCTGCTGGAGGTCATTTTGCAGGGCTCTGGCAGTGCACCTCCTTGCACAAAGGCGGAGGTAGCGGTCCTGCTGCTGGGTTGTTGCCCTCCTACGGCCTCCTCCACGTCTCCTGATGTACTGGCCTGTCTCCTGGTAGCGCCTCCATGCTCTGGACACTACGCTGACAGACACAGCAAATCTTTTTGCCACAGCTCGCATTGATGTGCCATCCTGGATGAACTGCACTACCTGAGCCACTTGTGTGGGTTGTAGACTCAGTCTCATGCTACCACTAGAGTGAAAGCACCGCCAGCATTCAAAAGTGACCAAAACATCAGCCAGGAAGCATAGGAACTGAGAAGTGGTCTGTGGTCACCACCTGCAGAACCATTCCTTTATTGGGGGTGTCTTGCTAATTGCCTATAATTTCCACCTTTTGTCTATTCCATTTGCACAACAGCATGTGAAATTTATTGTCAATCAGTGTTGCTTCCTAAGTGGACAGTTTGATTTCACAGAAGTGTGATTGACTTGGAGTTACATTGTGTTGTTTAAGTGTTCCCTTTATTTTTTGAGCAGTGTATTTCAAGGCCTATCTTCAAACTTAGTGCCTCTTTGCTTGACATCAAGGGAAAATCTAAAGAAATCAGCCGAGACCTCAGAAGAAAATGATTGACCTCCACAAGTCTGGTTCATCCTTGGGAGCAATTTACAAATGCCTGAAGGTACCACGTTCATCTGTACAAACAATAGTACGCAAGTATAATCACCATGGGACCACACAGCCATCATACCGCTCAGGAAGGAGACGCGTTCTATCTCCTAGAGATGAACGCACTTAAAAAGTGCAAATCAATCCCAGAACAACAGCAAAGGATCTTGTGAAGATGCTGGAGGAAACAGGTACAAAAGTATCTATATCCACAGTAAAACGAGTCCTATATCGACATAGCCTGAAAGGCCGCTCAGCAAGGAAGAAGCCACTGCTCCAAAACCGCCATAAAAAAAGACAGACTACGGTTTGCAACTGCACATGGGGACAAAGATCGTACTCTTTGGAATAATGTCCTCTGATCTGATGAAACAACAATAGAACTGTCTGGCCATAATGACCATCGGTATGTTTAGAGGAAAACGGGGGAGGCTTGCAAGCCGAAGAACACCATCCCAACCGTGAAGCACGGGGGTGGAAGCATCATATTGTGGGGGTGCTTTGCTGCAGGAGGGACTGGTACAATTCACAAAATAGATGGCATCATAAGGTAGGAAAATTATGTGGATATATTGAAGTAACATCTCAAGACATCAGTCAGGAAGTTAAAGCTTGGTCGCAAATGGGTCTTCCAAATGGACAATGACCCCAAGCATACTTCCAAAGCTGTGGCAAAATGGCTTAAGGACAACAAAGTCAAGGTATTGGAGTGGCCATCACAAAGCCCTGACCTCAATACCATACACAATTTGTGGGCAGAACTGAAAAAGCGTGTGCGAGCAAGTAGGCCTACAAACCTGACTCAGTTACAACAGCTTTGTCAGGAGGAAGGGGCCAAAATTCACCCAACTTATTGTGAGAAGCTTGTGGAAGTCTATCCGAAATGTTTGACCCAAGTTCACCAATTTAAATGCAATGCTACCAAATACTAATTGAGTGTATGTAAACTTCTGACCCACTGGGAATGTGATGAAAGAAATAAAAACTGAAATAAATCATTCTCTCTACTATTATTTCACATTCTTAAAATCAAGAGGTGATCCTAACTGACCTAAGACAGGGAATTTTTACTAGGATTAAATGTCAGGAATTGTGAAAAACTGAGTTTAAATGTATTTGGCTAAGGTGAATGTAAACTTCTGACTTCAACTGTATATTAAAAAAAAACTGCATCTATGCCCAACCTGGCAAGCGTGGCGAGGATATTCTCCACTGCTGGCCTGCTCTCCAGGCACCGTTGCATGAGCCTGAAGCCACAGACTGGCCAAAGTCATGTTTCTAAAAAATTAATTCTAAAATTCAAAAGAATTCAAAAGGCACATATAAATATTTTTTTGTTTAATTTGTATTTCATTCTAAGTCAGTCACAGCCTATATGCTCAATTAACGAAAGGTTGTTTAAATGCTGAGCCTTTAATATCCCCACCAGACTATTGTGTCGCACTCAGAATGCTTCACAATGTATTTCTTTGTAGGCTTTAGCCTTCAAATAATTTAAATTATATAGCCTAAATAATTAATTTCCGTTCCTTCTTAGGCTCCTGTCTGGCTCCTGACCTATTTAGAGAATGCCACGAGTGTGCAAAGCTGTCATCAAGGCAAAGGGTGGCTATTTGAAGAATCTCAAATATAAAATATGTTCTTTAACACTTTTTTGGTTATTTCATAGTTTTGATGTCTTCACTATTATTCTACAATGTAGAAAATAGTAAAAATAAAGAAAGACCCAAGAATGAGTAGGTGTGTACAAACTTTTGACTGGTACTGTATGACTAGGAATAAAGTGACAGAAAATAAACGGTAACAATGTGATTAGTCAAAGTTTGTGCAAAACTGGTGAAAGAAGATAGTCCAGGTAGCTATTTTGTTACCTGTTTAGCAGTCCTATGGCTTTGGGGTAGGGTCCTGTTGATTCCAGACTTGGCACGTCGGTACCTCTTAAAGCACGTGATGCAATAATTTACATGGTAGTGTAGAATGTTCATTCAAATGATGCAAACTGATGTGGCTCAAGAAATGGAATGTATTTTTTTTATGTCAGTTGAGTTGATTTAACAAATCACAACACAGATTGATGGGTACACTTCCTGCTTTGCTCCTATGGGTACACTCGCAGAGGCCGGAAGTCTACCCATTATGCCATCATTGTCTTGAATGGGAACACCCGTTCTAATCAATGAGGGGATTCGATTAATCTGGCCCGGGTGACATTTTGGAACCGGGCTGCATCCCAGTTGTGAGCCAGCACATGACGTAATGAGTAGGATTCTGTGAGAAGATCTCAATTGCATACTCCTCGCGTCCTCTCTCCTCGTCTCCTTCTCAGAACACATTGGACGAGCTCTGGCTTTCTCATCCAATGTTTTTTGAGAAGGAGAGAGGACGCAAAGAGCATGCAATTCGGGTCTTTCCTGTGTTTTACACAGTGGTGTAAAGTACTTAAGTAAAAATACTTGAAATAACTATTTAAGTAGTTTATTATGGTATCTGTATTTATATTTTTGACAACTTTTACTTTTACTTTTCACTCCATACATTTTCCCTGACACTAAAAACTACTTGTTACATTTTGAATGCTTGGCAGGACAGGAAAATTGTGAAATTCACACCCTTATCAAGAGAACATCCCTGGTCATTCCTCTGATCTGGCAGACTCTAAACATATATGCTTCATTTGTAAATGATGTGTGTTGGAGTGTGCCCCTGGCTAATCGTGAATTTGGTGCCGTCTGGCTTGCTTAATATAAGGAATTTGAATTGATGTATACTTTAACTTTTGATACCAAATACTTTTAGACTTTTACTCAAGTAGTATTTTACTGGGTCACTTTTACTTGAGTCATTTTCTATTAAGGTATCTTTACTTTTACTCAAGTATGACAATTGGGTACTTTTTCTACCACAGGTTTTTCATAACCCCACGGTTCTCAACCCTTGTACCTAGAGAGCTACCGTCCTATTGGTTTTCAATCCAACCCAACTCTACTCAAGCTCACCTGTTGCTCTCCAGGAAAATGTTGTAAATCCCTGGTCTAACTAATGCTGAGTGACAGTGTGAAAGGCATAGTAACTCTGTAATTGTTGTTTTATAATAACAGTAATATGTGTATAAAAATGTTTTAACTACAATGTTATTTCTTGAAAATGGTATTCGTATAAGACGCTATGAGCCTTCTCAACTTCCTGGAATCCAATGTTGCTGCTGTTGGGGTCAGGGTAGTTAGATGTAATTGTTGCCTCCACAGAGACTGAGAATACCCGTCGTTGACCTCGACCTAGATGTTCTCCCCTCAGCATTCACTCCAGGGTGATCCGATAAGAGCTCAGTCTGTATTGTCTAGAGAGACAGAAAATATATGCATGACAATGTTATAGACAACAATCAATAAAATAAATAGGCCTAGGCCTATACAACATAAACTAAAACAGGCTCAGGGATCATTAAGCATATTAATTTATAAGCCGTATTGATGGTAGCACAATACATTTACATAATTTAGCAGATGCTCTTATCCAGAACAACTAACAGGAGCAGTTAGGATTAAGGGCCTTACTCATAAGGGCACATAGACAGATTTTTCACCTTATCTGCTAGGTGATTAGAACCAGCAACCTTCCGGTTACTGGCCCAAAACTTTAACCGAAAGGCTACCTGCCTCAATACTATTGATGGCTCTCTTGGTCTTGTATACTTGAAGAATGTATAGCTAACTCATTGTTCAAAGGTTTAGTGGTCAAGTTTGAGGCAGTTTTTCTTCCTTTTGTGTATGGGCTAGTTAGGATAGTATTGGTATAAAAGCTAGACTGGCAATTGCAAGTTGTTTCCAGTTGATCCTGGGTATTCTGAAGAAAGTTTCCAACACACCAGGTTTGATGAGAGACAAGAAATCAGAGTGTTACACACACGCCATGTTCTACCAGCATTATCGGAATAAGCTGGTCCCATTCTTGACAGCCGAGACATTCACTGTCTGTTGGTAGAGGTAGGCATCTCCCACAACTGCACCACCGGTCACCGTGTGTTCTGGGAAGAGCCTGTGTTTCCTCCACATCTGCTCGTTCCTGTCTCTCTCTAGTTCTTTTCTCTCGGACAGTAAACAAATGGAACAACCGTACCTCAGTATACTCCGGCTCAAACCGATATGGCACAACAGTACCATTCTGAAAATAAGGCAGATCTCCAATTTCCTCTTCGTTCTCGATCTGACATTCTTTATTGTAATTCAATTTGACAAGGGCAGCAAATATGGGGGAGTGAGAAAATACAATTATTGTTTGCATCCTTAAAACACGCCCGGGTCCCGATTCCATTGCACGCATTAATCTACTTCCAGGATTTCAATAAGAAAATAAAAAAATACAGTGGTTAAATTTTTCCTACTGACATAAATTTACAGAAAAATTATTGCAGTCATGAGAGGCCAGAGCGGTGTGTTTGGGAGGTATTTATGATGGACTTTGACGTTGCATGGGGTTTCTATGGGGAAGACGGGGGTAGAATCAGCGTATTACCTGCATCTAAATACTCAACCAATGGACCTAAAAACTGTCTGGGGTACTGACAAACAACAAGGAAAGTGTTATAAAGGGTCCAGGTGTCACGCCCTGACTTTAGTTATATTTGCTTTCTTTATTATTTGGTTAGGTCAGGGTGTGACAAGGGGTGGTTTGTTTAGTTTTGTATTGTCTAGGGGTTTGTATTGTCTAGGGGTTTGTCTTGTCTAGGGTTTTTTGTTATCTATGGGTATTTTGTATTGTCTATGGGTTGTAGGTTTGTGGTGGCCTGAGTGGGTTCCCAATCAGAGACAGCTGTTTATCGTTGTCTCTGATTGGGGAGCCTATTTAGGTTGCCATTTTCCATGTTGGTTTGTTGTCCATGTTTAGTTGCCTATGAGCACTACGTTGGCTTCACGTTTCGTTTGTTAGTTTGTTAAGTGTTCTTCGTGGAATTAAAAGATGTATTCCAATCACGCTGCACCTTGGTCCACTCCTGATTTCTTGTCTCTCATCAAACCTGGTGTGTTGAATTGCAGGGTGCAAAATATTACAAAAAATATTTATAATCATGCAATCACAAGTGAAATATACCAAAACACAGCTTAGCTTGTTGTTAATCCACCTATCGTGTCAGATTTTGAAAATATGCTTTACAGAGAAAGAAATCCAAGCTTTTGTGAGTGTATCAATCAATGCTAGAACAGCTAGCCCCAAATTAGCATGGTCACGAAAGTCAGAAAAGCAATAAAATGAATCGCTTACCTTTGACAATCTTCGGATGTTTGCGCTCACGTGACTCCCAGTTACACAACAAATGTTATTTTTGTTCGATTAATATTACTTTTATAACAAAAAAATGCCATTTGGGTTGCGCATTATGTTCAGAAAACCAAAGCCTCGTTCCGTTCAACGAAAATTCCAAAAAGTATCCGTAATGGTCGTAGAAACATGTCAAATGTTTTTTATAATCAATCTTCAGGTTGTTTTTAACAAACATAATCGATAATATTTCAACCGGACCGTAACCTATTCAATAAGAGAGAAAAAGGAAATGGAGAGCTACCCTCTCGCGCGCAGGAACTATTCAGAGGACACCTGACTACTTTTGAAAAATCTTGCTAATTTTTCAAAATAAAAGCCTGAAACTATGTCTAAAGCCTGGTCACAGCCTGAGGAAGCCATTGGAAAAGGAATCTGGTTGATCCCCCTTTAAATGGAAGAAAGACGGGCCAGGAAACACAGATAAAAAAATATATATATCACTTCCGGGTTAGATTTTCTCAGGTTTTCGCCTGCAGAATCAGTTTTGTTATACTCACAGAAAATATTTTGACAGTTTTGGAAACTTTGGAGTGTTTTCTATCCTAATCTGTAAATGATATGCATATTCTACGATCTGGACCTGAGAAATAGTCCGTTTACTTTGCGAACATTATTTAAAAATATAAAAAAATCTGACCCCTAGCGTCAAGAGGTGAAATGGCCGTGACACCAGGAGTGTTTTGGGTGAACTTCCCCTTTAATTGATGTGTCACTGACTTGGACCTGGGACTTGCTTGCACCTGTTCTTTATTTAAGGTGAACGCCAGAAGCTGGACGCCGTCGACTGAGGAGAACGCGTGCTGTTGCTGTTGCAGACCAACTCATTTCCATTGCAAGAAGGCCTTTATGGAAATTGGAATGGCAAACTCGTCACCCTTCCCAAAGCTAAGTACCTCTCTATAGTTAATTTCCAACATTTCACCTGATCGCACTGTCGGACAACATTCTCTACAGCTTTGTGCTACACACTCGTTAATTCACGTTTACCCTTTCCTAAATTAAGTAGCCTTCCCCTCTTTCAATCCGCACCAGTATAGTCTCACAACCAGGGCAAATTCCTTTCGATCACACTCGACAAAGTCATTGTGGATTATAGCGACTTTTCTGCCTGAACACTCCCAGCTCACATCTGAACTATTTGAGTGTCCCTCCACTTGCACTTACTAGAAAGACCATTAAAAGCCTGAGTTGTTGTGAATAGACATTGGCCTTTATTGATACCAGATAACGTTACTTGAGACACTATCCCCTGCTTCTCCATTTATTTTGGTTTTGTCATGTTCGTCGTAAAGATGAGACCAAGGCGCAGCGTGAGTAGAGTTCCACATATTTAATAAAAAGAAACTCATAAACAAAAAACAACAAAAGCACAAACGAAACGTGAAGCTACTAATGTGCACAAAGGCAACTATACGTAGATAAATATGATCCCCTATCAGAGACAACGATAAACAGCTGTCTCTGATTGGGAACCATATCAGGCCAACATAGACATACAATACACCTAGATGACAACACCCCTAGACATGCAAAAACCCTAGACATACAAACTAGCGTACCCACCCTAGTCACACCCTGACCTAACCAAAATATATAGAAAAACAGAGATATCTAAGATCAGGGCGTGACAGGTTTAAATAACTGTATCAAGCCTTTTTGATTTTCCCATTAAATCTATTTCCCCATTATTGTTTGTTTTTGCTTTGATATTATTACACTCCTTTTCTTAGTTTATTGTGGCTTCATTGCTATCTAGTTTAATATATATTTTTTAGAGGTATTGTGGTTTATTGTACTAGGCCCCAGGGGCACAACTTTCACTGGGGACGGGGGGTCACATCCCCCCACATTATGAAATAGCATTTTTGTCCCTCCCAGTTTAATCATTGCAATGTGATACAAAAAGTGGCATCGGTGTGCTTAAGGACCATGGGTGTGTTCAGCCGGCTGGATTTAGGACCACATGGACACCCCAGAGCGGGCTGACAGAATGTGAAGACAAAGCTTCTGGAAGGCTGGCTGGACCAGCCTGGAAGAGTTGAGCATAGTTTAGAGTGTATGTGTTACGCTCTTTCACCGAGTTGTACAGGCAAGCAGAGCAGTAACTGGCTACTCTTTAGTTGACTGATGTAGTCGGCAAGGTAACTGCTGTTTAACTTAACAGAAAAAAAACGAAACTGGTGTTTCTTTGCAGTGCTGAACTAGTACGTTAGCTAATGTTTCATCCTCTCTCGACTGAGGTGAATTAATTAGCTACGCTAGTTAGTAGCTACCACAGCCAGGTCTAGCCTATAGCTATCTGTCAGATAGCAATATGAGGTGGCTATTGTTACTATCTAACAGCAGTAGTTAATATGGAAATGTTTTGTAGCCTTTGTTTTGTTCCGTTTCAACAGAAGTAAATTAACTTGTCTAGCTTTCGCCAGTTGATGTACCGTTAGAGAGAGAGCTTGCCAGAAGTTGGCTAACATTAGCTATTATTTTTGCCGCAATCACACTAGACCTGAATCAAAATATTAAACCATCAGCCAAATGATTGAAGATTGATATTCTGACTTTTTTTATTGATCTGTCAGTTTCCCTTGCTAATTCCCTGCTTTTCACACTGACACAGTAATAAACAGCTCCAACGTTACAAGCTTCACTTTCATGGGGCACAGTAGAGGTCTGTGTGGGACTGAGTTCTTCATCCTTCTCCATCTGCAGATTTTCCCAGCACCCTCTGGCTTTCTGTCTAACTCCCTACAACAAGAACTGGTCCCAAACCCATATTTTAGACATATGTGACAAAGCTCACTTGCCAGCCATGGTCCGAGCAATTTTGCGCCCTATAGGCAATATCAAATGCGCAAAAATAACTTAAGAAATAGTTTAAATTACCAGAGATTCTCACATGGCCTTTATATTAGGCTATCTGTATTACTGGGCAATATCAGAAAATATGCTGGATGTAGTTTGAAGAGAGCAGAGTAGGAGAGACTTTCTAGCCTACCTTTTAGGAGTGGGAAGATTTTCAGATGGAGAAATATGGGTGATCAATATTTAGGCCTATTTCTAGGCAATGTAGTAACTTATTTAGGAAGTACATTGCCTTGGAAAGATAACTGTCCCGCGCTTCTCTGCCCATGCATAGGATATAGCCTACTCTATTTAATTGAGACCACACGCGCACACCTGATCTCGCTGGTATGGCTACTGAACTTGAAGCAGTAAGAATTTGACCTCAATACTTGCTACGTTTTGCATAGGGTCATAAGATTTAGCCTATATTTTAAGAGGACGATTTGCAGGCAGAGACAAATAAATGGGAAATCAATACTTATTGAAAATGAAAAGCTGCTACGCTCGCTCACCATATTAACCTATGCGCGCATTGTGCCCTTTTCAATGATGATTACCTTTTTGGATTGTACTTCTACTCACGTTGGTTGAGCACTCTCCACTATCAATAACCTATTTATTTACAGACACTGTAGTGAACTACAATCTAATCATATTTAAGTTAACTTCCACGTGATTCTCAAGGATTTGAACCAACAACCTTGCGGTTACTGGCCCAACACTCTTAAATATGGCTGCAATCCCGGTAACGGGATCGATATGACAACAGCTAGTGAAAGTGCAGGGCGCCAAATTCAAACAACAGAAATCTCATAATTAAAATTCCTCAAACATACATGTGTTTTATACCATTTTAAAGGTAATCCTGTTGTTAATCCCACCAAAGTGTCCGATTTCAAATAGGCTTTTCAGCAAAAGCACCACAAACGATTATGTTAGGTCACCACCAACTCAAAGAAAAATTCAGCCATTTTTCCAGCCAAAGAGAGGAGGCACAAATAGCACAAATAGAGATAAAATTAATTACTAACCTTTGATGATCTTAATCAGATGACACTCATAGGACTTCATGTTACACAATACATGCATGTTTTGTTTGATAAAGTTCATATTGTCACGATCGTCTTTGGGTGAGAGAGAGGACCAAGGCGCAGCGTGTGGAAAATACATCTTCTTTTATTGAGAAGAGAGAGAAAACACAAAACGAACACTATACACAAAACAACAAACGACCGTGAAGCTAAATAACGTAAGTGCATACACAAGCTACAAACGTTCAACATAGACAATTACCCACAAACAGCTAAAGCCCATGGCTGCCTTAAATATGGCTCCCAATCAGAGACAACAATAACCAGCTGTCTCTGATTGAGAACCAATTCAGGCAACCATAGACTTTCCTAGACACCTACACTGAACACTAACCCATCTACTCTACTTAACCCCCTAAACCATACAACCACCCTAGACAATACAAAAACCACATACCTTCCCCATGTCACACCCTGACCTAACTAAAATAATAAATGAAACAAAGAATACTAAGGCCAGGGCGTGACACATATTTATATTAAAAAAATCAGAGTTTACATTGGCGTGTTACATTCACTAGTTTCAAAAACATCCAGTGATAGTGCATAGCCACATCGTTTCAACAGAAATACTCATCATAAATGTAGATGATAATACAAGTTATACACATGTAAATATAGATATACCTCTCCTTAATGCAACCGCTGTGTCAGATTTCCCAAAAAATTTACGGAAAAAGCAAACCATGCAATAATCTGAGACGGCGCTCAGAACTATAGTCAAATTAGCCGCCATGTTGGAGTCAACAGAAACCAGAAATTACATGATAAATATTCCCTTACCTTTGATGATCTTCATCAGAATGCACTCCCAGGAATCCCAGGTCCACAATAAATGCTTGATTTGTTCGATAATGTCCGTTATTTATGTCCAATTAGCTACTTTGGTTAGCGCGTTTGGTAAACAATTCCAAAGTCACGAAGCGCGTTCACTAAAACGTGACGAAATGTCCAAAAGTTCCGTAACAGTCAGTAGAAACATGTCAAACGATGTATTGAATTAATCTTTAGAATGTTGTTAACATAAATCTTGAATAACGTTCCAACCGGAGAATTACATTGACTTCAGATGAGCGATGGAACGGAGCTCCCTCTCATGTGAACACGCATGGTCAAAGAATGGTCACCTCATGGCAGTGGTGACTCATTCCTGTCTCCTTCGGCCCCCCTTCACATTAGAGTCATCAGACAAAGTTCTACAGACTGTTGACATCTAGTGGAAGCCGTAGGAAGTGAATACTCATTCATATCTCGCTGTGATTTCAATGGGATATTGGTTGAAACTCGACCAGCCTCAGAATTTCCACTTCCTGTTTGGATTTTTTCTCATGTTTTTCCCTCCCATATGAGTTATGTTATACTCACAGACATAATTCAAACCGTTTTAGAAACTTCAGAGTGTGTTCTATCCAATACTAATAATAATATGCATATATTAGCAACTATGACTGAAGAGCAGGCCGTTTACTCTGGGCACCTCTGTGCACCTTTCATCCAAGCTACTCAATACTGCCCCTTCAGCCACAAGAGGTTAATGAGGGGATTGTGTCATTGAAGCCAGGAGAATCCTAATACCACAGGAATCAGAGGGGACTTGACAAGCAGGAATTGAATAGCCTCGCTGTGGTTCCATGACACCCGTAGGTGGTCGGGAGTGGTGTTGTGGGTGACTCGGCCTATAGAGTGCTCTAACGTCCATGGGAATGGAGAGGGGCTGAGTGGGAATGTTCAGCTCGGAAGCCAGGGTATTGTCCAAAAAACTCTCGTCGGCCCCAGAGTCAATGAGAACCCAGAGAGATTTGGATTGGTTTCCCCACAACAGAATGGCATAAAAAGAGGTGCGAGCAGTGGAAGCAGGAACGTTCTCCATATGGCCCACCAGTGTCCTTGCTCCTACCTGTGATCCTGGCTTCTTTAGAGGACAAGAGGACACGAAATGACCAAGAGTCCCACAATACAGACAACTCTTTGTGTCCATCCTGTATTGCCATTCCGCTGGCGACAGCCCAGCTCTGCCTACTGGCACAGGGTCAGGAAGCGGTGACAAGGCCGTCTTCGGCAGCCTTCGGGGAAGGTGGGAAAGCCTCGGCAACGAGACCTCTGGGAGCTTCCGGGTTGACTCGGAGGCAATCGAATATCCTCTCCCTCCGTTGTTCCCAAAGTCGCCCATCGATTCAGATGGTCAAAGTGATGAGGGAATCGAGAACCGTTGGTAACTACCGAGCAGCTAGCTCATCCTTGACCTCCTCCGAGACACCGTGCAGGAACATATCGAACAGTGCTTCCTGATATGCTGCCAACGTGTGGAAATCCACTTCATAGTCAGCAACACTACAGGAGCCCTGACGAAGCTAGGTTAGCCTCCGTGCAGCTTCTCTCCCATAGAACGGGGTGTAAAAAACCTTCACCTCTGCCACGAATCCCTCCTGACTAACGCAGACTAACGCGTTCCCATCATACAGCAGTAGCCCAGGTGAGAGCCCTCCTGGACATCAACGTGATGAGATAGGCTATCTTGGAGTGATCTGAGGGGAAGGAGGATGGCTGAAGCTCGAAAATGAGGGCACACTGAGCTAGAAATGCCCTGACAGGTGCTCCACTCTCCATTGAAGCATTCCGGGGGGGGGGGGGGGGCGGTGCTCCCGAGAAGGTGGAGTGGCCGATGAGATGCCGCTGCTAGCAGCTGGGTTACTGAGGGGCTGTGGGGTTACCGCCGTGGTAGGCTTCCTCCCAGACAACCTGCTCCAGCAAACCGTCCAATGCCCGGTCATGGCTTTCAGCCAACATTTGGACCCCCTCCATAAGGCCACGAAGCAGTTCCTCGTGCCTCCCGATGGTGGCTCCTTGGGAAGAGATGGTGTCGCGCAGCTGGCCCAGGTCTGCTGGGTCAGTCATGGCCAGTTAGTACTATCAGGGTAAAGGTAAGACACAGATGCAGACCGTGTTGAAGTAACAATGTTTCTTACAGCAATAGGGGCAAAGGTACAGGATGGCAGGCAGGCTCAGGGTCAGGTCAGGCAGAGGTCGGAAATCCAGATAGGGGCAAAGGTACAGGACGGCAGGCAGGCTCAGGGGCAGGCGGGTTCAGGGTCAGGACTGGCAAGGGTCAAAAACCAGGAGGGCAAGAAAAAGAGAGGCTGGCAAAGACAGGAGCTGACAGGACAAATGCTGGTAAGCTTGACAAACAAGACGAACTTGCAACAGAAAACGCAGGTATAAGTACAGTCGTGGCCAAAAGTTTTTAGAATGACACAAATATTAATTTCCCCAAAGTCTGCTGCCTCAGTTTGTATGATGGCAATTTGCATATACTCCAGAATGTTATGAAGAGTGATCAGATGAATTGCAATTAATTGCAAAGTTCAATTTGCCATGCAAATGAATTGAATCCCCCAATAACATTTCCACTGCATTTCAGCCCTGCCACAAAAGGACCAGCTGACATCATGTCAGTGATTTTCTCGTTAACACAGGTGTGCGTGTTGACGAGGACAAGGCTGGAGATCAGTCTGTTATTCGATCTCAATCAACATGACAGAGTGGAAGCTTCAAAAGGAGGGTGATGCTTGTAATCATTGTTCTTCCTCTGTCAACCATGGTTACCTGCAAGGAAACATGTGCCATCATCATTGCTTGCACAAGAAGAGCTTCACAGGCAAGGATATTGCTGCCAGTAAGATTGCACCTAAATCCACCATTTATCGGATCATCAAGAACTTCAAGGAGAGCAGTTCAATTGTTGTGAAGAAGGCTTCAGGGTGCCCAAGAAAGTCCAGCAAGAGCCAAGACCGTCTCCTAAAGTTGGTTCAGCTGCGGGATTGGGACACCACCAGTACAGAGCTTGCTCAGGAATGGCAGCAGGCAGGTGTGAGTGCATCTGCACACACAGTGAGGCGAAGACTTTTGGAGGATGGCCTGGTGTCAAGAAGGGCAGCAAAGAAGCCACTTCTCTCCAGGAAAAAACATCAGGGACAGACTGATATTCTGTAGAAGGTACAGGGATTGGACTGCTGAGGACTGGGGTAAAGTAATTTTCTCTGATGAATCCCCTTTCCGATTGTTTGGGGCATCTGAAAAAAAGCTTGTCCGGAGAAGACAAGGGGAGTGCTACCATCAGTCCTGTGTCATGCCAACAGTAAAGCATCCTAAGACCATTCATGTGTGGGGTTGCTTCTCAGCCAAGGGAGTGGGCTCACCCACAATTTTGCCTAAGAACACAGCCATGAATAAAGAATGGTACCAACACATCCTCCGGGAGCAACTTCTCCCAACCATCCAGGAACAGTTTGGTGACGAACAATGCCTTTTCCAGCATGATGGAGCACCTTGCCTTAAGGCAAAAGTAATAACTAGGTGGCTCGGGGAACAAAACATTGATATTTTGGGTCCATGGCCAGGAAACTCCCCAGACCTTAATCCCATTGAGAACTTGTGGTCAATCCTCAAGAGGCGGGTGGACAAACAAAAATCCACCATTTCTGACAAACTCTTGCATTGATTATGCCATCAGTCAGGATGTGGCCCAGAAGTCAATTGACAGCATACCAGGGCGGATTGCAGAGGTCTTGAAAAAGAAGGGTCAACACTGCAAATATTGACTCTTTGCATCAACTTCATGTAATTGTCAATAAAAGCCTTTGACACTTATGAAGTGCTTGTAATTATACTTCAGTATTCCATAGTAACATCTGACAAAATATCTAAAGACACTGAGGCAGCGGACCTTGTGGAAATTAATATTTGTGTCATTCTCAAAACTTTTGGCCACGACTGTACACAGGAGATAATGGGGAAGATGGGCGACACCTGGAGGGGGGTGGAGACAAGCACAAAGACAGGTGAAACAAATCAGGATGTGACAGTTCATTGGTGATGTGAACACCAAGGAACTTGAAACTCTCGACCCGCTCCACTTCAGCCTTGCTAATGTTAATGGGGGCCTGTTTTCCTATAGTCCATGATCAGCTCCTTTGTCTTGCTCACATTGAGGGAGAGGTTGTTGTCCTGGCACCACACTGCCTGGTCTCTGACCTCCACCCTATAGGCTGTTTCATCGTTGTTGGTGATCAGGCCTACCACTGTTGTGTCATCAGCAAACTTAATGATGGTGTTGGAGTCGTGCTTGCCCACGCAGTCATGGGCGAACAGGGAGTAGATTGCGTCATCTGTGGATCTGTTGGTGCAGTATGCGAATTGGAGTGGGTTTCATGATGGTGTTGATGTAAGCCATGACCAGCCTTTCAAACCTTTCATGGTTACCGACGTGAGTGCTACGGGGTAATCATTTAGGCAGGTTACCTTCACTTTCTTGAGCACAGGGACTATGGTGGTCTGTTTGAAACATGTAGGTATGACAAACTCAGTCAGGGAGAGCAGAGGTTGAAAATGTCAGTGATGACACTTGCCAGTTTTGGTCTTGCTCACACTTGCTCACAGTTCTTGCTCACATCGGCTATGATGAGCATGATCACAGTCTTCTGGAACAACTGGTGTTCTCATGCATGCTTCAGTGTTGCTTGCCTCAAAGCGAGCATAAAAGGCATTTAGCTCGTCTCGTAGGCTCGCGTCACTGGGCAGCTCGCGACTGGGTTTCCCTTTGTAGTCCATAATAGTTTTCAAGCCCTGACACATCTGACGAGCGTCAGAGCCGATGTGGTAGGATTCAGTCTTAGTCCTGTATTGACGCTTTGCCTGTTTGATGGTTCGTCTGAGGGCATAGTGGTGCCCCGCTCCTTGAAAGCGGCAGCTCTATCCTTTAGCTCGGTGCGGATGTTGCCTGTATTCCATGGCTTTTGGTTGGAATATGTACGTACGGTCACTGTGGGGACGACGTCATCGATGCACTTATTGATGAAGCCTGTAACTGAGGTGGTACACTCAATGCCATTGGATGAATCCCGGAACATTTTCCAGTCTGTGTTAGCAAAACAGTCCTGTAGTGTAGCATCTGCGTCATCTGACCACTTCCGTATTGAGTGAGTCACTGGTACTTCCTGCTTTAGTTTTTGCTTGTAAGCAGGAATCAGGAGGATAGAATTATGGTCAGATTTGCCAAATCGAGAGAGAGGGAGAGCTTTGTATGCGTCTCTGTGTGTGGAGTAAAGGTGGTCTAGAGTTTTTTTCCCTCTGGTTGCACATGTGACATGCTGGAACAAATTAGGTAAAACAGATTTAAGTTTGCCTGCATTAAAGTCCCCGGCCACTAGGAGTTGCGGCTTCTGGATGAGCATTTTCTTGTTTGCTTATGGCCTTATATAGCTATTTGAGTGCGGTCTTAGTGCCAGCATCGGTTTGTGGTGGTAAATAGACGGCTACGAATAATATAGATGAGAACTCTCCTGGTAGTTAGTGTGGTCTACAGCTTATCATGAGGTATTCTACCTCAGGCGAGCAATACTTCGAGACTTCTTTAATATTAGACATCGCGCACCAGCAGTTATTGACAAAGGGACAGGACTGGGCGACCCCCCTCGTCTTACCAGACGTAGTAGCTGCTTTGTCCTGCCAATGCACGGAGAAGCCTGCCAGCTCTATATTGTCCATGTCGTCATTTAGCCACGTCTCAGTGAAACATAACATTTTACAGTTTTCTAGCGTCCCATCTCTCCAACAGCCAGTGAAATTGCAGGGCGCCAAATTCAAACAACAGAAATCTCATAATTAAAATTCCTCAAACATACAAGTATTTTACACCATTTTAAAGATACACTTCTCGTTAATCCAACCACATTTAACGATTTTCAAAAAGGCTTTACGGCTAAAGCACAACATATCATTATGTTAGGACAGCGCCTAGTCACAGAAAGCATTCAGCCATTTTCCAACCAAAGAGAGGTGTCATAAAAAGCAGAAATATAGATAAAATGAATCACTAACATTTGATGATCTTCATCAGATGACACTCCCAGGATTCAATGTTACACAATACATGTATGATTTGTTCGATAAAGTTCATATTTATATCCAAAAACCTCAGTTTACTTTGGCACCATGTTCAGAAATGCCTCCAAAACATCCGGAGAAATTGCAGAGATCAAATAACAGAAATACTCATCATAAACTTTGATGAAAGATACATGTTTTACATAGAATTAAAGACAAACTTGTTCTTAATGCAACCGCTGTGTCAGATTTCAAAAAAGCTTTACGGCAAAAGCACACTATTCAATAATCTGAGTACAGCGTTCAGCCACCAAAGCAAGCCATACAGTTACCCGCCAAATTGTGGAGTCAACAAAAGTCAGAAATAGCATTATAAATCTTCACTTACCTTTGCTGATCTTCGTCGGAATGCATTCCCAGGACTCCCACTTCCACAACAAATGTTTGTTTTGTTCGATTACGTCCATATTTATGTCCAAATACCTCAGTTTTGTTCGCGCGTTTCGTTCACTATTCGAAAGGCACAATGCGCAAGCGCAAAATCCAGCCGAAAAGTCAAAAGAGTTCCATTATAGTTTGTAGAAACAAGTCAAACGATGTTTACAATCAATCCTTAGGGTCTTTTTATAATAAATCTTCAATAATTTTCCAACCGGACAATAGCATATTCATTACAGAGGAAAAAGAAGGAACGGCGCGCCAGCGTGACCGCGCAGTAAACAACTCATTGGCCTCAGCCTAGCCCACTTGTTGAAACAGCTCTTATTCGACCCCCTTCCACAATAGAAGCCTCAAACAACTTTCTAAAGACTGTTGACATCTGCTGGAAGCCTTGGGAAGTGCAATCTAGACACAGCATATTGGATAGGCAATCACTTAAATGAAACTACAAACCTCAGATTTCCCACTTCCTGGTTGGATTTGTCTCAGGTTTTCTTATATGCATATCATAGCTTCTGGGCCTGGTTAACAAGCAGTTTACTCTGGGCACCTTGTTCATCC
Organism: Salvelinus namaycush; assembly: GCF_016432855.1. NCBI lineage: Eukaryota > Metazoa > Chordata > Actinopteri > Salmoniformes > Salmonidae > Salvelinus > Salvelinus namaycush. The sequence goes on along the minus strand of NC_052317.1, from coordinate 15,303,472 downwards.
AAGCTACTCAATACTGCTTCCCTTTCCCAAAGAAGTTAAATTTGCTTCCATCCTAGTATTTTTGTTAGCAATTTGCTGAAGAATGTCTCCAGTGTTGGGTCGCATAGCGTCAAATTCATCATGGGAACCATTCGATCAGTGGTCGCCGCTGGTCATTTGCATAAAGTTGGGAAATACTCAACTTTTTTATCACCTCATATGCCACGTTCGCGCCACCCAACGGTTTCCGCCACCCAACGGTTTCCGCCCACTCCGCTTCTCACCACTTTCCTTCCATTGAAAATGAATGGAAAGTGGTGTTTCACCGTGCGGCACCGGCAGTAGTGTACACGGGCCGTTAGCAGGATCAGGCAGCCAGGGAAGATCAGTCTATGGAGCTCAGGTGAATTTTTCAGTATTTTAACAATATCAGTGAATTATATAGTTCCATCTTCAATTGATGGGTAGACCTACAGTAGCTATATTGGATTGTGTAAAAATGCAAGAAATTAGCTTAAGATGCCTTAAAAAATTCTGGGGGAGACCCCGAGATCCCCCGTCGGGTTATGTCGCCCCACTTCTAAAACCAAAGTGGTGCCCCACCACCCAAAGGACATCCATCCAACTTGACACAACTGTGGGAAGCATTGGAGTCAACATGGTTCAGCATCCCAGAGGAATGCTTTCAACACCTTGTAGTCCATGCCCTGATGAATTAAGGATTTTCCGAGGGCAAAAGGGGATGCAACTCAATGTTAGGAAGGAGTTCCTAATGTTTTGTACACTCTCTATATCAAAGACCAGATTGAAGACCTAGAATACCTCACAATCAAATGCTGACCGTATATTACCTTCCAAGAGAATTCTCTTCGGTTATATTCACAGCCGTGTATATTCCCCATCAAGCCGATACCATGACGGCTCTCAAGGAACCTCACTGTACTTTGAGCAAACTGGAAACCGCATATCCTGATGCCACATTTATTGTAGCTGGAGTTTTTACCAAAGCAAATTTGGGGAAAACACTACCGAAGTTCTATCAACACATGTGGTACTTGCGCACCTAAAATGCTCGACCACTGTTACTCCCCCTTCTGGGATGCTTACAAGGCCCTCCCCCTGCAGTTCATGACACACAAACCGGTGCGCCTAGCACCTACTACCACACCCCATTCAAAGGCACTTAAATATTTTGTCTTGTCCATTCATCCTCTGAATCCCATCACCAAAAAACGATAATTTTCCAAACACACCAAGACAGTTGTGAAGAGGGCTTGACAAGGCGTATTCCCCCCCAGGAGACTGGCATGGGTCCCCAGATCCTCAACATTTTCTACAGCTGTTCCATCGAGAGCATCCTGACCGGTTGCATCACCGCCTGGTTTGGCAATTGCTCGGCATCCGACCATAAGGTGCTACAGAGGGTAATGCGTATGGCCCAGTACATCACTGGGGCCAAGCTTCCTGCCATCCAGGACCTCTGTATTAGGCGGTTCAGAGGAAGGCCCAAAAAATGTTCACAGACTCCAGCGACCCAAGTCATAGACTGTTCTATGACTACGCACGGCAAGCGGTACAGGAGCGCCAAGTCTAGGTAGAAAGGCTCCTTGACAGCTTCTACCCCCAAGCCATAAGACTGCTGAACAATTAATAAAATGGCTGAGGGTTGGAATGTGGAATTGGAGACAAGTGGGAGTGGAGTTGCTGTGCGGGAGATGGAATGACGGTCAAAGATAAAAGTAAAAAATTAAACATAATAAAAAGTATGTTTGAATGACACTGAGGGGCAGTGTTTTTACAGCGAATGCCGGTTTACCTGAGGCTGATGCCGTTTAGGTGTTTGTACACATGCATAAACACACACTCATTCAAATAAACGCATACAAGAACACACTGTTTGATGTTATCTTCTGTCTTTTTCTTTTGTTCATTTTCTTGGATGTTGGTGCATTGGGGGGCTCTTGGGGTTGGGGAATGTATTTTTTATTTTCTTCTTGGGGGGGACTGTGGGAGGGTCTCGGATGGTTGAGGGACAGCTATTGGGGAACTGTGGGGGTATCTTGTAGGGTTTGGGTTGATGTTTTTTGGCCTGGTGGGAGATCTGTCAAAGTGCCCTTGAGCAGGGCATTGACCCTGGATGCTTCTCTGTGTCGCTCTGAATGGGAGTCTGTTGGATGACTGGTGTGGTCTAGTTGTTGAGCGGCTTCACTGCAAGTATATTGTATGTTTCAGATATTCAATGAATAAAATAAAAAAATACTATTATTAATAAAATAAAATGGCTACCAAGACTATTTGCCTTGACCCCTTGTCACGAATCCCGCCAAAGATGGTGCCTCTTCCTGTTCGGGCGGCGCTCGGCGGTCGTCGTCACCGGCCTACTAGCTGCCATCGATTCCCTTCTTTTTGTTTCTGTTAGTTTGGGCTGATTGGGTGCACCTGTTTTGAGTTTAGTTTTGTGGGTAGGCTATTTAAGGGCAGTAGGCCCGCTGGCTTTTGTGCGGGCTTGTTCTCTGTTATTTTGGTGTTGGATTTTATGTGGATTCTATATTTTCCGGACAGTTTAGTCCTGTGTGTTTTGGACTGGTATTTTCATGCGCCCGTGTGTTTGGGCATGATCGTTTTCCCTGTCGACAGGAAATAAAATCCACGTTCTGAAATACCTGCTCTCTGCGCTTGACTCCTCCACCCAGTACTCCTAGCAGCTCTGACACCCCTGCTGCTACGGCTTGCTGTTTATTATCTATACATAGTCACATTTACCCCTACCTGTATTGTACATGTATATATTGCCTCAATTACCTCGACTGACCTGTAACCCCTCATTTTGTAACGGTACCGGTACCCCCTGTATATATTCACCCTGGACATGAGACTTGATTTTTAGAACTTTTGACTCATAAGCTCTAAGTGTTGTCTTGAAGATAAATTATTGATGTTTAAGTTACCATAATAAGTAAAAATGTGAAGAACAACAGGCTGCGAAACGTTATTATTTTGTAACCTAACTATTAAAAATGAACATTTACACAGCTTTATTGCATTTAGTCATCCCCCAAATTCGGTCATTGAAAGCCTTGACCGTTGCATCCTCCCTCATGGAATGGCAAGCTTACAGCTGACAACAAGGTGGCAGGTTTTTTGTTGTGCTGGTCTAGAGTGCCATGGCCCAGCAGAATCACATGGGTACGGAGGAAGGACACATGTTCGTTTTTATTCAAGTCTGGGAGACTTTTTGAGGGAGAGAGCATGTTTTGAAGTTCAGTAAATCCACCCAGTGACCCTTGATTTTATGCTATATCACACAGACACACGAACAGTAGTAGTGAAGGTGCCATAAGTATACTATTATGAGTGGAGACTTCTCTGTGCTCTGGAGAGATCGCAGGTCGTTGGTCAGAAGGCTCTGGAGGTCCTTGGAATATTCTGTCTCTGTAGCACCTGGAGAGTGATAGATAGAAGTACTGAGTGTGCTTGAAAAAAAGAGCAAGTGAGTTAACATGTAACAAGTATTACATTGTTGATGATTGAGGACTTCAAATCAGACAAATTATGTGTAAAAGATGCAGCAACTCAATGTGAGGAGTGTGCTGGGGAGGCCGTTGGAAAAGCTGCAAATACTTTTCCATTGTAAACATAGAGCAGTGTTTTGCCTCACCACAAGATTTGAAAGCAGCCTTACTCTATGGTTCAAGTTGTATCTTCATGTGTGTAACTTTCCCTCTTACTGGGCCAGTTTGTTTTGCATGGCCCGGTGCCCCGGGTGTGTGTGGAGATTTCACAGAAGGACCAATGGAATGGTGTAAAATGCGCAAACTTACTGACACTGACATGGGGTGCGCCATGTTCCTGATGGCAGCAGGCTTTAACCTGGATGCCGAGCAAATGTCCTGCCCTGGAGTATGGTTGCGTCTATCTCCACCAGCCTGCTTGGAAATCAGATGAAAAACCTGCATGGATTAGCAAAATAAAATACAGTACCTGTATTTAGACAATAGTAGTCAAGACAGTCTCAGTTTACACAGGAGTGTACACGTTTTTGTTCCAGCACTTCACTCAACTAAATTGAAGACCACAATTAGCTGAATGAGATGTTTGTGCTGGGCAGGAATAAAAACATGTCTTCAGTTTAGTCCCCTGGGACCACAGCTGCAAAAGTCCAGTAACTTTCCCAAAATCTCCAGGTATTCCAGAAATCCTGGTTGGAGAATTCAGATTTCATGCTTATTCCCTCCAATTCCAATTTTGGGAATCTTCCAACTGGGTTTTCTGGAAAACCAGGGAATTTTGCGAAAGATACCAGATTTTTGAAACTAACTGGGACAGAAATCAGCTACCCACGTCTATATTATAAAGCGAGCTCGGTAAGTAACAATGAGATGACAATTCTGCATGATATAGACAATAACGTGTGGATCTACAGGTAATTGACAAAATAAAGGAAACACCATCTTAATTGAGCGTTGGGCCACCACGAGCCAGAACAGCTTCAATGCACCTTGGCATAGATTCTACAAGTGTCTGAACTATTAGATGGATGTGACACAATTCTTCCACAAGAAATTCGTTGATGGTGGTGGAAAAATGCTGTCTCAGTCGCCGCTCCAGAATATCCCATACTGTAAGTGTTGAGATCTGGTGACTGAGACGGCCATGGAATATGGCTTTCATAGTTTTAATGCTCATCAAACCATTCAGGCACTCATGCCCTGTGCTTGGGGGCATTTTCATTTATAGGGGCATGGAGATGGTAGCCAAAATAATGGCCTGCCCAGCATTTTATACATGACCCTAAGCATGATGGGATGTTAATTGCTTAATTAACTCAGGAACCACGCCTGTGTAAAAGCAACTGCTTTCAATATACTTTGTATCCCTCATTTACTCAAGCGTTTCCATTGTTTTGGCAGTTACTTGTATTTTTATTGAACATGTTATGCCTTCCTGAATAAACTCCAGAATTAACCTCAAGAACAAGGAGATTTCCCTGGTGCTCAGAAGGTCCCTAAATAGAATTAGCAAATACTGTACATTGTTTATTTTCTAAAAACGTATCATTAGCTACATTGATGATCTCAGTTGATAGTGGCAGTTAGCTAGCTATCCAGCTAGCTCTTCCCCAGCAGTTTCAACCTAGCTAGCTAGGTACCTAATGGCCTTTTTATAATCTTTGTACATAATACAAATATATGAATTTCCCCTCGCATCTAGCGCTGGCTAATATAGCAAGCCAGTTAATAGTATAGTATCTAGGATGAATGCAATGTGTGACATTAGTAGCTATATGGGAGACATTAGCTAACGTTAGATAGTTGAGTGATGAAATCCTGAGTGAGGAAATGTGTAAATCTTTACATAAATTAGATAATAAAAAACACATTGAAATAGTATTAGCAAGCCAATCAAAGGCATTATAACAAAAAGCAGTGCTATTGGTCAATAAGGCTGCCAATCATATTTGAGTAACATGTCATTTTATATTTGCAAACACACAGAGATCATAGAGTGTAGGCAAGTATACCATGAGCAGGAAGACACATGCTCGACCCTGAATTTCTTGCTCTCAATTCCACTTTCTGTACACAAAACATTTTTCTCTGAGCTCTCAACTCTCTCTTGGCTCCTCAATATTATCCTCTCCGCCCTCTCAACTCTCTCCTAGCGCGCTCAACATTATTCTCCTCGTTCTCGACAAGTCTCCCTGCTTCTTTGAACTGTGAGACACAAATTATGCCATAGAAACCTGCCTAATTTCCTTGAAAGTATGTATTGTCACGATTTCAAAGCTATGCGAAATTACAGAGAACAAGTGAATTATGTCACATCTAAGAAAATATCTGTAAAATTGTAATTCTTCTTCACGTAATTCATGCACTAGAAAACGCTGGGTTGTTTGAATGACCGCAAGGTTAGGTTGTTGATGCTGGGTTATTATTGCCAAACGTCACGCCCACAGATGTTAGTTTCTTCTCCACAATGAGTCTGGATCTGAGTACCTACCCGACCCTTCACCAAATGCGAACACATTCGTGGCCGTCTGATTGGTCCAGAAACTGATGAGTTGAGCCAGAGCTAGAACACGCGTGGGAGAAGTGGGGGTTTGAAAATTCGTCATTGGCTGTGATACTCTGATTTGTTAGAGATGATCCAATTGCTGATGACTTTGTTTTGTACAATGCCCTTTTTGCCCCTCGTCACCACAAACAACTTCAATGATGGCAGTCTCAGACTAAAGTATGTAGCGAATGACAGAGCAGCGGAAGAATTCTGTTTGAGTTGTTAGGCTAGGGTTATTAAGGTTGAGCAACTGTCCACTAGCGTGTGGTCAAGTGTCAAGACGGTGGGAAGTCTTCTAGTGCAACTGAGTGAGTAAGTGGAAAACTGCAAACTATATTTAGATAGACAAGGGGTGTTTATGGTAGAGTGGCCAGATGGAAGCCACTCCTCAGTAAAGGGCACATGACAGCCCGCTTGGAATTTGCCAAAAGACACCTAAAGTACTCTCAGACCATGATAAACAAGATTCTCTGGTCTGATGAAACCAAGATTGAAGTCATTGGCCTGAATGCCAAACGTCCCGTCTGGAGGAAACCAGGCACCGCTCATCACTTGGCCAATATCATCCAGACGGTGAAACATGGTGGTGGCAGTATCATACTGTGGGTATGTTTTTCAGGGACTGGGAGACTAGTCAGGATCGAGGGAAAGATGAATGGAGCAAAGTACAGAGAGATCGTTGATGCTCATGAGCAGTCCGGACCTCAGACTGGGGCGAAGGTTCACCTTCCAACAGGACAACAACCCTAAGCACACAGCCAAGACAATGCTGGAGTGGCTTCGGGAGAAGTCTCTGAAAGTCCTTGAGTTGCCCAGCCAGAGCCCGGACTTCAACCCGATCGAACATCTCTAGAGAGGCCTGAAAATAGCTGTGCAGCGACGCTCCCCATCTAACCTGACAGAGCTTGAGAGGATCTGCAGAGAAGAATTGGAGAAACTCCCCAAATACAGGTGTGCCAAGCTTGTAGTGTCATACCCAGGATGATTTGAGCCTGTAATCACTGTCGAAGGTGCTTGAACAAAGTACAGAGTAAAGGGTCTGAATATGTATGTATTTTTTTTAATGTATTTCCCAAAATTAAAAAAAAAAAACTATTTTTGCTTTGTCATTATGGAGTACTGTGTGTATATTGATGAGGGGAAAAACAATTTAATCAATTTTAGAATAAGGCTGTAACGTAACAAAATATGGAAAAAGTCAAGGGGTCTGAATAATTTTCCAAATGCACATCAAAACACTTCAGTTTTTTCAGATCACGAGTATCATCTGATCCGACTGTCAAGTGTCAATTTAGGGATACGAATATGAGTATGGCCATGTCGGCACACCCCTAACAGCTACCAAAGTCTGCCCATAATTTACCATTTTTGCTTTATTGGTCATTTGCACAGACATTCTTTATTTTATGCTCTCAGTGACGTTTATATTTTTGTAATTTAGCAGACGCTCTTATCCAGAGCAAATTACAGGAGCAATTAGGGTTTGCTTTTCGGTAGACCTGTTTGATGTGAGTCGATTGCTGATAATTTGTGTAACTAATATTTGTGCCTGATATTTTTTATTTGTACTTGGAATAATTTTTAATAAAGGAGCGATAGGAGTGGGACAAAGGTGCTTGTTTGTGCATTGATGAGCACACTAAAGATGGCATTAACGATAAGTAATAAAATATGCGCTTCTAAAAGCCTATCACACCATAGCCTGATGAATTTGCAAGATAACTTTTCTTTCATTTTGATTTTGACACAAAATGTAAATGTGGCACTGACTCGCCCATGGATTGATGTTTCAGCATTGTCTCAATGAAGAGTTTAGTGTTCGACTAGCCACGTGTGACACGCACACATAGTTACAAGACTGCTAGAGTTGGCTGCAGGTGGATGAGCAATAGCCAACGTTGTAGAACAGGTGAAGACTGAGTGTGGAATGTGAAGCTGGTTAACTTTAGAAAACCCTGAGTACATCTATCTTGATTTAATTTAATCTCGTTCCCAGACACTTCTGCCCCAAATGCACTGTGTACGCAATAGCCTGGGGACGAGGTTAGATTTAATCAAAAGTTTTGCCAATGCACATTCTATTGCACATGCCGTTAGGTTCAAGGTAATGAAGCTAGATGTCTAGTCTGAGAAGAAAGCTCAAACCAGGTAAATTGCCAATTTAGGTTATAAGACAAGAACACAAGCATTTAAATGTAATCATCTTCCCTCCCCACTAGAACAACTAGAACAACTGTTACAAACAAAAGTGAATAACTAAACACTTCAATGCTGAACAGTAATAACTAGAAAAGTACATTTCCTATAAAAGAACAAGACAAACGCATTAAACGCTTTAACCTGCAGGTGTGCTGCATTATGCTGCAGTTATAATGCATTGTACGACTTGTCATGAGCATGTGCCCCCTTATAATGTCTTAGAATTATTAGTTATATATCCTTATATCCTTAGCTATACTGGCAGACTGTAAGTAAAGTGGTAAAACAAGACTTACCACATGCTGCAGTAATGGCTCTTCAACACAAAACAATATGCTACTTCACATTAAACAAGTTCTGAATGTACTGTAGTCAAGAGGTGAGGAGGTAGGGAGGAAGTTGTCGCTTGTGAGTTTGAAGGGATGGCCAGCCAGTTTTTCCAATTGGTCAAGTGCATATGGCCATGCTCACGTTGTACGTCTGCACTTTGGAGAGACTAGAGACATTGATGTTCGTCTTTTTTTTACCATAATTTTTTTTCTCCATTTAAAATAACATTAAATTGATCAGAAATACAGTGTAGCTTGGTTCGTGGTTCGTTCTGCGTTGTGTAATTTAAGGAGGACACTGCAACAACTGGAGGTCTGCTTGTTGGATTTTTATTTGTCCTGCACACGAAGAGACTGCGTACAAGATGTTAGCCCTTGGCGCAGTCACAGCTCTCAAGCACCTCGCTAACTGAAGGTCAGGCAAGAGAGAGCAACCAAAAATAAATAACAGGTGCTGCGTGCACACATTCAGTGCACAACAGCACACAACAATACAATACAAGTAAAATGATATACAACATAATTCGGACAAAACAAAATTCATACATGCGCATGAAGAGACAACGTACAAGATGTTAGCCCTTGGCGCAGTCACAGCTCTCAGGCCCCTGCGCGAGCACATGGGAACTCACTCAAACACTGTCCCAAGTACCCACGCGTTACAATAGGTACCCTAGCTAGCGAGCTCGATAAAACGTTTTAACATGCAATATGTACAATATAAATATTTAACAAAACGTATGCTACCATAACAGCACATTGTGTAACTATACCACGGTTTTATGTTGAAAAATAGTGGAGCCAAGGACAACATACCTCGCTAGCTGAAGTTCAGGCAAGAGAGAACAATAGGAGGGTAAGGTAACACACAGATACCCCACGATGGACCAAACCAAAATATACAAAACGCTTACAATCAAGTGTATTTACAATATAGATGTGGAAAAGTGTTTGCACACAACACATTACATTAGCTATGCAGCTGTAATGAAATAAAAAGCACACTCTGAATTATTAATCTTATTATCAAATTATTAACATCCCCTCTTGACCTGGCCTATTTGAACTGGTCATTGTGTGCAACTTTGTGCATAATCTAGGGGAACAACATCACACTGTTACATAGACATTGTTAATGTTGTAAATTACTTTTGTAGCTGGAAACGGCAGATTTTTAATGGAATTTCTACATAGGCGTATAGAGGCCCATTATCAGCAACCATCACTCCTGTGTTCCAATGGCACGTTGTGTTAGCTAATTCAAGTTTATCATTTTAAAAGGCTAATTGATCATTAGAAAACCCCCTGATTAAAGAACCAATAAATCTGTCCTTCTTTAGACTAGTTGAGTATCTGGAGCATCAGCATTTGTGTGTTCGATTACAGGCTCAAAATGGTCAGAAACAAACAACTTTCTTCTGAAACTCGTCAGCCTATTCTTGTTCTGATAAATGAAGGCTATTCCATGTGAGAAATTGCCAAGAAACTGAAGATCTTGTACAACGCCGTCTATGTCTCCATTCACAGAACAGAGCAAACTGGCTCTAACCAGAATAGAAAGAGGAGTGGGAGGCCCCGGTGCACAACTGAGCAAGAGGACAAGTACATTAGTGTCTAGTTTGAGAAACAGACGCCTCACAAGTCCTCAACTGGCAGCTTCATCAAATAGTACCCGCAAAACACCAGTCTCAACGTCAACATTTTAGAGGCGACTCCGGGATGCTGGCCTTCTAGGCAGAGTTCCTCTGTCCAGTGTTCTTTTGCCCATCTTAATCTTTTATTTTTATTGGCCAGTCTGAGATATGGCTTTTACTTTGCAACTCTGCCTAGAAGGCCAGCATCCCGGAGTCGCCTCTTCACTGCTGATTGTGAGACTGGTGTCAACGTAACTAAACTATGTGGTATATTAATAAGTAGCTTAACAATGCGATTGGTGTTGATGTCATTGTCTCGGATGAAGTACTTTGACTGCATAGCGCTGGATCAGGTGGCAAGCGTAATAGGCCTTGAGTCTGGTTGTGATGACCAGTTGGGTCACATTGCAGGCATTCATCATGTGGAGAACTTTATCTTTGATAACCCTCATTGCACTCTCCACAAAGTTGTTTGTGTGGTTTCCCCTTGTTGGCAGGTCGGCACGGAGACATACCACCCACGTATTAAACCTCATATACAGCTGCAAGGTGCTCCATATACAAGGCATTCGGGAAGTATTCAGACCCCTTCACTTTTCCCACATTTTATTATGTTACAGTCTTATTCTAAAATGGATTCAATCGTTTTTCCCCCTCATTAATCTACACTCAGTACCCCATAATGATAAAGCAAAAACAGGTTTGTGGAAATGTTTGCAAATGTTGTAAAAATAACATCTGAAATGTCAAATTTACATAAGTATTCAGCCCCTTTACTCAGTACTTTGTTGAAGCACCTTTGGCAGTGATTACAGCCTCAAGTCTTCTTTGGTATGACGCTACAAGCTTGGCATACCTTTATTTGGGGAGTTTCTCCCATTCTTCTCTACAGATTCTCTACAGATCGGGTTGAAGTCCGGGCTCTTGCTGGGCCACTCAAGGAGATTCAGAGATTTGTCCTGAAGTCACTCCTGCATTGTCTTGGCTGTGTGCTTAGGGTCATTGCCCTGTTAGAAGGTGAACCTTTGCCCCAGTCTGAGGTCCTGAGCGCTCTGGAGCAGGTTTTCATCAAGGATCTCTGTACTTTGCTCCATTCATCTTTTCCTCGATGCTGACTAGTCTCCCAGTCCATGCCGGTGAGAAACATCCCACAGCATGATGCTGCCACCACCATGCTTTACCGTAGGGATGGTGCCAGGTTTTCCTCAGACATGACGCTTGACATTCAGGCCAAAGGGTTCAATCTTTGTTTCATCAGAGCAGAGAATCTTGTTTCTCAAGGTCTGAGTCCTTTAGTTGCCTTTTGGCAAACTCCAAGTGGGCTGTCATGTGCCTTTTACTGAGGCCTGGCCGCTCTAGCATAAAAGCCTGATTGGCAGAGTGCTGCAGAGATGGTTGTCCTTCAGGAAGGTTTTCCCATCTCCACAGAAGAACTCTGGAGCTCTGTAAGAGTGGCCATTGGGTTCTTGCTCACCTCCCTGATCAAGGCCCTTCTCCCCCGATTGCTCTGTTTAACCGGGCGGCCAGCTCTAGGAAGAGTCTTGGTGGTATCAAACTTCTTCCATTTAAGAATGATGGAACCCATTGTGTTCTTGGGGACTTTCAATGCTGCAGACATTTTTTGGTACCCTTCCCCAGATCTGTGCCTCGACACAATCCTGTCTCATAATTCTACGGACAATTCCTTCGACCTCATGGCTTGGTCAGGTGGCATCTCAAGGATGATCAATGGACACAGGATGCTCCTGAGCTCAATTTTGAGTCTCATAACAAAGAGTCTGAATACTTATGTAAAAGGTATTTCTATTTCCAAACATTTCTAAAAACCTTTTTTCACTTTCTCGTTATGTGGTATTGTGTGTAGATTGATGATGAGCGAATGCACTTTACTAGTTCTTAATGGCTACGTGATATCCTGCTATCTTCACGTAGAGGACGTCAAGGGATGTGGCATCATCTGCATACACCAGACTGTTAACCAGCTTAAGGAGGTACTGCCGGTCTTGTCCCCAGCCACTTCCACATTCCCTGCAGCATGTGAAACACACATAGCAGCTGGATACTTTTTGTAAAGACCTCCTTGAGGGCTTGCCTGAGTCATGAAGATCTGGGGTTGTAGGTGTTTTCTCCCACAGAAAGTCTGTTCTGGTAGCAAGGTGTTGAGGAGGTGACCAGCCTTGATAGTGTCCTCACTCTCTGATGTGGTCATCAGGATCCCGAGGGGAAGGCCTCCTGTGATGAAAGAGTCAGGAGAACAAAGATCCGGCTGTTGTGGCGATCACAGTTCCCTGATGAGTCCACGAATACAATTTACCCACTTTGTTTACACAGGGTATGGAATCTTCTCATAAGCGGTGTGCAGATGGCTATGATGGTTTGTCCATCTGAGGTACGCTGCATCTTTGCACCAGTGTCTTGATTCATGGAGTTGTAGCTGGTGATGCGCTCCTCCAAGTCCAACAGCTCCCCTGTAGATGCCCCATAGCACTTTAAAAAAAGACGCAATTGAACAATCTGTGGATGACAAAAGTGAAACCTTAATATTTCTAGAGTATCACTTTAACGTCTGACAAACCTGGGGACACACACGGTATTCACAAACCTGTAGCAGTACTAAATGTCTGGGCATATTGCTCTGTCGGCTGAGGAGAACACATACTCGTCTCCAAGCTCTTCTTGGGGATGATACTTTAATGTGTCCAGTGCTACAGGTTTGTATAACATTTTATTTGATTTGAGGAAGGGGAATGACCATTTTAAAAAAGGGCCCTCAGCTTTTATGCCATCTCCTCGGATACATCTCTATGTCGCCAGCACAAGTTATGGTTGTTGTTGATGTTGAGGTGGAGGTAGCCAGTCTGCATACTAGAAGCCTGTATACTGGTGTCCACTAATCTTCTGGCATTAGCAAAGGCTGATGTCACAGTGAAGTCTGTCAGATCTTCCCTCAGTTGACAGGTCAAAATGCTTCATTCTACTTGGACTACTGTATCTAGCTAGCTATATGTCCAATTCTGCCAATTTCTATTAATGTTTCAATATTGTGTTGTCAAGGATTTCAATGATTCCCTGTATGTTTCATTGCCCTTATCAAGTTGCAGGCTTCCCTGGTCTTCCTACTTAAGATCACCTCAGTATCTGTTGCCTGACTAGCTAGCTAACATCTGTCACTTCACAAGGGTAGTATTTAATAAAATCCAGCACTTATGTTCCTAACCTCCAGAGGTTCCAAGGTCTCAGCATTCTGATCACTGGCCCTTTCTTCATGTTTTCCGCAGATCTCATCACACTACTTCATAGTCATTCAAGAATATCGGTGCAAATGACCAATAAATAAAGTATGGCGAAATGAAGTCCATTAGCTGTTAGGGGTGTGCCGGCGTGGCCATACTTGTATCTGTAAATTGACAGTTAGTTGGATCGAATGATACTCTTGATCGGAAATATTATTTGTTTTTAACATGCTTTATTTATTTATTTCACCTTTTATTTAACCAGGTAGAAAAGTTGAGAACAAGTTCTCATTTACAATTGCGACCTGGCCAAGATAAAGCAAAGCAGTTCGACACGTACAACAACACAGAGTTACACATGGAGTAAAACAAACATACAGTCAATAATACAGTAGAAAAATAAGTCTCTATACAATGTGAGCAAGTGAGGTGAGATAAGGGAGGTGAAGGCAAAAAAAAAATGGTGGCGAAGTATATACAATATAGCAAGTAAAACATTGGAATGGTAGATTTGCAGTGGAAGAATGTGCAAAGTAGAAATAATGGGGTACAAAGGAGCAAAATAAATACAGTAGGGGAAGAGGTAGTTGTTTGGGCTAAATTATAGATGGGCTATGTACAGGTGCAGTAATCTGTGAGCTGCTCTGACAGCTGGTTCTTAAACCTAGTGAGGGAGATAAGTGTTTCTAGTTTCAGAGATTTTTGTAGATCGTTCCAGTCATTGGCAGCAGAGAACTGGAAGGAGAGGCGGCCAAAGGAAGAATTGGTTTTGGGGGTGACCAGAAAGATATACCTGCTGGAGCACGTGCTACAGGTGGGTGCTGCTATGGTGACCAGCGAGCTGAGATAAGGGGGGACTTTACCTAGCAGGGTCTTGTAGATGACCTGGAGCCAGTGGGTTTGGCGACAAGTATGAAGCGAGGGCCAGCCAACGAGAGCGTACAGGTCACAGTGGTGGGTAGTATATGGGGCTTTGGTGACAAAACGGATGGCACTGTGATAGACTGCATCCAATTTATTGAGTAGGGTATTGGAGGCTATTTTGTAAATGACATCACCGAAGTCGAGGATTGGTAGGATGGTCAGTTTTACAAGGGTATGTTTGGCAGCATGAGTGAAGGATGCTTTGTTGCGGAATAGGAAGCCAATTCTAGATTTAACTTTGGATTGGAGATGTTTGATGTGAGTCTGGAAGGAGAGTTTACAGTCTAACCAGACACCTAGGTATTTGTAGTTGTCCACATATTCTAAGTCAGAGCCGTCCAGAGTGGTGATGTTGGACAGGCGGGCAGGTGCAGGCAGCGATCGGTTGAAGAGCATGCATTTAGTTTTACTTGTATTTAAGAGCAATTGGAGGCCACGGAAGGAGAGTTGTATGGCATTGAAGCTCGCCTGGAGGGTTGTTAACACAGTGTCCAAAGAAGGGCCAGAAGTATACAGAATGGTGTCGTCTGCGTAGAGGTGGATCAGAGACTCACCAGCAGCAAGAGCGACATCATTGATGTATACAGAGAAGAGAGTCGGTCCAAGAATTGAACCCTGTAGCACCCCCATAGAGACTGCCAGAGGCCCGGACAACAGACCCTCCGATTTGACACACTGAACTCTATCAGAGAAGTAGTTGGTGAACCAGGCGAGGCAATCATTTGAGAAACCAAGGCTGTTGAGTCTGCCGATGAGGATGTGGTGATTGACAGAGTCGAAAGCCTTGGCCAGGTCAATGAATACGGCTGCACAGTATTTTTTCTTATTGATGGCGGTTAAGATATCGTTTAGGACCTTGAGCGTGGCTGAGGTGCACCCATGACCAGCTCTGAAACCAGATTGCATAGCGGAGAAGGTATGGTGGGATTCGAAATGGTCGGTAATCTGTTTGTTGACTTGGCTTTCGAAGACCTTAGAAAGGCAGGGTAGGATAGATATAGGTCTGTAGCAGTTTGGATCAAGAGTGTCTCCCCCTTTGAAGAGGGGGATGACCGCAGCTGCTTTCCCATCTTTGGGAATCTCAGATGACACGAAAGAGAGGTTGAACAGGCTAGTAATAGGGGTGGCAACAATTTCAGCAGATACTTTTAGAAAGAAAGGGTCCAGATTGTCTAGCCCAGCTGATTTGTAGGGGTCCAAGATTTTGCAGCTCTTTCAGAACATCAGCTGACTGGATTTGGGAGAAGGAGAAATGGGGAAGGCTTGGGCGAGTAGCTGTGGGGGGTGCAGTGCTGTTGACCGGGGTAGGGGTAGCCAGGTGGAAAGCATGGCCAGCCGTAGAAAAATGCTTATTGAAATTCTCAATTATAGGGGATTTATCGGTGGTTACAGTGTTTCCTATCTTCAGTGCAGTGGGCAGCTGGGAGGTGGTGTTCTTATTCTCCATGTACTTTACAGTGTCCCATAACTTTTTTGAGTTTGTGTTGCAGGAAGTAAATTTCTGCTTGAAAAAGCTAGCCTTGGCTTTTCTAACTGCCTGTGTATATTGGTTTCTAGCTTCCCTGAAAAGTTGCATATCACGGGGGCTGTTCGATGCTAATGCAGAACACCATAGGATGTTTTTGTGTTGGTTAAGGGCAGTCAGGTCTGGAGAGAACCAAGGGCTATATCTGTTCCTGGGTCTAAATTTCTTGAATGGGGCATGCTTATTTAAGATGGTGAGGAAGGCATTTAAAAAAAATAACCAGGCATCCTCTACTGACGGGATGGGATCATTATCCTTCCAAGAGACGCCGGCCAGGTCGATTAGAAAGGCCTGCTCGCTGAAGTGTTTCAGGGAGCGTTTGACAGTGATGAGTGGAGGTCGTTTGACCGCTGACCCATTACGGATGCAGGCAATGAGGCAGTGATCGCTGAGATCTTGGTTGAAAACAGCAGAGGTGTATTTAGAGGGCAAGTTGGTTAGGATGATATCTATGAGGTTGCCTGTGTTCACGGCTTTGGGGTGGTACCTGGTAGGTTCATTGATAATTTGTGTGAGATTGAGGGCATCAAGCTTAAATTGTAGGATGGCTCGGGTGTTAAGCATGTTCCAGTTTAGGTCGCCTAGCAGCACGAGCTCTGAAGATAGATGGGGGGCAATCAGTTCACAATGGTGTCCAGAGCACAGCTGGGGGCAGAGGGTGGTCTATAGCAGGCGGCAACGGTGAGAGACTTTTTAGAGAGGTGGATTTTTAAAAGTAGAAGTTCAAATTGTTTGGGTACAGACCTGGATAGTAGGACAGAACTCTGCTGGCTATCTTTTCAGTAGATTGCAACACCCCCCCCCTTTGGCCGTTCTATCTTGTCTGAAAATGTTGTAGTTAGGGATGAAAATTTCAGAATTTTTGGTGGTCTTCCTAAGCCAGGATTCAGACACGACTAGAACATCCGGGTTGGCAGAGTGTGCTAAAGCAGTGAATAAAACAAACTTAGGGAGGAGGCTTCTAATGTTAACATGCATGAAACCAAGGCTATTACGGTTACAGAAGTCATCAAAAGAGAGCGCCTGGGGAATAGGAGTGAAGCTAGGCACTGCAGGGCCTGGATTCACCTCTACATCACCAGAGGAACAGAGGAGGAGTAGGATAAGGGTACGGCTAAAAGCTATGAGAATTGGTCGTCTAGAACGTCTACAACAGAGAGTAAAAGGAGGTTTCTGGGGGCGATAAAATAGCTTCAAGGTATAATGTACAGACAAAGGTATGGTAGGATGTGAATACAGTGGAGGTAAACCTAGGTATTGAGTGATGATGAGAGAGATATTGTCTCTAGAAACATCATTGAAACCAGGTGATGTCATCGCATGTGTGGGTGGTGGAACTGAAAAGTTGGATAAGGTATCGTGAGCAGGGCTAGAGGCTCTACAGTGAAATAAGCCAATAAACACTAACCAGAACAGCAATGGACAAGGCATATTGACATTAAGGAGAGGCATGCTTAGTCAAGTGATCATAAGGGTCCAGTGAGTAGAGGTTGGTTTGGGGTCACGGCGAGTCAGACAGCTAGCCGGGCCATCGGTAGCAAGCTAGCATAGGATGGAGGTCTGTTTGTAGCCACCTCGTGCGTTTCCGTCGGTAGATTAGTGGGGTTCCATGTGGTAGAGGGGATCAATCCAATTGGCAAAATAGATATAGTTATAGTGACCCAAGAAAAATTTGCCGATAGACTTATTCAGATAGCAGCCGATAAGAGAGCTAACGATTAGGTAACATCGCGACGGAGGGGCCATTTGGATAACTCCCTCGGGCAGATAACGTCGGTAGTCCAGTCGTGAAGGCCCGGTGGGGCTCCGCATTGGCAGTAAAACGGGTCCGGATAGGTGATTGTAGCCCAGGAGTGGCTGATGGAACTCTTCAGCTGGCTAGCTCCGGAATAATTGATGTTTGCTCCGGGATCGACGTAAGCCAATAGTCACACGGATAGCAGCTAGCTAGCTGCGAAATCCAGGTGTAAATGTCCAGAGCTTGCTGTTGAAATCCGGGGATATGGAGAGAAAAATAGGTCCGGTATGTTCTGGTCTGTGTCGCGTTGTACAAAACTGCCGATAGATTTGAGCTAAAGGAATAGCTGATGACCACAAACCGTGGTTAGCTGAATACTAACGTTAGCCAGTAAACTGGCTAGCTTCTGGTTAGCTTCTGGCTAGCTTCTGGCTAGCTTCTGGTTAGCTTCTGGTTAGCTTCTGGTTAGCTTCTGGTTAGCTTCTGGCTAGCTTCTATTGTGGATTTCAGAATGGAGGTAAATAATACTTTTTTAAAAATTGGTGAGGAGAGTGTTTTGAAATTGAGTTTTTGGAAAAGAAAATATATAAAAGATATGCGAAGAAAGGTGTAAATATATATATATACGGGAAACGGCAAGACGAGGACAAAGGACGTCTGACTGCTATGCCATCTTGGTAATCACTGCTTAAGTACATGTTGCCAAAATATTTCCCTGCACATGGTCACTGCAAAAAACCTGCAGACTAGGAGCAGCATGCGGAGGGGTGTGTGTGTTTGTGTATGTGTCCTCAACTTGCAGCAGGCAGCCAAGTCTGCTGTCACTCAGAATGCGCATCAGCAATTCATATTTTCTTCCTACCCTTGCCCCGCTTGTTAGATATTATGCACATTGATAGCTTGATAGCAAACGTCCTTGCCATGTGATTTATCATAGTAGCAGGCAGCAGCAATCTAAGTAATCAGACCGAAATCATGCAAGGAAAACTGATTAGGTGAAATTATGAAGCGAGTGGATGGAGAAATACAGCTTAAGTCTATCCAATCAGAGTAGCAGGCTCAACGTACAGCCCACCCTTCTCTTTACAGACAGCCAGTTGAGTTACTTAGAGCACGTAGAACATCGCACATGACTGACGTGAGAATCGCACATGACTGACGTGAGAAAGATGCATCCTTTTTTCCCGATCATGGATAATTAAAATAACATTACAGGGCTCTTTGAGAACCTCTGTCTCACTGAAGAAAAGGGTAAGGCCATGATGATAATACTGATGAGAACGATATGGAGGATGGGATCTTTTCCCATCTTCTGGCATCCCTGGTGTCCTAACTTGAATCTCTTTCTTTTACTCCTCCAGAACATCATCTCTCTCCTGCCTAGAGGCTGTTGGACTGTTTTGATTACAATGACTAACCAGCCCTGAGCCCTTGGTAGGACCTTCCATTATACGGTACATGTTCCTTCTACTCTCTCTCTTTCTAAATGCATACCCTACCTCCCTACCTATTTTTCTGACTTCCCCCTTGCACATATTGAGTTTATCATTTTAAGGACAATGTGTGCAAACCATTAGCGTATGTGTGTTTAGGAGCTGTATGGAGAGGATGTATGTAGGAGGGATGTAGCTGGAGAAGAGAGGGATTGGATACTGAAGTTCACTTAGCATTTTACATTTACATTTTAGTCATTTAGCAGACGCTCTTATCCAGAGCGACTAACATTAGTGAGTGCATACAATTTTATACGTTTTTAGCACTGTGAGTATACCCCAGTGGTTGGGAAATACTGCTCTAACCCGTTTCATGCTAACATAAACTGAATACAACATTTGTGTACAGTCAAAAGATGAGAAGTCTCATCACATAACATTTTAGCAGGCCCTAATCTGGTGGAGTATTGCTTACACATTACAGCAAAAAAGTATGTTCCTGTTGACATGGGTCAAGCCAAGCACCCTAATGATTGGTGGGCAATAGTTCCTGCCACAGTGTGGGCACGACTGCATTAAGCTGTTCAAAGCATCCTTCAGGTGTGTGTGTGTGTGTGTGTGTGTGTGTGTGTGTGTGTGTGTGTGTGTGTGTGTGTGTGTGTGTGTGTGTGTGTGTGTGTGTGTGTGTGTGTGTGTGTGTGTGTGTGTGTGTGTGTGTGTGTGTGCGTGTGTGTGTTTCTGTCTAGGAATTGTGGACCTGGCTGGAGCAAGGGGGGAGACTGGGGGATGTGTTCTACAACAACCACAATGAGCAGGTCCCCGTTATTATGGTATCTTTTCATTTTAACAGAGGAGGTAGAGGTTTCAGGCCTAAATGACATTAGCCCTCTTATTGAAAAGCAGTACGTCTGTCAGCAATGAGTTGTTTTGTTTGGGAAGTCTATCTTGCCCTTCACTGATGTCTGAATGCTTATAATGGGCATTGCTGTATTGAGGATAGTGATAAGGATTTCAAAGAGGCTAACATTAGTTTGCAGTGTATCTCCTTCTGGTTTAATATACTGTATTCAAACTCTTAAGCTGAGTATGATTTGTTCTCCTGTTACAGACAGTTCTGGCTCACCTGTCTTCAGAAACTGAGGAAGATCGCTCAATAAATAAAAACAACCTAACCAATGTAATTCCCTGTGCCACATTGTTAGATACTTTGTCAGTCAGATGGAGCAGGTCGAGAGCTTCAAGTTCCTTGGCGTCAACATCACTAAGGACTAAACAAAGTCCACACACACCCGCACAGTCGTGAAGAGGGCACATTGCCTCTTCCCCCTCAGGAAGCTGAAAAGATTTGGCATGGACCCACGGATCCTTAAAAAGTTCTACAACTGCACTATTGTTGACTGGCTACATCACCGCTTGCTTGGTATGGCAAATGCACCGCCCTCAACCGCAAAGCGCTACAGAGGGTGGTGCGGACGGCTCAGTACATCACTCCCCGGATGGCAGGGATTTAAGTAATGTAAATCCTTGCCATCCAGGACCTCTATATCAGGGGGTGTCAGAGGAAGGCCCGAAAATGTACCAAGGCCTTCAGCCACCCAAGCCATAGACTGTCCGTTCACTCTGCTGCCGTCCGACAAACGGTACCGGACCATCGGCTCTCGAACCAACAGGCTACGAGACAGCTTCGACCCCCAAATCATAAGACTACTAAATAGTTAAGTGGCTACACGGACTATCTGCATTGACCCCCGTGCGAAAGCTGGGGAACAATTGTCTGTCAAGGGGTGGGAAGAAGAAAAAGGAGAGGGAGAAAAGAAAGAAGAAAAAAGAAGAGAAAGAAGGGTATTTCAAGGAGAGAAATAGTCATA
This sequence comes from Salvelinus namaycush, assembly GCF_016432855.1. Lineage (NCBI taxonomy): Eukaryota > Metazoa > Chordata > Actinopteri > Salmoniformes > Salmonidae > Salvelinus > Salvelinus namaycush. The sequence continues at coordinate 15,282,553 of NC_052317.1, read as the reverse complement.
TGAAAACAAATGTTTTTATGATAGACAAAATGCATCTGGTAAGGCTTAAATCTACTGGGATCTGGGCTTGATTCCCCACCAGGTATTATGCTTTTTCATTCAACAATTTCCAATCAAATCAAATGTTATTGGTCACATACACATGTTTAGCAGATGTTATTGCGGGTGTAGCGAAATGCTTGTGTTTCTAGCTCCAACATTGCAGTAATATCAAACAAAGTAATATCTAACAATTTCACAAAAATACACACAAATTTAAAGTAAAGGAATGGAATTGAGAATATATAAATATTTGGACGAGCAATGTCGAAGCGGCATAGATTAAAATACAGTATATACATATGAGATGAATAATTCAAAATATGTAAACATTATTAATATGACTAGTGTTCCATTATTAAAGTTGCCAGTTATTACAAGTCTATGTATATAGGGCATCAGCCTCTAAGGTGCTAGTGATGGCTATTTAACAGTCTGATGGCCTTGAGATAGAAGCTGTTTTTCAGTCTCTCGGTCCCAGCTTTGATGCACCTGTACTGACCTCGCCTTCTGGATGATAGTGGGGTGACCAGGCAGTGGCTCGGGTGGTTGTTGCCATTGGTGATCGTTTGGCCTTCCTGTGACATCTGGTGCTGTAGTTGTCCTGGAGGGCAGGTAGTTTGCCCCCGGTTGTTTATTGCCAAAACAAATATATAAAAAATCAATAACATAACAAGAATAACAGAGGAAGGCAAAGCGAACAATATGTAAGGCACAAAATAAAACAAAAAAGTGTCAAATGTAAGTATGAGGAAAACTAATTGTGATGCAGCTAGAGTGGAAGTGGAAAAGAGAGGGCTGAGGTGGTGGATAGATGGAAAGAGAACATTATGCAATTATTGATGGTTTGAAATTCTTTTTCCATGCTTTTTTTTCTATTTAATCATACTTTCTACTATGGTAGTTAATAACTGCCAGGCCAAAACACAGCAATAGGCTACAATAAAAACACACCCATGGACAACACAATAGTTAAAAGAGTTACACACACACATGGAAATGTTAGGAGAGAACTATAATGTGAACCGGCATAAATAGGGAGTCTTTCTCACTGCTGCTGCCTGCATATTGTCTCCGACTACTGTTCTTTGGAGAGTCTCTGCATGGGGGCAGTAAACACTGCCTTTATAAAGGACATGCCCAGTTTGCTTGTCCTTGAACTGACCACATTTTTTACATGTATTGTCTCTGACAATCCATTTGTTGGCCTGCTTTGTGTTGGTGAGTAAAGGTAACACATTAAGCTGCTATGGATGCCGGTGTTGTCTAGAACGTCACTTGGGGAACAAATGGCATGAAGCACTGTCCAGGGCAGTTCAGGACTTGAAAAACCAAAGACAGCTGGTGCTTCGGTGAATAGCTGCCTCTGTGCAGGAATCTTTGGCGTGACCAGAAGTGGTCCAACTGGGGCTCTGCATTTAGTTTTAGCCTGCTCTGCTGTGTTAGGAGGTAGGTGGTAGACATGCTCTTCTTAGTTGTACCGATGAATAGCAGCAGGGTGGGCTTTTGCAGTCGGCAGAGGCTCTGTGGCTTGTGAGCACTGGAGAGGGTGCTGAATCCCCTGGAGGAGCACAGCCACATCCTGGGTTTTCTGCCTGCTGTTGTGCCACTGCACCAAGGTGTCCTAGTTCACTTCATACAGCTGCAGTTTGGTATGCTGCATGACCAGCCTGTTGGTCACCACCAGCTGCCTGATCTTCTTGTCATCCTGCAGAATGAGAGTCCACCTTGTCAGAGCCCCTTTCCCCTTCTGCGGGCTAGGGTAGATGCCACACAGTCGGGTGAACAGGGTCTCTACCACATGGCAACGGTCAGGCCACTGGGCAGATGAACCTCCGCACACTAGAATGCACCTCCTTGTGCTCTCTACTCCAGTGATACAGGTCTTATTTTTTTGTGACCAGATGTGACCAATCACCAGCCTGTCTTGGTGACAGTTAGCATAAATAATCTGGTCCTTGTCATGCTGGCTCAGCTTTTTCCACAAGGATATTATCTTCTTTGGGATAGGGGGCAGCAATTTCACTTTTGGATGAATAGCATGCCCAGAGTAAACTGCCTCCTACTCAGTCCCAGATGCTAATATATGCATATTATTATTAGTATTGGATAGAAAACAATCTGAAGTTTCTAAAACTGTTTGAATGATGTATGTGAGTATAACAGAACTCATATGGCAGGCCAAAACCTGAGAAAAAATCCAAACAGGAAGTGGGAAATCTGAGGTTTGTAGTTTTTGAACTCAGCCCCTATCGAATACACAGTGGGATATGGGTTATTTTGCTTCCTAAGGCTTCCACTAGATGTCAACCGTCTTTAGAACGTTGTTTCAGGCTTCTACTGTGAAGTGGGAGCATGAGAGCTGTTTGACTAAGGGGTCTGGCAGCAGCCTCGTTCTCAGTCATGTGCGTTCACATGAGAGGTAGCTCTCGTTCCATTGCTTTTCTACAGACAATGGAATTCTCCGGTTGGAACATTAATGATAAAAACATCCTAAAGATTGATTCTATACTTAGTTTGACAAGTTTCTTCGACCTGTAATATAACTTTTTGAACTTTTCGTCCGACTGGACCTGATCGCGCGTTTGGATTTGTTTTCCAAACGCCCTAACAAAAGAAGCTATTTGGACATAATCGAACAAAACAAACATTTATTGTGAAACTGCTATTCCTGGGAGTGCATTCTGATGAAGATCATCAAAGGTAAGTGAATATTTATAATGCTATTTTTGACTAATGTTGACTGCGCAACATGGCGGATATTTCTTTTGGCTGGTTTGGGCTCTGAGCGCCGTACTCAGATTATGCTTTTTCCGTAAAGTTTTTTTGAAATCTGACACAGCAGTTGCATTAAGGAGAAGTGTATCTAAAGTTCCATGCATAACACTGGAATATTCATCAACATTTATAATGAGTATTTCTGTGAATTCATGTGGCTCTCTGCACAATCACTGCATGTTTTAGAACTACTGAACATAACGCGCCAATGTAAAATGATATTTTTTGATACAAATATGCACTTTATCGAACAAAACATACATGTATTGTGTAACATGAAGTCCTATGAGTGTCATTTGATGAAGATCATCAAAGGTTAGTGATTAATTTTATCTCTATTTGTGCTTTTTGTGACTCCTCTCTTTGGCGGGAAAAATGGCTGTGTTTTTCTGTGGCTTGGTGGTGACCTAACATAATCGTTTGTGGAGCTTTCGCTGTAAAGCAATTTTGAAATCAGACACTGTGGCTGGATTAACGAGAATTTTATCTTTAAAATGGTGCCTGAGAAATTTGATTTATGAGATTTCTGTTGATTTGTATTTGGCGCCCTGCAATTTTATTGGCTGTTGGCTAGCGGAACCCCAGTCCTAGACAGGTTAAAGTTGCAGCTTGCTGGTTTGACTGAGAGAGGCCAGAAGTATTACGCAGCTTTACCAGATACTCTGCCCTTGTCAAGGCCATCCGGATCCACAGCCTGTGAATACATAAAGTTGTAAGTGCTGTGATGAAATGTAAATCATGTCTTCAAAGCAATCAACAACCCAACCCCTGAAACAGTGAACTAGCATTTCCATCAGGGATGGACTCAAGCATCTCTGCAGTGAAGTAATCTGGGATGTAGTCATCAGATATCTCTGGGATGATGTCAGAGAGCTGCAGAGCACCAACAGTGCCATCCTCTGTGCCGTCTTCCTCCAGAGTGATGTCCTCCGGCATCTCAGTGGCCGCCTCCGTGTGTGCATGTATATTCTGGAGGGGCTGGCCAGTCTGGTTGTACAGGTACTGAATACCTATGAGCTCTCCTGGAAGGAAACATATAGAACATTCAAAACTTTATAAAAGGCACAAATAAGTAAAACACATTGAACCCAAAAAATACAAACAGTTATCCAATAGTTAATAATGACTTAGCAGTGTACTTGGCTGGTGGGTGGAAAGAAGAAATCATCCTTTGGTGCAGATCCTTATCACCCAACTGGTTCAAATAGTGAACCAAACCACCAGTGTAGCTGCGGAGAGGTGATGGTTCCACTGCCAAAGCTTCAGTAGCCTGGTCTTGGTTCCTCCAGTCCTTCAAGGAAGTAGAACTGGAAATTGAGGCTGTTGGCACTGGTTCCTATACACTTAGTATAAGCGTCAACAAAACCCTCCCCAATCCGAATGTGTTTATAACAATAAGGAATATTTTATTAACATTTTAATAGACAAACCTGGGATAAATCTGTTCAGATGAAGGTGGAAGTACTCAAGAGATGTGGAGCCTCTAGCACACCTGTTATGTTTCAGTACGATGCCACACTTTGTGAGGGTGCCAGTCTCCGTGTTAAGTGCAACACCAGGAAGAGCCTGGATGCACTTAACATGCCACTTTTGTGTGCGCCAGATGGTCTGCATCCGCTCAGAGTCGATGAGAGGAAAACCGAGGGAGTCCAGCCCCTTGTGGCTATCAAACTCTGTCAGCACCTGTTCACTTTTGCGCAGCGCTGATGGGCATCAGTAGTGCATCCCACAGCAATCCTCCTCATAAAGTGCCAGATGTTGAGCCTGATAACAAGATCCAACCACTGAACCTGATTGCCAAGCTTGGTCCTTCCAGCTTCAGAACATCAGCCACCGGCATTGGTGTACCGCTTGATGAGGTCGGAAGCCATGTTGTCTGAACCTGAACCCTCCTGGGCGGTCGAAATGAACACTTTGACCCACTTTGAAGTGGGCCAGAGTGCAGTCCCCTTTTATGTCCCAGAAAGTTTTCTGATAATCTGAAAATACACATAAGAATAACACAGGACTTAATAACCAACACATAACTTCAACTATGTTTGCGTGATCCTTGAACACAGTAAATATATTTTGAACCAGTACATTGTTGACAAGTTATCTACAAATGGAAAAACAACCTAATATTTTGGGTTATACTGGTTACAATCAATAACTAAATGTCAAATGTATGTGTATTCTCAGCTTCTCGGTCGAATCCATTATCAAGAGAAATCCAAATGTAGATGTGATCTTGGCCTTGATGTCATCTAGTCTCCCCATGATGTCGTGGCCATAAACGTTCACAATCCACTTGTAGGATGGCACTGGCACAGGTTCTGGAGGATTCTTGAAGACCAGGGGAGTGATGTAACATGCAGCGTGCTTCAGCTACTCTCTTGCAGCTGTTTCCTGAACCGGGTGGGGCTGTTGCCCAGGGTGCGGTCGCGCAACGGCCTTGTCACCTGCACATCACAGGCAAACCTAGGAAAACAAGTTTGTATTGTATTAGCGTCTGATTTTACCACATTAAGTCAGTAAATATAGGAGCATACTGTATATGAGCAATGCAAATAATAGTAGCAAAACAAATATTGCCCAACTCATTCCCTGTTTGAAATATAAAGGAAACTTACTTCTATGTGAGAGTGGCACGGAACTGGACACATTGAGCTAAGTCCAGCTGGTCCTACACGTCTGACTTCAAAACAGATGTTTACCACGGCATTTGTTGCATGTGAGGGTCTCTGTTACCACGTGGTAAAAACCATTAGTGTCCAGAACCTGTCACACTTTTTTGTTGAGACCAGCTTCTGTTAATTTATGTTTCCACAAGCAGGGATGGGGCAGCACAACCTGACTTTCCACAGCCAGTAGGGCATCCACGGGAGTAGTCGATTGCAGAAGAACGGATCAGGAGAGGGTTGTACCAGAGCTGGAGGTTGTCACGGAGCTCTGGCTTACCTATGGCACCTGTTCGAAAAAGTGCAGCCTTGATCTATTTGTGGTCCTGTGGTGGTAGTGTGTCAGACCACACAAGAGGCAGATTGATGGAATCTGGCTCCGGACCTGGCAGAGAGACTGGTGCTTGTGACGGCAGTGACTGGGACTGATGCTGGCACACTGACTGGCGCTGGTGATGGCAGACTGACAGGCACTGGGAACAGCAGAATGACTGGTGATGGCACACTAACTGGCGCTGTTGATTGCAGACTGACAGGCACTGGGAACAGCAGAATGACTGATGCTGGCATACTGACTGGCACTGGTGATGGCACACTGACTGGCGCTGGTGATGGCAGACTGACAGGCACTGGGAACAGCAGAATGACTGGTGATGGCAGACTGACTGGCACTGGTGATGGCAAACTGACTGGTGCTGGTGACAGCAGAGTGACTGGTGCTTTGAGAGACGAGTCAAGGATCATATCACCTCCACCTTACCAGCCACCCTAGACCCACTTCAGTTTGCATACCGCCCCAATAGGTCCACAGACGACGCAATCGTCATCACACTGCACACTGCCCTATCCCATCTGGGCAAGAGGAATACCTATGTAAGAATGCAGTTCATTGACTACAGCTCAGCATCCAACACCATAGTTCCCTCCAAGCTCATCATCAAGCTGGAGGCCCTGGGTCTCAACCCCGCCCTGTGCAATTGGGTCCTGGACTTTCTGACGGGCTGCCTCCAGGTGGTGAATGTAGGAAACAACATCTCCACTTCGCTAACCCTCAACAGTATCCTGTTGGGCTGTATCACAGCCTGGTATGGCAACTGCACTGCCCTTAACCGCAAGGCTCTCCAGAGGGTGGTGCAGTCTGCACAACGCATCACCGGGGGCAAACTACCTGCCCTCCATGACACCTACAGCACCAGATGTCACAGGAAGGCCAAAAAGATCATCAAGGACAACAACCACCCGAGCAACTGCCTGTTCACACCGCAACCATCCAGAAGGCGAGGTCAGTACAGGTGCATCAAAGCTAGGACTGAGAAACTGAAAAACAGCTTCTATCTCAAGGCCATCAGACTGGTAAACAGCAATCACTAACTCAGAGAGGCTGCTGCATACATTGAGACCCAATCACTGGCCACTTTAATAATTGATCACTAGTCACTTTAAACAATGCCACTTTAATAGTGTTTACATATATTACATTACTCATATCACATGTATATACTGTATTTTATTTACATGTGTATTTCATCTATTGCACCTTGCCTATGCCGCTCAGCCATCGCTCATCCATATACTTATATGTAGATATTCTCATTCACCACTTTAGATTTGTGTGTATTAGGTAGTTGTTGGGGCATTGTTAGATTACTTGTTAGATATTACTGCACTGTCGGAACTAGAAGCACAAGTATTTTCCTACACTCGCATTAACATCTGCTAACCATGTGTATGTGACCAATAACATTGAATTTGCTTTGATTTTACAGGTTAGACAATCATATCATTGTTGTTATTTCGGTTTGAGATAATGATAATGTTAAAAGTGATTGGATTTCAAACATTTAGTGTTCACCACATTCAACTTCACACAATTGTATTAACCTGAGATGAGTTCCTCACATCAATGTCTGGCTTGGGACATGTAGTGTGCGTGCCACCAAACTTTGATTGAATCAAAGTGGTGAACTGTGAAAAACAATGAATGAGTATAGTAAAATTATCACGGCTCAGGAGAAGACCCAGATGCAGACAGTTTCGAAGTAACAAAAGTGTATTACAGAAACAGGGGGGCAGACAAACGACATGTCAAGGGCAGGCAGATGTCAGTAGTCCAGAGCAGGGTCCGAAAGGTACAGAATGGCAGGCAGGCTCAAGGTCAGGGCAGGCAGAGGTTGGTAATCCAGGGTGGTGTGACAAGGTACAGAACGGCAGGCAGACTCAGGGTCATGGTAGGCAGAATGGTCAAAAACCGGGGAAGCTAGAAAACAGGAACTAGAGAAAGACAGGAGCACAGGAAAAACACTGGTAGGCTTGACGAAACAAAACGAACTGGCAACAGACAGAGAAGACACTGGGGATAGTGGGGAAGATGGGCGACACCTGGAAGTGGGTGGAGACAAGCACAAAGGGTGTGACAAAAATATGTCTTCTGTACAACCTCGATTTCAATGAGTATTTTAAACAACATATATATATCTATCACATCTTAAAATAACGCAATTGAACGTAAAATGCAACATTTAAAATGTACTGTTGTCAAGTTCAAAGCATGCCTCATAACCCCCCAAAGTCTACTGACGCAATCTAAGTAACCAGAAGTTAATAGAAAACTCCCCATCAAAATCCGTCAGTTTAAAAGGACTGGAGGCTGGTAGAGTTGGTAGTGGAGACTGGCTAGAGACAGTAGATAGGGGTGTCTTCTGCCGAGGAATGGTCCCAGACTGCAGTAGTGCACTGGTCCTGGGTTGCTGAAAGTATTTCTTTTTTTAATAGTTAAGTTATGAAATATCTTTTATTGTAAACTTTATTTTGACTCAATTATGATATGATATTGAGTCTCAGGGGATGGATGGGTTGGAGGGGGACTGATAAGCAACCTCGGTTGCTGGGTGGGATGGGAAGGGTTAGGAGGCATGCTGTCTTTGGGTCAGGGTCTAGGCGGGCTGGGAAACATGGTTTCTGGGTGGGGAGGGAGGATGTGAGCAGGTGGATGGAGACTGAGGGTGGGAATGGGTTGGGTTATCTTTGTATGCATTTCTTTAATTGTTTTTGTACTTTTAACCCCCTGTTTTTTGTTGGTCCAAAAATATAATATATATGTATATGTGTTTGGTATGGACAATGGCATGTTTAACATTGGGCTAGACATATTTGGTCGCCTTCTGAAAGTGTAATCCACAGTTGCAGCCATGAACCTCTTTGAAAATAGTCTGTCCACCGAGACTGCAGTGGACATTTCTCGAACACATATGTAAACTATAATGTAAACCATATGAGTGAGACCATATAAGTATGTTTGTTTCAAATGATCAACAAATAATTCCCAATTTCATTATCTGCATGTATTATACTCTGTATGTACATATTGAGGTAAATTCAAGGGGTAGTCCCTCAAACCCTGGTCCAGTGACTGTCAAGGCAACACCTTCACCATTACACCAAACGGCCTGACCCTCTTGACGAGGTTGCTAGGTGTTCGGTTAAGGTCACTACATTACCCCCTTCCTTCGGGAATGCCCCCACGCTTCTCTATACCAGGGGTTCCCAAACTTTTTCACTCAGGCCCCCTTTCCAGCATACCGTTCGGACGCAACAGACGATTTTGTGAGAAGACCGATTTTCATGGACGTCTCATGGTCTGACAAACACCGCTCTAGCTCTGTCACCTTTCACCACAGATGCGGAAATGCGACATAGGCGGACGCAGTGGATCGAGACACATCAGCAGACTGGGTTTAGTGGAGTATTTACCTGTTGCCTCAACAAAAAAAACGTAATATTACATTTAGGAGGGTTATTGTTTTTTTGAATCCTTTCTTCTGACCACCTGCTGTTGGCAGATACCAGGGTTAGACTACCCTTGGGAAGGTCTGGCTGCTAGACTGATGAGGTTGAAAACTGAAACTCCTGACTCTCCAAAAATGAACAGTTATTTACCTTAGTAGGTAAAAACTAACTGGGTGCACTGCACAATTGTGTTATGGAATGCTTGTAGAGTTTTATACAGTATAATCAGAGATGTAGTGGTAAAAAGAATAGGTGCTCTAGTGCAAAACAAAAAGGTGTGTAAATGGCATTTACCTGCATTTACCCTCCACTACACCACCTACTATAATGAAATTAAGATGTACAGTATTCATTGAAATATGATTGCACACAACATGGAATGTATACAATGTGGAGTTATTAATGAAATATGAACACACATAATTGCTCATTATTGAAATCAAATATTAAAGACATGCTCTGGAACTTTGGTGACTACCAATGAGTTTCAGCCCTTTGCCATATGAGTGACAGCTAGCAAGAAGCACATCCTGCACACACAGCAAGAGAGAGACCAATGACGTGGTGCACATGATGTATCTGCACATATGTGACGCAGTATGCCATTTTAGGGGACCTCTTTTGGCTCGTGAGTGCTACTATCAGAGCTACTGGCTAAAAAGTATACAAAAGTACCAGATAATTGTAAGGTTCTCTATTTATTTTCGTAGTCAACCTTGCGTTCTGTTTCTTTGTGTTCTTGAATGTAGCCCTGTCTTTCATTTTTGTTCATTGATTTCACCTGTGTTAGTTACTCACCTGGTCTCATCATCACCTTATTTAGTTCAGTTCATTCTGTTTGTGCCTTTGTGAGGTGTTGTTCGTTTTGACTCTACTAAGCCTTTTCCTAGCTCGTTTGTGAGAACCAGTTATAGCCTTCAGTCCTAGTTTTGATTCACCTGCCTGTTTGCCAACCTGTGTATGACCTGCCTGTGACCACGATTCCTGCCTTCTGCGAAGGCGAAATAAACACCTGCCGCGCTCTGCGCGTGAATCTACACCTTTCTCTTCCTGAGTATGCCATTGCCATTGCACTGGTGAAAAAAAATCAACTAGGGTAGCAAGGATTCATATTAATGTAGAGTCATTAATAATTAAAAGCTTGCAAATGACAATTAGGGCTCTATTCAATCTGTATCGCTGAAGCACGGTAGAAATGTGAAGGTAATTTCCAATTGATACATACAGCATTTACTGTGAATGTGGTCTCCGCTAACGTGGGACCATTGCCTTCAAATTTCACTAATGCTGTAACGCTGAACTTCTGCGATACGGATTGAATAGCGCCCTTAGTTAATGTTGATAAATGTTTAATTAAAGTACATGGTGCAAGTGATCAATGCCGTTTGAGATTCTGTGCAGATTATTAGAGCACTTTTGTAGATTTTCACAGACCTGCAACCCTGAACATGTACACTTTCTATGATTACATAAGAAGAAATGTATTGTTACAGTAACCTAAAATGTGTTGCTCATTCTAAAGTTAAATAAATACTGTATATTAGTTTGTAAGAGCCTAAAGTTAAGGCTATTTACTTTCTTATACTTTTACTTTTGTGTTTGACAAGGCAAACAAATGTCAACATTTAAAAGGAGATTTATCTACTGCTTGGATAGTTCCATCAGCCACTGACTTAAAAAGACTATCTGATACTTTTTAGCCAGTAGTTCATAAAGTAGCACTCACGAGCCAAAAGTGGTTGTGCACTACGTCACATATTTGCAGATATGTGTACCACGCCATTGCGTTCTCTCGCTCTGCTGTGCCTTTGGGACCACCCCATTCTGCAACCTAATTGGATAACACTGGGCAGGCCTCTTGCTAGCTGACACTCAAATGTGAGGGGTTGAATTGACTAAAAATGTAATTGCTAAGGGGCTGGCCCACGCGGGGAGAAATCTAGGGAAAACAGCTTTAAGAAAACTAGGGATTTTGTGGCTAATTGAGTTTAGACAGTAAGTACGTTTACACGCACACTAAGAATTTGATATTAAACTGATCATGTCAGTAGGCAGAGTATGTAAATAGTCATGTAAACACCTTACTCTGCTTATCTTAATTGGCGTAAGTTCAAAATCAAAGTAAGCATACACCGATTAAAACACCTGGTTTTCTGAGCAATCTTTCAAATGAGTAGGACATGTAAACATCTTAATCGGCATTCTAGCAGTGTATATGATCTGCGCATGTGCCAGTACTGGTAGCACAAGCCTCCATCTTTCTTATGTACGAGTGAAGTGAGTTAGGGAAACTGAAAGTATCAAATCAAATTTTATTTGGCACATGCTTTGTAAACAACAGGTGTAGACAGACTAACAGTAATATGCTTACTTATGCTTACTCTTCTCAACAACTCAGAGAAAAAAATTGAAATAATAACACAAGGAATAAATACACAATGAGTAACGATAACTTGCCTATATACACGGGGTACCAGTACCGATTCGATGTGCAGGGGGGGTAATTGAGGTAGATATGTAAATGAATACATAAAGTATGCATCTTACAAATAGTTTTCACATACAAACTGTATATGTCCGACCTCAGTGATTTTCTGCATTAACTTAGGGATCAAATCCCATTAACGGGATCGATTTGACAACAGCCAGTGAATTTGCAGGGTGCCAAATTCAAACAACAGAAATCTCATAATTAAAATTCCTCAAACATACAAGTATTATACACCATTTTAAAGATAAACTTCTTGTTAATCCAACCACAGTGTCCAATTTCAAAAAGGCTTTACGGCGAAAGCATACCATGCGATTAAGTTAGATCAGTGTCTAGTCACAAAAAACATACAGCTATTTTCCAGCCAAAGAGAGGAGTCACAAAAAGCAGAAATAGAGATAAATGTAATCATTAACCTTTGATGATCTTCATCAGATGGCACTCATAGGTCTTCATGTTACACAATACATGTATGTTTTGTTCGATAAAGTTCATATTTATATCCAAAAATCTCAGTTTGCATTGGCGCGTTATGTTCAGTAATGTTTTGCCTCTAAAACATCCGGTGAATTTGCAGAGCCACATCAATTTACAAAAATACTCATCATAAACTTTGATGAAAGATACAAGTGTTATACATAGGATTAAAGATAAACTTCTCCTTAATGTAACCGCTGTGTCAGATTTTAAAAAAGCTTTACGGCGAAAGCACATCATGCGATAATCTGAGTACAGCGCTCAGCCACCAAAACAAGCCATAAAGATACCCGCCAAGTTGTGGAGTCAACAAAAGTCAGATATAGCATTATAAATATTCACTTACCTTTGATGATCTTCATCGGAATGCACTCCCAGGAATCCCAGTTCCACAATAAATGTTTGTTTTGTTCGATAAAGTACATCTTTATGTCCAAATACCTCCTTTTGGTTCGCGCGTTTAGTTCACTAATCCAAATGCACAAAGATCGGGCACTAAGTCCAGACGAAAAGTCAAAAAAGTTCCATTAAAGTTCGTAGAAACATTTCAAACAATGTATATAATCAATCTTCAATAATATTCCAACCGGACAATTCCGTTGTCATTAGAAAGGAAAGGGAACGGAGCTCGCGCTCACGGCCACGCGCGATAAACAACTCATGGCTTTCAGCTGAGCCACTTACTCTGAGTGGTCTTATTATCTCCCCTTTCACAATAGAAACCTGAAACAACTTTCTAAAGACTGTTGACATCTAGTGGTAGCCTTGGGAAGTGCAATCTGACCATATTTACACTGGATATTGGATAGGCATTCACGTGAAAAACTACAAACCTCAGATTTCCCACTTCCTGGTTGGATTTTTCTCAGGTTTTCACCTGCCATATGAGTTCTGTTATACTCACAGACATCATTCAAACAGTTTTAGAAACTCCAGAGCGTTTTCTATCCAAATCTACTAATAATATGCATATCCTAGCTTCTGGGCCTGAGTAGCAGGCAGTTTACTCTAGGCACGCTTTTTATCCGGACCTGAAAATACTGCCCACTAGCCCAAAGAGGCTATTTCAGCTTTTAAAATTCCTATCAGGTAGCCTGATTTCAGGTGTGTCTATGTAAACAGGATTATTAGGGAAATCATTCTTATTGCAAAACATGAACATGTTCTTAACAAACTATTAGAGTAAGATGACTATCCACAATAATTGTATTACTGTGTGCATGTAACCGTACTCAGTGACTCTGCTCATAGATTATGCATGTACTGTATGAACTACACATTGACACATCCAGCCCAACAGGATATTTAAAAATACTTTCTTAGTCGCCAAAGTACCGGAGCATGTCTTTAATCCCATTCTTTAACGTTTATCTTTGTTTGAGAAGGAAGCTTGAATTCAACATATTTATTATTTGTTAACTTGTCGACAAGTTAGTAGACTATTTACCATACTGCAAGTGATATTGAATTGTGTTTGGTTGTCAACGCAAACAAATATCAACTTTTGAAGGAGATGTACAGTTGAAGTCGGAAATTTACATACACTTAGGTTGGAATCATTAAAACTCGTTATTCAATCATTCAAAAAATGTATTGTGAACAAATTATAGTTTGGCAAGTCGTTTAGGACATCAACTTTGTGCATGACACAAGTAATCTTTCCAGCAATTGTTAACAGACAGATTATTTCCCTTATAATTCACTGTATCACAATTCAAGTGGGTCAGAAGTGTACATACACTAAGTTGACTGTGCCTTTAAACAGCTTGGAAAATTCCAGAAAATCATGGCTTTAGAAGCTTCTGATCAGCTAATTGACATCATTTGAGTCAATTGGAGGTGTACCTGTGGATATATTTCAAGGCCTACCTTCAAACTCAGTGCCTCTTTGCTTGACATCATGGGAAAATCAAAAGAAATCAGCCAAGACCTCAGAAAAAAAATTGTAGACCTCCACAAGTCTGGTTCATCCTTGGGAGCAATTTCCAAAGGCCTGAAGGTACCAAGTTCATCTGTACAAACAATAGTATGCAAGTATAAACACCATGGGACCACGCAGCCGACCTTGTGAAGATTCTGGAGGAAACAGGCACAAAAGTATCTATATCCAAAGTAAAACGAGTCTTATATCGCCATAACCTGAAAGGCCACTCAGCAAGGAAGAAGTCACTGCTCCAAAACCGCCATAAAAAAGCCAGACTACAGTTTGCAACTGCACCTGGGGACAAAGATCATACTTTTTGGAGAAATGTCCTCTGGTCTGATGAAACAAAAACAGAACTGTTTGGCCATAATGACCATCCTTATGTTTGGAGGAAAAAGGGGAGGCTTGCAATCCAAAGAACACCATCCCAACCGTGAAGCACGGGGGTGGCAGCATCATGTTGTGGGAGTGCTTTGCTGCAGGAGGGACTGGTGCACTTCACAAAATACATGGCATCATGAGGCAGGAAAATTATGTGAATATATTGAAGCAACATCGCAAGACATCAGTCAGGAAGTTAAAGCTTGGTCGCAAATGGGTCTTCCAAGTGGACAATGACCCAAAGCATACTTCCAAAGTTGTGGCAAAATGGCATAAGGACAACAAAGCCAAGGTATTGGAGTGGCCATCACAAAGCCCTGACCTCAATCGTATAGAAAATTTGTGGGCAGAAATGAAAAAGCGTGTGTGAGCAAGGAGGCCTACAAACCTGATTCAGTTACACCTGCTCTGTCAGGAGGAAGGGGCCAAAATTCACCCAACTTATTGTGGGAAGCTTGTGGAAGGGTACCCGAAACGTTTGACCCAAGATAAACAATTTAAAGGCAATGCTACCAAATACTAATTGAGTGTATGTAAACTTCTGACCCACTGGGAATGTGATGAAAGAAATAAAAGCTGAAATAAATCATTCTCTCTACTATTATTCTGACATTTCACATTCTTTAAATTAAGTGGTGATCCCAACTGACCTAAGACAGTGAATTTTGACTAGGATTAAATGTCAGGAATTGTGAAAAACTGAGTATAAATGTATTTGGCTGAGATGTATGTAAACTTCAGACTTCAACTGTATCTGTGCCACTGAGTCTGGCTTTAATTCCAATTAATCTACAAAATAATAATTGATATTTATTTATGTCTCCATTTCAACCAAAAATCGAAGTAAAACAATAGGATTACATCAAATCAAACTTTAAAGGTGCAATGTGGAGAAATCACTCGCCATTTCCTGGTTTCAAAATTTCGAATCGTTCCCCTAATTTCAGTTTGTGACAAAACAAGCAAGTATAGTGTAGAGAATCATTGTATCATGTAAACCACTGTGATATCATATCAAAAAATATTTATTTTCATGTGGTTGAAGGTGGTGTACAAAACCGAAAGTAAGAGGCAAAAACGAAACTGAAGAACAGAAAGCATAGAATTTACGCACATAGAACAGATCTATGACTCCCATTTCTAGGTAAATTTGGTTTGGTCGCCGAAAAAGTTACATATTGCAGCTTTAAATGCACTTTAAATACAGTTTGGGGGTTTGAGCATGTGGATCTGGTCAGATGAGATATTGTCATTGTTTGTGTGCATCTGTAAAATGGAAAGGAATGGAAATATACACTAGCGGTCTCAAGTTTTAGAACACACTCATTCAAGGGTTTTTCTTTATTTTACTATTTTCTACATTGTAGAATAATAGTGAAAATATCACAACTATGAAATAACACCTTTGGAATCATGTAGTAACCAAAAAAGTGTTAAACAAATCAAAATATATTTTATATTTGGGATTCTTGAAATAGCCACCCCTTGCCTCGATGACAACTTTTCACACTCTTGACATTCTCTCAACCAGCTTCATGAGGTAGTCACCTGGAATGCATTTCAATTAACAGGTGTGCCTTGTCAAAAGTACATTTTTGGAATTTATTTCCTTCTTAATGAGTTTGAGCCAATCAGTTGTGTTGTGAAGGTAGGGGGGTATACAGAAGATAACCGTATTTGGTAAAAGACCAAGCCCATATTTTGGCAAGACCAGCTCAAATAAGCAAAGAGAAAGGACAGTCCATCTGTTGCGCTCGTCGAAATGATCGGATCAAGGTGCAGCGTGGTAGGCGTACATTTTATCTTTATTAAAAATGAACACCCAAAAACAACAAATGGAAAACGAACGTAACGTTCGGTAGGCTACACAGAGCTGTACAAAAACAACATCCCACAAACTAAGGTGGCAAAACAGGCTGCCTAAGTATGACGCCCAATCAGAGACAACGATAGACAGCTGCCTCTGATTGGGAACCACACTCGGCCAAAAACAAAGAAATATAGAACATAGAATGCCCACCCAAATCACACCCTGACCTAACCACATAGAGAAATAAAAAGGCTCTCTAAAGGTCAGGGCGTGACACCATCATTACTTTAAGACATGAAGGTCAGTCAATACGGAAAATGTCAAGAACTTTGAACGTTTCTTCAAATGCAGTCGCAAAAACCATCAAGCCCTATGATGAAACTGGCTCTCATGAGGACCGCCACAGGAATGGAAGACCCAGAGTTACCTCTGCTGCAGAGGATAAGTTCATTAGAGTTACCAGCCTCAGAAATTGCAGCCCAAATAAATGCTTCACAGAGTTCAGGAAACATACACATCTCAACATCAACTGTTCAGAGGAGACTGTGTGAATCAGGCCTTCATGGTCAAATTGCTGCAAAGAAACCACTACTAAAGGACACCAATACGAAGAAGATATTTGCTTGGGCCAAGAAACACGAGCAATGGACATTAGACCGGTGGAAATTTGTCCTTTGGTCTGGAGTCCAAATTGGAGATTTTTGGTTCTGACTGCCATGTCTTTGTGAGAAGCAGTGTGGGTGAATGGATGATCTCTGCATGTGTATTTCCCACCGTAAAGCATGGAGGAGGTGGTGTGATGGTGTGCGAGTGCTTTGCTGGTGACACTGTCTGTGATTTATTTAGAATTGAAGGCACACTTAACCAGCATGGCTACCACAGCATTCTGCAGCGATACGCCATCCCATCTTGTTTGGGCTTAGTGGGAATATAATTTGTTTTTCAACAGGACAATGATCCAACACACCCCCAGGCTGTGTAAGGGCTATTTGACCAAGAAGGAGAGTGAAGTAGTGCTGCATCAGATGACCTGACCTCCACAATCCCTCGACCTCAACCAAATTGAGATGATTTGGGATGAGTAGGACCGCAGAGTGAAGGGAAAGCAGCTAACAAGTGCTCATCATATGTGGGAACTCCTTCAAGACTGTTGGAAAACCATTCCAGGTGAAGCTGGTTGAGAGAATGCCAAGAGTGTGCAAAGCTTTCATTACGGTTTCATTAAGGCTACTTGAAGAATCTCAAATATAAAATATATTATGATTTGTTTAACTTTTACCGCCTCAGAAACCCGGATCCGGGAGCACCCCCCACCACCCCCACCAGTAAAAAAGCTGAATAGCATAGCTAGCATAGCGTCACAAGTAAATACTAGCATCTAAATATCATTCAATCACAAGTCCAAGACACCAGATGAAAGATCCACTTCTTGTGAATCCAGCAATCATTTCTGATTTGTAAAATGTTTTACAGGGAAGACACAATATGTAAATCTATTAGCTAACCACGTTAGCAAAAGACACCATTTTTCTTTGTCCACCATTTTTTCTCTCCACCAGTAGCTATCACCAATTCGGCCAAATAAAGATATTGATAGCCACTAACCAAGAAAAAACCTCATCAGATGACAGTCTGATAACATATTTATTGTATAGGATAGGTTTTGTTAGAAAAATGTGCATATTTCAGGTAGAAATCATAGTTTACAATTGCACCCACCATCACAACTCGACTAGAATAAATACAGAGAGCAACGTGTATTACCAATTTACTCATCATAAAACATTTCTTAAAAATATACAGCGCACAGCAATGGAAAGACACAGATCTTGTGAATTCAGACAATATTTCAGATTTTCTAAGTGTTTTACAGCGAAAACACAATAAATCGTTATATTAGCATACCACATGTGCAAACGTTACCCGAGCATTGATTCAAGGCTAAAAGAGCGATAGCGTTATCATCACCAAAATATATTAATTTTTTCACTAACCTTCTCAGAATTCTTCCGATGACACTCCTGTAACATCATATTACACAATCCATATAGAGTTTGATCGAAAATGTGCATATTTAGCGGCACAAATCGTGCTTACACAATGGAAATAGTGTCCAACTACTCAAGCAATCTGCCCGGCGCCATGTTGGAAAGACACCTATTTTTATCAAAAGCTATTCATAAACTTGACTAAAAAAATTAAAGTTGGATATCAATTGAAAGACAAATTAGTTCTTAATGCAATCGCTGAATTACATTTTTTAAATTATCCTTACTGTGCAATACCGGGTGCGCCAAAGCGAAGCTACCCCAAAGAAAATGGCGGAATATGCGTTTAACATTTTTCTACAGAACAACGATTTATCATCATAAATAGTTCTTACTATGAGCTGTTCTTCCATCAGAATCTTGGGCAATGTATCCTTTCTCCGGTCTAATCGTCTTTTGGTCGAAAGATGTCCTCTTGTACCGTCGAAATGGCCACTAAGGTTCGGCATCTACAGGAAAAGTGTCCAACTCTTCAAAGTGCGTCACAAAGAAATGCCTCAAAATCGCACTAAACGGATATAAATTGCTATAAAACGGTTTAAATTAACTACCTTATGATGTTTTTAACACCTATAACGAGTAAAAACATGACCGGCGATATATTACTGGCTAAACCAAAGCTTGGAAAGAGGCCAGTCCGACGTCCATCGTGCGTCGAGCGCATTGAAGAAAAGGAAGCTCCTTCCGCCTTTCTGTCTTTTATACAGGCCCTGATTGCGCAATTGACTCCATTCAAATTGTCACCACTTACTGACATCTAGAGGAAGGCGTAGGCAGTGTTTGTATCCCCATAGGATTCACAGGGACTTAAAAACTGAACTGGGAACAGGGACCAAGATTTCTGAAATCTCACTCCCTGGCAGGAAAAGTGCTGTAGAATGAGTTCTGTTCCACTCAGAGACATAATTCCAACGGTTATAGAAACTAGAGAGTGTTTTCTATCCAATAATAATAATAATATGCATATTGTACGAGCAAGAATTGAGTACTAGGCAGTTTAATCTGGAGACGAATTTATGCTAAGTCGAAACAGCACCCCCCATAGGCTCAAGAGGTTAACACTTTTTTGTTTACTACATGATTCCATGTGTTATTTCATAGACTTGATGTCTTCACTGTTATTCTACATTGTAGAAAATAGTAAAATAAAGAAAAACCCTTGAATGAGTAGGTGTTCTAAACTTTTGACTGGTAGTGTATATATATAATTGTAAAAATGCAGTTTGATTTATTTAAATCCTATTCTTTAACTTTTATTTTTGACTGAGTTGGAGTACCAAATCAACCAAGGTTTGAAAGGATTCAGACCCCTTGACTTTTTCCACATTGTTACTATACAGCCTTATTCTAACAGAATTATATATTTTTTCCCTCAACAGTCCACACACAATACCCCATAATGACAAAGCAAAAACAGGTTTTATACATTTTTGCAAATGTATTTAAAAAAACAACAGAAATATCACATTTACGTAAGTATTCAGACGCTTTACTTAGTACTTTATTGAAGCATCTTTTGCAGCGATTACAGCCTTGAGTCTTCTTGGGTATGATGCTACTAGCTTGGCACCTGTATTTGGGGAGTTTCTCCAATTCCTCTCAAGCTCTGTCAGGTTGGATGGGGAGCGTCGCTGCACAGCTATTTTCAGGTCTCTCCAGAGATGAAGCCACACCTGCATTGTCTTGGCTGTGTGCTTAGGACCGTTGTAATGTTGGAAGGTGAACCTTCACCCAGTCTGAGGTCCTGAGTGCTCTGGAGCAGGTTTTATCAAGGATCTCTCTGTACGTTGCTCCATTCATCTTTCCCTCGATCCTGACTAGTCTCCCAGTCCCGTACCTGCCGCTGAGAAACATCCCCACAGCATCATGCTGCCACCACCATGCTTCACCGTAGGGATGGTGCCAGGTTTCCTTCAGACATGACACTTGGCATTCAGGCCAAATAGTTACATTTTGGTTTCATCACACCAGAGGGCTGTCTTGTGCCTTTTACTGAGGAGTGGCTTCCGTCTGGCCACTACCATAAAGGCCTGATTGGTGGAGTTCTGCAGAGATGGTTGTCCTTCTGGAAGGTTCTCCCATCTCCACAGAGGAACTCTGTAGCTCTGTTAGAATGACCATCGGGTTGTTGGTCACCTCCCTGACCAAGGCCCTTCTCCCCCAATTGCTCAGTTTGGATGGGCGGCCAGCTCTAGGAAGAGACTTGGTGGTTCTAAACTTATTTTATTTAAGAATAATGTAGGCCACTGTGTTTTGAGGACCTTTATTGGCTATTGTGTGTAGATTGAGGACAAAAATAAATAATTTAATAACATTTAGAGTAAGGCTGTAACGTGGGAAACAGACCCTGGTTCCTCTCTAGGTTCCAGCCTTTCTAGGGAGTTTTTCCTAGCCCCAGTGCTTCTACATGTAATGATGGGGCAGTGAGTCGGAAGCAGGTGCAACGTTTTAATAAAACAACAAAACCAAGAACACGACACTAACATAAGGCAGTACGCCGATACACAAGAACAATACCAACTGGTGAGTGAACATGGGAAAGTGACATATAAAGGGGAGGAAATGATGAAGGTAATGGACTCCAGGTGTGGGGCGCATGATGATGAGTGCCAGGTGTGCGTAATGATGAATCCCAGAACTGGTGGATAGTACTCTGGCGATGTCATACGCCGGAGGGGAGGAGCAGGAGCAGACGTGACACGACATCTGCATTGCTTGCTGTTTGTGGTTCTAGGCTGGGTTTCTGTATAGCACTTAGTGACATCGGCTGATGTAAAAAGGGCTTTACAAATACATTTGATTGATTGAAGGGGTCTGAATACTTTCCGATTGCACTGTATATGATTGATATAGTATGCTTACATTTCATTTCCTGTGTTGAACCTTCTCTTTGGAATGACTTCGATAGCAACAGTGAGTCTATTAAGTGGAGAGTTCTCAACAATCATTCTCACGATAGCACATTTGTAATAGTCAGTGTCAAATATCAAAGCTAAAGAGGGCTGGGCTTGGTTAAAACCCTGGATGGGAGACTGAAGTTATAGCTTCAAATAGATCAACTCAACAGTTGGAGGTGCTTCTCAGCCTATAGGGTTTTTCTTACAGTGGATATTACATTGAAGATCTGATGTTGTTTCAAATGATTTCATACAAGGTTTGTCTATATAGCTCTATTCACACTTATTTTTTATCTTAATTCATTAACTAGGCAAGTCAGTTAAGAACAAATTCTTATTTTCAATGATGGCCTAGGAACAGTGGGTTAAGTGCCTTGTTCAGAGGCAGAATGACAGATTTTTACCTTGTCAGCTCGGGGATTCAATCTTGCAACCTTTCGGTTACTAGTCCAACGCTCTAACCACTAGTCTACCTGCCACCCACACTGGACTAGTATTACTAGAGTATGTTGGTTATGTAATTATTACCCCAGAATGTCCGTTATTCCAGAGGATGATTTGGACGGAATTCGTTTTTTCCAAATTGCCCCCTGTTGACAGTTATGACAAAAGCCTGGAGGTTTTTATTCTAGGTGTGAAAATATTTCAACATGTGCAGGCGATAACAGGCTACACTGATAACTCGAGCTTGGCTCCCAAGTTTCTAAAACCATACCAAACCTTATTTGGCATAGTGTTGCCATAATATTTGAATTGGAGGAAGTGTGATCATAATCATTAAGATATTTTAGCGACCCACAATAGAAGCTATCCTAAATGCCCCCCCCCCCCAGCCTTCAGATGTCAGATAAACAGCGCCCTTGCACTTGATATGCGTTTTTAGGTGACACTCTTGGAAAAAATGGTTCCAATAGGGTTCTTCAGCTGGAGGACCCTTTTTGGTTCCAGGGAGAACCATTTGGGGTTCCATGTAGAACCCTCTGGGGAAAGGGTTTGACATGGAACCCAAAAGGGTTCTACCTGGAACCAAAAGGGTTCTACATGGAAACAAAAAGCGTTCTTCAAAGAGTCCTTTTAGGTTCTAAAGTGTATGGATGAGAAAATACTTGCATGAGAAAAGTTTTGCTGTATACAGTTTTGCGATCTATTAACAGCAAGGGTTGCATAAAATAGGTGCAATTTTTTTATTCATTTGGGGAACAAAACGTATAAACAAATGTACTCACTGTGAAAGTTGTTACATGTAGGCCCTTCATATATAGGCTATACCCAGCAATTAGTTTTAAGCATTAATATATTGAATCAGTTATTGTTTTCTTGCTCAAACCACAAGCAAGACTTGTCAAAACACAGGGATGTCGATTCTCATGGGACTAGTATTATCAGAGGACCTTGGAGTTTGCCAAAAAACAGTAGGTTATTCAGGCTGTAATTGAGTGGAGGCTGGTGACTTGAAAAATTGAGGAGGAGTATAGGCCCGGAATGCACGGAGACGTCAAAGTGTGTTTCAAAAATCGTCCAAGAGTAATTATATTTAACTTAAAGAATTTACTAAAGACATTTATAGTTTTGGGAAGGGTTCACAGCAGTGATTGAATGAGGGTATGAGGCGTGAGTTGAGACTTGCAGTGCAGGACTTGACTGGGAAGACAAAAAACAATAATACAACACACTACACAGTTAGACAAAAGATATAAGAATGAGTTAGTCCAAGCAAGGAGTAAAATCGTTGTTATGTAATAATGTGATTGTTGGCATGTGTGATTGACTCTACATACACTAATGAAAGAAAATGGATAGGGGTACTCACAGTGCTTGGAGAAGAAACATTCAAAATGCCAGCGGATGCGAGGGCACATGAGACGTGGCTTCAGTTCATGTCAGGAGAGAGTTGACACTGGTAGTAATCATCCCCTCTTAATCAGGGAACAGGAGGGGACTTAGCTGGAAATACAAATAGCAGATACATTCCATTACAGCTGTGCCATCGTAGGTTTGAACAAGTTTCTCCATGAAGTCAAACACAGACTGCACATCTCGCCCACTTGACATCAAAGTAGCCCAAGAAACCTTCCTGAATAAAGCCCTGATCATTCACATACCTGACGATAACTGACAACTGCAAGCAGACTCGTGGCACCATATGTACCACAGCAATTCTTACCCCCTGGTGCCCGGAGTTCTTCCTTATCTGTTAACCTAACCAGGAAAACTCTGGACCCTATAAGGTATGACAGTGATTAATCCGTTTTAAAAAGGTTTTATAAGGGCAACCTTATACTTGTTCATATGAATTATATTTAGACTAGATTAGGAGGGGGATTTCCTCTACCCATACACAGAGACAACAACTGATAGACAATAGAACTCACAGGGCTGAGCTTGCATCATGCAACTGTAGGCCTTATAAAAAATTTACTCACAAATGTCATCACTATTATGTTGATCGATTAATTCCAGTTAATAATTTTGGATTGAAAACATATAGGCAGCCTAGCCAGGCCATTTTTGAATATTAACCAAATTTGTTCACATTCACATTTTCTCCTGACATACAAATATACATAAATACATAACATTACCAATTAGTTACCCTGACCAGATGAACAGCTGTATGCAGCTGCTATTATTAGTAGCCTACAGTTGGTCAGACTGATTTTTTTTGTCGTTTTCATCCCATATAGCATGTTAGATCTCTAATCTTTAGGTGTAGCCTAGGCTGCTGTAACATTTATGTAATGAGTTTTTGCTTGTGTCTGTCCGGAGTGATTATGTGTTATCATTAGGGTTGCACATTTTGGGGAATATTCAGAGGTGGAAACTTTCGGTGGAAATGAACGGGAATATATGGAAATTAACAGGAATGTATGGGAATATATGCAAATTAATATTAATACCATTTAAATGTAGTTGTTTTTTGCATTGGATATATTTACCATATCATATGGAGACAGAAACATAAACCTTTTACAAAAAAACGTTATCATACATTTGTAAAATGATAGTCTAGAAACTAAAGCTTTGGTTGTCTTCCTCTCAGGCTTCCATGTCTTCTCCCTGGACCTCCTCAATGTCCACCTCTTGAACATCAGACTCTGAGGCCTCATTTTCACTGTCACTTTCCAACCTTGTTGAGGATGGCTCGTTGTCAGGCTCAAAAAGCCTCAAATATGCTCGGATGGCCACCAATTTTTCAACCCTTGTATTGGTCAGCCTGTTGCGTGCTTTCGTGTGTGTGTTCCCAAGGACCAGTTGCGCTCTGAGGCGGCTGATGTTGGTGGGATTTGGAGGATGATGGAGGCAAGAGGGAAAGAGCCTCATTTCCACAAAGTCCCTTCCACCAGGTGGCCGATGAGATATGTTGGCACGACTGCCATATTGCATCTCCATCCCAAAGCCCTTGCTTGGATGTGTACATCACCAGACTGCCAAGAACCTTGCCCTCATCCAGGCCAAGGTGGCGAGACATGGTAGTGGTGACACCATAGGCCTTGTTGATCTCTGCACCAGACAGGATGCTCTTGCCAGCATACTTGGGGTCCAACATGTACGCTGTGGCATGTATGGGCTTCAGGCAGAAGTCTTCACACTTTTTGATGTATTTCAGAACTGCAGTTTCCTCTGCTTGGAGCAACGGTGAAGTGGGCAGGGCAGTTCGGATTTCTTCTCTTACATCTGTAAGCAGAGTCTGAACACCAGACAGGATGGCATTGTCTCCATCAATCTGTGCAATGGCTACTGCTATAGGTTTCAGGAGTTTCAGGCTGCTTACCACGATCTCCCAAAATAGATCATCCAGGAGGATCCTCTTGATGGGGCTGTCCATATCTTGGAGAGACTCCTTCCCCTCCAGGAGACTGTCAAGCAAGATGACAACACCACCCCAACGGGTGTTGCTGGGCAGCTTCAATGTGGTGCTCTTATTTTTCTCACTTTGCTTGGTGAGGTAGATTGCTGCTATAACTTCATGACCCTTCACATACCTAACCATTTCCTTGGCTCTCTTGTAGAGTGTATCCATTGTTTTCAGTTCCATGATGTCCTTGGGGAGCAGACTCAATGCATGAGCAGCATAGCCAATGGGTGTGATGTGAGGGTAGGACTCCTCCACTTTAGACCAAGCAGCCTTCATGTTCGAAGCGTTGTCTGTCACCAGTGCAAATACCTTCTGTGGTCCAAGGTCATTGATGACTGCCTTCAGCTCATCTGCAATGTAGAGACCGGTGTGTCTGTTGTCCTTTGTGTCTGTGTTCTTGTAGAATACTGGTTGAGGGGTGGAGATTATGTAGTTAATTATTCCTTGTCCACGAACATTCGACCACCCATTAGAGATGATTGCAATACAGTCTGCTTTCTCTATGATTTGCTTGACCTTCACTTGAACTCTGTTGAACTCTGCATCCAGCAAATGAGTAGATAAAGCATGTCTGGTTGGAGGGGTGTATGCTGGGCGAAGAACATTCAGAAATCTCTTCCAATACACATTGCCTGTGTGCATCAGAGGTGAACCAGTTGCATACACGGCTCGAGCAAGACATTCATCAGCGTTTTTCTCTGACTATGTTCTTCCATTGAGTCAAAAAAACTTCTGATTCCAGGAGGACCATGAGCTGTTGCTATCGATAAGGTGTCTGATTCATCATTTTAGTAGAGGTAGAGGGACTTTTGTCACAGGTTGATTGTTGTTAGCGCTGAGGGAACTTTATGTACTTGGCCAGATGATTCTGCATCTTTGTTGCATTCTTCACATATGATTTGGCACAGTATTTGCAAATGTACACCATTTCCCTTCTAAATTAGCTGCAGTGAAATGTCTCCACATATCAGATAGTGCCCTTGGCATTTTCCTGTAAAGATGAGAAAAAAATGAATAAACAAAACCCAAATACAATTCCATATACAGATAAATAGTTAAGCAGTTAGATTAAACAGCTCCTTTTTATTTATTTTTATTTCACCTTTATTTAACCAGGTAGGCTAGTTGAGAACAAGTCCTTCGTAAGACAAATGTTTTAAAATGAAACATGTATGGAAACAGGTTAATTAAAACTCGTCAGTTAGCTGGCTCAAGCAAACTAAAACCCACATGGTAGCAAAAACTAACTAGCAGAAATTGTTAACAAGTTAGAAATGAGTTAAACAAACTTTGCTGTAGGCTACTATTTACTATTTACTTACAAAAAATCATGTATGTCATATAAAATATATTTACTCCACCCAGTATTTTAATCAAAACTTACCAGAAAGCAGTAGTCCTTGGCTCAGGCAGTGTAGTAGTATGAGCTCAATAGCATCTCATTAGCATGCAAGATCTTGACAATCAGCTGTACATGTGATGGAAGAGTGCACTGCACATGTGATGGAAGAATGCACTGTGCATGCAGAGGGTTACAATTCCATTGAATTGGGGATAGTTTAACCAAAATATGCCACAAGACCTAGAATTGCCTTATGTGTATCCCACAAAAAAGTGTCATTGTTATAAGCTAAAGCTTTTGATGAATTTAAGCAAAATTCCCCAAAGTCCAATTTCAGAACATTTATGGAAATTTCCCAGAAAGTTTCCGACCCTTAGCAACCCTAGTTATCATCTTTGCTAAATAAATACCGGAGGAAAGTGGAAATCCTACTTGAGCGCGCAAAGAAATGCGTTGCGTCAACCTCTCTCTTTAATCTAACTTTTAATGGATGATTCAATGGAAGCTATCTCAGCATAGGAATTGTTCAAATCATTTATTTCGACATGCCAGAGAAGACAGCAGAAAGTTCCATATGTTCAGCAAGTAAAGCATCGTAACGTGCAATTACCGCTGCAAGCTCCTTGTAGTTGCACTTGTTATCGGAACTTTCGCTCTCGTCGTGTCCTCTAAAAGCCCATGCTTGCATGCCCAAAAACGCAGTGGTGCTACTTTAGAACATCCCTGTTTCTTCTTACTTTCTCGTTGTGTTGTGCAGTTTGAATACGCAGACCTTCGTCATGATCAATGCAGCTTTTTCCCAGAAGATTTGATCTGCTGTGGGCATTTATATGCGCCCTGCTTTTATTTTGCCATTTAGCTGAACGCTCAATGTTCTTCAGGTCACTCTACCCCTCTTTCACCCAAGGCTCAGACTTTCCAAAAAGCAGGCCACGTTGTTGAAGGATCTTTGGCAGTGATTAAAGCCTAGAGTCTTCTTTGATATGATGCTATAAGCTTGTCACACCTGTATTTGGGGAGTTTCTCCAATTCTTCTCTGCAGATCCTCTCAACCTTTGTCAGGTTGGATGGGGAGTGTCGCTGCACAGCTATTTTCAGGTCTCTCCAGAGATGTTCGATTGGGTTCCAAGTCTTGGCTCTGGCTGGGTCACTCAAGGACATGCAGAGACTTGTCCCGAAGCCACTCCTGTGTTGTCTTGGCTGTGTGCTTAGTGTCGTTGTCCAGTTGGAAGGTGAACCTTCGCCCACCAGTCTGAGGTCCTGAGTGCTCTGGAGCAGGTTTTCATCAAGGATCTCTCTGTACTTTGCTCCATTCATCTTTCCCTCGATCCTGACTAGTCTCCCAGTCCCTGCCACTGAAAAACATCCCCACATCGTGATACTGCCACCACCATGCTTCACCGTAGGGATGATGCCAGGTTTCATCCAGATGTGATGCTTGGTATTCAGGCTGAGGAGTTCAATCTTGGTTTCACCAGATCAGAGAATTTTGTTTCTCATGGTCTGAGTACTTTAGGTGCCTTTTGGCAAACTCCAAGTGGAGTGACTTCCGTCTGGCCAATCTACCATTAAGGCCTGATTGAGTGCTGCAGGGATGGTTGTCCTACTGGAAGGTTTTCCCATCTCCACAGAGGAACTCTCGAGCTCTATCAGAGTGACCATCGGGTTCTCGGGCACCTCCCTGACCAAGGACCTTCTCCCCCGATTGCTCAGTTTGGCCGGGCAGCCATCTCTAGGAAGAGTCTTGGTGGTTCCAAACTTCTTCCATTTAAGAATGACTGTGTTCTTGGGGACCTTCAATGCTGCAAAAAATGTGTACCCTTTCCCAGATCTGTCCCTCGACACAATCCTGTCTCAGAGCTCTACGGGCAATTCCTTCGACCTCATGGCTTGGTTTTTGCTCTGACATGCACTGTCAACTGTGGGACCTTATATAGACAGGTGTGTGCCTTTCCAAATCATGTCCAATGAATTGAATTTAACACAGGTGGACTCCCAGCAAGTTGTAGAAACATATCAAGTATGATCAATGGAAACAGGATGCAACCGAGCTCAATTTCGAGCAAAGGGTCTGAATACTTGTGTTAATACAGTCTTTCTGTTTTTTATTTTTAATACATTTGCAAGAAGTGGTAAACCTGTTTTTGCTTTGTCTTTACAGGGTATTGTGTGTAGATTTATGAGGGCAAAAAAATATTTTATCAATTTTAGAATAAGGCTGTAACGTAACAAAATGTGGAAAAAGGGAAGGGGTCTGAATACTTTCCAAATACACTGTATTTTTTAATGAAGTATACCCGGACCTCACCCTGTAAAGTTGCAACTGAAATTGTCCAAGATGAACTGACTAGCTTGATAAACAGTGCTGACAATTACATTCGGGGCTAGCTAGCTAAATTATACAGACAACATTTAGTCTATATTGGTGTTAATACAAACACCAAACAAATCATTTGTAATACCATGCTGTGGTGTATGACAGGATTGGATGTTGCATGCTATTTCAATGTTGTTTGAGTTGCTTTATGTAGCATCAAATTAACTTGAGATAATCTCACTGCATCACTGCTTCCATGTTGCTTGACAAAGGCGTTTTCAAAGTCCTGCCAGTCAAGGTGAGCTCCCCGCCTTTTCAGCCTACTAGTTCCCCACCCACTCATTCTGTCTTTTCAGACTTCCTGGTAGTTTGAAAAAATATTATGGCTGATATTTAAGTCATTCAAAAGGCTATTTTAACTAACTGCAATCGAGGCCATTTGGTTGTACTATTTGATAAAGCACAGTGATAAAACATTAAGTTGTATAAATAAACAAAATATTTGACATTGTATTCTCATTTGAACTTTGGTATACTTTTTAAATGATTGAATGTGCAGTGATAACACATTTAGGTGACAACTAAACCAACAACAGACCTTGAATGGAATGAAGAAATATATAAATATCAGGACGAGCAATGTCGGAGTGGCATTGACTAAAATACAGTAGAATAGAATACAGGAGGGTTTCCACTAGATAACACAGGCACAAAGTCTGAGAGGAGCGTGAGCGAAGAAAGAAACCAAGTGCAGAGTCAAACAACGAGGTGCTGGTGAAACCAAACTTAGTTGTTGAGAGGCGTGGTTGATGAGGCTATGTAGGCTGTAGCTAGGAGACCACTGTGAGTGTGGGGGTTACCTTGTGAAATCCCAGGGACAGGGTTGTATTCACCAGACAAAACAGAGGGAAATGTGATGAAATTAGTGGCGGTACTATGTCACCTTGTCCAAAAAGAAACCCCTGCATTATTTTCCGTTGAAAAACGTTTTCGCTACCCTTCATGTCGTTGACATATCATTTTTTTCAGATCGCAAATGACTGACCAAAATGATCCTATTTACACTTTGTAGTAAATTGCCACATGGGAAGTTTTCAAAACAAGAAGTTGCTTTTTAGGGGCAGTCACTCTTTAAGCTTCTGTTTTTCAAATCATATGATAGATAAGAATTTGATATTTTGTTGTATAAGTCCCTTTTTGAGCATCAATTGTCACATTAAAGTTGTTGCCAGATTCTTCTCCTCAGCTCCACCCATGTAGCAGAACTCACAAAGTTGACAAATCTGGTGACGTGGGATCGCTGTCTCTATTCTCACGCTCACAGTAGGAGGTAGTCTCAGCAACTACAACTGATCAAAGATGATGCACCAACAGTTTTACCCCCCCAGACATCACTGTCTGGCAGCTGAGAACACTAACAACTACGACACCTGTCAGTTTTGGGATGGAACCATTCCAAAAATTAAGAATTGAGACATTTTGAACCGGTTTTGTAGTTAGAATACCGTTGTGTCATAGAGAACACTCAAGTTTCTAAATATGTTCTGGCAGTGCTAAGACATTGTCAAAACTGTCTCAGTTTTAGTGCTGAGAGATTTGTGCTTTTTGAGGTCGGTTTCTGTTAGAACAATGGTTACTAACCTTTTCTGAGTCAAGATCTCTTTCTGAGTCAAAATGCAAACCGAGATCTACCGCTCAGATTTTTTCTTAAACGTGACATTAAAAAAACATACGCCTATGCAACATTAACCAATTAAATACAGTTCTGTAGCAATGAGGTTTGTGCAGTAGGCTATAGGCCCAGTACATTATCACTGCATATTGGCTACGCTTGAATTGCCCTGCCAATTGTTGTTCTTCTCAGACCATTTTGAAATGGTATTTTTCAAAATGTGGTATATGATCACACTGGTTATTGATCATTTGTTGTATTACTTGTGAGGCACAGCTGAGTGAGCATAATTATTTGCCAATTTTTTTTACTGGACTGATGGTCTGTATATGATGGTCAGTCTGAGGGGAGGGAGGGAGCAGCGGTGAGCCTGCCTCACCCGACTCATTGTCCCTCCTGTCTCTCCCTCCCTCCACTGAGAAAAGGGGACAGTCTTCTAGCTGATGGCGAAACTTAAGTCGCACTGCATTACTTCTGCCTCAAGTGCAAATTTATGTTGTTACTCCTATGACCAGAGAAAGTGAAATATTCCTCGATATGAAAAAAGCCGCAAAAAACACAAGTCGCAAATAATAACGATGCAAGTTTATCAAAACACACACATTTTATGGTTTCTAAAACTGTTGAACAAAGTGTTGACAGTGTTGAATACCATCTTAAACATGAATTTACTCATAAAACAGCAGCTCTTTGCTGTATTATTTGAGTCTCTCTCTACCTATGTAAGAATGCTGTTTATTGACTATAGCTCAGCATTCAACACCATTGTACCCTCCAAGCTCATCATTAAACTCGAGGCCCTGGATCTGAACCCCACCCTGTGCAACTGGGTCCCGGACTTCCTTACGGGCCGCCCCCAGGTGGTGAAGGTAGAAAACATCACCTCCACTCGGCTGATCCTCAACACTGGGGCCCCACAAGGGTGCGTTCTCAGCCCCCTCCTGTACTCCCTGTTCACCCATGACTGCGTGGCCAAGCACGCCTCCAACTCAATCATCAAGTTTGCACACGACACAACAGTAATAGGCTTGAGTACCAATGATGACGAGACAGCCTACAGGGAGGAGCTGAGGGCTCTGGGAGTGTGGTGCCTGGAAAACAACCTCTCACTCAATGTCAGCAAAACAAAAGTGATGATCGTGGACTTCAGGAAACAGCAGAGGGTGCACCCCCCTATCTACATCGACGGGACCGCAGTGGAGAAGGTGGACACATCACTGACAAACTGATATGGACCACCCACACAGACAGCATGGTGAAGAAGGCACAACAGAGTCTCTTTAACCTCAGGAGCCTAAAGAAATTTGCTTGTCACCTTAAACCCTCACAAATTTTTGGAGATGCACAATTGAAAGCATCCTGTCGGGCTGTATCACCGCCTGGTACGGTCTTCCCAGCGCTTTACCGGGGGCAAACTACTGGCCCTCTAGGACACATACAGCACCCGATGTCACAGGAAAGCCAAAAAGATCATCAAGGACATCAACCACCCGAGCCACTGCCTGTTCACCACGCTATCATCTAGATGGCGAGGTCAGTACAGGTGCATCAAAGCTGGGACCTAGAGACTGAAAAACAGCTTCTATCTCAAGGCCATCAGACTGTTAAACAGCCATCACTAGCACATTAGAGGCTGCTGCCTATAGGCATAGACTAGGAATCACTGGCCACTTTAAGGAATGGAACACTAGTCACTTTAATAATGTTTACATATCTGACATTACTCAGCTCATATGTATATACAGTTTTTTCTATCCTATTCTACTGTATCTTAGTCCGTTCCGCTCTGACATTGCTCGTCCATATGAATATAGTCTTAATTAACTCCTACTTAGATTTGTGTGTATTGGGTATATGTTGTGTCAATTGTTAGATATTACTTGTAAGATATTACTGCACTGTCAGAGCTAGACGCACAAGCATTTCGCTACACCCGCAATAACATCTGATAATCACGTGTATGTAACCAATAACATTTGATTTGATTTGATTAGTCGTGGTAAAACATTGAAAATATTATATTGTCTCTGTCAGGTCCACATTGGGTAGACGTCAATAGAAAAATAAGTAATTACGATGAAATAATAAAATATTTCAGTTGTGTACATTATAGTTTTTATTTGATTAATGAGGAATGAAAAATAATAAAGTAAAGTCATCATCTCATCTCTACTCAGGCAGTAGCCAGACATAGTTATCTCTGTGCTCCCATACTGTACTGCAGGGGTGCAACTTTCAATAGGGATGGGGGGTGATGTCCTCCCCCCAGTTTTATCATTGCAATGGTGTGCTTTGTGTGAAAGGCAAAGCTTCTGAAAGGCTGGCTGGACGAGCATGGGAGAGTTGAAGTGTGTTGCGCTCTTTCTGTAAAAGCAAGAGCAGAAACTGGCTGCTCTTTAGTTGGCTGATGTAGCTGGCAAGGTAACTGCTGTTTAACATAAGAGAAAAAACAAAACTAGTGTTTATTCCCAGTGCTGAGCTATTAGCTAGTGTAACTGACATCCCATCTAGACTGAGGTAAGTTAATTAGCTAACTAGTAGCTACTACAGCCAGTTAAGCTCTAGCCTCTAGTTATCTGTCAGATAGCGATATGAGGTTGCTATTATTACTATCTAACAGCTGTTTGTATGGAAATGTTTCAGAGCCTTTGTTTCGTCCCATTTCAACAGAAGTAAGTTAACTTGGCTAGCTTTCGCCAGTTGATGTACTGTTAGAGAGAGAGAGCTGGCCAAAATTTGCCTATGTTAGCTATTATTTTTGAAACCAGCGGCCAAACAATTGAAGACCTATATTCTGAATTTTTTTCAGTGCAATGTGAGATTTTATTAGTCAGCATAGCAATGTTACGTTATTGATCTGTCAGTTTCCCTAGCTAATTCCCTACTTTTCACACAAACACAGCAATAAACAGCTCTACAGGCATCACTGTCATTGTGCACAGTCAGTACACAACACTATGCTCATCATAGCTCAGCAGGATCAGATGGTGACAGGTGTCCCAGCAGGGTCAGGTGAATTTTGCAGCATGTTAACAATATGAGTGAATGATACAAAGTTTCATCTTGAGTTGATGGGTAGACCTACAGTAGTTACAAGACAGCAGTTTAAGCTTAAAGCTACATACAGTCTGGGACCTGGGAATAATGGTCATTTCAATTATTGAATCATTGATTCTATTCTTGGATAATATAATGTATAAATGTACAGGAAGGTAATTCTTTGTCATGCCTCATCTTAGGAGCATCAGATGGTGACAGGAGTCTCAGCAGGGTCAGGCAGCCAGGAAAGACCACTCTGTGACGGAGCTGAGGTGAATTTTTGCAGATACAACACTTTATCCTCTCTGTGCAGCAAACACTGGACAAGTCAGATTCTTTAAAGATTGAAACTATTTTATGGCAGTCAGACAAACCTCTAAATTTAATTTCCAAACTGTATCAAGGGTTGGTAAAGGCTTTTCCCGATGAACATGTAAACAAAATGTAATGCTCGTCTGATGAAGAAGGAGTGGACCAAAGCGTAGCGTAGTACGTGTTCATGATATTTATTTAAATCTGAACATGTAAACAAAAATAACAAAGAGAAAACCGAAAAGTTCTGTAAGGTAACTAAAACTATACAGAAAACAACTACCCACAAACACAGGTGGGAAAAAAGGCTACCTAAGTATGATTCTCAATCAGAGACAACGATAGACAGCTGCCTCTGATTGAGAACCACACCCGGCCAAACACAAAGAAATAGAAAACATAGAAATAAAGAAACTAGAATGCCCACCCTAGTCACACCATGGCCTAACCAAAATAGAGAATTAAAGCCTCTCTATGGCCAGGGCGTGACACAAAAATGTGAGGAAGACCTGGTAAAAGCTATTGATGATAAATCGATACAGATACTGTATGGTTGAATGCCCAGTCATGTTCATATAATCTCATAAACTACTGCAGTTTAAGACCATCTATATAACGTACTTTATGCCAGTGAAACTGAATTACATGCACTCAGAAATGTCATTCCTCTGCCGGAGATGTAAAACACAAACAGGGACATATTTGCATAAGTTATGGTCTTGTGAAGGCTGGCTGAATTCTGGCAAAGAGTATGTTCTTTTATCTCAGCATGTCTACAGATTCTCCCTTCTCCCTGTTTTGGTTTGCTTGGAAATGTTGATACTGGAGACTGTTATCAGGAGAAACTGTGTAACCTAGAAGGTTGGTTATCCTCCCACAATGTCACTGTGGATGGCAGAAATGTAAAGTTATCAGTAGATATTATTTATTACTGTGCAACTCTAATAAGGTCTGGATGCCTTATATGGAATACTGCACGACAAAAAGTCTGTATTGAAAACATGCCAGGAGAGTCAGGGGAGATACCTATTTAGGCAACCCCTAGCTGCTGGGTTGCTCAGTCCTGGCTCTGGGGGTCTGCCGTACTGATGGTTGTCACTCTGGACTTGGCCTTACACACCAGAAACCAATAATGAATGTTTCACTAAGATCCTGAAGCTAAGGGGGGGGTGTTGCGTCGGGGCGCTGCAGGGCGTTGGACCCCTATGGACAGGACATGGTGACCCAGCTATAATGTGTGCAAGTAAAACGAACTCTACAGCACTATTAGGCCTATGATAAGAATTACAGTGCCCTCCATAATTATTGGGACAGGGAAGCATTTTTTCTTCTTTTTGCTCTATACTCCAAAAGTCTGGATTTGAAATCAAACAATGTCTGTGAAGTTAAAGTGCAGACTGTCAGATTACATTTTTGTTCATAGTCCCACATTTTAGGGGAGCAAAAGAAATGGGACAAATTACCTTGTATGTGTATTAGAGTAGTAATAACTTAAGTATTTGGTCCAACATTGTAGCTTCTATCAATGTAATTGTCTGCATCACTTCCAATCCCCCAGATATTTTCTTGCAAATATATTACGCACATACTGCACACACACACACACACACACACACACACACACACACACACACACACACACACACACACACACACACACACACACACACACACACACACACATATATATATATAAACACACACAAGTGTGCTCCCTCTCCGGCCTCCAGGTCACCAGTCTGCTCGTTATGGAGCACACCTGTCATCATCGTTACATGCACCTGTGCGTCGTCAGACTCACCTGGACTCCATCACTTCCCTGATTACCTTCCCTATATATATGTATATATATATATATATATATATATATATATATATATATATATATATATATACACACAGTTGAAGTCTGAAGTTTACATACACCTTAGCCAAATACATTTAAACTCAGTTTTTCACAATTCCTGACATTTAATCCTGGTAAACATTTCCTGTCTTAGGTCAGTTAGGATCACCACTTTATTTTAAGAATGTGACATGTCAGAATAATAGAAGAGAGATTGATTTATTTCAGCTTTTAAATCTTTCATCACATTCCCAGTGGGTCAGAAGTTTACATACACTCAATTAGTATTTGGTAGCATTGCCTTCAAATTGTTGAAGGTTTTGTCATGCGTTTCGGGTAGCCTTCCACAAGCTTCCCACAATAAGTTGGGTGGATTTTGGCCCATTCCTCCTGACAGAGCTGGTGTAACTGAGTCAGGTTTGTAGGCCTCCTTGCTCGCACACGCTTTTTCAGTTCTGCCCACAAATGTTCTATAGGATTGAGGTCAGGGCTTTGTGATGACCACTCTAATACCTTGACTTTGTTGTCCTTAAGCCAGTTTACCACAACTTTGGAAATATGCTTGGGGTCATTGTCCATTTGGAAGACCCATTTGCAACCAAGCTTTAACTTCCTGACTGATGTCTTGAGATGTTGCTTCAATATATCCACATCATTTTCCTAATTCATGATGCCATCTATTTTGTGAAGTGCACCAGTCCCCCCTGCAGCAAAGCACCCCCACAACATGATGCTGCCACCTCCGTGCTTCACGGTTGGGATGGTGTTCTTCGGCTTGCAAGCATCCCTCTTTTTCCTCCTAACATAATGATGGTCATTATGGCCAAACAGTTCTATTTATGTTTCATCAGACCAGAGGACATTTCTCCAAAAAGTACACTCTTTGTCCCCATGTGCAGTTGCAAACCGTAGTCTGGCTTTTTTATGGTGGTTTTGGAGCAGTGGTTTCTTCCTTGCTGAGCGGCCTTTCAGGTTATGTCATTATAGGACTCGTTTTACTGTGGATATAGATACGTTTGTACCTGTTTCCTCCAGCATCTTCACAAGGTCCTTTGTTGTTGTTCTGGGATTGATTTGCACTTTTCGCACCAAAGTACATTCATCTCTAGGAGACAGAACGCGTCTCCTTCCTGAGCGGTATGACAGCTGTGTGGTCCCATGGTGTTTATACTTGCATACTATTGTTTGTACAGATGAACACGGTACTTTCAGGCGTTTGGAAATTGATCCCAAGGATGAACCAGACTTGTTGGAGGTCTCCATTTTTTTCTGAGGCTGATTTCTTTTGATTTTCCCATGATGTCAAGCAAAGAGGCACTGAGTTTGAAGTTAGGCCTTGAAATACATCCACAGGTACACCTCCAGTTGACTCAAATGCTGTCAATTAGCCTATCAGAAGCTTCTAAAGCCATGACATCCTTTTCTGAAATTCTCCAAGCTGTTTAAAGGCACAGTCAACTTAGTGTCTTTAAACAATCGTTGGAAAAATTACTTGTGTCATGCACAAAGTAGTCCTAACCGACTTGCCAAAACGATAGTTTTTTAACAAGAAATGTGTGGAGTGGTTAAAATACGAGTTTTGATGACTCTAACCTAAGTGTATGTAAACTTCCGACTTCAACTAAATATACACATACTAATCGGGGGGAATGGGAACCAGGTGTGCGTAATGAGACAAGACAGTCCGGGGTTCGTGGTGATGATCCAGTTCAGTGACGCCTAGAAAGCTGGTGACGTAGACTTCCAGAGCTGGTGAACAGCAGTACCAGGGAATCCGAAACAATATATCCATGACATTCATGATAGTTTTTAGTGTGATTTCCTTTACGGTCCATTGAGGTATTTAAAACAGTATTATATTCTCCTACCATAATAATAGAGTCTTGTATTGCTTGCAGGGTTGAACATTTTGTAAGGACCGACGCCGGACAGGAGAAGCAGGTACAGGGAGTCAAACATTTAATTCAGGAACGGACATAGACCATGACAGGAACAGCGTCAGCACACGGGTTAACAAGGACATATGACAAACAATCCCGAAGCAGGGAACAGAGTTAGGAAACAAACAGACGTCGTGAAGGAAATTACACACGTAATTGAGTCCACGTGAGTCCAATGAGCGCTGATACGCGTGACAGGGAAAGGCAGGTGTGCATACTGAAGGTGGCTTGAGTGCGTAAAGTTGGGGAGTCTGGGGCCCTCGAGCGCCAGGGAGGAAGAGCGGGAGCAGGCGTGACAGTACCCCCCCTCTAGGGGCGCCACCCGGCATCCCACCTGGGCGAGCTGGCCGAGACATGGGCGCTGGGCAAGGCGGCTGGGGGTAAACTCCCGACTAACCGGCAGGGGCGTGGGAGCCTGGCGAGCCGGCTGAGGCATAGGAGCCTGACGATCTGGCTGAGGCATGAACGCCCGTCGATCCTGCTGTGACGAGGAAGCCTGATGATCCAACGGAGACGTGACAGTCTGACGAGCTGGCTGGACGAACAAGATCTGACGATCCGGCTAAGGCCCGACGGGGGATGGGCGCCTTCCCGAGCCAACCCGGTCAAGGAAACCTCTCGAGCCAGCTAGGGCGTGGAAGCCCAACGAGCTGGCTAGGCACCCCCGGTTCCATCGGCGGCGACCCAGAACCTACGTCATCACCAACCGGAACACCAGTACTCACCAATGCTTCGTGTGATGGCTTCGGGAATTTGTAAGGACCGACGCCAGACAGGAGAAGCAGGTATGGGGAGTCAAACATTTAATTCAGGAACGGACATAGAACACGACAGGAACAGGGTCGGCACATGGGTAAACAAGAACATATGACAAACAATCCCAAAGCAGGGAACAGAGCTGGGAAACAGACAGATGTAGGGAAGGAAATTACATAATAATTGAGTCCACGTGAGTCCAATGAGCACTGATACGCGTGACGGGGAAAGGCAGGTGTGCGTACTGAAGGTGGCTTGAGTGTGTAAATTTGGGCGCCAGAGGGAGGAGCGCCAGAGGGAGGAAGAGCAGGAGCAGGCATGACAAATGTATTATATATATTTTCAAAGAAGCGTGGATCATCATTATTTGGTCCGTAAAAGTTAACGAGCCTTAACTGTTTATGGTCCAATAACATATTTAAAATCATCCATCTACCTTGTGGATCTGTTTGAACAATTTGCACATTCGGATCAAAATTACTGCTAATTAATATCATCACCCCTTCTGAGTTTCTTTGCCTATAGGAGAAGTATATTTCACCCCCCAGTCCTTTTTCCACACAACTTCATCTAAAATTTGTTGAATGAGTTTCCTGTAAACAATAGATATTAAATTCCTTCTTTTTGAGCCATTATTTTTCGTATTATCTGCTAAGCCCTTACAATTATAACTGGCTATACTTATTTCACCATTTCCCAAAATGAGATACAAGTTTCAAATATATTTATCACAATATATGTTTGTAAATTTACCATTAAAAAGAGCCATAGTGATTCAGTATCCATATAGCTGTACCATGATATTTGCATTGCTACTAAGTAACCCTCCAATTGTTCTCCACTATTCCACACGCTAAAGCCCCTCCCCATCCCTAGTTGGGTTGTCATCCCAGTGACCGGCAGACCACCCCCGGATCCCTAAGCCTCCCGAGAGGCCAGGACCCATCCTTCGAAAAGAGCACACAGTGCCACCTACTCCATTTCCATCGATAACATGTATTAATATGCGTAATAATGTTGGCAGTTCATGCAAAGGATTGTTACCTATAACCAGGATTGCCATTACATTTTTGTCAAGCAATTATTATTTTAGCAAACAATTATTGTGATTCATCCTATATTGTTCCTAACATCCTTACCCCCTTGCAACAGATGTGGGATACACACACACACACACACACACACACACACACACACACACACACACACACACACACACACACACACACACACATAGTCTTACACACACAACCCCTTTCCCCCACAATCAACCATAAGCTCAGATGCTCAACGGTTGTTACATCACGGAGCCCAACTCAAGAAAGGACATATGATTTATGATTGCATATACAGTTACAGCTGTTTGAGAAAGCATGCAAGATTGAGCAGGAATTTGCCAAAATGTGAGATTTGATTAACCAATGTCAAGTCCTGTGTGATGGCGATCAGATCCACCCCTTTTCCCTGAAACACACACACACTGGTCCCCAATTGTGACAATTTTTCCAATCTCTGTGCAGTCAGACCTTGTTCCACTAGGGCCACAATAATATTCCCCCTCTCTGATTGTCCGAGTGTGACCCCCTCCCCATAGGTTACTGCAGCCAATGTTGCCAGCACTACCAATATACACCGGAATCCCCACCGGCTAGGTACAAGGTCGTCAAGGTTCTCATTAGCAGCTTTGAGAATTTCCTTGTATATTATGCTCTCCCTTCAGGGGGCTCTGGCTTTGTAGGACCAACTCTGTTTTGGTTGTGTTTCAAATTATATTGTGCCAAATAGAAATTAATTCTAAATACTGTATTTTGTCAATTTGGAGTCACTTTTGTTGTAAATAAGAATAGAATATGTTTCTAAACACTTCTACATTAATGTGGACGCTACCATGATTACGGATAATCCTGAATGAATCATGAATAATTGTGTGAAAGTTACAGATGCACAAATATCATACCCCCAAGACATGCTAACCTCAGCATTACATTAACAGGGGAGCTTAGCATTTTTGGGGGGGTATGATATTTTTGCGTCTATAATTTTATCACTCATAATTTTCCACAATTCATTCAGGATTATCCATAATGATAGCATCCACGTTCAGGTAGAAGTGTTTAGAAACATGTTCTATTCTTATTTACAATAAAAGTGACCCCAAAATGACCCCAAAAGTGTCATATTAGGTTAGGATAAAATCATTGACTAGCAGAAAAGGCATACTTTCACGAACTGTCTCTATCCCTTTCTCTAGTCATTGTGTTGTGTACATTCCTTTGTCATGTGGCCTAACCTAAAGTAGCAGGCATAAAAGTGTATCCGTCTCTGTCCGAGCTAGATAAAACGGGTGCAATGGATTATGGTCATTGTAGTTAATTACCATATTTCTGCACTGAACTGGGTTGAATATTTGCTGAATGAAAACTACGACTCCCAGCCCAGCTCTTGACAAACGGCGCTCACACAAAACAAACTAAATGGAATTAAAGTAATTGAACCGACATCAGTCAATTAGTTGTTTAATAACCTAAAAACTAAACAAAATGCAGGATAATCGCTCAGCATCACTCATAATACAACGTCTTCGTAATTATAAGTCAGTGACATAGAAAGTCTGTAGAAAACCCCAAATCTGGCTTGTGATTTTTCACAGTTTCACAACATAGCTTAGAGTATATATTTTTCTGTTCTACTTTACTTGGGCTCCCGAGTGGCGCAGCAGTCTAAGGCACTGCAACTCAGTGCTAGAAGCATGACTACAGACACCCTGATTCAAATCCTGGCTGTGTCACAACCGGCTGTGATTGAGAATCCCATAGGGCGGCGCACAATTGGCCCAGCGTTGTCTGGGTTTGACCGGTGTAGGCCGTCATTGTAAATAAAAATGTGTTTTGACTGGCATAGATAAGTAAAGGATCAAATAGAAAAACTTTCCTCTGGTGTAAAGTCAGTCAATAACAGGCACAGCCGTTTCCTGCCATTACATGTCTGCTTGTACGGGAGAGATTTCTGCAGCTCAGACTCTAAAAGAAGTACTTTCTCTGCTTGTGCTGTGTGGGCTTGTTAGGCTGAAACATCGAAGCACTACACATGTCTGCTATGAAAGAAAAAGGCACACTCAATTAATGTATCATCACAAGTGTTCGCAGAAGGTCATTGTTAAAAACATGAAAAAAAAACATAATTCGTAGTGCTGCCTCGGAAAGCAAGGGCTCAGCCTTGTTATTCTAGCTTTTGGACCTCCGCCATTCGCCGAAAGACGTGGGTGCAGCATTGTTTAGGGAAGACGAATTGACATATAAATTGGGAAGTGGAGGTAAGCAAGAGGGGAAAAAAAGAGGAAGGAGGGTGAGAGCGGGCTGACAATACAAGGTTTTGTGCTACGAGCAAGACTGGCAGTTGTGATCTTGAGGCATGTTTGCTGAAATGTTTCGGAGGCTCAAATCTCCATAATGCAGCCACCCAGCCCTCCCCTATCCCTGGCACCCTGGCTGGCTTACTCTGGGATTCTCTCGGGAGAGTTGGGAAATAAAAACGTTAAGGCAACAGGAAGAAACGGGCCTGCTGATGTATGTCTTCACCTCAGTCCCCTGGAGATTAACCAGGTCGTGCTTAGACTAACCTCGTCCCCAGGCTCAATAGGTACCACATATACAGTTGAAGTCGGAAGTTTACATACACTTAGGTTGGAGTCATTAAAACTCGTTTTTCAACCACCCCACAAATTTCTTGTTAACAAACTATAGATTTGGCAAGCCGGTTAGGATATCTGCCTTGTGCATGACACAAGTAATAATTCCAACAATTGTTTACAGACAGATTATTTCACTTAAAATCACTGTATCACTGTTTACAAAGACTAAGTTGACTGTGCCTTTAAACAGCTTGGAAAATTCCAGAAAATGATGTCATGGCTTTAGAAGCTGATAGGCTAATTGACATAATTTGAGTCAATTGGAGATGTACCTGCGGATGTATTTTGAGGCCAACCTTCAAACTCAGTGCCTCTTTGCCTGACATCATGGGAAAATCAAAAGAAATCAGCCAAGATATCCCCCAAAAATTATAGACCTCCACAAGTCTGGTTCATCCTTGGGAGCAATTTCCAAACGCCTGAAGGTACCACGTTCATCTGTACAAACAATAGTACGCAAGTATAAACACCAAGGGACCATGCAGCCGTCATACCGCTCAGTAAGGAGATATGTTCTGTCTCCTAGAGATGAATGTACTTTGGTGCGAAAAGTGCAAATCAATCCCAGAACAACAGCAAATGACCTTGTGAAGATGCTGGAGGAAACAGGTACAAAGGTATCTTTATCCACAGTAAAACGAGTCTTATATCGACATAACCTGAAAGGCCGCTCAGCAAGGAAGACACAACTGCTCCAAAACCGCCATAAAAAAGCCAGACTACGGTTTGCAACTGCACATAGAGACAAAGATCGTACTTTTTGGCGAAATGTCCTCTGGTCTGATGAAACAAAAATAGAACTGGCCATAATGACCATCGTTATGTTTGGAGGAAAAGGGGGGATGCTTGCAAGCCGAAGAACACCATCCTAACCGTGAAGCACGGGGGTGGCAGCATCATGTTGTGGGGGTTCTTTGCCGCAGGGGGGACTGGTGCACTTCACAAAATACATGGCATCATGAGGATAGAAAATTATGTGGATATATTGAAGCAACATCTCAAGACATCAGTCAGGAAGCTAAATGGGTCTTCCAAATGGACAATGACTCCAAGCATACTTCAAAAGTTGTGGCAAAATGGCTTAAGGACAACAAAGTCAAGATATTGGAGTGGCCATCACAAAACCTGACCTCCATCCTATAGAAAACGTGTGGGCAGAACTGAAAAAGCGTGTGCGAGCAAGGAGGCCTACAAACCTGACTCTGTTACACCAGCTCTGTCAGGAGGAATGGGCCAGAATTCACCCAAGTTATTGTGGGAAGCTTGTGGAATGCTACCCAAAACATTTGACCCAAGTTAAACAATTTAAAGGCAATGCTACCAAATAGTAACTGAGTGTATGTCAACTTCTGACCCACTGGAATGTGATGAAAGAAATAAAAGCTGAAATAAATAATTCTCTCTACTATTATTCTGACCTTTCACATTCTTTAAATGAAGTGGTGATCCTAACTGACCTAAGACAGGGCATTTTACTAGGATTAAATGTCAGGAATTGTGAAAAACTGAGTTTAAATGTACGTGTCTAAGGTGTATGTTATCTTCCGACTTCAACTGTAGATTCAAGTTCAATGTCACGAGCACAAATACAGTGAAATGCCTTTCTTGCAAGCTGTAATCTCAACAATGCGCAGGGTTGGGTAGGTTACTTAATAAATGTAATTCTTTAGTTACTAGTTACCTGTCCAAAAGTGTAGTCAGTAACGTACATTTTGGTTTAACCAAACTTGGTAACGTAGTCTGATTACATTCAGTTACTTTTAAATTACTTTCCACTTTAGAGGCATTAGAAGAAGACAAAAATGTATGTTAACAATTGAACGACATCTATTGCAGGATA
This sequence comes from Salvelinus namaycush, assembly GCF_016432855.1. Lineage (NCBI taxonomy): Eukaryota > Metazoa > Chordata > Actinopteri > Salmoniformes > Salmonidae > Salvelinus > Salvelinus namaycush. The sequence continues at coordinate 15,238,651 of NC_052317.1, read as the reverse complement.
AATCAATGTTAAAGTTTACATAGCTGGCCATATATGGACATTAAATGTTACTTTATAGGGTTGGTTATATAGACCTCTTCTAACCCATCACTTTCTACTACATTTGATTATATGCTTAAATTATTATTACCTTTTCATAAAACATCTGAATTGGAGTCGTTCCAACAAATGTTATACCCCTTGATCTTCAAGAATAGGACTTGGAAATATGGAAGTATAGAAAAGCCCAATTGTTTTACCTGAGCATAACCCCAAAACGAAGGACTTTTTAGCCAGTCCTTCTCTGTTGATTATGATTTTGTTGTCATGGAGGACTGATTGGGCTCATTGATTCAAGTTGAAAAATAAATGCTGCGCTCATGGAATGGCATGCTTTGAGCACTACTGAAAAGTGCTAATTACATGTGAAAATGAATGTCATATGCTACATTTGTTATAGGCCTATTGTTTACCTTTTTGTTGGTGACATATCTTGATAATATGCAGCTGTTCAAAGGGCAAATCCACAGATGAAACAATAACAAAACGGTCGCCCCGCCTCTTTTTTGGTAAAAAACTGAGCGATGGGCCTGGAGAAATGCAACCACTCTCAGATTAATAGACAGAGCTATGGATGCAAGGTCTGACCATCCATGATGTCAACATTATAGTTTTAACCATGTTATGAGGCTATACAGTGTGTGTTTACATTTACAATGTTTACAAACATTGGAGAAAAACAAGCTTATATTTTGGGTTCTCATAGATTGTGACAGTTGAACGAAGCTCATGATGCATTTATAAGTTATATTCTTCAAGAATCGATGGATATGTATATCTATCTATCTATCTATATATCTATCTATCTATCTATCTATATTTATACAGTATGTATAATTTATACGTCCAAAAATGGATGTAGCAACTACAGATTGCCCCTTTAAGTCTATCAAAAGTGTGTGAGCTTGAGAATGTGTCCATTAGGCCTATGGTATTTTATATTTTATCAGCATGAATTAGATTGAGCAATAAAAGCCCTACTTTTATTCCATAATCTTGAATCCGCACTGTGCAGCTGTTGCAAGAGTGCATTTTTCACTGGCTGTCCACTGGTTTCAAAAACAATGATTGATAGGCAGCTTCAACTTTTCGAATTCAACCATTATTGGGTTCAAATACAAATTTAGATTTTTGAACAACCATCCACAACAACCACAATCCGTAAGGCGCAAATAGCTAAATGAGAGAGCAGCAGTGTGATTCACATCAATATGCGCTATGTAGATATCAATAAAAAGTGATATCAGTATCGCCGTAGACTACACCACTGCTGTCATCCTGACCTCTAAGCGTTTATTCAAGTTGGATAATCTTGCCGACAGCAGTCGCACCATTGGAAGACATAGCTTGGACTGTAGCCTACAAAAGCCTATTCCTGCTCTTTTCCCATGATCCATCAAACACATTTTCTGTGTCATCATAGTGGTCTCTGACTTGTAGTCAGGCTCGCTCAGGTGGAACAAACTTAAACTTTGCCCTTTTTTCAATGCTGATTTGACTGTCATTAAGAAAACAGAGAAGTGTCAAAGATGTTTTTTCTCGCAAACATCCTTTCTGAATTGAAAAGTAATCTTTGCAGTAATCATGTAGTTTTTCAAAAGTACCTGTCATCTGATTACAATATTTTAGCTGATAACGTAACGGATTACAGTTACCGTTTTTCTGTAATTACTTACGTTACTCCCCAATCCGTTACTCCCCGACCCTGACAATGCTGTAATCAATAATTGTGCATATTATGTGTGTGAGCAAATGAGGAAGTGAGTGTTCTTCTGTGTGTAGAGCCCAGTGAGTGTGCATAAAATAAAAAACAAGGGTCAACTCAGTCTGTCTAGCCATCTTGTTAGCTATTTTGTTAGCTATTTAGCAATCTTATGGCTAGGGGAAAGAAGCTGTACAGGAGCCTGTTGGTGTCAGACTTCATGCACTGTTACCGCTTGCTGTACGGATGCAGAGAGAACAGTATGGCTTGGGTGGCTGGAGTCCTTAACAATTTTCCAGGCCTTCCTTTCACTCGCCCGATATAAAGGTCCTGGACGGCAGGGATCTCAGCCCCAGTGATGTACTAGGCTGTCCGCACCACCCTCTGTAGCGCCATCCGATTGAGGGCGGTGCTATTGCCATACCAAGCAATGATGCAGCCAGTCAAGATGATCTTAATGGTACAGCTGTAGAACGTTTTGAGGATCTGAGGGCCCATACAAACCTTTTCAACCTCCTGAGGGGGAAGTGGTGCTCTTGCGCCTTCTTCACAACTGTGTGCGTGTGACTTGAACACAAAGGAACTTGAAGCTCTCGACCCACTCCACTGTAGCCCAGTCAATGTGGATGGTGGCATGCTAGCCCCCGTTTCCTGTAGTTCATGATAACGTTGAGGGAGAAGTTGTTGTTTCCGGCACCACACTGCCAAGTCACTGACCAACTACCTGTAGTCTCATTGTTGCTGGTGATCAGGCCTACCACCGTCGTCTTGTAAACAAACTTGATGATGGTGTTGGAGTCGTTCATGGACATGCAGTCATAGGTGAACAGGCAGTACAGGAGGGGACTAAGCACACCTGTGGGGCCCCCGCATTGAGGGTCAGCTTGGTGGAGTTGATGTTGCCTACCCTTGCCACCTGGGGTCGGCCCGTCATGAAGTCCAGGATTCAACTGCAGAGGTTCAGTCCCAGTGTCCTAAGCTTGGTGATGAGCTTGGCAGGGACAATGCAATGGTGTTGAATGCTGAGTTGTCAATAAACAGCATTCTCACATAGGTATTCCTTTTATCAAGGTGGATAAGGGCTGTGTGGAGGGCAATTGAGATTGCATTGTCTATGGATCTTTTGGGGCGTTATGCAAATTGGAGTGGGTCTAGGGTGTCTCGGATGATGGAGTTGATGTGTGTATAACCAGCCTCTCAAAGCACTTCATGATTACAGATGTGAGTGCTACAGGGTGGTAGTCATTGTGGCATGAAGCCTTTGAGTTCTTTGGGACAGGAATGATGGTGGTCATCTTAAAACATGTGGGGACTACAGACTGGGACAAGGAGAGGTTGAAAATTACCGGGAATATACCTGCCAGCTATTCTGAGCATGCTCTGAGAATGCACCCTGGAATACCGTCGGGCACCTCGGCCTTGCAGGTGTCGACCTGATTAAAGACCTTTTTCACGTCTGCCTCGGAGAGTGAGATCCCCCAGTCCTGTAGGTCGGTGACGGCCCTCAGACCTGACACAATGTTGCTGTTGTCGAAGCGTACATAAAATGCATTGAGTTTGTCTGTTGCAGAGGCATCGTTGGACCGATCACGGCTCGGTCCTCCTTAGTAATCCACAACGGACTGTAGCCCCTGCCACATGCGGCGGGGGCTCCTTTTGCTCATTTGATGACTCTGCGGAGGTCTTAGCGGGACTTTTTGGACTTGTTCCTGTCTTCAGCCATAGCCTCAGGGTTGTCTGCGGTAGCCCTGTCCTTTAGTTTAGCACCAATCCAAGGCTTGTGATTGGGGAAGCAGCGAACCTTCACTATGGGGACAACGCCACCGATGCATTTCCTAATGAAGCCAGTGACGGAGGTGGTTAGCTCGTCTATGTTTTCGGCCTAGTCTCAAAACATATTCCAATCAGAGCTAGCAAAGCAGTCCTGTAGCATAATCTCTGATTCTGGGGACCATTTCTCAATGGAGTGAGTCACGGGTACTGTTGAGCTTCTGCTTACAAACAGAAAGCTGGAGTACGGAGTTCTGATCTCATTTGCTGAATAGCGGATGATGATGGGCCTTGTATGTTTGCATGTGGGTAGAATAACAGTGGTCTAGGAATGTATCACCCTTAGTGGCGAAGGAGACTTGTTGATGGAAGTTGGGCATCACGTGTCTTAAAAACTTCTACTTCCACACAATCCCGGATCCGGGAGCACCCCCATCAGTAAAAAAGCTGACTAGCATAGCCTAGCATAGCGTCACAAGTAAATACTAGCATCTAAATATCATTAAATCCCAAGTCCAAGACACCAGATGAAAGATACACATCTTGTGAATCCAGCCATCATTTCTGATTTTTAAAATGTTTTACAGGGAAGACACAATATGTAAATCTATTAGCTAACCACGTTAGCAAAAGACACAACTTTTTTTACTCACCATTTTTTCCCTGCATAGGTAGCTATCACAAATTCGACCAAATAAAGATATAAATAGCCACTAACCAAGAAACAACTTCATCAGATGACAGTCTGATAACATATTTATTGTATAGCATATGTTTTGTTAGAAAAATTTGCATATTTCAGGTATAAATCATAGTTTACCATTGCAGCCACCATCACAACTCTCACCAAAGCGACTAGAATAACTACAGAGAGCAACGTGAATTACCTAAATACTCATCATAAAACATTTCTGAAAAATACACAGCGTACAGCAAATGAAAGACAAAGATCTTGTGAATCCAGCCAATATTTCAGATTTTTTAAGTCTTTTACAGCGAAAACACAATATAGCATTATATTAGCTTACTACAATAGCCAACCACACAGCAGCATTGATTCATGCACGTTAGCGATAGCGAATAAACCAGCAAAAGATATTACATTTTTGACTAACCTTCTCAAAACTTCATCAGATGACAGTCCTATAACATCATATTACACAATACATATAGAGTTTGTTCGAAAATGTGCATATTTAGCGGCACAAATCGTGGTTATACAATGAGAAAAGTAGCCAGGCTGCCAACAATATGTCGGGAGAAATCTTGGGAGAGGCACCTAATCTAATCGATAACTAATCATAAACTTGACTAAAAAATACAGGTTGGACAGCAAATGAAAGATACATTAGTTCTTAATGCAATCGCTGTGTTAGATTTTTAAAATTAACGTTACTACAACATACAGCGTGCGTTAAAACGAGACCGCACCTAGATTATTGGCAGAATATCTGTAACATCATAAATACTTCTTACTTTTTGATGAACTCCCATCAGAATCTTGGGCAAGGTGTCCTTTGTCCAAAAGAATCGTTGCTTGGTTGTAGATTGTCCTCTTCAACGTTCGAATTAGCAGTAAACATTAGCCATGTGGCAAAGACGTGTCCGACTCACTAAAACGCAGGACAAATAAATATCCGAAAATCGCAATATACCGATATAAACTGATATAACTCGGTTTAATATAACAACATTATGATGTCTTTAACACCTATAACGAATAAAAACAGAGCCGGATATATCTAAGGCCTATAACCGGAGCGTTCTAGAGCCACAGCCAGAGGTCCTTCCTGCGTCAGAGCGAAGTGAACAAAGACCGGACCCTACGTTCCCAGGCCATTTATAACCTCTCAGTTCTGCCTAGCAACTCCATTTCAATTCTCACTATTCGCTGACACCCAGGGGAAGACGTATGCAGTGCATCTCAACCAATAGAAGACAGGCAGATTTATAAACAGATCTCAGAACAGCAAGCAGATTTCAGCATTCTCACATCCTCATAGGAAAATTGCTCTAAGTCCAGTTCTGTTTTACTCACAGATATAATTCAAACGGTTTTAGAAATTAGAGAGTGTTTTCTATCCAATAGTAATAATAATATGCATATTGTACGAGCAAGAATTGAGTACGAGGCAGTTTAATTTGGGAACGAAATTATTACAAAGTGCAAACAGCACCCCCTATTGAGAAGAAGTTTTAATGACGCAAATTTAAATCGCCGACAACCAGAAAAGCAGCCTCCGGATGTAAGTTTTCCTACTTGTTTATTGCCTCATACAGTTCGTTAAGTGCCAGCTTGTTATTTCTCTTGTCCTGAGTTGGAATATATACAACAGTCACAATAACAGCTGAAAACTCCCTCGGGAGGTAGAAGGATCAGAATTTGACCATCAGGCATTCCAAGACTGGTAAACAGTGGGTTGACATGTGCACCGCACTCCAGTCAGCACACCAGTTGTTGTTGATGAAGAGGGAAACCCCTCCCCCTCTCTGACTCCACTGTCCTGTCTGCACAGTGAATGGAGAATCCATCGAGTTGGATAGCCATTGGGGGTATCTAGTCCAAGAGCCATGTTTCAGAAAAGCCGAGAATATTGCAGTTTCGAGAATCAGCGCCATTATAATTATAGAGCCTTTTAACACTGCGCTGTAAAGTGGAACGTGATAGGGAGCGAGCCTGCTATAGTTGTATTAAATGGGATTTTGCTAAATGTACTATCACATTGACAATATTATTTTTGAGAAGCCCAGTTGATTCTGAATTCGGGAATGTGAATATTTCTAAAATGCGTACTTTCACATTTTCCGAATGCACTTCCTTATTTAACCTGCACTGCTTGCGCACCGAATCTAAACTAACCTAAGGATTATTAATCTAAGGATTGTTCTAGATCAGGGTTTCCCAAACTAGGGGTTACCCCTGATTTGAAAAATTGGGTCGCGAAAGAAAATTCACGCTTGATACATAGAAGGGTTACGTCAGTATCCTCGGGTAGCCGCTAGATGTGGTTGTAATAAACAGAGTAGTTTCTGTTCACTTCCTACAAATGTTGCTCCATCTTTTGAATGGTTTAAACTACAAATTATTATAACCCCATCACTGAAAGATAAGACTCTCAGGAACACGTATGTACGTACTGTTTCCTTTTACTTTACCCATAAGCCGTTAGAACCGAGTGGACAAGAGTAGGCACTAAATCAGACTGCGGGAAAAAGAAAGGGATAGGGAAAGGGGGATACCTAGACAGTTGTACAACTGAATGCCTTCAACTGAAATGTGTCTTCCGCATTTAACCCAACCCCTCAACATCAATTATGATGTTCTTTTCTACACAGATCATACAACATTATTGCCTGATGATCTTCTGAATTTCCCAATACCTTTCTGATGCATTTCAGTCACTTCAAACCATACTGTCTTCATGTTGAAATACTGTCAGACTGATTTGTAATAGACAATAGTCATATCCCAAATTGGAAAAAGTATATATTGCCCGTTGATTATACAACTTTTTTTTACATGGTGGGGTCTAAAAATTCTTTGGGTATCAAAATAGGGAGAAGGGCCCAAAGAAATGAAGGAACCCCTGTGGTAGATGGTGATGGACTGAGAGATCAGCCATTTAAAACCAGAGGTTGTTTCATCTGCTACTGCCAAAGGCTTTCATTCATTCATTCTGAGGAGCTGTGAAACCAGACAGTTTGACAGAGTGAGAGCCAGCTGGTGGGCGGGATTTGTTTAGACCAATCACAGGCCTGTCAGCCTTGACGAGAGGCGCAAATGCACTCCAACTTCATTGTCTAAAATATATACCCTGGTTGTTTGTCTGAGAAATGAATATGGAGTAGCCTGTTGTGTGTTCTTCCATTCAGTCTATTGACCTCAAAGATCAAAGTAGTCCACAATTTCAGTTTTATTATGGTCTTTAACAGATGTGGATCTCATTGAGGTATGTCTATCATATTATACAGTGCAAGACCTGTACAACTGGATTAAAGGGGTGCATCAGATTTAGACTAGATGTATTTCTGAGCTCTATAGCGCCGAGCGATTAGTGCTTTTTGAGGTTGGTTAGGTTTCGGTTTGATTTAAAAATAATAATCACGGTTTTCAATTTCGGATTCAATAATTTTTTTTAACCTTAAATGCACTATGCATTATGTGGATTGAATGCTGTAACAACACAGCATAACATAATTAATAAAAGTCCCACGATGGTAGAAACTACCCATTACTGCTTATCACTCATTACATGTAATATAATATTTCATCCCGAGACATCATCTCTATAGAGCTGCTGCCTATGCTGTTTGACAAAATCACTATTTTAGTAGTTTTTCAAAGTAAATAAGGCATACTTTTGACTGCTGGATACCAACTATCAGTGTATTCTCTAGTCTAGAGATACAGTACCTCGCGAAGCAACTTCTCTCTATCCCTCTCAATCATGCATTCTTCTGTCTCCTTTACATAGCAGTTGTAAAAAGAAACACAGACCGGACAATTAGGTACGCAGTGGATTGTGGTCATTGTATTTAATTACCATGTTTTCTGCACTAAACTATGTAGAATATTGGCCTCTATGAAACTACAACTCCCTACAACAGCGTTTCCCAAACTCGGTCCTCGGGGCCCCAAGGGGTGCACGTTTGGTTTATATGACCTCCAATACACAGCTGATTGAAATCATCAAAGCTTGATGATTAGTTTATTATTTGAATCAGCTGTGTAGTGCTAGGGCAAAAACCAAAACGTGTTCGGGAAACCCTGTCTTACTAAATCGCACAGTTCAGGTTTCATCTGATTTATCTCTAGAGAAACTGCTGGAATTTCTGTTAATCGCTCAGCACTAGAGATCTAGCAAACATAGTTTGAAGTCTGTCTTATGCCAATGTGTTTGTTCTTCATACCTCAATCAGCAATGTAGAGCACAAAGTTTTTGGGAAGAAAATCACCAAAACTAAAAGCACAGAAACACCATCAAGTATACAGGCCTACAGTTTTATAATCCAATAAATACAGCTAGTGACGTAACTGCTGTTTTCATTGCCTGGGTACTCAAACTCCTTGCTCTGGCCAAACTCTATGCCACGCCCACAGACGTTAGTTTCTCTGCAACGAGTCTGGATCTGAGTACCTCCCCGATGATTTCTAGAACACGAACACATTCTAACCGCTCTGATTGGTCCAGAAACCGATGGGTTGGGCAAGAGCCAGAACACACTTGGGTAATGCAGCGTTTCAAAAATGTGTCATTCTCTTTGATACTCTGATTTGTTAAAGATGATTCAATCGATTATGACTTTGTTTTGTACAACACCCCTCACGTTGACGTCACCACAAACAACTGAACAACATACAACGACTGAAGTATGTTGCGAACATAGAGCAGCGGAAGAATTCAGTTTGCGTCGTCAGGCAACTGTTGGTGCTATTTTAGGTGTCACTTTCTTTATTTGTACAGCCTCCGAGAGGTCGTTGCTAAGTGGTTGTCAATTCTCAGTAAACAAATCAAATGCAACACTGCCATTCCTCACCAGTTGCCACAGCCATCACTAAAAACATCAATGCAGTTTGAGAGCCAAGCAAATAAAAGCTGTATCCTTATTACAGGCATATTAACGGCAAATTGATTTTGCCTGGAATAAAGGTCACGATAAATGGTTTGTGTGAGCCGCTAGCGCCGCTATTTATTAGCTCTCCATCTATAATCTAACAAATTACCGCCACCGTGCCTTTCAGAGGGGCAAAGCGAATGGGAAGCCAGCTGGTAGGAAAGGGAAGACACTTTTTAAAATGTCAAATCATGGATTATGTGTCAGAGACTCACAAAATAGATGGTGCTTTAGATATTGGTTTGCTATTGTCTGATAAATTAGCCTCATTGGCTATGAAGCTCAGAGCTTTTTATATGTTACACCCTCCAGCCCCACCCTTCGCTCAGGGAGTTGGCTTTGAGACAAGAGGTTTCTCTTGGAGTTGGCATAGTGTCAGCATCATTATTATCTCTTATAGCTGCTGTTATTGTTATGATAGGTGGCTAATAAGGATGGGGGGAAGGGGAGACATATTTGATTGTAATAAAGAGGGGTTGGATAGACCACAAAACCAATGCTATTGAATGTGGTAAATGTAGGCCTTGAGGTGCGTGTGTGTGTGAGCACGCATTTGTATAAATGTTTGCCCTCTGTGTGTGTGTGTGTGTGTGTGTACCTGTGATTTCTGAGCAGTAATGCAGAACAACCCCTATGTTTTAATGGGCTCTGATGGCCTCACTCAGTTTTGACCAACTGGATGCATTTGTCATAGCAACACGACCCCCTTCATAACCCACCGAATTTCAGCAATTGCAGCTGGGGTGTCGGCGGCAAAGGGACTCCACGGATGACTCCATCTCTCATCCAAATGATGCGGATGAGACAGCTGTATTCTGCCCTGAGTACACGAACACACACGGTCATAAGGGAGATGCAAGACAGAGAGAGGAACATCCCCTATAGGGACAACTCCAGGGAAATCCTAGCCCTAGAACAACTACCACTTGGGTAAAAAACAAGCAATTAATGGTGCAATTATCTACAGTGCATGTGGAACGCATTTACATTCACATTTGCACCTTTTATTATCCCTTAGTGCGATAAATGTGAATTGGCTAATGCAATTACTGGGAGAGCTCTGAATATTTTATTTAAGGCTGTGTCGGCCAAGCGCTGTGAGTTTGGGTTTTGCCTTGAAGCTGTATTTCATTTCAGTTCCCTAGTTGTCTGATTGTAGCCCTAGCCTGGATGCACTGTAGCCCTAGCCTGGACACACTGTAGCCCTAGCCTGGACACACTGTTAAAATCACAATTTTTACTCTCAGGCAGACTGACTGTGGTATACTGATGTCAGTAGTACTGTGTTATATCATAGGGATCATAGCAGATATGGCAGCTGCTCGGCATCTGACCGTAAGGCGCTACAGAGGATAGTGGGAACGGCCCAGTACATCACTGGGGCCAAGCTTCCTGCCATCCAGGACCTATATAATAGGCGGTGTCAGAGGAAAGCCCAAGTTATAGACTGTTTTCTCTGCTACCCCACAGCAAGCGGTACCGGAGCGTCAAGTCTAGGACCAAAAGGCTCCTCAACAGCTTCTACCCCCAAGCCATTAGACTGCTGAACAATTCATAAAAATCGGCATATACATTGACCCCCCCCTCCCTTTTGTACACTGCTGCTACTCAATGTTTGTTTGTTACCTATGCATAGTCACTTCACCCCCACCTACATGTACAGATTACCTCATCTAGCTTGTACCCCCGCACACTGACTTGGTACCAGTGCCCCCTGTATATAACCTCGTTACTGTTAGTCTTGTTGTTTTACTTTTTATTATTACTTTTTATTTTAGTCTACTGGGTAAATATTTTCTTCTTCTTGAACTGCACTGTTGGTTAAAACTTCTCTAGGGTAGGGGGCAGCATTCGGAATTTTGGATGAAATGCATGCCCAAATTAACCTGCCTGCTTCTCGGGCCTAGAAGATATGATTTGCATATAACTGGTAGATTTGGATAGAAAACACTCTAAAGTTTCCAAAACTGTTAAAATAGTGTCTGTGAGTATAACAGAACTGATTTGGCAAGCGAAAACCTGAGAAAAATACATTCAGGAAGTAGTTTTTTGGGGGTTTTGTAGTTTTCTATTCAATGCCATTACAGTATCCATTGACTTAGGACTCAAATTGCAGTTTCTATGCCTTCCACTAGATGTCAACAGTCTTTAGAAATTGTTTCAGGCTTGTATCCTGAAAAATGAGGAAGTAAGAGCAGTCTGAATGAGTGGACCCTAAAGTGTCACAGAGCTTTTTCATGCGCGCGACCGAGAGAGTGCCTTTCTTGTTTACCTTTTAAATTGATGACGTTATTGTCCGGTTGAAATATTATCGATTATTTAGGCTAAAAACAACCTGAGGATTGAATATAACATCGTTTAACATGTTTCTATGAACTTTACGGATACAATTTGGATTTTTTTGTCTTCCTGTTTTGACTGCGTTTGAGCCTGTGGATTACTGAAGAAAACGCGCGAACAAAACAAGGTTTTTGGATATAAAGAGACTTTATCGAACAAAATGAACATTTATTGAGTAAATGAATGTCTGCTGAGTGCAACCATATGAAGATCATCAAAGGTAAGGGATTAATTTTATCTCTATTTCTGACTTGTGTAACTGTTCTCCTTGGCTGGTTACTGTTAGTAATGATTTGTCTAGTGGGCTATGTTCTCAAATAATCGTAAGGTATGCTTTCGCCGTAAAACATTTTTTAAATCTGACACCGTGGTTGGAATCACAAGAAGTTAATCTTTAAACCTATGTAAAATATGTTTTGTTTTCTGAATTTTTATAATGAGTATTTCTGTATTTGAATTTGGCGCCCAGCAGTTTCACTGGCTGTTGAAGAGGTGGGACGCTAACGTCTCACGTACCCAAGAGAGGTTAAGGGCTTGTAAGTAAAGTCTACACTTGTTGTATTCGGCACATGTGGCAAATAAAGTTTGATTTGATTTGAGATATGGCAGAGTGTCTGCATGAGTGTGTGCGTGTGTTAGTATGTTTGCATAAGTGTGTGTGCATCTGCAAGTGTGTGTGCACTGTGCACGCTTGCATTTGTGTTTGTGTGCATCTGCAAGTGTGTGTGCACGCTTGCATTTGTGTCTGTGTGTTTACGTGCGTGACTTGTGTGCATGCGTGTACAGTATGTGTGTACGAGGGCCTATTGTGCACAGATGCCCCATTGCTGTTATTGAAGATGATGAAGGGGCTGTCTGTGTGTGAGGATATCACTCATGGAACACTTATGAATCAAAGTGACACATGCTGGTAATTGATTATGTGTTTAGTAGCATCTTAAAACAAAACAGCGTAAATCAACTAAAGGCCGGAAAACCAAAGGAGAGTCTCCTTTGATTGGCTTTCAAATGTGTACTGCTTTTTCAAATGATCAATGTCTTTATGTATGGGGATAAAGCCCCCAGTGTCCGGTCAGGAGCGTGAAGTCACAAGCCCTGCTGGTCGGTTACTATGTAAAAACCTAGTGGTGCCCAAAACCCTGGTCTGCTCTAGAAAGCCTATGTAAATTACAATTGGGCCTCCCGAGTGGCTCAGTGGTCTAAGGCACTGCATTGCAGTTGCTAGCTGTGCCACTAGAGATCCTGGTTCTGTCGCAGCCGGCCGCGACCGGGAGACCATGGGGCGGCGCACAATTGGCCCAGCATCGTCCAGGTTAGGGGAGGGTTTGGCCGGCAGGGATGTCCTTGTCCCATCGCGCTCTAGCGACTCCTGTGGCGGGCCGGGCGCATGCATGCTGACACGGTCACCAGGTGTTCGGTGTTTCCTCTGACACATTGGTGTGGCTGACTTCCAGATTAAGCGGGCATTGTGTCAAAAAGCAGTGTGGCTTGGTTGGGTTGTGTTTCGGAGGACGCATGGCTCTCGACCTTCGCCTCTCCTGAGTCCGTACGGGAGTTGCAGCGATGAGACAAGACTGTAACTACCAAGTGGATACCACGAAATTGGGGAGAAAACAATCGGGAGAATGGACCCCCAAAAATGTCTTATGATGAAGTTCGATCCCCACGGTGAATTATTTTAAAGTTCGCTACAAATCGAGATATTCAATTAATTAGTGATCCATTCCGACTACTAGATTTGTCGTCACGTCGCGATGACACAGACCAATCACGGCCTGGCAGGCTACGAGAAGGCTCGTGTCCTCATACCATAGATGTTAAGGTTGACTCTCTCAGGAAGGATGAAAACAACTACATCGACAATGTTCCTTTGCCCAGTTACGGCCACTTTCACCGTGATCCATGTTTCGCTGCCGTTCAACCCCATTCAGCAATATGGTGGGCTTCAAATTAAAATACTTCCGGGTTCATGCGTCATCGAGAGTTTTCCATAGCGCTGACATCGTCCACTTATTCCTATCACTATGTACTGCTTATGATGATGATGGTGTCTATGATGTTGATAGGGCTATGGTTGTACTACAAACTACAATTATACCAAGACCGTTTTTCCTTGCTATCTTCACCAATTCCTACTCAAGCACATGTCTACCCACATACTCTGCACCTGGGGACAAACAGTACACATCAGGACACGTACAGTAGGCCTATGCACACAGACTCAAACAACAGTCCCCAAGGACCAATCGAGTTGTCAGCATGCTGCTATCCACATGACCAAGCCCTGATGTCTGGAAAAATAAAAACCTTCAGAAGCTTTCAGAAAGCCACATCTTCCTTTCCTCCCTAGAGGATGGAGGGATGAGCTCTATCTCTTTCTCTCTCCTCCAGCTCCCTGACCTCTGACCCAGGAAGTCTAATTAGTGTGTGGCGACTCTTTAATGTGGAAAACGAGGAGAAATGCAGAGCCATGGATATGCAGATGAGGAACACTGGGTACCCCGCCTTCGGCTGTGTGAATCACTGTGATGTTTGGAGAGTCGGAGTCAAGGTCCTGGGCATGTGGAGAGTGGGGATGTGAGTGTTTGAGGCAGTCAGAGCACTCACTTAATCAGTGATGGAGCAGCTGTCTTACTCTTTCCAAGTAGAGAAGAAATTATGAAAACTTTGAGACAACTAATAGAAAACTAAGCTAACCATCCATTTATTCACTCACATTTCAGCAGTCTGAATGAATCAAGCAATTTCTCATCTATTAATAAAGCCAACATTTGGCAACACCAATATAACCATTCCAAGAATATTTTCAATATGCTCATCAGACAACTACTGTACTCCAAGACTAAACAAACAGAACAGTATGAATGGTGAGGGACCTGTCACCAACAGGATATGAGGTAGGCCCTAGAGATGATGCAATATCGACTGACTGCTCATCTGTTTACCGATCATAATGTGTGTTAATTTAACTACAGTCAAAATACCCACAGTAGATTAAACTGCATTGATCGGTGTGATGTCAGGCAAAAGCAAGACAGCTGCTGCCAACTTGTCAAATAAATGCTGACATATTTATTAGTTTCCATCACTCATTCGACAGAAATGTACAGTTTGAAGATCCATCAAACAAATTAAGTTCTAGATGTAATCATATTAATATTGGCATCAGCAAAATGGGTGCATTTAAGTCCACATAATGTTACAAAGTGCAGTAAACTATAGAATAATCCACATTTGCTATGATTTACTATGCAACTTACTTTTTTCAATTATTGTTATAGCTTTGGCTAGCACTTCAAAACAACAGCAACAATATGACCTAACTTGTTATAACCAGCAGAATAAGTACAAATATTTTTCTTGCATAAACACAGCATTTGTACATGAGAGAACATTCTTCAGTACAATAAATTGTTACCACAGGGAGTGTCCAGCAGCCCAATGCTAATGAACACTCTAATCAAGTCCTAGTACCTCTATTTCCATGTTTCAAAAACTCTCCACGCACTACAAAGGCCTCGCTAAAGAGCACATATTTGCATATTACCTTGCCAGACAGCCAATTACAGTGAGATATTATTTGTTGTTCCTTTTTTCTATTTCTGCGGACTGGGCTTCTGAAAAACTATCAGCGGTGAGGAGGATGCATATTCATGACTTGCTCTCTTGCAGTACCATTAGTGCTGCCATTAACATGGAGTGAAGAGGAGTTGGAAAGCCCAACCAGAGGTGACATGCCCATAGGGGGGCAGAGGGGCATGTGCCCCCTCAGATTTGTCCTATTTAAAAATATATACAGTGCCTTCGTAAAGTATTCAGACCCCTTGACATTTTCCACATTGTTAGGTTACAGCCTTTTTCTGAAATTGATTCAATAGTTTTTTTTCTACACACAATACCCCATAATGACAAAGCAAAAACAGGTTTAGAAATGTTTGCTATTTATTAAAAATAAAAAATGAAAAAGTACATTTACATAAGTATTCAGACCCTTTACTCAGTACATTGTTGAAGCACCTTTGGCAGCAATTATAGCCTCGAGTCTTCTTGGGTATGACTCTATAAGCTTGGCACACCTGTATTTGGGGAGTTTCTCCAATTATTCTCTGCAGATCCTCTCAAGCTCTGTCAGGTTGGATGGGGAGTGTTGCTGCACAGCTATTTCAGGTCTCTCCAGAGATGTTCAATAGGGTTCAAGTCCGGACTCCCAAGGACATTCAGAGACTTGTCTCGAAGCCACTCCTGCATTGTCTTGGCTGTGTGCTTAGGGTTGTTGTCCTGTTGGATGGTGAACCTTCACCCCAGTCTGAGGTCCTGAGCACTCTGGAGCAGGTTTTCATCAAGGATCTCTCTTTACTTTGCTCCATTCATCTTTGCCTCGATCCTGACTAGTCTCCCAGTCCCTGCCGCTGAAAAACACCCCCACAAGCATGATGCTGCCACCACCATGCTTCACCGTAGGGATGGGGCCAGGTTTCCTCCAGATGATGCATTTGGCATTCAGGCCAAAGAGTTGAATCTTGGTTTCTTCAGACCAGAGAATCTTGTATCTCATGGCTGAGAGTATTTAGGTGTCTTTTGGCAAACTCCAAGCGAGGTGTCATGTGCCTTTTACTGAGGAGTGGCTTACATCTGGCCTCTCTACCATAAAGGCCTGATTGGTGGAGTGTTGCAGAGATGGTTGTCCTTCTGGAAGGTTCTCCCATCTCCACAGAGGAATTCTAGACCTCTGTCAGAGTGATGGACAACTCCCTGACCAAGGCCCTTCTCCTCTGATTGCTCAGTTTGCCCGGGCGGACAGCTGTAGGAAGAGTCTTGGTGGTTCCAAACTTCTTCCATTTAAGAATGATGGAGGCCACTGTGTTCTTGGGGACCTTCAATGTTGCAGAAATATTTTGGTACCATTCCCCAGATCTGTGCCTCGACACAATCCTGTCTTGGAGCTCTACAGACAATTCCTTCGACATATTGGCTTTGTTTTTACTCTGACATCCATTGTCAACTGTGGGACCTTATATAGACAGGTGTGTGCCTTTCCAAATCATGTCCAATCAATTGAATTTACCACAGGTGGACTTCAAATATGTCTAAAAAGCTGTTTTCGCTTTGTCATTATGGGGTATTGTGTGGAGAAGTGACTCCAAACTTTTGAATGGTTGTGTACATATCAGATGAGTAATGCAAGATAGGTAAGCATTAAAGTGGCATTTTTAAAGTGACTAGTGATCCATTTATTAAAGTGGCCAATGATTTCAAATCTGTATGTAGACAGCAGCCTCTCTGTGTTAGTGATGTGTTAGTGATGGCCTTGAGCTGTTTTTCAGTCTCTCGGTCCCAGCTTTGATGCACCTGTACTGACCTTCTGGATGGTAGAGGGGTGAACAGGCAGTGGCTCGGGTGGTTGTTGTCCTTTATGATCTTTTTGGCCTTCCTGTGACATCAGGTGTTGTAGGTGTCCTAGAGGGCAGGTAGTTTGCCCCCGGTAAAGCGTTGTGCAGAACGCACCACCCTCTGGAGAGCCTTGCAGTTGTGGGAGGTGCAGTTACCATACCAGGCGGTGATACAGCCCGACAGGATGCTCTCAATTATGCATCTGTAAAAAATTGTGAGGGATTTAGGTGACAAACCAAATTTCTTCAGCCTCCTGAGGTTGAAGAGGCGCTGTTGTGCCTTCTTTACCACACTGTCTGTGTGGGTGGACTATTTCAGTTTGTCCATGATGTGTACGCCGAGGAACTTAAAACTTTCCACCTTCTCAACTGCTGTCAATGTGGATAGGGAGAGGGGGGGTGCTCCTTCTGCTGTTTCCTGAAGTTCACGATCATCTCCTTTGTTTTGTTGACGTTGAGTGGGAGGTTGTTTTGCTGACACCACACTCCGAGTGCCCTCACCTCCCCTGTAGGCTGTCTCATCGTTGATGGATATCAAGCCTACTACTGTTGTGTCGTCTGCAAACTTGATGATTGAGTTGGAGGTATGCATGGCCACGCAGACATGTGTGAACAGGGAGTAGAGGAGGGGGCTGAGCATACACCCTTGTGGGGCCCCAGTGTTGAGGATCAGCGAAGTGGAGATGTTGTTACCTACCTTCCCCACCTGGGGACGACCTGTCAGGAAGTTAAGGACCCAATTGCACAGGGTGGGGTTGAGACCCAGGGCCTCAAGCTTAATGATGAGCTTGGAGGGTACTATGGTGTTGAATGGTATTCCTCTTGTCCAGATGGGATAGGGCAATGTGCAGCGTTATGGAGATTGCATCGTCTGTGGACCTATTGGAGCTGTAAGCAAATTGAAGTGGGTCTAGGGTGACAGGTAAGGTTGAGGTGATATGATCCTTGACTAGCCTCTCAAAGCACCTCATAATGACAGAAGTGAGTGCTACGGGGCGATAGTCATTTAGTTCAGTTACCTTTGCCTTCTTGGGTCAAGGAACAATGGTGACCATCTTGAAGCATGTGGGAACAGCAGACTGGGATAGGGAGAGATTGAATATATCCGTAAACACACCAGCCAGCTGGTCTGCGCATGCTCTGAGGATGCGGCTAGGGATGGTGTCTGGGCCGGCAGCATTGCAAGGGTTAACACATTTAAATGTCTTACTCACGTCTGCCACGGGGAAGCTGAGCCCTCAGTCCTTGATAGCGGGCCACGGCAGTGGCACTGTATTATCCTCAAAGTGGGCAAAGAAGGTGTTTTGTTTGTCTGGAAGCAAGACGTCGGTGTCTGTGGCGTGGCTGGTTTTTATTTTGTAGTCCGTGATTGTCTGTAGACCCTGCTACATACGTCTCGTGTCTGAGCCGTTGAATTGTGACTCCACTTTGTCTCTATACTGACATTTCACATGTTTGATTGCCTTACAGAGGGAATAACTACACTGTTTGTATTCGGCCATATTCCCAGTCACCTTTCCATGGTTAAATGTAGTGGTTCGTGCTTTCAGTTTTGCGCGAATGCCGCCATCTATCCACGGTTTCTGGTTAGGGTAGGTGTTAATAGTCACAGTGGGTACAACATCTCCTATAAACTCACTCCCCAAATCAGCGTATAGGTCAATATTATTCTCTGAGGCTACCTGGAACATGTCCCAGTCCACTTGATCAAAACAATCTTGAAGCGTGGATTCTGATTGGTCAGACCAACGTTGAATAGTTCTTAGCACGGGTACATCCTGTTTGAGTTCCTGCCTATAGGAAGGGAGGATCAAAATGGAGTTGTGGTCAGATTTGCAGAAAGGAGGGCGGGGGAGGGCCTTCTATGCATCGCGGAAGTTAGAGTAGAAGTGATCCAGAGGTTTGCCAGCGTGAGTATTACAGTCAAATTTGCTTTGTTAAAGTCCCCAGCTGCAATAAATGCATCCTCAGGATATATGGTTTCCAGTTTGCATAAAGTCCAATGAAGTTCCTTGAGGGTCGTCATGGTATAGGCTTGAGGGGGGATATACACGACTGTGACAATGACCGAGGACAATTCTCTTGGGAGATAATACAGTCGGCATTTGATTATGACGAATTCTAGGTCAGGTGAACAAAAGGACTTGAGTTCCTGTATGTTGTTACAATTACACCATAAGTCGTTAATCATGAAACATACAACCCCGCCCTTCTTCTTCCCTGAGAGATGTTTATTCCTGTATGCACAACGTACAAAGAATCCAGGTGTACAGACTCCGACAGCATATCCCGAGAGAGCCATGTTTCCATGAGTATGTTCTACAATCCCTGATGTCTCTCTGGAAAGTACCCCTTGCCCTAATTTCGTCTACCTTGTTATCTAGAGACTGGACATTAGCGAGTAATATACTCGGAAGCGATGGGTGGTGTGCGTGCCTCCGAAGTCTGACCAGAAGACCGCTCCGTCTACCTCTTCTCTGGCGGCATTGTTTTGGGTCAGCCTCTGGAATCAGTTCAAATGCCCTGGGTAGTTCGGACAAAGGATCCGCTTCGGGAAAGTCGCATTCCTGGTCGTAGTGCTGGTAAGTTGATATCTAATAGTTCTTCCCGGCTGTATGTAATAACACTTATGATTTTCTGGGCTAGCAATGTAAGAAATTATACATAAAAAAACTAAAGCCCTTTCATTTCAGGCTATCAATCCAAGTTAGAGTAGTTAGCTTGTATAACTATCTTAGCTGGCATGCCTTCTGGCAAGTTTGGAAGACTTAGAAAAGCAAGCAATAACTAAGGCTAGATTTAGACAGGCAGCCCAATTCTAATATTTTTTTCACTAATTGGTATTTTGCCCAATCAGATCAGTTCTGAAAAAGATCTGATGTGACAAGATCTCAGGAGTTTGGGAGCGAGCTACCTGTACTTGGAACTGTTACTCACACGTCACACAAAGCATAATATACACTTTACAAAGAGCATACTATACACTTTACACAGAGCATAATATACACTTCACACAGAGCATAATATACACTTCACACAGAGCATAATATACACTTCACACAGAGCATAATATACACTTCACACAGAGCATAATATACACTTCACACAGAGCATAATATACACTTCACACTGAGTAAGTAGTAGGAGAGAGTTGATTAATACGAAGAATGAAAATGAAAGAGTTCTACGGTGAACTATCGAGTGGAGGTTCTGTACGTAAGTGGGTCTTGCTGCACTAATGAGCACTTATGATGGACTACTGTATAAAAACGTCCATAAGGTGTTGTAATTGTATTGAATCATCTGAACCATACCGGGTCACTATTTAGAGCCTTTCTTTTTAGCTTTGAATTCATCGTCAGATTCCACATAGTTAGAATTTCTACACAGTTTTCACCAGAGATCCAACTTCTCTCCTTCTCCCTCTTCACCGCTCCAACTCTCAAATCAATGAATGTTCTACCCAGCGGGTGGAGAGTATTTGGGCTTTGCAAAGTTACTAACCCCTCTAAATCGACTGAGGTAATATAGTGGATTAAATATTGACCATTCGGAGGGCGATCAGCTCATTAAATACCTGCCCTTGTTAAATCAGCCTAACAGAGCAGCATGCAACATTTATAGTGTAGGATTTCTAGTCGGGCACCATTTACATAGACTCTGAAAGGCATTCGACAAGGCCTTCCAAATTATTGATGGGGAAAATTACAAAAAAGATTTCATTACATCTTGTAGTGAATGAAGAATTTATGAAACTCCGACTGAGGCTGAGCGTTCAGCCCATGCTAATGATAAGCTATGATTAAGATTTTACAAGCCCTCTTTAATATGGCTATTATCTATTTACACAGTACCCATGTCAGTTCCTGGTGAGTAGAAGAGTTTGAGACAGTTGTTCTATATTTGTGTGGTTGTATAAATGGCCCAGAGGGTTTTTCTGATCATATGACAAGGAATTAGGGTCCCTATTTACTGCCACAACTTCCTATGCAGCATATGCAAAATAAAGATTAACCTAAGAAATGTATGCCAGTAGTATAATAAATGAATTACTTCATTGGGGAAATATTTATGTTTCATTCTTTGGATTATACCCAAGGAACCAATCGGGTCAATTCGAATTGAAGGCAGTCAATTCAGGAAGTGATTTTAATAAAAAATGTAAGTATTTGTTAAATAAATAGCTTGTACTCCTCAGTTTATGGAGAAGTCATTGAAAATAGATGCTGTTTTTTCAGTTTACTTCCTGAATTGACTGCCTTCAATTCAAATTGACCCCAGTCCTGGAACCAACCACTATTGAATCACAAAAACAGAATATTCGTTTATTTGCACATTTTACACCCGACTGGAGATGTGAAAGACCATTGGTTTAATGAAATCTTCAAATGAGCCATTTGAGAGCCTTGCGTGGGTATCATACATGTTGGAAATTTCCTTTGGTAATGTAATAATGTCATGCCTCTAAAACAGGCTTATATCTGTATAGCTCCTCTGACACTTTCCTGGCTACAGTTCTATACAACATAATACTTAGGTCACTTTAGAGTCTCGCTTCCGCCTCTTGATTGACAGTGTGCCAGCAGAATCATAATCCTCTGACAATACACTCATTACTAACAGTTCAAAGCCAGGGAACTGCCAAAGTAGAGCTGCTAATTCTTCTTCCATGGAATCATCCCAAATTGAACCCTATTTCCTATATAGGGCACTGCTTTTGACCAGGGCCCATTAGGCTCTGGTCAAAAGTAGTGCACTATGTAGGGAATAGGGTGCTATTTGAGACACACAGTTTGTCCGTACTGGAAACCTGTTTACTTAATAGTCTTAATTAAAAAGCTACTCAGCTCTGCACAAACACGTCCCAGAGTGGGCCCCGTTAATCAATTAAAAGCAAATTTGTCTGGGCGCTTAATAACCAACAAACGCCTCTTCAGAGAAATATGGCAGGTGTTGACAGGTATACACTAATCAGTTAAGAAAAGGAGAAAAAATGACAAAATCAAACAAAGGAAGGAAAATAAAGAGGGAGAAATAAAGGGATGAATGTCAGAGGTCTGATGCCCACTCTCTCACATAGCCTTTTTCTCTCATCCATTCCTCCCTTGTGTCATCCCTCTCTCTTTCTCAGGGGCTGATCACAGTAGAAATGAAGCACTAGCACACACATCTGTCTTTCATTAAAGCTAAAACTAGAGGGAGAATACAACAAGTTTAATAGTTCACCTTGACTGGACATGAGGTGCGCTTTGTAACGTGTTGTGCCTTCTTAGTCATCATTCATCTCACACTGTACTTCCATTTCTATCTTTCTCTCTCCGTCCCTCACTCCCTTTCAATTACACTCTTTCTCAGTCATTGTCGATGCTTGTCTTTCCCTCTCACTTTCACGTCTCTCTCCCTCTTCTCCTCTCTCCCTCTTTTCAGCTGGTGAATGTTGAGGAGAAGTGGAGGAGAGATGCAGGCACAATTAGTCAAGGCCAGATGAAGCTGTAATGGCTCAGCCCGCGACTCCCCCACGGTGACATGGACAATGATGGTCCCTTATAAAACAGACAATTAAGTACGCAGGGGCCCAGCTCTCCCCCTGATCCCTCTCAAACACAGGCCACTGCACAGGCAGGCTACAGCCTTAATAGCCATATGTGATCCAGCATATCCTGTGGGACTCCCGCCTCTCTAGAATCTATAGAGCGCAGGGAAGTATGGGGACGTATTGTGCGCTACACCTGTGCATTTGCCAATGGGAAAGGCAGCTCATTTGGGATTGTGAATGCATAGCCGCTGGAAGTACAGGTGACTAGGCAACAGAATGGATAATAAGCAGCAGCGTATGTGATGAATCAAAGAAGTTAGTGCAAAGGGGGTTCAATGCAGATAGTCCGTGTAGCTATTTGGTTAATGCCCTTCTTATGGCTGCAAGCCCGGCGTCGGTACACGTATGACAACAGCCACTTCAAGTGCAGGGCGCGAAATTCAAAAGATATTTTTTTTAAATATTTAACTTTCACACATTAACAAGTCCAATACAGCAAATGAAAGGTACACATCTTGTGAATCCAGCCAACATGTCCGATTTTTAAAATGTTTTACAGCGAAAACAGCACGTATATTTATGTTAGCTCACCACCAAATACAAAAAAGGACAGACATTTTTCACAGCACAGGTAGCATGCACAAAGCCAACCTAACTAACCAAGAACCAACCAAACTAACCAACAAACAACTTCATCAGATGACAGTCTTATAACATGTTATTCAATAAATCTATGTTTTGTTCGAAAAATGTGCATATTTCAGGTATAAATCATAGTTTACATTGCAGCTACAATCAGAAATTGCACCGAAAGCAGCCAGAATAATTACAGACACCAACGTCAAATACCTAATTACTCATCATAAAACATTTCTGAAAAATACATAGTGTACAGCAAATGAAAGACAGGCATCTTGTGATTCCAGCCAATATTTCCGATTTATTAAGTGTTTTACAGCGAAAACACAATATAGCGTTATATTAGCTTACCACAATAGCCAGAAACACATGCCATTTCCCAGTAGCAAAAGGTTAGCGATCGTAACAAACCAGTAAAAGATATATAATTTTTGACTAACCTTGATATTCTTCATCAGATGACAGTCCTATAACATCAGGTTATACATACACTTATGTTTTGTTCGAAAATGTGCATATTTAGAGCTGAAATCAGTGGTTATACATTCTGCTAACGTAGCTACTATTTCCCACAACGTTCGGATATTTTTCGGACACTTTTTATGACACATATTCTGACCAAATAGCTATTCATAAACATAACTAAAAAATACATGTTGTATAGGAAATGATAGATCCATTAGTTCTTAATGAAATCGCAGTGTTAGAATTCTAAAAAATAACTTCATTACCACATCCAGCTTCGGTATAGCTAGAGTACCCAAACGTTGGGCGCCGACGACTAGTTCACATGCACGACAGATATATGAAATAGCATCATAAAATGTTTCTTACTTTTGCTGATCTTTCATCAGAATGTTGGACAAGGGGTCCTTTGTCCAGAACAGTCGTTGTTTGGATTTAGAACGGCCACTTTCCCTCTCGATTTAGCAAGCGCACTAGCCAAGTGGCACGAATCGCTCCATCGTCAACAAAGTCAGAGAACGGAACACGGCAAAACTCCCGAAAAAATTTCAATAATCTGATTAAACTATATTGAAAAAACATACTTTACGATGATATGGTCACATGTATCAAATAAAATCAAAGCCGGAGATAGTAGTCGTCTATAACGGCAGCTAAACAGAAGGCAAATCCAGGTACCACCTCGCGCTCTCCAGAAAACCGGAAATGGGGGACACGTCATACAAAGAGCTTGTATTCCACTTCAGACCAAGATAAACACTAAATTTCTTCTCTCACCGCCTCTTGACATCCAGGGGAAGGTGTATGACGTGCATGTATACTCATACGTATCATGCCCATTTATAGGCAGGAAGTAGAACAGAGCATCGATTTCAGACTTTCCACTTCCTGGTCAGGAAGTTTGTGCCAAATGAGTTCTGTTTGACTCACAGATATAATTCAAACGGTTTTAGAAACTAGAGAGTGTTTTCTATCCAATAGTAATAATAATATGCATATTGTACGAGCAAGAATTGAGTACGAGGCCGTTTGAAATGGGCACCTTTTATCTGGCTACTCAATACTGCCCCTGCAGCCCAAACAGGTTAATGCCTTCTTCACTGTGTTGGTGTGTATTAACAGTGTTATCCTACCACACTGCCTTACACACACAAGCACACCTTTCTGGGCTCTTTTAGAAGGCCATTTAGGCTTGGCTTTTGTCGCCCATGGCAACTGTGGTCATTATGGCGGGTATAGTGGCTGAGAGTGACCTGGTAGGCCCTGGCACCACAGGTGCCACTCGTCCTAGAGAGTACTCAGGTGGCACACTATGAGAGTTGGGGACGTCATACTGGCAGGGCCTTTGTACTCACTGGAATGACACCTAGTTACTCTTTTAATCTTTCTTTACATCTTTCTCCTTTCAATCTTTTTCTGTCCTGCATTAGTTTATCGGTCCAGTTCTCAGTGAAAAATCCCCCTTTTGTCTCTCTCATGTGCATGCACACTAACACACGTGTGCATAGGACTACGCCTTTGTGCTTATATCAGTGACTCTCTCTCATTGAGTACACACTATATGCCATTTAGCAGACACTTTTTTTTGTACAGTCATGCTTGCATGCATTTTATGTATAGGTGGTTCCGGGAATCAAACCCACGACCCTGGCGTTACAAGGGCCATGCTCTACCAACTGAGCTACACAGGACCACAAGGCAACTGGTCATTTCATGACAAAGGCAACTATTTATTTCAGAAAATACACAATTGTCTTTCGTTCATTCTTCCCTTCTCATCACAGATTCTCAAAAATACATCTCCCAATTGTATACCTGCATGTCTTACCTTATACCATATACCTTATACCTTATATCATATACCTTATACCATATACCTTATACCATGATCCAGGTTGCACACAGCACTCTACCTCTCTAGTGAACTGAGCCTCAGCTTCTGTGTTACATTACCTGGCCACAAATGTTCTCTCATCTGGTCTCTCTCTCGCCATATCTCTTTTGCTCCCCACTCTCTCTATCTCTCTCTCTCTCTCTCTCTCTCTCTCTCTCTCTCTCTCTCTCTCTCTCTCTCTCTGCTCTCTCTATCGCTGTCAGACTAGCTTCTGAAAGCTGTTCCATACTCGTTTAATGCTGAGCTCACATTTAAAAGCTGAGCAGAAAGTTATGTGATATACCTACAAAGATCAGGAGCCTTGGAGGTACACTCTGTTAACAGATTCATCATTGTCTCCCGTGGTGCAGCCATCCCACCCCTGAAACACTGTCACGAGAATGTGTATGTAGCAGAGCGAATGCATGCACACACACAACGCAGGTAATATTGTAGGTAGCCTAGTGGTTAGAGCATCGGACTAGTAACCAAAAGGTTGCAAGATCGAATCCCTGAGCTGACAAGGTAAAAGTATTTCTGCCCCTGAACAAGGCAGTTAACCCACTGTTCCTAGGCTGTCATTGAAAATAAGAATTTGTTCTTAACTGACTTGCCTAGTTAAATACATTAAAAAAATATATGTATTGTACCTACATGTATCTCTCTCTATAAACAGATTATACCTGAAAGTATGACAGGTAAGTCAACAGCCCATTAACATGGCAATGCCTTCCAGCAAATGAACAGATAGAATGACCTATTCTGTGTCAGAACAGAATTGTCAAATGCACAATGGATTCCTCAGTTTGGTGAATTGTGTGTGTGTGTCTGTGTCCAGTATATCACCAGGCTCTCCAGAGCTGTTTCTGTAGCAGGTGGTCCAAGCAGCGGTGTGTAAATAAAGAGAACACTCAAAGCTGTCAGGACCATGCCATCCTTCCTGTACCCTCTGCTAGAATTACACTTCCTCCTCAGCACTTACTGGTGGATCTCCATGTCTAGTGTTGGCTGGAGATTTACATGACAGCCAGTGGGATTTTAATGCACTATAGTGTCATCAAGGGAGCTATTTATAACAGTGACGGGCATACGCAGGTGGTCAGACTTGAGATGAGTGGAAAATGCTAGTGCCTTGTCTGTGAGGAGAGAAGAGGCCGTTGTAATTTGTGCTCATGTATATAAATTGATGTTATCTCTGGTTTTACACTCCCTCCATCACACAGGGACATCACGTTTTCGTATTAGGCATTTAGAAAGGACTGGATTAGGGTGATAAGAAATAGGTCTCATTGTTCATCCTGTGTTTATTTGTTAGCCTCCCTCTGACCTGAAATGCACATTTATAGACCTACCAAGGGTTGCAATTTCAGCTAAGAGTGTGTCACATTTCAATGTTTCATTTGGGGATTCTAAAAGTGAACAAAGACCCCTCTCAGAATAATGTGTACTTTATTTTTCACTTTGCAAGCCTTTCACTGTACCGTGTGCACGTGACCAATCCGGCCTACACACTGTTTGGTTACGTTTTATAATGACTCCACGTAATAAAGCATTTATAATGGATTAGTAAATAGCTTATTCATCATTACTCACACATTTGTAAATATTAATAACCTAGTTATTCACACATGTATAAACAACTTTTAAAGTGTTTAATAATCATTTATAAGATAATTAATGAGATGTTTAATATGTGTCCTTATAAATCATTTTCTAATCATTAGTTACGTTTTTTTTGCTTGGCCTCATCTAAAGCGCGGGCTATTTATACTTTATAAATGTTTTGAGGGACCAGTGTAAATTCCCACAAAAAGATGGAGATGCCATTGGTAGACATTCCAGCAGTACCTGATGCTCCGTAAGGTCTCAAAATGGCCCATAGAACATATCAATGGTTAAACAACAAGCACACAATAAAGAAGATGTTTAAGACAATATATTGAACATTTTATTCCAGAACAGTCTCACTGAAAAAATAATATGAAAAAATAATAATATGTTTGTCCAAAAACGCTAACATAAGCAATTCTTGCCAGTGACTTTTCCTCCAAACCAAAGTGTTGATTGCAGTCACTCCTTAGAGTAGTCAAATCTCGGTTAACCCAGACCTAAAATCTAGCGTCATTTGGTAAGCAGCGTGATTCATTTCTTGGTTCAAACGTGTTAGAAATTGTGAGTTCTGTTTTGCTAAATCTCCACCCTAAAACACACTGCCAGTGGGTCGGATCCCATTCAATCCGTCCCGCAGGTGATTTGAGTGTCACGTTCCTGACCGGTTTTCTGTTATTTTGTATGTGTTTGACGGTCAGGGCGTGAGTTTGGGTGGGTAGTCTATGTTATGTGTTTCTATGTTGGTTAATGGGTGACCTGATATGGTTCTCAATTAGAGGCAGGTGGTTTTCATCTCCTCTGATTGAGAATCATATTAAGGTAGGTGGTTTCACATTGTTTGTTGTGGGTGGTTGTCTCCTGTGTCTGTGTCTATGTACGTTGCGCCACACGGGACTGTTTCGGTTTATTTGTTTGTTCGTTCGTTCGTTCGGTTTATGTAGTCTGTTCCTGTTTCATGCGTTCTTCGTGTCACGTAAGTTCTTATGTTCAGGTTCGTCTACGTCGTTTGTTATTTTTGTTAGTTATTCAAGTATAGTTCGTTTTTGTCTTGTTCAATAAATATCATGTCATATCACGAAGCTGCATTTTGGTTCAATCCCTGCTCCTCCTCTTCGGATGAAGAGGAAGAGGAACGCCGTTACAGAACCACCCACCGAACCAGAACCAAGCAGCGTGAATTCGAGCAGTGGCCTGCTACACAGGATTATTGGAGTTGGGAGGAAATATTGGACGGAAAAGGACAATGGGCTCATATTGGGGAATATCGCCGCGCTCGTGAGGAGATGGAAGCAGCGAGAGCCCAGGAGCGGTGGTATGAGGAGGCAGCAAGGAGACGTGGCTGGAAGCCGGAGAATCAAGCTCAAGACCGGAGATATGAAGGTACGTGGCTAGCAAGGAAGCCCGAGAAGAAACCCCAAAAATGTATTGGGGGGGGGATAAGAGGTAGTGGGCCAAGGGCAGGTAGGAGACCTGCGCCCACTTCCCAGGCTAACCGTGGAGAGCGGGAGTACGGGCAGACACAGTGTTACGCAGTAGAGCGCACGGTGTCTCCTGTACGTGTTCATAGCCCGGTGCGGGTTATTCCACCTCCCCGCACTGGTAGGGCTAGATTGAGCGTTGAGCCGGATGTCATGAAGCCGGCCCTACATATCTGGCCACCAGTACGTCTCCTCGGGCCGGCTTACATGGCACCAGCCTTACGCATGGTGTCCCCGGTTCGCCTACATAGCCCGGTGCGGGTTATTCCACCTCCCCGCACTGGTCGGGCGACGGGGAGCATTCAGCCAGGTAAGGTTGGGCAGGCTCAATGCTCAAGGGAGCCAGTACGCCTGCACGGTCCGGTATTTCCGGCGCCACCTCCCCGCCCCAGCCCAGTACCACCAGTGCCTACTCCACGCACCAGGCTTCCAGTGCGTTTCCAGAGCCCTGTTCCTCCTCCACGCACTCTCCCTATGGTGCGTGTCTCCAGCCCAGTGCCTCCAGTTCCGGCACCACGCACTAAGCCACCTGTGCGTCTCCAGAGCCCTGTACACACTGTTCCTTCTCCCCGTACTCGTCCTGATGTGCGTGCCCTCAGCCCGGTACCACCAGTTCCGGTACCACGCACCAGGCCTACAGTGCGCCTCATCCGGCCAGAGCCATCCGTCTGCCCAGTGCCATCTGAGCCATCCGTCTGCCCAGTGCCATCTGAGCCATCCGTCTCCCCAGCGCCATCTGAGCCATCCGTCTCCCCAGCGCCATCTGAGCCATCCGTCTCCCCAGCGCCATCTGAGCCATCCGTCTCCCCAGCGCCATCTGAGCCATCCGTCTGCCCAGTGCCGTCTGAGCCATCCGTCTGTCCCGAGCCATTAGAGCCGCCCGTCTGTCCCGAGCCGTCAGAGCCGTTAGTCAGTCAGGAGCCGCTAGAGCCGTTAGTCAGTCAGGAGCCGCTAGAGCCAGTCATCAGTCAGGATCTGCCAGAGCCGCCAACCAGACAGGATCTGCCAGAGCCGCCAACCAGACAGGATCTGCCAGAGCCGCCAACCAGACAGGATCTGCCAGAGCCGCCAACCAGACAGGATCTGCCAGAGCCGCCAGCGAGCCATGAGCGTCCAGAGCCGTCAGCTAGCCATGAGCGTCCAGAGCCGTCAGCTAGCCATGAGCGTCCAGAGCCGTCAGCCAGCCATGATAGTCCAGAGCCGTCAGCCAGCCATGAGCGTCCAGAGCCGTCAGTCAGCCATGAGCGTCCAGAGCCGTCAGCCAGCCATGAGCGTCCAGAGCCGTCAGCCAGCCATGAGCGTCCAGAGCCGTCAGCCAGCCATGAGCGTCCAGAGCAGTCAGCCAGCCATGAGCGTCCAGAGCCGTCAGCCAGCCATGAGCGTCCAGAGCCGTCAGCCAGCCATGAGCGTCCAGAGCCATCAGCTAGCCATGAGCGTCCAGAGCCGTCAGCCAGTCATGAGCTGCCCCTCAGCCCAGAGCTGCCATTGATCCAGAACTGTCCCTCAGTCCAGAGCTGTCTCTCTGTCCGGAGCTGCCCTTCAGTCCGGAGTTGCCCCTCTATCCTGAGCTACCTCTCTATCCTGACCTACCTCTCGGTCCTGAGCTACCTTATCCCGGTGCTGCCCCTTGTCCTGGTGCTGCCCCTTATCTTAAGGTTAACATTTAAATTAAGTGGGTGTAAGATGAGGGTGGTCATTCTAAGGGGGAGACGTAAGCTGGGATTGACTATGGTGGGGTGGGGACCTCGCCCAGAGCCTGAGCCACCACCGTGGTCAGACGCCCACCCAGACCCTCCCCTAGACTTTTTGGTGGTGCGTTCGGAGTACGCACCTTGAGGGGGGGGGTTATGTCACGTTCCTGACCGGTTTTCTGTTATTTTGTATGTGTTTGACGGTCAGGGCGTGAGTTTGGGTGGGTAGTCTATGTTATGTGTTTCTATGTTGGTTAATGGGTGACCTGATATGGTTCTCAATTAGAGGCAGGTGGTTTTCATCTCCTCTGATTGAGAATCATATTAAGGTAGGTGGTTTCACATTGTTTGTTGTGGGTGGTTGTCTCCTGTGTCTGTGTCTATGTACGTTGCGCCACACGGGACTGTTTCGGTTTGTTTGTTTGTTCTTTCGTTCGTTCGGTTTATGTAGTCTGTTCCTGTTTCATGCGTTCTTCGTGTCATGTAAGTTCTTATGTTCAGGTTCGTCTACGTCGTTTGTTATTTTTGTTAGTTATTCAAGTATAGTTCGTTTTTGTCTTGTTCAATAAATATCATGTCATATCACGAAGCTGCATTTTGGTTCAATCCCTGCTCCTCCTCTTCGGATGAAGAGGAAGAGGAACGCCGTTACATTGAGTTTGTTATTTAAAGAAACATCTTAATCGACATTAAAATGACTAAAACAAAATCGTAACTGTGTTGAAATGATCATAGACCTACATTTATAGTCTCTTCAATTCACCCAGCTTGCTAACAGTCATCAAAACAGACATTCAGGGTGCATTGAATATTCTAAAAGCGGTGGATAGAGGACTATTTTTAGAAAATGTTGATGGGGAGGAAATATACTACATTTTAAATGCATCCCTCCGGACCTCTGTGAAGACCGTATGCGACCTGCTGTGCAGAATGTGTTTGACACCCGTGTCCTATGCATTCCATGCCATTGCGACAGATTCTACACCAGAGATTAACATGTTGTGGCATTGTTCTTATGTTGATTTTGTCCATCCACACCAGACATGCAGGTTAAAATATCAAAACCAACTGTGAACCAACTATATTCATTTGGGTGGCAGGTCGGAACGCACAAGAAACATTAATAGAAATTTGTTCGTCCTGGGAGAAGAACATTGCGTTGTTAATTTACCTGACATGCATATGTTCCTCTTTTTAGCTGGTTCTTTGTAGAATTTTGACCAAAGGGTCAAAATCAGGTGTTTCTCAACATCGGGTGTTTCTGTTATTTAATCCACAGATAAAAAGGGAAACCTAGTTAGTTTTTAGTTAGTTATCTTTAATTCATCTCTCCTCATTTGTCTTTCAAGCATCCACGGGGGCTTGTATCTTTCTGATATCCAAAAAGGACGGGACTTGTGGAGCGTCTAAAATATAACCAAGTTCTATTTTAGCGCTTAGCTAGGCAGACGCTCATTCGTGCGAGCGATATGGGTGAAATTATTAAATAACATGTGGAGTTGAAGTCGGAAGTTTACATACACTTAGGTTGGAGTCATTAAAACTCATTTTTCAACCTCCACACATTTCTTGTTAACAAACTATAGTTTTGGAAAGTCGGTTAGGACATTTACTTTGTGCATGACACAAGTCATTTTTCCAAACAATGTTTACAGACGGATTATTTCACTTATAATTCACTGTATCACAATTCCAGTGGGTCAGAAGTTTACATACACTAAGCTGACTGTGCCTTCCAACAGCTTGGAAAATTCCATAAAATGATGTCATGACTTAAGAAGCTTCTGATAGGCTAACTGACAGAATTTGAGTCAATTGGAGGTATGCCTGTGGATGTATTTCAAGGCCTACTGTCACGTTAGTCTTTGTTTAGTTGGTCAGGACGTGAGCTGGGTGGGCATTCTATGTTTTGTGTTTCTATGTTGGGTTTGTTGTTAGGCCTAATATGGTTCTCAATCAGAGGCAGGTGTTTGTCATTGTCTCTGATTGGGAACCATATTAAGGTAGCCTGTTTTCACTGTTTGTTTGTGGGTGATTGTTCCTGTTCCTGTGTTAGTGTTCACGTTACGGGACTGTATCGTCTTCGTTCCTTTTTGTCGGTTTGTTGTTTTGTTCGGTTTTTAAGTATTTCCCATTAAATATTGATGATATTCACGCTGCATCTTGGTCCTCCTCTCTTTCACCTGAAGACAGTCGTTACACCTACCTTCAAACTCAGTGCCTCTTTGCTTGACATCATGGGAAAATCTAAAGAAATCAGCCAAATCCCAAAAAATTGTAGACCTCCACAAGTCTGGTTCATCCTTGGGGCAATTTCCAAATGCCTGAAGGTACCACGTTCATCTGTACAAACAATAGTACGCAAGTATAAACACCATGGGACCACGCAGCTGTCATACCGCTCAGGAAGGAGACACATTCTGTCTCCTACAGATGAACATACTTTGGTGCGAAAAGTGCAAATCAAACCCAGAACAACAGCAAAGGACCTTGTGAAGATGCTGGAGGAAACAGGTACATAAGTATCTATATCCACAGTAAAACGAGTCCTATATCGACATAACCTGAAAGGCCGCTCAGCAAAGAAGAAACCACTGCTCCAAAACTGCCATAAAAAAGCCAGACTACGGTTTGCAACTGCACATGGGGACAAAGACTTTTTGAAGAATTGTCCTCTTGTCTGATGAAACAAAATTATAACTGTTTGGCCATAATGACCATCATTTAGTTTGGAGGAAAAAAGGGGAAGGCTTGCAAGCCGAAGAACGCCATCCTAACCGTGAAGCACGGGGGTGGCAGCATCATGCTGTGGGGGTGCTTTGCTGCAGGAGGGACTGGTGCACTTCACAAAATAGATGGCATCATGAGGGAGGAAAATTATGTGAATATTTTGAAGCAACATCTCAAGACATCAGTCAGGAAGTTAAAGCTTGGTCGAAAATGGGTCTTCCAAATGGACAATGACCCCAAGCATACTTCCAGTTGTGGCAAGTTGTGTTGTGGCAAACTGGCTGAAGGACAACAAAGTCAAGGTATTGGAGTGGCCATCATAAAGCCCTGACCTCAATCCTATAGAAAATGTGTGGGCAGAACTGAAAACGCTTGTGCAAGCAAGGAGGCCTACAATCCTGACACCGTTACACCAACTCTGTCAGGAGGAATGGGCCAAAATTCACCCAACTTATTGTGGGAAGCTTGTGGAAGGCTACCTGAAACGTTTGACCCAAGTTAAACAAGCTAAAGGCAATTCTACCAAATACTAACTGAGTGTATGTAAACTTCTGACCCACTGGGAATGTGATGAAAGAAATAAAAGCTGAAATACATCATTCTGTCTACTAATATTCTGACATTTCACATTCTTAAAATAAAGTGGTGATCCTAACTGACCTAAGACAGGGATTTTTTACTTGGATTAAATGTCAGGGATTGTGAAAAACTGAGTTTAAATGTATTTGGCTAAGGTGAACGTAAACATCCGACTTCAACTGTATGTGTAGATATATTTTGCAACGCTTGCGTTCACAACGTGGCCGGTGAGGGTTGCATGTTAGAGCAGTTCATAGACTGCTTACAAGGTAAGGAAGCAAATATCTGAATGCATTATTTCTCTGAACTTTCCCATTAGGTTTAAAGAGTTACTACCCTTAACCTGTTTGGGCTGCAGGGGCAGTATTGAGTAGCCAGATAAAAGGTGCCCATTTCAAACGGCCTCGTACTCAATTCTTGCTCGTACAATATGCATATTATTATTACTATTGGATAGAAAACACTCTCTAGTTTCTAAAACCGTTTGAATTATATCTGTGAGTAAAACAGAACTCATTTGGCACAAACTTCCTGACCAGGATCAGTAATAATGAAGGAATAAAAATCCACTAGAGAAAAACTGTCCGGTCTGGTGCAGTCTACATCTCCCTGTTTTATGATAAGTTCTTTTTGACAACATTAGCAAAACATCCACATTCTAACTCTTCCTTTACCAGGTTGACTGAGTTTGACTGAGAACACATTCTCATTTACAGCAACGACCTGGGGAATAGTTACAGGGGGGAGGAATGAGCTAATAGGCAGCTGGGGATGATTAGGTGGCCATGATGGTATGAGGGTCCAGATTGGTAATTTAGCCAGGACACCAGTGTTAACAGCCCTACTCTTACGATAAGTGCCATGGGATCTTTAGTGACCACAAAGAGTCAGGACACCCGTTTAATATCCCTTCCGAAAGATGGCACCCTACACAGGGTTATGTCCCGAATCACTGCCCTGGGGCATTGGGAGATTTTTTTTTTTAGACCAGAGGAAATACTTCCTTCTCCTGGCCCTCCATCACCACTTCCAGCAGCATCTGGTCTACCATCCAGTGACTGAACAGGACCAACCCTGCTTAGCTGCAGAGGCAAGCCAGCAGTGGGATGCAGGGTGGTATGCCACTGGTCACTCAAAACATTTATAAGTATAAAAGCCCACACTTTAGATGAAGCCACCCAACAATACTTAACTAATGATTAGTAAATGGTTTATAAGGACCTATATTAAACATCTTATGAATGGAGTAATGATTAATGAATTATGAATAAACTACCCACTGCTTTTACGGGGTGCCACATTTGATGTTCGGGGCTCAACGTCGGCTGACAATGGGAACCATATCAGATACATTTCAATTATGCATTGTTTAGGCTCTGTGGCTGAGGGAGGCAACCCTCTGTTTCAACGACACGTCGAGAACTCCACCTGGCAGTGGAACAAAATGAGAAAGCTGAAGCAATTTGCATGTCTTCTTTGGCAGGGCTTTTAACTTGTCATCAACAGTGGCGCCCAACAATTGAAGGAAAATAAACATCTAGACCTGTACTCTGCGGAGTTATAGCCAATTAAAGAAAGACGAGTGAGAAGTCAAGAGGTTTTTGGTAGCGACTGAAAAAATAATGAAAAAAGCTCATCACTGTTCTGTTCTCTTGTGTTTTCCCCTCAGCAACTCAGGATGATTCTCAGTTCATTTATCAGGCATTTAATTCTTCACTCCTGTCTGTTCACGGTGAGACGCCAGGCAGAAACACTCACATCAAATTACTGTTAAATTGTGGGGAATAGCAAGTGATGCAAAAGTCGGTTCCGCTGGTGTAGTAGACGTTAAGTTGGAAGAAATTCCCCTCAGCCTGCTGTCAGATTCTCAACATGTCGACTGTATCTCAGAGATGGTCTGTACCGTCTAAGTATAAAGCATGTTGACCTACCCTCCGCCCCCAATTACTTGATAAAACAAGGTATTACCAAAGTGCACTGAGAGTAAGTTTGTAAATCAAATCAAATGTCTCAAACACAACTTTATTGTTGTGTTTTAGAAAGAGAGAAATAGAAGATAGTGATGGTAAGCCTGCTCATTTGGCTCCTTCACGTAAAAGAAACGGCTTATTTGGCTCCCAAAGGGCTCTTCTTTCAAAATCCTCACCCTTTATTGTTTCTGCAGTGATGACTCACCCTCTTTAGAGAATTATTTAGTAACTTATTTGCAGAAAAACATTGTTTTGAGCTCAAAAAACAGTAGTAGTAGTATGCAAATGAGGGAGCCAAATGAACAGCACTTTCACCGATACGATTCAGTTCCCGACATTCACCATAAAGATCTGTTCAAAAAGAGCCGTTCGTTCACGAACGACCCTTCACCGATAGGAGAGAGAAGAGAGGGAGAGGAACAAAAAACAATGAAGTAACATCAGGATAAATTGAACAGTCCTGGGTTTAACCCAAAATCTCAGAGATTACACGTTTATACATTTGCATGAAAATACAAACACGTAACCGGAAGGAAAACAAGGCAAAAGAACATAGGTTGCCTTGTATCTGTTTCCATTCATGTAAAATAGTCTGTACATTGTGCAAGGAATGAAGGATAAATCCTTGGAGAATAGTTAGCACGGTTGTTGTTGTACTTTGAAGTATGAACTTCAAAGGACTGACTGCATAAAGTTACGCTGTGTCCTGGTAAGAGAAAAACGGAGGATGGGCACCGAGCTGGTCAGTTTACTGCTTCAAATGATGCGCTCGCTGCTTTTCTTTTACCTTTTTTATGTGGATTTTGGGTCTCTTTCAAGTCATTTAGGGCTGAATCCTAGCTTTTGATCTTGGGTCCTGATAGATCGAAGGTCCGACTTGTAGATCGAAGGTGCGAGTCACCTCAAGACAATATAACTTCTTTGGGCTGCAAGCCCTAAGTCGGGCTCAATATGACAACAGCCAGTCCAAGTGCAGGGCGCGAAATTCAAAATATATTTTTTAGAAATATTTAACTTTCACACATTAACAAGTCCAATACAGCAAATGAAAGATAAACATCTTGTGAATCCAGCCAACATGTCCGATTTTTAAAATGTTTTACAGCGAAAACACCACGTATATTTATGTTAGCTCACCACCAAATACAAAAAAGCACAGACATTTTTCACAGCACAGGTAGCTTGCACAAAACCAACCAAACTAACCAAGAACCAACTTCATCAGATGACAGTCTTATAACATGTTATACAATAAATCTATGTTTTGTTCGAAAAATGTGCATATTTCAGGTATAAATCATAGTTTTACATTGCAGCTGCAATCACAAATAGCACCGAAGCAGCTAGAACAATTACAGAGACCAAATTGAAATACCTAAATACTCATCATAAAACATTTATGAAAAATACATGGTGTACAGCAAATGAAAGACAAACATCTTGTGAATCCAGCCAATATTTCCGATTCTTTAAGTGTTTTACAGCGAAAACACAATATAGCATTATATTAGCTTACTACAATAGCCAACCACACAACTACATTGATTCAAGGCAACAGTAGCGATAGCGACAAAACCAGCAAAAGATATTAACCTGTTTGGGCTGCAGGGGGAGTATTGAGTAGCCAGATAAAAGGTGCCCATTTCAAACGGCCTCGTACTCAATTCTTGCTCGTACAATATGCATATTATTATTACTATTGGATAGAAAACACTCTCTAGTTTCTAAAACCGTTTGAATTATATCTGTGAGTCAAACAGAACTCATTTGGCACAAACTTCCTGACCAGGAAGTGGAAAATCTGAAATCGATGCTCTGTTCTACTCCCTGCCTATACATGGGCATGATACGTAAGAGTCTACGTGCACTTCATACACCTTCCCCTGGATGTCAAGAGGCGGTGAGAGAAGAAATTTCGTGTTTATCTTGGTCTGAGGTGGAATAAAAGCTCTTTGTATGACGTGACCGTCCATTTTCTGTTTTCTGGAGCGCGCGAAAGAGGACATGGATTTGCCTTCTGTTTAGCTGTCGTTATGGACGACTGACACACCTATTCTGACCAAATAACTATTCATAAACTTTACAAAAAAATACATGTTGTACAGGAAATGATAGATACACTAGTTCTTAATGCAATCGCCGTGTTAGAATTCTAAAAATAACTTCAGTACGACATACAGCTTACGTTATAGCGAGACAGCGCCCAAAATCAAGGCGGAAAACACAACTACACATTTTCGACAGAAATAGGAAATAACATCATAAAATGTTTCTTACTTTTGGTGATCTTCCATCAGAATGTTGTAGAAGGTGTCCTTTGTCAAGAACAATCGTTGTTTGGTTTTAGAATGTCCCTTTTCCCTCTCGAATTAGCAATCAAAACTAGCCAAGTGGCGCGAAGCTGTCCATCGTCACCAAACGCAGAGAACGGAACACTCCAAAACTCCCGAAAAACTTTCAATAATCTGATAAAACTATATTGAAAAAACATACTTTACGATGATATGGTCAAATGTATCAAATAAAATCAAAGCCGGAGATATTAGCCGTCTATAACAAAAGCTTTTCAGAAGCCAATGCTGATGTCCTACCCGCGCCTTCCTGAACAAAGGAAATTGGGGTCCTGTCATTCCAAGACCTCTCTTTTGACCATAGATATAGCTATACACTCCATTTCACCTCTCACAGCCTATTGACATCTAGTGGAAGGCGTATGAAGTGCATGTATACTAATAGATTTTAAGCAAATTAATAGGGAAGCCCTGGAACAGAGCCTCGATTTCAGATTTTTCACTTTCTGACAGGAAGTTTGCTGCAAAATGAGTTCTGTTTTACTCACAGATATAATTCAAACGGTTTTAGAAACTTCAGAGTGTTTTCTATCCAATAGTAATAATAATATGTATATTGTACGAGCAAGAATTGAGTACGAGGCCGTTTGAAATGGGCACCTTTCATCCAAGCTACTCAATACTGCCCCTGCAGCCATAAGAAGTTAAAGCACTTTGATATTGAGAAAAGTCCTACAGAAATGCAAGTGATCAGGTAAAGAGGAGTATACAACGTTGTCCAACTTTACTTCGGTGATGAATTTTGGTACTAGTTGCAAGTTTACACTTCTCAGATCACAGATTCATTGTGTACATCAACGTGCTGTTTTCCTGTGCTTTTGATACAGAAATAAACAACACCTTATTTCCAGACACATCTTACTAGCAGGTTTGAGTCCCTACCCCCCCCACTGTTACCAATGTTTACCTGCACGTCTTCAGATGTAGCAGACAAACAGCTTCTGAAGCTACTCTGTGATCTATACATAGATGTGAAGAAACATAAAAGGCCAAACTTTGATAGACTACTTTTTACTCCCAAAAGTAAGACACAAACCAAACAACTTGTTGTGAACAGAGAGAAAGGGGTAAGTACAGGTAATTTCCCCCAAACCAGAAGGAGACATGTAATGGCAGGAAGAATGTGCAGCATTGGTAAGACCTATTCTGACATCATTATTTCATTTCTATGTTCCACACCAAGATTTTGGCAAAGTGGGAGAAGGGAAACAAATCAACTTTATATGGGTACACCTGTTTGACAAAATGAATACTTTCAGTATCGAAGGGTTCAACAATAATAATGCCGGAATTCAGAGGGCTGTCAAATCCTTATTGTCATACTGTCACAACTGTGTGACAGTCACAACTGTGTGACAGGCATAAGGAAGAAGCACTGTATCTATCTGTATCCTCCATGGCATTCAGGTGGTATTGAGGATAGAAATGAGAAAACAAACTACCGGGGTCCCATTAACTCATCATTCCAACACAAACACACACAGACACGCACACACACACATGGCGCGCACACACACACTGAGGCCGTTATCATCCCAGTGTCCATTATGCGTGATGGGATGAGCGCGAGCATATTTGCACACATCATCCATCTTGTGCTGTACTATCTGGCCAGGGTGACAGACACACTTTTGTCTATCGTATCCAGATTCAAGATCTGTTTAGCTCTGCTATTTTATTTCTCTATATTACTCTCCTCTTGTCTCTCCTATCCCCATCTCTTAGTTCCTTTACTATTATCTTCTCTTTAAACGTCTCCTCTTCTCTCTGTACATTCTGTTGCTTCTAGGAAACAGTCAACTATGCACATCTTAATCACTATGCACTGCACATCTGTCCACTAATGTTTTTCGGCATGAATCTTGTTCTGGAGGCAGCTCTGCAGAGTGGGGACTAGCTGGCACAGCCACAAAGTTATAAAATCTGACTTTAAACTTAACCCCAAATGTAACCACACTGCTAACCCACATGTTTGTTTTCATGATTTTATACAATATAGCCAGTTTTGACTTTGCAGCTGGCCCATCTAGCAGAAATCGTTCAGTTCTGCCTCAAGGACAAGACTCATCCCAATAAACGTCAACCTGCGGCTGTTTCCAGGGAAGACATTTTCCAGGATTATAATGTTCTGGATGAAAATAGCTCATAAGGTGTCATAATAACATACATTTTTGAAATTAGAAATATGATATAAAATCATTCCCAAGGCTCGTCAGTCAGGACACACCAATCTCCGATAAGTGATAAGATGAATATTTTCACGGTAGGACGGATTAAACGAAAATGACATTTATATCTTTCTATTTCAGTTCGGGAACTAAAAAGGTGAAATCCTTCATTAAAATCTGATTGGTTCTGACAAGTTCATTTGATGTATCTGCTCTTAAAACAACAGCTTCATTACCTCCCTCCTCTGACACGTGTATTGTCACAATCTGTAGTCTAGGGAGTGACTGCGTATGCACTGCCACTATCCTCACCTTAACTGCATAAAATCACTGCGCTTAGGATACATAGATGGATCGGTATTTGTATATCTCCAGGTGTTCCCTTCAGTGATCAGAATACATCATTGCCAAGACCCAGGACACTGAACCTACGATTGAAGATGAAATTCCCTTTTGATAATATCTCTAATGTCGTGTTAAACTAAGTTAATGTTGTTGAATCCACATAGGCCCGTTTTTCATCAAAAAGTCTGGATGATTCATACGTAGCTCTTTCCTGCAGTCAAATGACCTAGTGGCCTCAAGGGTGGATTGTTATTCATATTTTTCATAATTAATAAATCATATTTATTTTTAAATGCAGAAAATCTGCTGTTTTCTTTGCCAAACGGTTTTGTTATATTTCAGTCTTCTGTGATGTATATAAAGTGTAATATTGGTATGCAAACTCAAAAAGTAATACATCTCAACTCTATGGATGACATGGTACATGTGGCTTATTATTTTTAAGCCCATAACCATATGTGTGAGGTCTTTGTTTCAAAGTAGATTTGTTTGAGACTACCAATAAACAGTCTGTGTGACCTTGACTTGGCCCACTGCAGTAAAAGGTTAAAATGTATTCAACTTATACATTTTAAGTTTGTTCACAGACTGTATTTAACATCAAGGAAACTTTTCATGATTACATTTGCCCCAAATCCTAAATGTTTACTGTTTCCCAATAAATCAGGTAAGCACATTCCTACATATGATGTGGGAGTGCCTTGCAGTTAAATGCTTCTGGGACAAAGTTACAGAATCAATTGAAATAAATTAATTAGGCCCTAATCTATGGATATCACATGACTGGGCATTGGCCCACCCTCCTGGGAGCAAGGCCCACCCAATGGGGATCCAGGCCCGGCCAATCAGAAGGAGTTTTTCCCCACAAAAGGGGATTAGCTGTCCAGGTGGCTGGTCTCAGACAATCCCGCAAGTGAAGAAGCCTGATCAAGGGTTGGCATGGTTACACGTGGTCTGCAGTTGTGATGCCGGTCAGATGTACTGACAAATTCTCTAAAAAAGCATTAGAGGCGGGTTATGGTAGAGAAATTAACATTACATTCTCTGGCAACAGCTCTGTTGGACAACTGTGCCATATCTCAACGTAAGTCTTCACTTGTGTATGACAATCAAGAGAAAGCTGCCTACCGGTATTTACAAATGACAAGAAAAATATTATATCAGTCACGACAAAGTCAACGCAAATACACTGATGATCCAATGACATTTCCCCTACGTATTCAAACCAGAGCCTCGTGCCATTTGAAAATCAAGAAATCTTTTGGGATGTACAGCTTGTGATTTTTGCATATTTGGACAAACAGTGTTGTCTTCATAAATCCGATTATCGTAGCTGTGTGCCACTGCATATTGACAACACATCACCCAGGAAAAGTGTAATAAACCCAACACTTCCTATATTAGATCGTACATACTAATATGAAACATCCAGCTTTTTTTACCATGGTTTTACTTGTCTTGTCATTTTTTGGGGGGGGGTTACAGATACGATATTATTATAAATGCATGTGTTCAGTTTATACCACATGTATTATGGGCTGCCACTCAAAAGAAAACAACATTAAGAAATACATACAGAGAAATGTCCCACCCACCATATCTCCAATTGCCCTCCCCACTTTTATATATATATATATA
The DNA here is from genome assembly GCF_016432855.1 of Salvelinus namaycush. Classification (NCBI taxonomy): domain Eukaryota; kingdom Metazoa; phylum Chordata; class Actinopteri; order Salmoniformes; family Salmonidae; genus Salvelinus; species Salvelinus namaycush. The sequence continues at coordinate 15,196,720 of NC_052317.1, read as the reverse complement.
TATATATATATATATATATATATATATATATATATATATATATATATGCAGTTGAAGTCGGAAGTTTACATACACTTAGGTTGGAGTCATTAAAACTCATTTTTCAACCACTCCACAAATTTCTTGTTAACAAACAGTTTTGGCAAGTCGGTTAGGACATCTACTTTGTGCATGACACAAGTAATTTTTCAACAATTGTTTACAGATAGATTATTTCACTTATAATTCACTGTATCACAATTCCAGTGGGTCAGAAGAGTACATACACTAAGTTGACTGTGCCTCTAAACAGCTTGGAAAATTCCAGAAAATTATGTCATGGCTTTAGAAGATTCTGATTGACATCATCTGAATCAATTTGAGGTGTACCTCTTTGCTTGACATCATGGGAAAATCAAAAGAAATCCGCCAAGACCTCCCAAATCATCCTTGGGAGCAATTTCCAAATGCCTGAAGGTACCACGTTCATCTGTACAAACAATTGTATGCAAGTATAAAGACCATGGGACCACGCAGCCATCATACAGCTCAGGAAGGAGTCGCATTCTGTCTCCTAGAGATGAACATACTTTGGTGCGAAAAGTGCAAATCAATCCAAGAACAACAGCAAAGGACCTTGTGAAGATGCTGGAGGAAAAAGGTACAAAAGTGTCTATATCCACAGTAAAACGAGTCCTATATCGACATAACCTGAAAGGCCACTCAGCAAGGAAGAAGCCACTGCTCCAAAACTGCCATAAAAAAGTCAGACTACGGTTTGCAACTGCACATGGGGACAAAGCTCGTACTTTTTGGTGAAATGTCCTCTGGTCTGATGAAACAAAAATAGAAATGTTTGGCCATAATAACCATCGTTATGTTTGGAGGAAAAAGGGGGATGCTTGCAAGTCGAAGAACACCATCCCAACCATAAAGCACGGGGGTGGCACCATCATGTTGTGGGGGTGCTTTGCTGAAGAAGGGACTGGTGCACTTTACAAAATAGATGGCATCATGAGGTAGGGAAATTATGTGGCTATATTGAAGCAACATGACATCAGTCAGGAATTTAAAGCTTGGTCGCAAATGGGTCTTCCAAATGGACAATGACCCCAAGCATACTTCCAAAGTGGTGGCAAAATGGCTTAAGGACAACAATGTCAAGGTATTCTAATGGCCATCACAAAGCCCCGACCTCAATCCTATAGAAAAGTTGTGAGCAGAACTGAAAAAGTGTTTGCAAGCAAGGAGACCTACAAACATGAGTCAGTTACACCAGGTCTGTCAAGAGGAATGGGCCAAAATTCACCCAACTTTTTGTGGGAAGCTTGTGGAAGGCTACCCGAAACGTTTGACCCAAGTTAAACAATTTAAAGGCAATGCTCCCAAATGCTAATTGAGTGTATGTAAACTTCTGACCCATTGGGAATGTGAGGAAAGAAATAAAAGCTGAAATAAATCATTCTCTCTAATTATTATTCTGACATTTCACATTCTTAAAATAAAAGTGGTGATCCTAACTGACCTAAGACAAGGAATTTTTACTGGCATTAAATGTCAGGAATTATGAAAAACTGAGTTAAAATGTATTTTGCTAAGGTGTATGTAAACTTCCGACTTCAACTGTAGGCGTACAGAGGCCGATAATCAGCAACCATCACTCCTGTGTTCCAATGGCACGTTGTGTTAGCTAATCCATGTTTATCATTTTTAAAAAGTTTTTTTTATGTTAGCACAGCTGAAAACTGTTGTTCTGATTAAAGAAGCAATAAAACTGGACTTCTTTAGACTAGTTGAGTGTCTGGAGCAACAGCATTTGTGGGTTCGATTACAGGCTCAAAATGGCTAGAAACAAAGTACTTTCTTCTGAAACTCGTCAGTCTAATTAAGGCTATTCTATGCGAGAATTTGCGAAGAAACTGAAGATCTCGTACAACGCTGTGTGCTACTCCCTTCACAAAACATTTACATTTACATTTAAGTCATTTAGCAGACGCTCTTATCCAGAGCGACTTACAAGTACATACATTCATACTTTTTTTTGTACTGGCCCCCCTTGGGAATCGAACCCACAACCCTGGCGTTGCAAGCGCCATGCTCTACCAACTGAGCTACACGGGACAAAACAGCGCAAACTGGCTCTAACCAGAATAGAAAGAGGAGTCTGAGGCAAGAGGACAAATACATTAGAGTGTCTAGTTTGAGAAATAGACGCATCACAAATCCTCAACTGGCAGCTTCATTAAATAGTACCCGCCAAACACCAGTTTCAACATCAACAGTGAAGAGGCGACTCCGGGATGACATGATGCCATGTGTTATTTCATAGTTTTGATGTCTTCACTATTATTATACAATGTAGAAAATAGTAAAAATAAAGAAAAACAAAACTTTTGACCGGTAGTGTATATATGTATATTTTTATGTGTTGGGCATTATAGATTTTTTATTTGTATTGGGATGAGATTATTCTTTACAGTCAAGTATATTTGGCCAGGCCTCAATTTTTCCTTGACTAGTACTGCTCATTCTCGTTGTCGATAATTCTGTTATAACTTCTAATAGTAACTGTATCCACTGGTAAATTGGGAAAGAGCTAGGCGATTGCCATTTAAGAGCCAACATCTTTTTTTGTGGCAGTGCCGTCTGCCAGAAGTAATCGTCTCTGATTAATTGAGAGATTCAAGCAGCTATCATCATATCAAATAACATAGTAGATGCGAAACATTAAATATTTATACTGAACAAAAATACAAAGGCATCATGTAAAGTGATGGTTCCGTTTGCACGAGGTGAAATAAAATATCCCAGAAATGTTTAATAGGCACTAAAAGATGATATCTCTCAAATGTTGTGAGCATTTCTCCTTTGCCAAAATTATCCATCCACCTGAAATGTGTGGCATATCAAGAAGCTGATTAAACAGCATGATCATTACACAGGTGAACCTTGTGCTGGGCACAATAAAAGGCCACTCTAAAATGTGCTTAATGCCACAGATGTCTCAAGGCTTGAGGGAGCCGGACTTACGTTGAGGGAGCTCAACTTACGTTGAGATATGGCACAGTTGAAGGACGTATAGTTTAGTAGAGGAACTACAGTCATGACGCAGAGTGTGAGCCAAAGTCTGGATTTTTCTTTCAAGATTACTGCTTTAAAATCTAGAGTACTAGAGTCACTGAACAGAGTCACTGAACAATTATGCTTTATCTAAGCTATAGACTCTATTTTGGGTATAGAGGGAGTACAGATACAATGTTTGGAAAGGAAAGTTACACGTTTTGCTTGTGTTAGGCTGCATAGAGAACACAATGGCAGCAAGCACAATTGCATGTTTGATTTTCTTCTGACATTGTGTATACTTGGGTGTTTATTGAATTCATATGGGAGAAAATATCACCAGATTCACAGGAATAACAGTGTCATTAGAAAGTATTCACACCCCTTTACCTTTTCCACATTTTGGTGTATTACAGCATGAATTAAAAAAAATGTAAATTGACATTTTGTATCACTGGCCTACACACAATACCCCATAATGTCAAAGTGGAATTATGTTGTAATACATTTTTAATATGTTTTAATACATTTTTTACAAATTAATTAAAAATCAAAAGCTGAAATGTCTTGAGTCAATAAGTATTCAACCCCTTTGGCAAGCCAAAATACATTCAGGAGTTAATAAAATGTGCTTAACAAGTCACATAATAAGTTGCATGTATTCAATCTGTGTGCAATAATAGTGTTTATCATGATTTTAGAATGACTGCCTCATCTCTGTACCTGACACATAAAATTATCGGAAAGGTCCCTTAGTCGAGCAGTGAACTTCAAACACAGATTCAACCACAAACACCAGGGAGGTTTTTTCAATACCTTGCAATGAACGGCACCTATTGGTAGATGGGTAAAAATACAAATAAGCAGACATTGAATATCCCTTTGAGCATGGTGCACGGAGCATGGTGAAGTTCTTAATTACACTTTGGATTGTGTATCAATACACCTAGTCACCATTTCAGTTTGTCCATGATGTGTACGCTGAGGAACTTAAAACTTTCCACCTTCTCCACTGCTGTCCCGTCGATGTGGATAGGGGGGTGCTCCCTCTGCTGTTTCCTGAAGTCCACGATCATCTCCTTTGTTTTGTTGACGTTGAGTGAGAGGTTGTTTTCCTGACACCACACTCCGTGGGCCCTCACCTCCTCTCTGTAGGCTGATGTCACAGGACGGCCAAAAAGATCATCAAGGACAACAACCACCCGAGCCACTACCTGTTCACACCGCTACCATCCAGAAGGCTAGGTCAGTACAGGTGCATCAAAGCTGGGACCGAGAGACTGAAAAACATCTTCTATCTCAAGGCCATCAGACTGTTAAACAGCCATCACTAACACAGAGTGGCTGCTGATTACAGTACACACAGACTTGAAATCATTGGCCACTTTAATAATGTTTACATATCTTGCATTACTCATCGAATATTTACAGTATATACTGTATTTTATACCATCTATTGAATCTTGCCTATGCCGCTCGGTCATCGCTCATCCATGTCTTTATATGTATTCTTATTCCATCCCTTTACTTAGATTTGTGTGTATTAGGTAGTTGTTGGGGAATTGTTAGATATTACTGCACTGTCGGAACTAGAAGCACAAGCATTTCTCTACACTCGCAATGACATCTGCTAACCATGTGTATGTGACCAATAAAATTTTATTTGAATTTATAAAGATAAAGGTGTCCTTCCTAACTCAGTTGCCAGAGAGGAAGGAAACCACTCAGGGATTTCACCATGAGGCCAATGGTGACTTTAAAAACCTCTCCGATGTGGTTCTGGTACCAGTTCCGACCAACATTTGCGCTTTTAAATCGATCTGTGAACACCGTAAATTGAAATGTCTTGCGTTGAGCGAAAGACCTGGTACCCACGAACACAGTATTATTTTTTCTGAGCCTGTGGATGTTAAATCTGAGACCACTTGAAGCTGGGATGTCCCTCCTACCATTTAATTTACTCTTCAGACTGTCCATCAACTACTGGCCACTGACAAAGCACATGCCTACAATTGTTACATCGTATCGCAGCAGTAGAGAGTGGTTTCATCACTGTAGCACATCAAGAGATCAATTTATAGCCATTAATCTAGAGTAATTCATAGATTGTAAAAAAAAAAAATACTTTGTTTGTCCTAAACGGACACGATTAATATGAGATGAAAGGTGAGTTCCTAGCAAGTTCAGGAAGCCAAGCTAGAGCTGTGTGAGATGTTCACAGAGGAGGGGGCAGATGTTTAGATCAAGAGAGACCTTTAGAAAATATGCACATTTTCTCGAACACTAAACATACACATTTGTATTTTACAGTTATGAGGAAAGGGAAATCTTATAGTTATTTGTTTTATAATTTGATAAGGATATATTTAGAAAGCATATAAGTAATTTCTAGTTTTATTCTTACAGTTTTGTAAACTAGGAAATACATCATGTCAAATCTTTCATATTTTCATATTTGTATCATATTTTTACTGTGTACTTGAGCTTGTGTCAATAGTGAATACATCTCAGCAATTTATAACTAGTTTTACCATAAAGGTGAGATTTTAACCTTCCCATGAGTATGCAGCATTACTAGTTATTGTTTATGGCCTTAACATGATAAAGTATTACTTTTGGGGATTACGTAGATTACATTTTCATTAGTTACATTTAGTCACATTTAACTGGTTAAAAATGGTTACAGAGTTTAATGGCTGTGGTAGGAGATAACTGTGGATGGATCAACAACATTTGAGTTACTCCACAATACTAACCTAAATGTGTCACGCCCTGATCTGTTTCACCTGTCTTTGTGATTGTCTCCACCCACCTCCAGGTGTCACCTGTTTTCCCCATTAGTCCCTGGGTACTTATTCCTGTGTTTTCTGTTTGTCTGTTGCCAGTTTGTCAAATCAACCAATGTGTTTTTCTGTGCGCCTGCTTTGTCTTATCTCTGTTTTTGCTAGTCCACCCGGGTTTTGACCCTTGCCTGCCTTGACTCTGAACCTGCCTGCCTGACCATACTGCCTGCCTGCCACTCTGTGCCTCCTGACCTTGACCTTGTTTATGATCTTTGCCTATCCATGCCCATTCTCTTGCCTGCCCCTTGGATTATAATAAATATCAGAGACTTGAACCATCTGCCTCTCGTGTCTGCATCTGGGTCTGGCCTGTGCCCTTATAAAATGACAGTGAAAAGAAGGAAACCTGTACAGAATAACATTTTCCAAAACAGACATTCTGTTTTCAATAAGGCACTAAAGTAAAACTGCAAAAAATGTGGCAAGGAAAGTAACTTTATGTCCTGAATACAAAGCATTATATTTCGGGCAAATCCAACACATCACCAAGTACCACTCTTCATATGTTCAAGCATGGTGGTGGCTGCATCACGTTATGGGTATGCTTGTCTTTGGCAAGGACTAGGAAGTTTCTTTTTTGGATAAAAAGAAACGGAATAGAGCTAAGCACAGGCAAAATCCTAGTGGAAAACCGGGTTCAGTCTACTTTCCAACAGACACTGGGGGAGAAATTCACCTTTCAGTAGGACAATAACCTACACAGGGCAAAAGGGTCCATATCAGGGGATACTGTAACTTTACATGAACGTTTTTGATATTCTAGAGAATACGGGCCATTTCCAATGCATATCATATCCTGACAAATGCAGAATCCAGATGTGTCTTTTAAACATATATTGAGATTACTCCGAATATCACACATGGACATTTCCTATGGCCCGATACGGACTCATTCAATATCCTGAGATATGTGACATCCTATTTTCTCTCTTCATGTTGACAAATACTGACCGTATACATCGCATATATGTTTTCTCAGCACATTTAAGATACGAAGCTACCCCTGTATATTGATTTCATATATCCTTCTCTTTGCTGAGGTCCACATCTGGATCTTGATATACTTTTCTCTACGCTGAAGATAAGGACGATTTCTCATGCATTTCATATTTTCGGGATTCCCTCTGAATTTCATCTCATTAGATATCCTGAGATTGGCCTATGTGGACATCTTATTTTCTCTATATGATGACAAATACTGACAATAGGGCTACACAGGATATTTTCTCAGCACATACAGTACAATGCATATGCTCTTGAGGACCATATCAGGATCTTGAAATGCAAAATAAGGACATTTGAGGATGCTTATTTGAGTTTTGAGGACATGCTCAATAATTTGACAAATATAAAATACATATCATTCTTTCAGACACTAGCGATCATTTTTGTATTCCCTCTGGATAAAGGCGTGCGCAAACTGCAAGCTGAAAGATTTGTAACTGGTAGCCTAGCAACAACAATCATGTATTTTTGGCCTACGTTGTGTTGCAAATGGAGCTCTGAATTTGCTATGCTGCATTTTTTTACAGAAATAGCAGAGATGTGCTTTGTAAATAGCATCTTGGATTAAATATGACGATGTTAGCCTTTCCGTGCCTTGTATAGCCTACTGCTGAATATGTTGCAAATGTATACTCAGATATGTCACCTTCATGCTGGGGATGGAACTGGTTCAGGGAAAAGAACTGAAAACCGGAAAATAATGACATATTTCAAGGAACAGAACCGAGAACGAAAGTGATCTATACTGTTCTGGAGCAGAACCATTATTTTAACAAAAGCATGGGAACCTGTAAATAACGCTTGGGGCCTTTTTTTTTCAGTTCCACAAAAAAATGCAACAAAGCGCCTATGCAAAGCCCTCACTGTTACTCTTTAGTTATCTCGTTTCATGTTGGATTTATTAACTACGAAAAGGTAAGACGTGTTTTTATTTTTATTATGGTGCCGCTCTTCACACACAAGCTTGTGTACTCTGGTACAGTATTGCTCTCTAACACTCTAGGCGGCATTATGTGTAATGTAATGGAACTGAGAGTCACGATCAAGGGCTAGCTCTGGTCCAATGTTAGTTAAGCCAACTCTCTGAAGTTCAAAGACATTCTAAGTTCCTTCATAGAAGCTGCTCCTCCGTAGGTATAATTCTGTGGGCCTTCATGCCCAGCGATCTCCTCACCCACAAAATGTCAGGCACATGTCGCACCCTACACTACACTTGTCTGTCCAATGCATGTACATAGCTTACCCGCTCCATTGCAGCTGGTCTATCCATTGGTGAAGGGATTTAATGTTGAGCTAAATGTAAAAAATATATATGTTTCAGAGGTTTCAAAAGGAAAAAAAAGGAACGATATAAACCGTTACTTTTTGGGGGGCTCCAACCAGATTAGAACCTTATTTTGCTGGTTGGAACAGTGGAGCGGAATCAAACTATGGGAAAATAATTTTGGTTCCAACCCATGCCTTCATGTGAAGAAGCATGATGGTTTTCGGCTCGTCAACAGGTAAAATAAGTCTGATTTAGCCCATTTTCGATCAGACATACAAGGATGAATATTACATATCATCTAATGATATCTATTGAAACTATGTTTCATGTTTTTTTATATGATATGTTACATTTCAGAAACTGTGGATTCGTTCTTGCCTATAAGTGTAAAGACTAGAAAGACACATACCCTTTCCCGGGGGTTAGAATATTCTACAAATATGGAAGCTGGTGCATATACATTAGCTGCTTGTCTTGAACGTACCTCACCCCAAACTGAAAAATATCCTAGCTCTGTAAATGAAATGAAGGACATGCGTATCTGAAGCATGTCTACTCTTTACATCCAATCACATGACAGATATGCAGAAACATATAGATAAAGATATCCCCTGATATTGACACATTTTTGCCAAATTCGCCAAATATACACAGGGGTTGCTTACCAAGACGACATTGAATGTTCTTGAGTTGTCTGGTTACAGTTTTGACTTAAATCGGCTTGGACATCTATGGCAAGACTTGAAAATGGCTGTCTAGCAATGATCAACAACTAACTTGACAGAGCTTGAAGAATTTTTTTAAAGAATAATGTGCAAATATTTTACAATCCAGGTCTGCAAAGACTCATAGCTGTAATCGCTGCCAAAGGTGATTATAACATGTATGAGCCAGGGGTGTGAATACTTATGTAAATTACATATTTCTCTATTTAATTTTCAATAAATGTTTTCACTTTGTCATTATTGGGGTATTGAGTGTTTAATCGGGTGATAAAATATATAAATTGAATCAATTTTGAATTCAGGCTGTAACACAACAAAATGTGGAATAAGTCAAGTGGCATGTACATTACAAAGGGTTGGAGATGCAATACTCCAAGCCGCAGCTCCATACTACTTGTATGACAGACAAACAACAGATACTGTAAGCTGATTGCTGGGGTGGGTTTGGCGTGGGGAGTGGGTGGTCCAAAAGGGGCTTTTGACCATTTTAATTAGATTCCTCATGTCTTACTCAATAGTACGAAGAAGTTTGGTCCAAATGGGATGTTAGGTACTGTATTTATTGAATAATATGTGAATCCTATAAATTAAAATGGCCAATTTGAGTGCAATCAATTAGCTTCATTTCTCAGGCATCAAATTCAATTAAAACAAAATAGTGTTTCAGGAATGATAATGGTATCTGTTTTGAACTACAGAAACAATTTCAGAACAATCCGAGATGGTGGGTGTTATGGCTTTCTGAAATGACGCATTAGCTAATACAACATGGAGGTTCATCCTCCATCATTCTCAACAGGTCGTTATTTTAAAGATAATGGGAGTGGATTAGCATCATACATTCAAACCACTGGTCTGTCTGCAATCACTGTCTGACATCTCATCACTCCCTAATTTTTCTCACTTTGTTTAATCACAAATGGGTGTCACACACACAGGCAATTGTGTGTGCACACATGCACTTAGAAACACACACACACCCTCTGCCCACCCCCCCCCCCCATACACACTTCTCCATCCTCCCTCTAGCTCTCTCTCCCCTCCCTCTGTTCTGAAGTGTTGGCTCTGCCGCCATAAGAATAGTCTCCTATCTAAGGGCCAGTCTGGGTCTGTAGATTACAGTGTTGGGTTCAAAGGGCCCTGCTCTCATGAGCGACAGCCCCCCACTAGGAGTCGGCACATGGTCTGGCTTAGTCCTCTAGTCTGATAAAAGGGCCCACAGCAGCCGGACACAATTAAGACTGGAACACACACAGAGGCCGACACACAGATACACAGACACACACAATCTCCTCTTATCTTGTGCGTTTCACAGCCAGGGGTCGTTTGGAACAGGCTGTTTGATGCCCACCACGAGTTAAGATGAAAAACAATCAACAACAATAACTGCAGTAGCAGCAACAACAACTCCAGCATAAGGCCATTAAATCTAAAAGGTCCTTTATGCATGGCAAGGAAATGTAGATTTTCATCGTTATTATCGCTATTGTGTGTGTGTGTGTGTGTGTGTGTGTGTGTGTGTGTGTGTGTGTGTGTGTGTGTGTGTGTGTGTGTGTGTGTGTGTGTGTGTGTGTGTGTGTGTGTGTGTGTGTGTGTGTGTGTGTGTGTGTGTGTGCTGCTAGGGCTCCTTTGTAGATATCAGTCTGGCATGGCAACATTTTGAGCTGTTGAATAAACATATGCTAGTACACAAAACCTGCACTGGTAAAATAATCCATAATACTTACAGGCAAACAAACATGGGAATGGAAACTTTGTCAACCCTCACGTTTCAGAATATCATTACAATCAGGTCAAGCGAAACTGCCAGAGCTGTCAGTTTATCTAAGATTCAAAAATCTGTTTTACAAACTCGGCAGGTAACGCAAGAAGTCCCTGTAAACAGGAGATTCAAGCAGGTTGAACCGATTCCACTCTCGAGTTGAACTGAAAGGAGCTCAGCCCTCTACGGAACAATGCAGCCTATTATTTATTACACTAGGATCAACTGCCTGGGACGTAATGCTCTCTATGTCACCATTGGTATGACCCCCTCCCTGTGGTGGCCTATGGGGCACACAGCAATCCAATCTTCCCATGACCACCCATTCCAACTGGTCAACCAGGTAAATACTATATTGTATGAGCTAGGGGCCCACATGAAAAAATACTGTAGCATACTATGGTATTAGTATTCACTGTAGTGTTTTTGCGGACTATAGTTTACTGTAGTATTTACTGCAGTGTTTTTGCAGACTGTAGTATTTACTGTAATGTTGCGGACATGACTGTAGTATTTTTTAGTATAAATACCATAGTAATTTTTTTTTGTGTTTTTGCAAACGTTACTGTAGTGTTTACTATAGTGCTTGTTTTATTATCTTTGATATAGCAGTGGGGGCTTTGTGCATGAGGAAACCTACTGGACAAAATACTCAAAGATATACCATTTGTCATAACCTGTAGGTAGGTAGGTTTTCCATAACATGTAGGTAAGGAGGTAGGTAGGTATGTACTGCAGGACTTAGGTCTGAACGGATAGTTCAGAGCTCCTGCTCCTTTCCATAACCTGTAGGGAACAAAATATATAGTCTATACTTAGCATCGAGGTTTCTCATATATGGGTGGCACAAATTAGGATATGGGGGAGAGGAATGGGCAGTGTATATGGAAATGAAATACTGTAGCATAATATACTATAGTAATTAGTGTAGTGTTTTTGCAGACATTAATGTAGTATTTATTGTAGTGTTTTTGCGGTATGTAGTATACTGTAGTATTTACAATAGTATTCTACAGTATACTACAAAACTATATAGTAAGTACTACACATGATTAAGGGATACTGCAGTGTGTAGTATAGTATTCTACAGTGTACTACAGTTTACAACAGAATTCTATAGTATTATCTTTTTTGTACACTTTTTTTCTAGCTTACAGCACCTGGTATTCCCAGGTGATTTCCCATCTAAGTACTAACCAAGCCCGACCCTGCTTAGCTGCCGAGATCAGGTGGGTGGTATGGCAACAAGCTTATTTTTTAAATCCATTTTCTCCCCGATTTACGAACTTGGCTCATCGCTGCAACTCCCCAATTGGCTAGGGAGAGTTGAAGGTCGAGTCATGTGTCTTCTGAAACATGACCCACATGGTTGCACTACTTCTTATCACACTGTTCGCTTAACCCAGAAGTCAGCTGCACCACTACCTCCAATGGCGCTAGACCAATTCTGCACTGTCCTATGGGGCTCTCGGTCACGGCCCGGCTGTGACGCAGCCTGGGATGTAGTGACGCCTCAGCACTGTGATGCAGTGCTTTTGACTGATGCGCCACTCAGTATTATTATTATATTATTATTATATAGTAAACTGTCATATTTTTTCATGTGGGGGAGTTGATCCTACAAAGGCAAAACGCAGTAACTACACTTTTGGTTGAATATCCGTTTTATCTTGTGACACAGTGTCCAGGTTCAATTATGTTCTGTTTCAGAAATAATGGAGTGTGAAATCTGCAGTAAAAATCCAAGTAAAAACCAAGGCAAACAGCAGTAAGTGAAGTGACTGATCTTTGGCTTTGTTCCACTGTGTTCTGACTGCAGTTACCCACTCTGCCATACAAAAACCATACACGGTCCCGTGTGGCTCAGTTGGTAGAGCATGGCGCTTGCAACGCCAGGGTTGTGGGTTCATTCCCCACGGGGGGACCAGGATGAATATGTATGAACTTTCCAATTTGTAAGTCGCTCTGGATAAGAGCGTCTGCTAAATGACTTAAATGTAAATGTAATGTAAAAAAAAAAAAAACAAAGAGCAGTAAACTACCCAAACAGTGAAACTGAGAAAAATGGCTTAATGTTTATTTGCTGTCCACCCAAATACGTTGCAAAAAAAGTGCTTGAGAGTTACTACAATACAACATTCAAAACATGAAAACACAACTACGTCAACCGTTGTATACAGTTGGAATGTAGTACGAACTCGCAAACTGTTCCCATCAAACAGAAAAACAACAAGAAAGTTGGATAAACACATTTAGATTGTAGATACTGCACTTTGCTTTGGTGGCAGCAGGCAGCTTAGTGGTTAGAGCGTTGGGCCAGTAACCGTGAAGGTTGCTGGATCGAATCCCCGAGCTGACAAAGTAAACATCTGTTGTTCTGCCCCTGGACAAGGCAGTTAACCCACTGTTCCCCGGTAGGCCGTCATTGTAAATAAGACATTTGTTCTTAACTGACTTGCCTAGTTAAATAAAGGTTAAATGTAAAAACAATTGATAGGAAGTAGTATTGATAGGATATTCATAGGGGTTCAACATAAGTAACAAAATAATGATTACATCATTGCCAAATTAAAGGTCCTGTCAGAGTCAACAGTCCAAATAAACTATGTAAATGAAAACTGTAGTCGTGCCAGAACTCTATACCGGTGTTTCCCAACTCCAGTCCTCCAGTAGCCCGACTGCACACATTTTTGTTATAGACCCAGACAAACTCCTCTGATTGAACTCATTGAGAGCTTGATGATTAGTTGATTCAGGTGTGTTTGTCCGGGGCTACAACAAAGATGTATGCTGTTGAGGGTACTGGAGAACTGAAGTTGGGAAACACTGCTCTAGATCAGGGGTTCCCAAACTTTTTAACTCAGGTCCCCCTTCCAGCATTGGGGAACGGACTGATATATACTACAGTGACCCCCCTGCCAACCCCACAGTTTGGGAACCAGTGATCTAGATGAGTCTTTGAGTCTTTGGCTGGAAGTCCAAGGAAATATATACTACAAAGGAAAAACCCTCCAGAAAGGTAATCCCTCCCAATGCAACCCCAGGTATTAATAAATAATACAACTGAAATCCAAAAAGTGCAATGGAAACAGACGGTTTCAATGTCTATTTTCCAACAAACCAGTGTGGAATAAGGGAGAAAATAGGCCTGAAATATATTTTAGTTCCAAACAATGCTAGTCTCTCCTTTAACAATGTGCCAGACACTGCGTTCATAAGCGGGAAACTCAGAAAAAACTACTTGTAAACATGTGTGTGTGTTCACACGCTTTGAACTCTTTGAGAACGCCGATTGGCTAATGTCAAATAAGCTGCATCAACAATAAACTGAAAGTACAGCTATCATGCTTATAAACAAATTAAAGTCTTCAATATTTTTTGTTGTTGCTTTTAATATCAAGGTAATTTCCTTAGGATGTGAATTCAGAATTTAGCTAGTGGGAGAAGCCGGAGCTCAGAGATGATAGACACGTTTTCCACTAGTAATTACCAGTTGGAAGGGGGTTCAAGTGGCTTTTTCCCATTCGTTTGCTGGCATTTATGAATTCACGAGACGTTATGAATGCAGCATATTTCAAGATGGTATCTGTGGGTTAGACATGCCTCCACCCACACCCATACCTGCAGCCTTAAATGCCTACTGCTTAATAGGCAATTATCAGCACAGTATGTTAACATAATCTTGACCAAGTACACATACATTATTAACACATTCTTTTCATAGTTTCATCTTTTTCTTTCAGGAGAAATTTTTAATTTAATTTTCTCTTTAATATGTGGTACACTATACCCAATGTATTCACACATGTTATAAAGTGAACGGTTGGCTGTTTGGCTTGTGAATAATTTACTGCCAATGTCCTAGCAGAACCTCCATATCCATCCATGTTACCGTTTTTATCATGGTCATGAATACCCCCACTCTCCCTAGCGTAACAGTTAGTTGTCAGGGGTCAACCCAAGAGTTATGATTATGGGAGCAGGGGGGCACATCATCCCCCTATCAGCTGTCAAAGTCTCTCCACGGGGGGGCTGGGAGGGGGATTGGGGTTGCTGGGCGCTCTCCTCTCTGACTGACAGGTGTTACTAACAACTTGGTGTCAGGGTCCAGGGGTTACCATATGCACACAAGCACAGCTGCACAATCACCGATATAATACACTGGATGACTCACTCAGTCTGGGCACTTTTAAAAGGCGTACATCTGAAGGCATAAATGAACTAAAGGCACACAGATGACAGTTCATGCCTTTTTGTCAGTGGTTATTGCGCACGTAATATACCTATTGTAGATATCGGACATTTTTTCTGCGCAATTTTGACTTACTGTTGCATTTCATTGATCAACTTTTCGTTTGTGATATGACAAAATTATCAGGAGAACTAGATGTAATTCTACGGATTAAAATGGCAGAGTAAAATGGTGGAGAGGATAAGCCTCTTTTGTAATGATATCTCTCCTGCCAGAGACTCCGAGATCATTCCGCCCAGGGGCCCGAGGCTGCTGTAGAGTCCCGGGGATCTCCAGTCTTCAGAGGAGCTGTTGGAGCACATTGTACTGGGACTGGAGTTAGCGTGGCATTCCTCTACTCCTTTCATCATCAAGATGAAGCACCTCATGGAGATAGAGATGGTTTTTAGGGTGGGTGGTGGGGTGAGGAGTGTAGGTTAGGTGTGTGTGTGTGTGTGTGTGTGTGTGTGTGTGTGTGTGTGTGTGTGTGTGTGTGTGTGTGTGTGTGTGTGTGTGTGTGTGTGTGTGTGTGTGTGTGTGTGTGTGTGTGTGTGTGCGCATGCACGTGTACGTGTGTAGAAAACCTCCAGCTCTGAATAGTATAACACCTTAAGGGCTTCCTAGGTTTGAGTCATCACAAGACAATGTGCTTCCGCTTCGCCATCTCATTTTGAACAAAGCTTTACTCCTAACGACGGAAGGAGAACTGCACACCGGGGTTTGGGAAAATCCATAATAATGGACAGCCAGAGAAATGGAACTCATTTGAAGCCACATTAAATTCTCATGAGCTGACTGGTTAATTCGTGAAGCCGAGCAGAACGGCATGCTGGGTAGGGCCACTATTCTAACCGCACAAAACCTCTGCAGAGAGACAGCTGGGTAAATTACCGGACCAGATGACAACACCAGCTTTATGCCTGTGGATTACTTTTTCTCTCACTTTTTCTCTCTATCACAATGTCTTTACTTAGCTGGTATAAGACAGTTTTTGTCCATTCATTCCTGAGCCTCAGGGATACATATTTTTGCTACAGCCCAGCAGTATCACATCTGATTCCAACTAATCAATCTAATTCAATGAATCAAGGGCTTGATAATTAGTTTATTTGTTGAATCAGATGTGCTAGTGCTTAGTTAGAACAGCAATACACCCTCTCCCCAGGAAAAGATTGATCATCATTGGCGCAGTTTCCGTAAGTGACATAGGAGGCGTGAGGGCTATATGGAGGTGTTCTAGGAAAACTGTTAGGAGAGAAGACTTGCAGACCGCTGCCTGTCCAAAACAATTATGGTTACCAAGTCCCTGCAGCAATGTTCCAACATCTAGTGGAAAGCCTTCCCAGAAGAGAGGAGGCTGTTATAGCAGCAAAGGGGGGACCAACTCCATATTAATACCCATGATTTTGGAATGAGATGTACCGCGAGCAGACGTTCACATACTTTTGTATCTCTGCTGGTCTGTAGTGTATCTCTGTTGGTCTGTAGTGTATCTCTGTTGGTCTGTTGTGTATCTCTGTTAGCCGTGTCGTGTATCTCTGTTGGTCTCTAGCTGGTAAGAGTGTGCGTGTGCTTTTCTTATTTCTCTCCACAGTCTTAAGAAGCTGATTGGCTGTCCCCAGAGAGGCACTTGGTCTGTCCTCCATCCAACCTCTTGAGTTACAGCTCATCCACACTCTGCACCCATCAGTGAAGCATCCACACATAAGATACACACACACTGTGAGGCAACCTTCAACCCCCCACACACCCCCTCAAGAAGCTGGTCCCAGTATCCACAGACAGCTCTGTCTTGACCCCTCAAGTCACCCAGTGTTTCCAGGGAGCCAGCGTCAGCTTCACGTCCCCAAGATGAGAATGATTTCCCATGCGGCCTCCTCCCGGTAATCACAGCATTTGGCAGCTTCTAGTGGCATTCATCAACTCAAGTGATAGGGACATTGTCCAACCCACCCCCATATTTTATACTTGAACCCCTTTCTCTTCCTTCTGCTCCTCTCAACTACATAAGATACGCACACGCACAGACACACACACACACACACAGCTACCCTACACCCACCACCCCCGTACACACACAACCTCCCCTCACACACACACACAACAGCACAGAGGGATGGGATCTGAGCTGTCATTGCCTGACATCATCTCCCTGCCTGCATAGTTTTTTTCTCGCCTCACCATCCCCATTAAGTGAACCAATGGAGAGACGATGCGTTCTGTACCCTCCCAAGGAACCCTCTGCAACACTCTGTTTAACAACAGATGGAACATGTACCCATTCTCCTCATTGACTATGAACAGCATTATGCAGCTGAAGGCTTGCAATAGTATGCATATACTGTACCTCTCCTGTCTAGGAGGAGCTGCTTCCTCTCCATATGTTGGCTTACTGTACTGTGCATCGCTGCATTGAACAAGTAGCGTAAACACACTGTAAGGTATCTCCAAGGCTTCATAGGAACGATGGTCTTCAGGATAGCCTTAAGGGATTTCTCTCTACAGCTTTGAGGATGATGATGATGATGATGATGATGATGATGATGATGATGATTTGAATGGAATCTGTGGAAATAATCTGTTGAGAGAATTATTTCTGGGTCATACAGAATGCAGATACACAAAAAACACAGACAGATATACAATATTAGATTGACATTGTGTACCGTTCTAGCATGCAACTGTATCCCATAAGACAATATTTAGATAATGTATACCTTCTGTTTAGTAGTTGATGTGATGAACAATGAACGATGAACTAATGAAGGATGGGAAACGGTGTAATTAGATGCCTCCGGCCGTTCTAACTCTACCCCCATCAGATAACTATCCGCCGATATGCCCTTCTGACATCAGAGCTGGAGGTAGGAGCCAGACAGAAGGAATTTACATATCTCTATGACCTCATTAGTGAGAGAAAGGTTGTTATTGTCTTTCATGTTCAGCTAGGAGACGTGGCTCGCTTCCTCTGAGTGGTCAGAGAAGTTAAGGGCATTCTGGAGATTGGAGATAGCCGAGGGTGTTGGGAAAGGTTTGTGTTGCTGTCTTCACTTTGAGAAGATAAAGGCATACCGAGACGTTGAGCTGAGATGGGGTGAGGTGACAGGAATATTTGGGAGTTCGGAGACGCTTTGAAGGTTGAAAAAGGACGAAAAACCACAGTGGAATATCTCTCTCCACGACACTTGAGTTTGAGACAGCAGGACGACAAAATGAAGGCTTTTATGTTTTGGCATGGAGGGGTGTGTCAGAGGCTTCTGCGGAACACGGAACGATGTCACACAGTTAGTTGCAGAGTTTTACCAAAGAATGTTCTGATGTTCCACGGGTTCTAAGGTTCCGTTTGAAGTCAGGTAGTAGGAAGGAGGTGACATTGAGCCTTCCATTGTTCCACCTTCTCCTCCTCCTCCTCCTCCTCTTTCTCTGGCTTTTCAAAAACAAAGGAGAACTTTCTCTCTAATTAAGAAGACCTTGACTACAGATCAGATCACTCCCATTTTTCCTCTTCATTTGTGGGAAAATATTTCATCGATTTTCGGAGGGGGATCGAAGGCGGGCGGAGCTGAAAGGAGCTCTATGAGGGATTACTACCAGCAGGGGGGATTGAGGAGGAGGGTGGGGGGTGAGAAGGGGGGTGAGGGGGTGACGTCCCCCCTCCGTGCCCCCCATGGGAGATGAACCAATTACAGGCCTTGATCTTTCTCCCAGTCATAACCCAGCTCTCTTCTCATCGCTCTCCTTACTCACTTCACAACTACACCACTGCTGCACATCTGCAAAACCCATCAAGGACATTTCACGAACGTTTAGCAATATTGCTTTTTTCCTACATTTATAACCATCTGGAGATACGCTTTTGTTGTGATTGTATGGTCAGAACCTACAAGTATGTATCTCCATCGAAACTTTTTTATAGCCTACATTCAGCAGACACGTGCAGAACAATGAAGAATAGAACGTGTGAACAATAGAATGACCTTGAGAATCCATCTTTTAGCTATAAAATATGACTTTCTGAGTGACAAATGACAGATCATCATGGAGCAACTACCAGTTTTCCCAGGAGAGTACTGTGCTCCTCTCTCTCATTATCCCCCCCCCTCTCTCCCCCCGCCCTCTCTCTCTCTCTCACCCCCCCCCCCCTCTCTGTCTCCCCCCCTCTCCCCCCCTCCCTCTCTCTCTCTCACCCCCCCTCCCTCTCTCATTCTCTCTCCCCCCTCTCTCTCTCTCTCTCCCCCCTCTCTCTCTCTCTCTCCCCCCTCTCTGTCTCTCTTTTGCCCTCCCTCTCTCTCTCCCTCTCTCTCACTCCCTCCTCCGCTCTCTCTAAATTATGCCTTACCCCTGCAGGTGCCAACATCGCCCTCTGAAATGATTATTCCAAACCCACACAAGATTGCTTTTGGTAATTATATGTATCATAATTAAATTTGATGAACTCCTCTGGGACGTGAAATCTCATTTGACCCAGGCGCTGTGCTTCAAAAAGGGAGACACATCTTCACCATTATGGAAGCTACAATTAAAATCCTGCAACAGCAGTCTTGGTAAACGAAATGAGTATTTCTAGGCACCAAATGTATTACAGCTCATTATTAACTACACAGTGCACCAAATAAAGCCAAAATCTATCTCTGATAATAGAAAATACAGAGTTAAAATGAGGAGCATAACCACATTCTACCTCCAAGGTTACTCCTCTGTGGAAAACTCTTTGAAAAGAGAGAGGAAAACATGTAATTTGTCTTTCACTTGTAGGCAGTAATTATCACTTAAGCCACAAATAAACAAGCGATCGTAAAGGGAAGAAAATTCGCAAAAAGGCTGACGGTTAATACCTTCTTAGCCGGACCACACAGCATCCAAACACATCATGAGTCAGAGCACTCAGGTTACATCCCAAATAGCATCAAATTCAAATCAAATTGTATTTGTCACATGCGCCGAATACAACAGGTATTCACCTTACAGTGAAATGCCTACTTACAAGCCCTTACCCAACAATGCAGTTTTAAGAAAATACCCCCCCAAAAAGTAAGAGATAAGAATAACAAATAATTAAAGAGCAGCAGTAAATAACAATAGTGAGGCTATATACAGGGGGTACCGGTACATAGTCAATGTGCGGGGGCACCGGTGTCGAGGTAATTGAGGTAAGATGTACATGTAGGTAGAGTTTGAGTCAATTGGAGGTGTATCTGTGGATGTATTTCAAGGCCTACCTTCAAACTCAGTGCCTCTTTGCATGACATCATGGGAAAATCAGAAAAAATTGTAGAGCTCCACAAGTCTGGTTCATCCTTGGGAGCAATTTCCAAACGCCTGAAGGTACTACTTTCATCTGTACAAACAATAGTACGCAAGTATAAACACCATGGGACCACGCAGCCGTCATACTGCTCAGGAAGGAGATGTGTTCTGTCTCCTAGAGATGAACGTACTTTGGTGCAAAAAGTTCAAATCAATCTCAGAACAACAGCAAAGGACCTTGTGAAGATGCTGGAGGAAACAGGTACAAAAGTATCTATATCCGCTGTAAAAGTCTTTCTGTAAAACACTTTCTGTACAGCACTTTGAGATATCAGCTGATGTAAGAAGGGCTATATAAATACATTTGATTTGATTTGGTAAACGAGTACTATATCGACATAACCTGAAAGGCCACTCAGCAAGGAAGAAGCCACTGCTCCAAAACCGCCATAAAAAAGCCAGATTACGGTTTGCAACTGCACCTGGGGACAAAGATCGTACTTTTTGGAGAAATGTCCTCTCCTCTGATGAAACAAAAATAGAACTGTTTGGCCATAATGACCACCATTATGTGTGGAGGAAAAAGGGGGAGGCTTGCAAGCCGAAGAACACCATCCCAATTGTGATGCACGGGGGTGGCAGCATCATGTTGTGGGGGTGCTTTGCTGAAGGAGGGACTGGTGCACTTCACAAAATAGATGCCATCATGAGGCAGGAAAATTATGTGACTATATTGAAGCAACATCTCAAGACATCCGTCAGGAAGTTAAAGCTTGGTCGCAAATGGGTCTTCCAAATGGACAATGACCCCAAGCATACTTCAAAAATTGTGTCAGGACAACAAAGTCAAGGTATTGGAGAGGCCATCACAAAGCCCTGACCTCAATCCTATAGAAAATTTGTGGGCAGAACTGAAAAAGCGTGTGCGAGCAAGGAGGCCTACAAACCTGACTCAGTTACAACAGCTCTGTCAGGCGGAATGGGCCAAAATTCACCCAACTTATTGTGGGAAGCTTGTGGAAGGCTACCCAAAACGTTTGACCCAAGTTCAACAATTTAAAAGCAATGCTACCAAATGCTAATTGAGTGTATGTAAACTTCTGACCCACTGGGAATGCGATGAAAGAAATAAAAGCTGAAAAAAATAATTCTCTCTACGTGCCGATCCTAACTGACCTAAGACAGGGAATTTTTACTATCTATTTTGCTAAGGTGTATGGAAACTTCCGACTTCAACTGTATATAGTATATAGACACCAAATTGCAATGTTCAGTCATCTGCCTATCCTAATCAGTTGCTTCTGAGGCCATTATATCTCTGCTGAGTTTAAAGAGTATACAGGGGCGACCAGGTTGGTTTCAGAAGGACCACGCACAGATGTGTAGTAAAGGAAAAACAGACACTCAGACACACACAGATGCAAACAAGCACAGGCACACATGCGTACACTCATGCTCCCTACCTCTCGCGCACACACACACACACACACACACACACACACACACACACAACAGAATAACGCATGATACGATATAGCAACACTGAGTTACAGCCAATGAATCTTTAAGAGGTACTCTGAAC
The DNA here is from genome assembly GCF_016432855.1 of Salvelinus namaycush. NCBI lineage: Eukaryota > Metazoa > Chordata > Actinopteri > Salmoniformes > Salmonidae > Salvelinus > Salvelinus namaycush. Next base: position 15,175,019 of record NC_052317.1, on the reverse strand, counting down.
CAGTGTGAAGGAGCATGGAGGATAGAGATCATTCTACAAACACAGTAACACTTTCTACAGCAAGCCAAAGCACATTTACATCCTACTACTGTAATCAAAATATGCCAACAGCTCAGGGAGCCCCAGCAGCCGCCGAGCAGGGGTTGGTGAGGTCACCGGGGACAACACAGCAGTCGCTATGGATACACTGATACCTTGATCATAACGTGTGTTATGTAAAGAAGTTGTGGCTTTGATGGAACCGTGGGATAAAGGCATTGTGGGAAGTCTCTCTTTCTTTCTCTCTGAGTCGCTCTAGTGCCTCTCCCATCTCTGCATTTCCATCTACCCTCTTTCTCTCTCTCTCTCTGTACTTAACTCTCTTTGCTGCTTCTCTCCCATGTGTATTTAAAATCCAAGCTCTCGCTCTCTCTTCTTTCTCATTCTCCTTGTTCTGTTTTTTACTCTTATTTTTCTCTCTCTCTCATTTTCTCTTTCTCTCCCTCCCTCCCTCTCTTTCTCTGTCCCTCTCCCTCCTCCTCTCTGCAGGAGTGCACCGCCACCGCTGGGCAGCAATCCCTTATTTTTCAGGTGATTGCTCAGGGAATATTGATTAAGGCAAAGATTCGCTGCTGAGAAGTCACTTTTTCAACTTCCTCCCAGTGACTTTAATACTGAATAGAGTAGAGCTGACTCCTTCACTTGTAGATAAACTCTCGGGCACAGATCAAATACATTTCTCAAAGACACAACACACACAAACACACAAAAGCATTTACATTGACACTTTTGTCATTTATCTGACAAAAGAGCGAATTACAGCGACTTACAGTTAGCGCATTCACCTTAAGATAGTTCGGGGGGACAACCACATATCTCAGTCATAAAGTATGTATATTTTGCCTCAATAAAGTAGCTATCAACAATACAGCCAAACAGAGTAGGTGTTTGAACGATTTGTCATCTAACCAAGAGAGTGGTTTGTTAGTTGAATTTTTGGAAATATTGGTTTTGTGCACAAACGCAACATTAGCTCTTATGTACTCTGTCTCATCAAACCAGTAGCTGCATCTGCCTGATATTGATTTAAGAGGTTACAGCCCAGTATGAAGCTGCTAAACCTTCTCATTCCTTCAAGAGCACATACAGCATATCGATGGCTCTGGATCTGACTTAAGATATTTGGTCACATTCATTAGGGCACACCGTAACAAAGGTTTTGAAATGGAAAACAGAAACGATCGTTTCTTATTGGTCATCTTCAAGTATCCCTCCTGTTTCAGTCAGTTTTTTCCCCGTTTTGCACATAATGAATACGACCCAGATGAGACCAACTGCTGTTTTCTGACAAAGGCGTCAGCACCCCATTCGTCTCAGAAGCAAGCACACACACGCACACACACACACACACACACACACACACACACACACACACACACACACACACACACACACACACACACACACACACACACACACATCTAATGTAATGTATTCTTCGTTGTGTTGGGTGCTTATGTCTCTACGTCTCTCTCACTTTAATTACTACAATAAAAAAAGTATCAATTAAAAAACAAAGGCTTCAGAAAGCCATTCCTCACGAAGCATTACCCATAGAAAAAGCCATGAAACTTGTTTGATTGACTATTAGTTGAGCTCTAAAACTGCAATTAAGCGGCCCATGTGACCTTGCAATGGGTCTTGGTATTTCCTGTGAGAGATGGATGGTGTTATGTTAGAGGATGGGTTATATCCTGTCCTATGATGAAGTGAAGCAATTCTAACCTCTTCAGATTCTTAGCCAATCACAGCCTTGGGAAAGCAGTGGGAGGACGCTTTGGATAACTGTCTGAGGTGACATCATTTGGTTTGGGAATAATATGAGCCCGTTTTGTAGGTCCATCTGAACACAGACATTATGACTCAACAACCATTCCTGGACCTGACTCCAAAAGCGAGCCCCCGAAAGACTGTACCAAAAGAGATGATCTATTGATTCTGTTTCTTCGTTGCAGTCTACACGGGGCTGACTATTCAATGCCCCATATATTGAGCATTCATTTGTTTTGTCGCAAAAATGTAAAAAAATAGTTGAAATTGAAAAGAACATATTGACGCGTCAAATGCTGTTTTAAACTGTATATCAGTTCATAAACCTGATGCCATGGTATTGGGACATAAAAATCTGATCCCAACTATCCTGAAATGTTTGGAGTATAGTTGTCAAACCTCTCAACCTTTTACATTTTACGATTTATACTAGTCATTTGTTAAGCCATGCATGGTTTTTGACTGCCAGACAAACTAATTCATTCCTTTCTCTTCTGAGTAATTGCCTCTTCCATTTTTGTGGCAGAGCTGCGATGATACTTTTGTTTATTTAGCTACTCTACCTGGGGTCCACAATATATATATATACAGTGGGCTCCAAAATTACTGGCACCCCTGACTGGCAATGCACAAACAATACTTAAAAAAATATATAAACATTTTAATTATAGAGATAAACTCAAAATACCAACATGTGAGAAATACTGTACTTTATTCATGTTTCAATGGAACCAACCAAAATCATACAATTATTTAATACAAAATACATTTCACCAAATCAAGGTTTCATAATTATTGGCACTCCTCATTTAGTACTTAGTGCCATCACCTCTGGCAAGGATAACAGCATGGTCTTTTCCTGTAATGTTTGACAAGGTTAAGGAACACATTTGGAGGGATTTTGGACCATTCCTCTATGCAGATCCTTTCAAGATCCTTCACATTCTTGGGTTTACGCTTATCAACTGCCCTCTTCAACTTAGCCCACAGGTTTTCGATTGGATTGAGGTCCGGCGACTGAGATGGCCATGGCAGAACATTGATTTTATTGTCACAGAACCATTTCTGTGTGGATCTTGAGGTCTGTTTTGGGTCATTGTCTTGTTGGAAAGTCCACATACGGCCAAGTTCCAGCCTTCTGGCAGAGGCAACCAGATTGTCAGCTAAAATTGCCTGGTACTTGGTGGAATTCATTATGCCATCAATCTTAACCAGTGCCCCTGGACCTCTGGATTTAAAACAGCCCCAAAACATCACTGACCCCCCTCCATATTTCACTGTGGGTATGAGGTGCCTCTCCTTGTACGCATCTCTGTTTCGACGCCAAACATGTCGATGCTGTATCTGACCAAAACTTTCAATTTTGGTCTCATCTGACCAGAGCACCTTCTTCCAGTCATAATTTAAATGACATTTGGCAAACTCAGACACAGCTTGCGTCTGTGTCTTTGGGTCATTAGGGGCTTTCTTCTGGCAACCCTTCCAAAGAGCCTGTGGTTGTGGAGGTGGCGTCTGATGGTGCTTTTTTAAACCTGGTGACCCCAAGACGCCACCAAGGCCTGCAATTCTTTCACAGTGATTCTTGGGGATTTTGTTGCTTCTCTCACGATCCTCCTCCCTATCCTGGGGGGCAAAATGCATTTGCGTCCTCTACCCGGGAGATTTTCAACTGTTCCATATCTTTTGAATTTTTTTATAATTTCCCTGACAGTGCTCAGTGGTATATTTATTCGTTTGTGGATCTTCTTGTAGCCATTACCAGATTTATGAAGGTCTACGACCATCTGTCCCTTCTGAACTGCCAGTTCTTTTCTTTTCTTCATGTTGTTGGATGACAAAGGGATATTGCATGTGTTACCTCATTTTTATACCATAGCGAACAAGGAAGTGATGTAATGGCTCAATATAGTTCCTTAACACTTAAATACACTTAAATAAGTGGAATTGAATTCCTGGTTTAATTTTGGTAGATGTTATTTACAATAATCTTTAAGGGTGCCATTAATTGTGAAACCTTGATTTGGAAGACATTGATTTTTAATTAAATCTATAAATTATTTTGTTGGGTTCCATTGAAACATGAATAAAGTACAGTATTTCTCACATGTTGGTATTTTGAGTTTATCTCTATAATTAACATTTTTATATATTTTTTTAAGTATTGTTTGTGCATTGCCAGTCAGGGGTGCCAGTAATTTTGGAGCCCACTGTATATATATATATATCTCCATACACATTTGTTAATTGCTTGTGTGACAAAATTTGACCGATGTCATTCATAAACATGATACCTTTCTTGAATTAAAAAAAGAAAGAAAATTAGACTCCTCTATCAGTACATTGGAGTTTAGCTATATTATTTGTCCAGCCTCTTCTGGAAGATGAAATTGGAATTGTAACTAGATCTGTATAGCTTCATTTAGAAAGCCAACCAATGGAACAGGGTCCCATTGCCAATCCACCGGAAACGTTTGGTTTTAATCTGCATGACGGAGAAGAGACCCTTATTGAACATTGGATGTGCCTCTCTTAGTAGCCTGCTGGAAAACCAGTTTGGTTTTTAAAATAATTTTGGTATAATGGAGGCTTTAAGTGAGACTTTTAATGCCTTCAGATTTAATAGTTTTAACCCTCCAAACTCATGTTCGTTATGTACGGCAAAAATGCCTGTTTAACTACGTCTTGTTAGCCATTCCAGATCAAATTTTATATTTGAAAAAATATTCTCCTGGAGTCGGTAGAGCAATGAATACATACAGTTGAAGTCGGAAGTTCACATACATTTAAGTTGGAGTCATTAAAACTTGTTTTTCAACCACTCCACAAATGTCTTCATGTTAACAAATTATAGTTTTGGCAAGTCGGTTAGGACATCTACTTTGTGCATGACACAAGTCATTTTTCCAACAATTGTTTACAGACAGATTATTTCACTTCAATTTCACTGTATCACAATTCCAGTAGGTCAGAAGTTTACACACACTAAGTTGACTGTGCGTTTAAACAGCTTGGAAAATTCCAGAAAATGATGTTATGATTTTAGAAGCTTCTGATGGGCTAATTGTCATCATTTGAGTCAATTGGAGGTGTACCTGTGGATGTATTTCAAGGCCTACCTTCAAACTCAGTGCCTCTTTGATTGACATCATGGGAAAATCAAAAGAAATCAGCCAAGACCTCAGAAAGAAAAATTGTAGAGCTCCACAAGTCTGGTTCATCCTTGGGAGCAATTTCCAAATGCCTGAAGGTACCACGTTCATCTGTACAAACAATAGTACGCAAGTATAAACGCCATGGGACCACGCAGCTGTCTTACCGCTCAGGAATGAGACGCGTTCTGTCTCCTAGAGATGAACGTACTTTGGTGCGAGAAGTGCAAATCAATCCCAGAACAACAGCAAAGGACCTTGTGAAGATGCTGGAGGAAACAGGTACAAAAGTATCTATATCCACAGTCCTATATCGACATAACCTGAAAGGCCACTCAGCAAGGAAGAAGCCACTGCTCCAAAACCGCCATAAAAAAGCCAGACTACGGTTTGCAGCTATAAAAGGGGACAAAGATCGTACTTTTTGGAGAAATGTCCTCTGGTCTGATGAAACAAAAATAGAACTGTTTGGCCATTGTTATGTTTGGAGGAAAAAGAGGGAGGCTTGCAAGCCGAAGAACACCATCCCAACCGTGAAGCATGGGGGTGGCAGCATCATGTTGTGGGGGTGCTTTGCTGCAGGAGGGACTGGTGCACTTCACAAAATAGATGGCATCATGAGGCAGGAAAATGATGTGGATATATTGAAGCAACATCTCAAGACATCCATCAGGAAGTTAAAGCTTGGTCGCAAATGGGTCTTCCAAATGGACATTGACCCCAAGCATACTTCCAAAGTTGTAGCAGGACAACAAAGTCAAGGTATTGGAGTGGTCATCACACACCTGACCTCAATCCCATAGAAAATTTGTGGGCAGAACTGAAAAAGTGTGTGCGAGCCAGGAGGCCTACATACCTGACTCAGTTACACCAGTTCTGTCAGGAGGAATGGGCCAAAATCCACCCAACTTATTGTGGGAAGCTTATGAAATGCTACCCGAAACGTTTGACCCAAGATAAACAATTTAAAGGCAATGCTACCAAATGCTAATTGAGTGTATGTAAACTTCTGACCCACTGGGAATGTGATGAAAGAAATAAAAGCTGAAATAAATCATTCTCTCTACTATTATTCTGACATTTCACATTCTTAAAATAAAGTGGTGATCCTAACTTACCTAAGAAATTGACTTTTTACGAGGATTAAATGTCAGGAATTGTGAAAAACTGAGTTAAAATGTATTTGGCAGAAGTGTATGTAAACTTCCGACTTCAACTGTACATAAACTGCGATAGGGAATTTCCCCGTAGATGGACGGATGTATTCCTCTCCGTTGTTTAAACATACTATCTATTATACAACTTCTCAGAGCTGAAGATATCCAGGCTCTTATAAACAGATTCTAGACCTACTGTATCAAAGGCTTTCTCAAAATCTGCTGTAAAGACTATACCTGGTTTCCCTATAGTACCATAGTTTACCATTATTTCTAGTAGTTGTCTAATGTTATCTCCAATATATCTTCCTTTCAAGACTCCTGTCTGATTGTGATAAATAATGTCCGGAAGGACCTTTTTAATTTGATGAGCAATACATTTTGCCAATACTATTGCATCACAACATTGAAGGCTGTGGGGCCTCCAATTTGTTTTTGATACTGGAACTTTGTATTGAGCTGACATATGCAGCCTTTACCGTGAATGTGGTCTCCGCGAATGTGGGAACATTGCCTTTAAAACATGATCGGATTGAATCCCTTCAGGCTCACTGTTGTGATATTTTAGGTCCAAAGTAGCAAGTGGCTTTGATATTGTGTTAGCCGGCACAATCCTATTTAACCCTTTACACTGGTGGGAATTGGCCGATATGGATAGGCCTAATTTAAAATGTTTTTTACAGAATACAATTTTAAAATCATATGCATAACCATGGTAGCAATTGAAAGGTAACAGTTTGAAGATTTTGGGAAAATGATTAGACCAAAGTTGAGGACACAACAGATCACCTGACACAAGACTGAATCCAAACATTACACTGTTTATTTCATGTGCATTTTACGTTTACTGAACTTCTCAACACATTTGTTGATAATGAAATCTGAAAATACTGTGGATACATTCAATAACATGATAAGAATATTCCTGGAACATGTTGGGTAGGTGTAACATAAGGGTTTGAGTGAGAGGACTAACTGGTGTCTCCAATGGGACACACATCTCTCCAAAGTGCACAGTTCCTAAGTAATTTCAATGTACTTTTATGACTCAAAAAAGAGTCTTCAACACTAAGGTACTTTTTTGAGCTCTCTTAGCTGTGCCGTTGAGGGACTAGAGCAAGCACACTTGTAGTTGTTTTGTTTGGTACAAAGCCCTGCATCCCGCCATCACGCAATTACTGTTGTTGTTTACGCAATTTAAAAACGGTCCATTATAAATCGCCATCTGGGTCAGGTGGGCATAATTTGAAAGCTTGTTCTATTGCCAACATGACTAGCTAAGTTATAAAAATACAATATTACAGTTTGGCTTTCTCAATGCAATTCCGGGAAACAGATCATCATTTTGGTGTGCATTGAAAGGAGTCATGAGTGCATTCAGGTGTGCATTCCGCAGTGAATTCTCTTCACAACAGACAAACAGGCTCATTCTGTTCAGAACAACCCAGGGTTTGCCGCCATGTCATCTTGTAACTGTACATCAAACATAGTGATCATAAACATTAATACTGTACATGACATGAGTTTTATGATATGGAAATGTGAAATGCACATGTGGAGTGTTTGGCTTGCTGTATGACATCAAGCGGTATTTATTATAATCCTCAATGTGTCATCTGTCAAAATACATAGAGTCCTCTTAATTTACAGCATTTCCCTCACTCAGACAACCCAAAATCTGCAAAAGTTACCCAATTAGCGGGAGGGATGGGGGCACCTTCTTGTCGTGCGAGGTGCTTAAGTTCAGAACGGCTGTCAGTCAAAACCCATACAGCGCTGTGAAGCACAGAGCCTGAGCTCTGATGTCATACATAGTATGTTACTGTACAGCCACTGCGTTTCAATTTATCAGTGCACAAATCTGCCATTTTCAACCCGTATAAAATAAATGCTAAAATCCATTCCCCTTGAATGGGATTTGTGCTTACAGGGTAAGAAAACCATTATGTAATTTTGTAATTTGGGGGAACTATCCCTTTAAGTTGTACAGAACAAAAGCTATTGTCAGTACATTTTGGAATTAAATGATTTCTTCAATGCCTCATGTAACAGGTCGCTTTTACACACCCTTTCTCATTTGTTCTTCCTTTCTTGGCAAAATAATCTCTACTAATATCTAACAGGATATTATCAATCAATTACCAACCAATAAAACACTTAATTAACCATATCATTACAGTAGAACAACACATTGATGTGTGTTGGAGCCCTACAGGATCCAATCTCTGCCAACACACACTACAGTGTGGGCGTGAGTAGGGAGAGCGGGAGAGGCTAATATCCGCTAGTTTGTCTAAATATTGTAATTTTTCTTGGCAACGCTCAGTGTTGACTTCTTAGGAAGCTTCTGTTAATTTAGAGTGACGTCTCGTTTATTAGCAACTTGATGGCTTTTTACAGCGGTGCCATGGTGACAGGAGTGTGTGTGTGAGTGACAAGAACTGCTTCTTCCACCCCCCCCCCCCCCCCCCATTATAATTGAAAAGCATTATTCACAAAAGCATTGTACTTCAGCTTCTCAGACTTCTCTGTTGCGTTATTGAATAATAACTTTGAACTGCTTTGCTCTGTTCTCATAGAAGTGAAAAAAACAAGAATAATCATAATCGTTCACAGAGTCTGGGACCACCTGTGATTTACTCTTTTTCCAAGGCGTTTATTGAGTGCATTTTTAGTACAATAGTTGTCAGAAAGTTACTGCTTACAAACTCGGACACATACTCGTCACAATATACAAGTGGTAGCTATACAGAAAGGGAAACAAAGGCAAGAAAACACGTATTCGGTTCCTACGTCCTGTGTGTACCGCAACGTGAGGTTATCATCCCTGCCGTGCTGTCTTCATCCTTATTGGCTGTCCTGAGCAATGCTGGGTCTGCTCTGTGTGTGGGTGTGTGTGTGTGTTTATGTGTGTCCATTATCTGAAATAGAAGAACACATACAAATAGAGGAATTATCTTCAACTAAAATGACCGTTTCTGAAACATAGATTTAACTACACATTTATTCAACAGCAATCATCAGATGAATGGACACACCCAGGCCCACTTTTCAGACAAAGTTGTAACATATCAAAACAGATGGCATTGTAAAAAATGAATATCAAAGTAATACACAATTTAATATATATGTTTTTTTTTAGGAGGAGAGAATGGGACAATGACAGCAAATTCTGAAATGGCTATTATGGAGAGAGTGCTAATTGCTTTTTCATGTCACGATTCTGAAGTGGAATGCTATTAGAGTCAGAATGTTAATAAATCCAACATTAGCAAATGGAAAACGAGAAAAATGGGAATTACAGACTGCTCTGTCATCTCATTCATAGACAGGCATGTTGAATGGCAAATACTTGAGACGTGCCTGAATGGAAGCGTAATGGATTGAAATTAGATCCCTCCATTGAATAAACAGACATCATTAATCAGAAGAATGAATAGGTATGCGCAGGGTACTCCGGGCTTGTGTGAATGATGTTGAAAGGGATTTTAAAAGCTAGGTTTCGACCTAAAGAGCTTAATGTATAGGTTGTCATATAGGGTTTACTGAAACAGCTCAGGTGGTCGTAGGCTGTAGCTGAACTACAACAATTAGAACCTACACCAATATACCTTACTTGATGTATAGAGCTACTGTTTCATAGTCCGTCAAACCCTCCCCACTCCCTCTCTTCTCTCATCCCTGCTCATGTTCCCAATAGACACCCACTATCAGGTCTCGGCCCACTCTCTCTTCATTAAGAGATAGACTGCCGTGCAGTAGCTGTGACAGCGGACTCCTTGGTGTGTGTGTATGCCTGTGTGTGTGTATGCTGGCCCCAGCCTCATCTGTCTCCCTCCCCGCGGCTGATCAGACCTCTGTTAGACTGAGGCCCTGAGGCCCCAGCAGGTGGCCTGGTCCCGTGCCTGCCTGGGTGCACTGGAGCAGAGAGCCCGATATGCAGCCATTTCTCAGCCACAGCCAGCTGGGCAGGCCCAGCGAGGCCCAGACCCACATCCAGACCTGGGCCTGAGACAGGTTTTTTACACTCAGAATAAATGAGCTGGAGCCTGGCCATGAGAAGGAGCGAGGGATGGGTGGATGGATGTGAGACAGAAGGGAAAAGGAAGGGGTGAGGGATGGGTTGATGGATGTGAGACAGAAGGGAAAAGGAAGGGGTGAGGGGTGGGTGGATGGATGTGAGGCAGAAGGGAAAAGGAAGGGGTGAGGGGTGGGTGGATGGATGTGAGACAGAAGGGAAAAGGAAGGGGTGAGGGGTGGGTGGATGGATGTGAGACAGAAGGGAAAAGGAAGGGGTGATGGGTGGGTGGATGGATGGATATGAGACAGAAGGGAAAAGGAAGGGGTGAGGGATGGGTGGATGGATGTGAGACAAGGGAAAAGGAAGGGGTGATGGGTGGGTGGATGGATATGAGACAGAAGGGAAAAGGAAGGGTTGAGGGGTGGGTGGATGGATGTGAGACAGAAGGGAAAAGGAAGGGGCGAGGGATGGATGGATGGATGTGAGACAGAAGGGAAAAGGAAGGGGCGAAGGATGGGTGGATGGATGTGAGACAGAAGGGAACAGGAAGGGGGGAGGGATGGGTGGATGGATGTGAGACAGAAGGGAAAAGGAAGGGGTGAGGGATGGGTGGATGGATGTGAGACAGAAGGGAAAAGGAAGGGGCGAGGGGTGGGTGGATGGATGTGAGACAGAAGGGAAAAGGAAGGGGCGAGGGGTGGGTGGATGGATGTGAGACAGAAGGGAAAAGGAAGGGGTGAGGGGGTTGAGGATACTTAATAATCTGCTAATGGGCTGCGATTGATTTCTAATTTCAGATGCCAAGGTGGGTACCTCAGTCTTAGTCATGGAGCCACACCCCTCCTAAAGTAATAACCCATTGCTTGGCACAGGAGTGCAGCAGGCTAGCCAATTCCACAGAGTGGTTAGTAGAACAGCAGTCTATGATATCTGTGTTTGGGGAAACAGCAGTTTGTCATGACCTGACACCTGAGGATGTAGTTACAAGAAAATCGATGCAATGAGAGATTACAACCAGACAAAATCTGGTTAAGGTGTCTCGTGTTCCAATATTAGACACTTGCCATAGGCCTACTCTGTAGGTGATCAAACATAGGCATACTTGATTTTCCCTTTGCTGTCCCTGGAAGGCTTAATTAATATTGCCAATTCACAGCTAAAGAGGATTTTGCTATATCTACAGTGTAACATGGGTTGTTACCTTCGCATTGATTGCCTACTTTAGTAAAGTGGACATTTCAGTGGGTTGGTGACTACACTTATTTATAATTGTATGTTTTGATCTGATTGGGAATAACCCAATTCCCTTTGGTTTCGTCACAGTTATCAGAGCAGTTGCACCATCTTCAACCAGGTTCCTTCACCTTGCTGTCAGACATAGTTGAGATTCAGTGTGATTGGTGCAAGACCAGACAGCCATCTATCTCCAAGACTACACCACACCAATCACACTGCAATCACAGGCTTCTAGCATACACAAGAGCTGGGCTAGTAGTACAATCAACCCTGTGTACCAAAGCCCTCAGACTCATCATATCAGCTTCTCCTCCTGGACCACCATTTACTCCATCTTCAGACATACTTCAGAAGAATACTCTCGCTCTAACTCAAATAGTATCCATGTCCTCAGTAGCCCCCATCTCAAGACTAAACCTCTTCTGCCAGAGGAGGCTAGTGGGGGGAGTTATAGGAGGACGGGCTCATTATATGACTGGAATGGAAAGGTATCAAACATATGGAAACCACGTGTTTTACTCTGTTCCATTCATTCCATTCCAGCCATTACAATGACCCCGTCCTCCTAAAGCTCCTCCCACCAGCCTCTTCTGTCTTCCACCAATTGCAATAGAGTGTGTTCCACTTATAAACATTGGGGCAAATACTAACTTCCAATTGAGGCAAATTTTCACTGAGTCATCCATTGATGTCAGTGTACGACTAAGTGAAAATTTGACTTAAGTGGAAATTAAGATTCACCCCGTTATGGACATATTGTCACGGATCCCTCCAGAACTGTCTCATCACGCACACCTAGTCCCCATTTCCCTGATTGTAATTGTATAAATGTGCCCATTGGTTTCCATTGGGCAGTCGATTATTGTTCCATTGTCCGTTAATCGTGTGAGTACCTGTGTGGGTGTTGTTTTGGCTTTCGTGCCGCTTGTATTGCGCAGATGATTACGGGTCTCGCCCTGGTGTATTTACTCAAGGTACTCCTCGCTCTTTTGTTTGGGTTTCAACCCTGTGTTTTGTAAATGTGTTTCTTTGGTCTTCATCCCCTTGCATTTACACGGCACGCTGTAATTTGGGTAGTAAAAACCTCTATTACGCATTCCTGCGCCTGTCTCCCGATCCCTATACCAACGCGACACATATAAATGAATATTGGCCAAAGTAGGTAGAGCAGTCACTGAGCAATACTTACAATTGACATAGCTTTTAGTGTACTAGTAATATCTGTAAAACTAGCCACTTTAGGTAACGTGTGTGGGGATTGAAGTCCAAGAGGAACTCCTCTCTTTAGGTAACAGGTGTGTGGGGATTGAAATGCAAGAGGAACAACTTTCTTTAAGGTAACAGGTGTGTGGGGATTGAAATGCAAGAGGAACAACTTTCTTTAAGGTAACAGGTGTGTGGGGATTGAAATGCAAGAGGAACAAATTTCTTGTGCGGAGTGCACACACACACACACACACACACACACACACACACACACAGTGTGGGGAGATGTGAGATGTATTGATTAGTTCATGGGCTGCTTATACGATATTGCTGCCTCTCTCTACAACCAGAATGCCTAGAAAATGAAGGCCCTGTTTTTAATGGCAAACCACTGTGAGACCTGAAATCATAAACTTGACCCCAGCAACTCCCTCTTTCAGATAATTTCTTTCATTACTGTTTACCAAAAAACACATGAGGATGTACAGCATGATTTTCCTCGCCAATACAGTTACTATCAGGATCAATAGCAGATGCAGTACATACCGTAGACCTTGGCCAGCAGACGAGACACTATCCACTCTCCTTCCCATTCTTGATGGTTCCAATCACTCCAACAAACAACAAACAAGAGGCAATAAAGAAAAATACAGTCTGTACAAGTAAGTGCTCACCAGCAAGATATGGCATGAATACACTTACATTTAACATGGGCTCTTCAGAGAAGGAACATTTTGTTACTTTTTTTTATCCCTATAGTTGTTTTATACACATCTACAGAAAGAGTCATTTGTACATGGTCCTTTGTACATTTACTTCCAGGTCAAAATTCATTCAGGATTGTCCATGTGACCCCTCAGCATTGGGGAAAGAAACAAAATGGTGTCTTTATGTTTTGTCCTCCAGAGGGCTAGGTGGCACTGTAGAGAAACTACATTATGAGTCCATCTCCATCACAATCCAGTCCACAAAAACGTCATCTTTGCCAAAAAGGCAAGCAGAGAGAGTTTCGTGCATACATATTCATACAGGTCACCTTCAATATGAAGATTTATTCAGAAGATATATTCATATTTAGTTAGAGATATACATATTTATATATATTCTCAGAATCTGGGTGAGGCCGTTTCACTAGTCCTTTGGCAAGGCCATCAGCCCAGACATCCACAGGTAGTGTTAAAGTGAAAACATGGTAGAGAATTTCATTCCCTGCTTTCATGGTGGAAAAGCAAAACACAATACCAACAAAATGTCAGAGAAGCTCTCCTTTCCAGCCAGTTCAACTTTGGTCGACCTTGAGGAGATCTCAAAAATGTCAAAAGTTTCAAATGAAAAAATATAAGGTGAGAAAAATGTAAAATCAACCATTCACCACTGTATGTCTCTGTATCATTGTTCCGTATGTGTGTATATTGAGCATGTATATAGAGGTTTAATTGCTTTCTTTCTGTACGCATTTCATACTGCTGCTCCTAGCCAGAGCATCCTCATTTCAGTCTTTGAAGAAGGCCGGGGTCAAATGACAAATCAGGGGCCTTCTGATGACATGGGCTGAATCCCAAATCACTCCCTTCCCATTGCTCTTCCATCTGAGTGGTCACGCGCACCTGCACCATATGCACAAGTGTACCAAAGCTAAGGGAGTGAAAATGAGGGTTAATTTAACCCTCTCACAGCCACTTCGGCCAAGCCAGAAAGGCTGCAGGCTTCATAGCGAAGTGCTACGGGTCGACGGGTCGGGGGTCATTCGGTGAGGGGTGTAGTCCTATCCCGACACGCACCTCAATATGTTTGGAGAGTGCGTGCCTAGTTATATGCCACATGCATTTGTTTACGTCTGATTTCAAGACACGTAACAGATTAAATACTTCCCAAATTAAATGTGAAACTGTTACTGAGGTTTATATCTTGTAAAATGGCCTAGGGGGATTTGTTAATTTCTCACTGGGCACAGACGTCAGTTCAACATCATTTTTTAAATGTACATTTGGTTGAGTTGTCAACTAACATGAATTCAATGTGAAATCAACAAAAAATGTCGCTATGACTTTACGTTCAAAGTTAGGTGGAAAAAATATGAAATTCCCTCGTTTGACCACATTGAGGACTATTTGCAAATCCAATCAATTTTCCACGTTGGTTCAACATCATATTTATTGTTGAAATGATGTGGAAACAACGTTGATTCAACCAGTTCTTACCCAGTGGGTTGAATTTAATGCTCGTTTTATTATTTAAAAGTGAAACATCAATTGCCACGAGTGTGTCCAAAGGTGATGGATGTATTCATCCCCTGGCCACTCTCTGGAAGTCAACCTCTGAGTTTCGTCACCAACACGTGACGAGTTGGTAAGGGAGGGGGGTGGTTTGGGATTCACCGATGATCTTCCTCTTCAAAATGTCTTCCATTTCCTCCTCTCCAGTCTAACATCATCCAGTCAAGACATACATCTGATATTCCCAAAGACTCAATCTCTGTGTCAGTACCAACATATTCTATTATGTAGACCTCACAGATTAAGATTGGGAAAAAAACAGCCTCTGAACACATTGAACTCTACATCATAACTCAGAATAACTCAGATTAGTGGAAGTTGATAATTAGTCTTCGTCTGGACCCTGACCTCCTGGGTAATGATGTTTGATTATATGTTCGATGGGATTAGATGAGAATGATAGTCTCGACCCTGGCGCGTTCCGACGGGTCGGGGGTCATTCGGTGAGGGGTGTAGTCCTTTCTGCTGTAGTCCCTGCAAACCCGAATGCTGCCCGCCCCGTGGCATGGCGCCCCCTCCAGTCATGCCACGGCAGTGGGGGACTGGCACTGGCTCATCTGCACCCGCATGGAGGCGACGTTACTGAGGATCTTCTTCTGGTGCCCCCCCAGGGTGACACCTATCCTCAGGAGGTCTCTGGAGATAGAGAGGCAGGGAGATGGGAAGAGAGGGATAGAAAGAGGGAGAGCGAGGAAATACGTCAGTATTGCGTCTGCATCGCTGAAGAAGCAAGTACATAAACACGCATTCATTTGGTCTGTAATACATTTACACATATAACCAAAGCCCCAAATAATTACTTTCAGGACGGTTAGCCACTGGCTGTGAAGGAGAAAACAACAAACACATATTCCATTAACTTTGTCTGCCTCTCAGCTTTTTTTCTCTTTGATTGACAATTAAAACCATGTCGCTACATTTTAGAAACAACATTTTGAAGCCAGATAGATTTCTTAGAGCCAATATTTGGACAGGATCATTTTAAATTAGATGTGTGCGAACATGCACGCTTGCTCACATGAGTGTGTCTGTTTCTGTGTGTGTGTGTGTGTGTGTGTGTGTGTGTGTGTGTGTGTGTGTGTGTGTGTGTGTGTGTGTGTGTGTGTGTGTGTGTGTGTGTGTGTGTATGTG
Organism: Salvelinus namaycush; assembly: GCF_016432855.1. NCBI lineage: Eukaryota > Metazoa > Chordata > Actinopteri > Salmoniformes > Salmonidae > Salvelinus > Salvelinus namaycush. The sequence goes on along the minus strand of NC_052317.1, from coordinate 15,159,034 downwards.
TGTTTGTGGGTGCATGTACTGTACACCTGTGAATGTGTGTGAGAGCCTGCATGAGTCTGTGCATGTGTGTGACTCACTCGGATGTAATCTGTGCCACCAGTTGCAGGGAGGTGAAGCCAGAGTTGAGGAAGTTATCTCTGTACTGGGTCATCTTGATGGCTCCCAGCCACTCTCCCACTGAACTGAAGGTGTTGAAGTCTGGGATAGAATGATCCAACAGGGTTTGGGAAGGCCTGGAAGAGGAGAGGAAGAGACAGAGACAGAGAGAGAGAGAGAGCTTTGATGGTGGTGTGAGGGGAGGTTTTGACTTTGATGTAATATACAGTAATAAACTCATGTTTATTTCACTTTGAGGAAGTCTGGGTTGTGAAGATGTGTATGTCTGTTGTTTGTATATGTTCACACTGCAAAGAAACTACCCACTCCTCTGAAGTAGATCGGGTTCAAACTTGAATCTATTAAATCTCCTTGTGTGTGCCAACGTGAATTGTGTGTGCAACAACTGTGTGTGCGTGTGTGTGTGTGTGTGTTAGTAATTCTGATCGGTCCTAACGGCAAGAAAAAGTGGAGGATATGCTTTGATGTAATATAAAGTAATAAACTCATGTTTATTTCAGTTTAAGGAAGTCTGCGTGTGCCTGGGTTGCGAAGGTGTCTACGTGTGCACCAACCACTGCTTTGAAGTTGTTGGGGGGGAAAAGTCAAAGTGTGGGTCTCTACGTACCGCATCACAATGCAAAGGAAATGGCGGGGATTAAGTGTGTGTGTAATCCTACATATACATTAATGTACGCTACACTTACACTGCAGGGATGCTTGCCACTTGTTTCAGACTGGCTGGGTTACGGATCATCTTGTCCAGGGTGTTGACGATGTCAGCGAAGCGTGGCCGCGCGTTACGGTCCTTCTGCCAGCAGTCCAGCATGAGCTGGTGCAGAGCCGAGGGGCAGTCCATGGGAGGGGGCAGCCGGTAGTCCTGCTCTATGGCATTGATCACCTGGGCACGGAGAGGGTGGGAAGAGGGTCACAAGGTAGTCAGTCAGGGTCGTGTTAGACGGGACTATTGTGGAGAAGGTAGAAGGTAGTGAGTGGAAGGTGGTCATTAGAAGTGGGCCTAATCTCGCTCAAGCCGATAAGGTAGATGAGATCGAATAGAAGACCATTGCCAGACGGGACCATTGGGAAGACATCTGAGGGTAGTCACTAAACTTATGATCAAAGGAGATCAATAATGTGTAGTAAAGCAGAGAAGTGTGAGAAAAAGCGGATATTTGTAGAGGCCTTTTGTTTCCCTTTTCCTAAACCCCTCTGCTAAATCACTGTGCCACCGGGCCCTAGTTGCTCCGTCTCATTTTGCGCTATTAAGTGGTTAGTGAGCAATTCACTCAGCGTCTCCTTTGTATTAAAAAAATATATTAACGTTTTTGGACACGTGTTTATTTTTTTATGTAAAATTCTCACGAGACAGACCTTGTTTTCGGAAACGTGAAGTTTCACATGTATATTTCACACACTTTTGGTCTAAGGTCTAAAGTCCCTCCCAATGTGTTCTCCAATCTTATAAAACAGTTTAGAAAAAGGCTCAGTGAGGTATTGAAAGGTATCATTTTGACCCCTATCTTTTGCAGAGAAAAAATATGATGTACTTGTTAAACAAAATCTCCTTCTCTGAGCAATTGTATTAGTATAAAATACAATTTAAAAAATCACCATACAATACAGCTCAGTATTTGTATTATTTATTTTATACAGTCTTTTTTGCTCTGCTTTGTCAAGGGTGCCAATCATTTTGGACCTGACTGTATACTCTGACACTATGGGAAAGTGCCTTGGGAATAGGCTGATTGCATATACAGTAACTATAGAAAGACGAGCGCTGTCTCACGCTCTAAATCGTAGCGTGTTCATAGGGTATACCATATGACGGATTGTTAACCCTTGTATGTAGACGCAATCTTTCAAATTAAACGGTTGAATCAGGGCAAAGCCAAGAAAAGCCGATATAGGATAGAGATTCTAGGGTGTGAAAATGAATTATCATCAGAAATGGGAAGACGCACTATAGGTGTCCATGCTACCACTGTGACCTGTGCAATTCAGCAGAATCTTGATAAATGGTGCATATGGGGAAGTGTGTGTGTGTGTGTGAGAGAGAGAGTGCATGTACATGCATGGGTGAGTGTGTGTGTGTGTGTGTGTGTGTGTGTGTGTGTGTGTGTGAGAGAGAGAGAGTGCATGTACATGCATGGGTGTGTGGGTGTGTGTGTGTGTGTGAGCACACAAACTTGTGTATTTGTCAGTGCATTATTTGTGTGTGAGCCCGTGTCTGTGTGTGCTTTTGTGTGCATACTGCATGTGCGTGAGAGTGTGTGTTTGTGTGTTATGAATGTACACCAGGGTTTCCGTTAGGAAAATGTGATTCCGGACATTTGATCGGTAACATTTTAATTTACTGGACATTTGAGAAATGTACCGGACCCATATGCATTGGGTGTGTAACCTGATTAGGGCGTCCACCCACGGTGCTCAGAATGACAGTGTAACGACTTTCTTCCTGGGATGAAGGAGAGGACCAAAATGCAGCGCGGTTAGTGTTCAACATGTTTAATATGAACATAAACGGTGAACACTTACAACAATACAAAAACAACAAATGTGAAAGTCGAGACAGTCCTATCTGGTGCAGAACACAAACACAGAGACAGGAAACAAACACCCACAAAATCCCAACACCAAACAAGCCTCCTATATATGATTCTCAATCAGGGACAACGACTACCATCTGCCTCTGATTGAGAACCATATTAGGCTGGACATAGAAACAGACAAACTAGACACACAACATAGAATTCCCACCCAGCTCACGTCCTGACCAACTAAACACATACAAAACAACAGAAAACAGGTCAGGAACGTGACAGAACCCCCCCCTCAAGGTGCGAACTCCGGGCGCACCCCTAAAACTCAAGGGGAGGGTCTGGGTGGGCATCTGTCCGCGGTGGCGGCTCCGGCGCAGGACGAGGACACCACTCCACCACTGTCTTTGTCCCCCTCCTTAGCGTCCTTTGAGTGGCGACCCTCGCCCACGACCTTGGCCTAAGAATCCTCCCCAAGGCCCCCACATGATTTAGGAGGTAGCTCAGGACAGAGAGGTAGCTCAGGACAGAGAGGTAGCTCAGGACAGAGAGGTAGCTCAGGACAGAGAGGTAGCTCAGGACAGAGAGGTAGCTCAGGACAGAGAGGTAGCTTAGGACAGAGGGGCAACTCCGGACTAATGGCAGCTCCGGACTGAGTGGCAGCTCCGGACTGGAGGGCAGCTCATGACTGGAGGGCAGCTCATGACTGGAGGGCAGCTCATGACTGGAGGGCAGCTCATGACTGGAGGGCAGCTCATGACTGGAGGGCAGCTCATGACTGGAGGGCAGCTCATGACTGGAGGGCAGCTCATGACTGGAGGGCAGCTCATGACTGGAGGGCAGCTCATGACTGTAGGGCAGCTCATGACTGTAGGGCAGCTCATGACTGTAGGGCAGCTCATGACTGTAAGGCAGCTCATGACTGTAGGGCAGCTCATGACTGTAGGGCAGCTCTGGCAGCTCCTGACTGGCTGGCGTCTCTGGCAGCTCCTGACTGGCTGGCGTCTCTGGCAGCTCCTGACTGGCTGGCGTCTCTGGCAGCTCCTGACTGGCTGGCGTCTCTGGCAGCTCCTGACTGGCTGGCGTCTTTGGCAGCTCCTGACTGGCTGGCGTCTCTGGCAGCTCCTGACTGGCTGGCGTCTCTGGCAGCTCCTGACTGGCTGGCGTCTCTGGTAGCTCCTGACTGGCTGGCGTCTCTGGCAGCTCCTGACTGGCTGGCGTCTCTGGCAGCTCCTGACTGGCTGGCGTCTCTGGCGGCTCCTGACTGGCTGGCGTCTCTGGCGGCTCCTGACTGACGGACGGCTCTAGCGGCTCCTGACTGACGGACGGCTCTAGCGGCTCCTGACTGACGGACGGCTCTAATGGCTCGGGACAGACGGGCGGCTCTAATGGCTCGTGGCAGACGGATGACTCAGATGGCGCTGGGCAGACGGATGGCTCAGATGGCGCTGGGCAGACGGATGGCTCAGATGGCGCTGGGCAGACGGATGGCTCAGACGGCGCTGGGCAGACGGATGGCTCAGACGGCGCTGGGCAGACGGATGGCTCAGACGGCGCTGGGCAGACAGATGGCTCAGACGGCGCTGGGCAGACAGATGGCTCAGACGGCGCTGGGCAGACAGATGGCTCAGACGGCGCTGGGCAGGCAGGCAGCTCAGACGGCGCTGGGCAGACGGATGGCTCAGACGGCGCTGGGCAGACAGGCAGTGCAGGCGGCATTGAGCAGACGGCCGACTCTGACCTGCTGAGGCGCACAGTAGGCCTGGTGCGTGGTGCCGGAACTGGAGGTACCGGGCTGAGGGCACGCACCTCAGGGCGAGTGCGGGGAGGAGGAACAGGGCTCTGGAGATGCACTGGAAGCCTGGTGCGTGGTGTAGGCACTGGTGGTACTGGTCTGGGGCGGGAAGGTGGCGCCGGATATACCGGACCGTGAAGGAGGACACGCGCTCTTGAGCACCGAGCCTCTCCAACCCTACCAGGTTGAATGGTCCCCGTAGCCCTGCCAGTGCGGCGAGGTGAAATAACCCGCACTGGGCTATGCAGGCGAACCGGGGACACCACCTGTAAGGCTGGTGCCATGTACGCCGGCCCGAGGAGACGTACTGGAGGCCAGATACGTTGGGCCGGCTTCATGACATCCGGCTCGATGCCCAACCTAGCCCTCCCAGTGCGGCAAGGTGGAATAGCCCGCACTGGGCTAAGCACGCGTACTGGGGACACCGTGCGCTTTACCGCATAACACGGTGTCTGACCAGTACGACGCCCTCTCACTCCACGGTAAGCCCGGGGAGTTGGCTCAGGTATCCAACCCGGCTTCGCCACACTCCCCTTTAGCCCCCCCCCCCCAAGAAATTTTTGGGTGGGCCTCTCGGGTTTCCAGCCACTCTGCCTTGCAAGCGCCTCATAATGCCGCCTCTCCGCTTTTGATGCCTCCAGCTCCGCTTTGGGACGGCGACACTCCTCTGGCTCTGCCCAGGGTCCTTCTCCGTCCAGAATCTCCTCCCATGTCCATTCCTCCTTGTACTGCTGCTGCTGTTGCTGCTGCCCGTTGCCACGCTGCTTGGTCCGGGTTTGGTGGGTGTTTCTGTAACGACTTTCTTCCTGGGATGAAGGAGAGGACCAAAATGCAGCGCGGTTAGTGTTCAACATGTTTAATATGAACATAAACGGTGAACACTTACAACAATACAAAAACAACAAATGTGAAAGTCGAGACAGTCCTATCTGGTGCAGAACACAAACACAGAGACAGGAAACAAACACCCACAAAATCCCAACACCAAACAAGCCTCCTATATATGATTCTCAATCAGGGACAACGACTACCATCTGCCTCTGATTGAGAACCATATTAGGCTGGACATAGAAACAGACAAACTAGACACACAACATAGAATTCCCACCCAGCTCACGTCCTGACCAACTAAACACATACAAAACAACAGAAAACAGGTCAGGAACGTGACAGACAGAAATCACATTTAGAATATGGTAATTCATATTAGCAGAACATGCAAGTCAAGGATGCAACGATGTGTGGTCCTTCTTACCGATTTCTGATGTGCACTTTGAAGATGTTAGAATGACTGTCCACATTTACTTTTCCTTCGCCAACAAGACGAGTAACGAACAGCAAAATCACTAGCCTGTGTCAATCTACTATAGTAGAAAAGTTTAGGCTACCCATTCTATTGGTCAGCTTGTTGAGAAGGAAATAGCCTGTTCCAAACAGACTCTGGGACAGTTGTGGAACAATAGATACAAATTCATACAAACCAGTAGGCCTGCAAGATCAGAAACTCAACATGTTGATCAACTATTATTTCTTCACGTTATAAATGCCGCAACGCGCACAATGCAGTAGGCTAAGCGCGAAAGTTCGTTCCATAATGCAATTAACGGGATAACACCGGTGTCAAAAGGACACTGTGCACGCGAGCGGTTTCAAGACGGAGATTAAAATCCATAAATAAATGTATAAAGAGGGGAGATCTAATAGGCTACTTTGAAGCAAGGTAAGACATGCCTTGTAATAGGTATTAAAACATTCAGGTTTCCAAAAATGAAATATATGTTTTCAAAATGCATAATGCCTCCAACTTGTTGCAAAGTGGGGTCTGATGAAGCCTGCCTGCCGTTTGATGCCGCGTTTAAAACAACTGGGAACTAGGACATCTCAGACTTCAGTCGTCTAATACAACTGGGAAAAAACGATCTCAGACTGGGAAAAATAGTTTTGAACGGTCATCCATCTCGTAATTCCAACTCGGGAACTGGCCTCTTTCTAGAGCTCTGACTTTCTGACCTGAAGATCACTGACGTCATCATTTGACCTCGTGTTCTTGCGCTGTCTGACAGATTTACCACTCCAAGGCTCTGTATTTGTATGCTGTACGTGTGTGATAAATAACATAGCCTACATAAAGAATATATTGTACACGCAGCAATTTAATTCCACAAAATTATGCAAATTGCCTATAGACTGGCAAGCATGTCAGGTCAAATGTATTTCCATCAGTGAATAGGCTGAAAAGCATTATTTTGCAATGGCCTGCGCCAATTCTATTTAGCAGCTTTTCTATTTGTTAAGCGGAATAACTAATGGAAACCCACATATATGTGTGTGTTCTGACTGAAGAGAACAGCAGGCCATGCTGTGAGCAGTGCCAGGCCTCCTCCCTGTGTGTGTGTCCCACCAGTCGCTGCCTGTATGCTGGCCCAGAGAGGGAACATCTGCTGCGTTGGCCAGCCCTGGTGGACCAGGCTTCAGAGAGACAGTTGGCCGGCTGGGGATATGGAGCTCATTGGTGTGTGTTTGTATTCTATGACACAACATTAAAAACTAGAAGGTTCATCTTTTATTTGGATGCTCATTCATTGTAAAAAGGGCTTTCTAAATTCATTTGATTGATTGAAATTTGATTGATCTGAATATTCGTTCAAAAGTTCAACATGACAATAATACTCACATCCTGGTTGGACATGTCCCAGTAGGGTCTCTCTCCGAATGACATCACCTCCCACATGACGATGCCGTAGCTCCACACGTCACTGGCTGAGGTGAACTTCCTGTAGGCGATGGCCTCTGGAGCTGTCCACCTCACTGGGATCTTACCCCCCTGAGGGAGATGGGGAGAGAGGGGGAGGGATAGGGGGATAGAGAGAGAGCGAAAATGACATGATTAGTCCAATAAAATAAACAAATATGCTCATTCCAAAACCTTCTAACCAAAAGACAACTGCCCCCCCCATCTCCCTATCGATCCAGCAGCAATGGATTGTACCTATGCCTCCCCTCTTAATATGATCTGCCCTTCACACATCGACCCACAGCACGTCTCTCCCCTCCGGCCGTCTCTACCCCTGAGTTTGAATAAAGAGGGATTTGGTTGGGGTTTGAGCGCGCCTGTCGAGCGTGTCTGTTTGTAATTGGACTACCTGGGCCTGGGGCGAGTCATGCACGGCTCTGATTGAAATTGCCGGGTGGCTTGTTTAAGATTCCCTCCACACACACTAACCTGTTTGTGGACCACTTGGTGGTTTCTATTGTATCTGGCCAGCTTAATAATGCCAATTAGTTCAACCTGGGAATGTGTAGATAAGTCGGGTTTGAAAGGACAGACGGGAGAGCTAGACAAGGCCCACCCTGCTCTCCTGGCTTTCTCGCTCAGGACCGGGAGGTGTGTTTTGTGTGTGTGTGTGTGTGTGTGTGTGTGTGTGTGTGTGTGTGTGTGTGTGTGTGTGTGTAGATGTGTGTTATCTGCTTTTTGCTTGGTGTGTGGCTGTTTGTGCATGCACAAGCATCAGTGCATGTGTGTGTGTTTGTGAGTGTGTGTAGAGGTCCAGAGGACTCAAACTCAGCTCATTAAGGCCCAGCTCAGAGTGTTTGACCTCTGGGAGCTCCTGACCCTGAACATGATGTTAACCTCGGACCTCAGTGGAGGCTGTTGTCAGGGTGTATGGACCGGGAACACAGGCCTGAGATGTTACAGAACAGGGAGGTGGAGAGAGAGAGAGAGAGAGAGAGCCTAAGAAAGGAAAAGAGTATTTTATCTGAGAGAGAGTGTTCTGGAGTGTTCATAAGGAAGTGTGTATTTGTGTTTCTTTGAGAGAAAAAAAGACTATCTATCTAAGCTCTGATGACTTTTCTGCTGATCCCAGACACCAAAAGGCTTTCCCTTGACTAAGTTCTGTCTCAGTTCTGTCTCAAGGCTATAGAAAAATACATGAAACTACATCCACACCAACGAAAATAAAGACCCGGCTCTCATCTCTAACCTTGTCAGAGCCATGCTTCAAGGCGACTATTTCAACTTGGACACCAGATAAAAAGAAAGTATGAAATTTAAACAATGCCTCTTCCATGTTCATCTCTCGGAGCTGTGATCTTAATGCTTTATATTACAGCCTCTCTCTCTCTCGTTCTCTCTCTCTCGCTCTCTCTCTCACCCTGGGGGGAGCTCTGTCGTCACCGTGGCCTGGGTAAAGACACTCGCCGTACAAGAGCCCCGTGCCTCCCTGCATCGCTTTGCGCAGGTCCTAGCAGAAAGGCCAAGGTAATAACATTTTCACGGCTGCCGTGTACGGGAGGCAGCTATGCAGATCATTAGTAATTATCGCTGTGGGCGAGCTATCTGCAAGCACCCGGGTCAAAACGACACTTTAATAACACAAAGTGCTGCAGAACAGAACAGGCAAATAGACAGAAGAAGAAGGCAAATATATAATAAAAGCATTGGATGCAGTTGAGGCTGCTGAGGGGAGGACGGCTCATAATAATGGCTGGAACGAAGTGAACGGAATGGCGTCAAACATATGGAAACCATTTGTTTAATGTATTTGATGCCATTCCACTGAATCCACTCCAGCCATTACCATGAGCCCGTCCTCCCCAATTAAGGTGCCACCAACCTCCTGTGATTGAATGTATTTTTTTTTCTTTAACTCAGGAGGAGAAAAGAGAGAGAGAATACCCCAGGGAGGAAGAGAGGGAGGGGGGAAAAGAGAAGGAGAGTGGAATTAAAACGGGTCTAGTGTCAACACAGCCAAACAGACGCTTTGTGGAGCCTGGGAGAATGGAGAGAGAGTGTGTGTGTGTGTGTGTGTGTGTGTGTGTGTGTGTGTGTGTGTGTGTGTGTGTGTGTGTGTGTGTGTGTGTGTGTGTGTCTGAGCCAGAAAGTAATTTCATTCACTAGCTCGAAAAGTACAAGCCAGTAAGAAAGGAAGATGCTGTTCTCTTTGGTGGCCTTGAGTCTTAGAGAGCACACACAGAGGCATGTTCAACTACGTAAGCCAAACCATACAACAACCTCCAGCCAAGCTCCATCAATTTCTTCAGCTAGCTGCTCATCACGTAAATAATACGCATAATGCATTTCATTGAGACATCTTTTAACGTCAGCATGAGAGCATAATTGTTGTTCTGTCACGTTCGTCGTATGAATCGGACCAAGGCGCAGCGTTGTATGCGTACATTCTATATTTTTCTTAAAAGAATGAACACTGAACAAACTAACAAAACAACAAAACGAACCATGAAGCTAATATGAATAGTGCAGACAAGCAACTAAACATAGAACAAGAACCCACGAACACAAAAGGGAAAATGGCTACCTAAATATGATCCCCAATCAGAGACAACGATAAACAGCTACCTCTGATTGGGAACCATATCAGGCCACCATAGACATACAAATACCTAGACCTACAAAACCCCTAGAACTACAAAACCCTAGACAATACAAGAACTAGCATACCCACCCTCGTCACACCCTGACCTAACCAAAATATTAAAAAAACATAGATATCTAAGGTCAGAGCGTGACAGTACCCCCCACCAAAGTGCGGACTCCTGGCCTCAAATCTGAACCTATAGGGGAGGGTCCGGGTGGGCATCTACCCTCGGTGGCAGCTCCGGTTCTGGACGCAGCCCCCCCTCCTTACGCTGATCCCTCCGCCTTTGTAGAACCGGACCGTGGATCATCGCCGGAGGTTCCGGACTGTGGCCCGTCGTTGGAGGTTCCGGACTGTGGCCCGTCGTTGGAGGTTCCGGACTGTGGCCCGTCATTGGAGGTTCCGGACTGTGGCCCGTCGTTGGTGGTTCTGGACTGTGGCCCGTCGTTGGAGGTTCCGGACTGTGAAACGTCGCCGGAAGCTATGGACTGTGAAACGTCGCCGGAAACTCTGGACTGGGTACTGTCGCCGGAAGCTCTGGACTGGGTACTGTCGCCGGAAGCTCTGGACTGCGTGCTGTCGCCGGAAGCTCTGGACTGCGTACTGTCGCCGGAATCTCTGGATTGTGAAAGCGCACTGGAAGCCTGATGCGTGGTGCCGGAACTGGTGGTACCGGGCTGAGGACATGCACCTCAGGGCGAGTGCGGGGAAGAGGCACAGGCCGTACTGGACTGTGGAAGCGCACTGGAGGCCTGATGCGTGGTGCCGGAACTGGTTGTAAAGGGCTGATGACACGCATCTCAGGGCGAGTGCGGAGAGGAGGCACAGGACGTACTGGACTGTGGAGGCGCACTGGAGGTCTGATGCGTGGTGCCGGCACTGGTGGTACCGGGCTGAGGACACGCACCTCAGGGCGAGTGCGGAGAGGAGGCACAGAACGTACTGGACTGTGGAGGCGCATTGGAGATCTGGAGCGTAGAGCTGGCACAATGCGTCCTGGCTGGATGCTCACTTGAGCCCGGCATTTGCGAGGAGCTGGAATAGAGCGCACCGGGCTATGAAAGCGAACTGGAGACACCGTGCGCATCACTGCGTAACACGGTGTCTGACCAGTCACACGCTCCCCACGGTAAGCACGAGGAGTTGGCTCAGGTCTCCAACCTGACTCAGCCAATCTCCTCGTGTGCCCCTCCAATTTTTTTCCCCTGGGGCTGCCTCTCGGGCTTCCGTGCTAACCGTGTCCCCTCATATCGTCGCCGTTCCTCCTGCGCTATCTCCACCTGCTTCCATGGCAAGGTCTTGTCCCCTGCCATTACCTCCTCCCAGGTCCAGGATGTCCTCCAGTCATCTTTCTCCTGGGCCCAGGATGTCCGGTCCTCATTAACACGCTGCTTGGTCCTTTTGTTGTGGGTTCTTCTGTCACGTTCGTCGTATGAATCGGACCAAGGCGCAGCGTTGTATGCGTACATTCTATATTCAGGCAACTAAACATAGAACAAGAACCCACAAACACAAAAGGGAAAATGGCTACCTAAATATGATCCCCAATCAGAGACAACGATAAACAGCTACCTCTGATTGGGAACCATATCAGGCCACCATAGACATACAAATACCTAGACCTAAAAAAAACACCTAGAACTACAAAACCCTAGAAAATACAAAAACTAGCATACCCACCCTCATCACACCCTGACCTAACCAAAATATAAAGAAAACATAGATATCTAAGGTCAGAGCGTGACATGTTCTCTCACGACCCTTTGGAAACAACATTATATTTACAAAGGGACTCCACAGAACATCAAAAAACAAACAAAAAACACAACAATGATGCCTAATATTTTCAATGTACCCTGCGATCACACCTGCAACCCTGTACAGATGACTATTAAACACTGAATATGAATCAGTAATACACTTGATTATTGCAGACCTACCATACTGAGAAATGGGGCATTGCAATGAGTCTCACTTCAAACAGACAAGTTACCTCTAGATCACCTTCAAGTCAACAAGACAAGACGAAGGGATTGGTCCTGACTAGATGTGACGGCTTGTAACAGGTCGTGACAGGTAAAGTGACAGGTGTAGTGGCTCATCTGGGGTAGACCTGCTGGGAGCAGAGCGGGCAGAGTGCTGCCAGGGTTAAGGAGGATCACGGGACGTAGGCGAACGGTGTGGCGTTTTGTGACAGACAGGTACGGAGTGTGTGTGGAGGAGCTCCCTTTACACACACGACATGTAGGAGACGTGGGACACCTGGCATTGCTACAATAACGTGTGCTATGATAGATGTAGTATGTTTCCAGCAATTCAATGGAGTATGTCACTGGCGATCTATAGACTGAAGGGGAATCTAGTGTCAAATGGCAGTGTGTATCGCTCCAAACAAACTGGACCAATGCCGCGCCCTGGTGTCCCAGGAAACGTCGACTAAATACCCTGCAAGCTCTTCTCCCACAAAACTTCTCAATCCTCTAACTCTCTGTTGTTTTGTTTTTCATTGCTGATGCATGCAACCTATGCCACTCCATCTCTCGAAGAGATATCAATGAGTACCATCATGTGGTTACTAAAGTAGCAGCTGTCCCCAAATGCAGATTTATGCCCCTCCGGTGGAAGACAAATCTGTGAACTCCCAGTAATGGGGCAGACACACAGACTCTGCCCCAACTTCTCTGTAATCCATTCCTAAACAATGCACACTCAAATGGTCCCGAGCACATTTACTTAGGCTAGGCAAAGTGCTCCATCAACTGCCGTTTATGTCCCGAACGCAACGATTGCTGGCACTGGCAGTCTGCCCAAATACAGAGGGAGAGAGAGAGAGAGAGAGAGAGAGAGAGAGAGAGAGAGAGAGAGAGAGAGAGAGAGAGAGAGAGAGCGAGAGAGAGAGAGAGACTGTCTGGGAGAGGCGGGCCCTTCTACAGTTCCACTGTCTAAAGCGCAATGGAGAATAGGTTCCCACTTAAAACGTCAAGGGAAGTTATATTTGACTCCATGGAACTATTTCAGGCATCATTTCACAAAGTGCCCACATAGAGTAATCTACTGCTATTTATTTCAATTATATAGTTTAGTGTAGGAGTCATAGGAGTCTATGGTCCTCTACCTTATGACAAAGTTGTAGTAACACACATTTCTCAGGGGGTCTCAAAGTGGTATCAAATCACATTGTATTTGTCACATGTGCCTTAAAGTGAAACGCTTACTTACAAGCCTTTAACCAACAATGCATTTTTTAGAAAAATACCTAAAGAAAAATAAGAAATAAAAGTTACAAATAATTAAAGAGCAGCAGTTAAATGACAATAGCGAGAATATGTACAGGGGGTACCGGTACAGAGTCAATGTGCGTGGGCACCGGTTAGTCGAGGTAATTGAGGTAATATATACATGTAGGTAGAGTCATTAAAGTGACTTATGCACTTTAATAGAGAGAACAGTCTATGACAAGGGTGGCTGGAGTCATTGATATACCGGTAGTATATAAACATAGAAATAAAACACCTAGATAGGAACACCCCCAATAGTGACTAGTGTCAGTGGCGGCTCCGGTGCGGGTCTTTGCCCCCGCCCAGTGTCTCCTCAGGAGACTGAAAAGATTTGGCATGGGTCCTCAGATCCTCAAAAAGTTCTACAGCTGCACCATAGAGAGCATCCTGACTGGTTGCATCACCGCCTGGTATGGCAACTAAGCCTCCGACCGCAAGGCACTACAGATGGTAGTACGTACGGCCCAGTACATTACTGGCGGTATAGAGGTCCTAGATGGCAGGAAGCTTGGCCCCAGTAATGTACTGGGCTGTACGTACTACCAGCTGCAGTGCCTTGCGGTCGGAGGCTTAGTTGCCATACCAGGCGGTGATGCAACCAGTCAGGATGCTCTCTATGGTGCAGCTGTAGAACTTTTTGAGGATCTGAGGACCCATGCCAAATCTTTTCAGTTTCCTGAGGAGACACTGGGCGGGGGCAAAGACCCGCACCGGAGCCGCCATTGACACTACTCACTATTGGGGGTGTTCCTATCTAGGTGTTTTATTTCTATGTTTATGTCTATGTTTATTTCTATGTTGGCCTGGTATGGTTCCCAATCAGAGGCAGCTGTTTATCGTTGTCTCTGATTGGGGATCATATTTAGACAGCCATTTCCCCACTGTGTTTTGTGGGATCTTGTTTTGAGTTAGTGCATGTAGAACCTCTTATGTTACAGTTCGTTGTTTGTTTCCTTTTGTTTTTGTAAGTTTCACAAAAATAAAGATGTGGAACTCAGAGCACGCTGCGCCTTGGTCCGTCTCTACACACAACCGTGACACACTGTGGGGATGACGTCATCCATGCACTTATTGATGAAGCCAGTGACTGATGTGGTGTACTCCTCAATGCCATCGGAAGAACCACGGAACATATTCCAGTCTGTGATAGCAAAACAGTCCTGTAGCTTAGCCTCTGCTTCATCTGACCACTTTTTTATTGACTGAGTCACTGGTGCTTCCTGCTTGAATTTTTGCTTGTAAGCAGGAATCGGGAGGATAGAATTATGGTCATATTAGCCAAATGGAGGGCGAGGGAGAGCTTTGTACGCGTCTCTGTGTGTGGAGTAAAGGTGGTCTAGAGTTTTTTTCCCTCTGGTTGCACATTTAATATGTTGGTTGAAATTTGGTAAAACGGATTTAAGTTTCCATGCATTAGTGTCCACAGCCACTAGGAGCGGCGCCTCTGGATGAGCGTTTTCCTGTTTGCTTATGGCGGTATACAGCTCATTGAGTGCGGTCTTAGTGCCAGCATCCGTCTGTGGTGGTATGTAGACAGCTACGAAAAATACAGATGAAAGCTCTCTAGGTAGATAGTATCTCATGATAAGCTGTAGACCACACTACCTCAGGCGAGCAAAACCTCGAGACTTCCTTAGATATCGTGCACCAGCTGTTTCTTACAAATATACATAGACCGCCACCGCTTGTCTTACCAGAGGCTGCTGTTCTATCCTGCCGATACAGTTATAACCCGCCAGCTGTATGTTATTAATGTCGTCGTTCAGCCACGACTCGGTGAAACATAAGATATTACAGTTTTTAATGTCCCGTTGGTAGGATATACATGCTTTCAGTTCGTCCAATTTATTATCCAGCGATTGTACGTTGGCCAATTGTACCGATGGCAAAGGCAGATTAGCCACTCGTTGGCGGATCCTCACAAGGCACCCCGATCGCCTTCCGCGATACCTTTTCCTGCGATTGACGGGGATGTGGGCCTGTTCGGTTGTCTGGAGTAAGTCCCTCTCGTCAGACTCATTAAAGTGAAATTATTTGTCCAGTTCAAGGTGAATAATCGCTGTTCTGATTTCTAGAAGCTCTTTTCGGTCACAAGACACTGTGGCAGAAACATTATGTACAAAATACTTACAAATAACACAAAAAAATATACACAATATCACAATTGGTTACAGGATCGTAAAACGGCAGCCATCTCCTTCGGCGCCATTATGGCAGGGTATGAAATCCGACCTTCGATAAACGTGGTCTGTGTCGTCTTTTGCAGTTAACATATTCCTTCAGATCTTCAACTCGATGACACCACTTCTGCTTAATAGAAATGCTCCCTCCCCTTGTGCAACCTCTATCTGGGCCCCCGATGACTCAGGGGCCACCAGGGGCCCCTCAAATTAAACCCAGCGTGAATACTATCTTATTATCATGTATTTTTGCACATCCTTGTTAGGCTTTTTCAGAGGTTTAATATTAGACTACAACCTTGGCTTGTGTAACCGGGTGACATCTTTATTCTGTCCCCTTGAGATGACTCTGAGAAGTTGGAAAATAGGCAATTACAGCCCACAGCACACAGACTAATCACATAACAGATTGCCTGGGTTGTTTAAACAAGAACTGATGTGTCTCTACTCATGTTATTGGGCGGCAGGTATTCTAGTGGCTAAAGGTCTCTGGTTTTAATCCCCAAGCCGACTAAGTGAAAAATCTGTCGATGTGCCCTTGAGCAAGGCACTTGACCCCAATTGCTATTATATGTCACTCTGGATAAGAGTGTCTGCTAAATTGTAAAACATGTTACCCTATCATAGCGTTTTCTCTTCCCAGGAACTAGCATGCTGTGACCCTCTCTCTCTCTCACTTTGAGGACCGATTACACAAAAATGAATTGAATCTGTAGTAGCTCGCTAGTTTACTAACTGGCGGACTGGCCAGCAACTTCCCATGATTGTCCAATGTCATTCTATGGACTGAGGTCAGTGTTGTGACAAAATCTGTCTCCCACATTACATTTGGTCCCCCCTTCAGTGTGGTATGTAGAGGATCACCATGTCTAAATCATGCTCTGCATCCATAGTGCATCCATACAGGCACAGTGCATCCATACAGGCACAGTGCATCCACACAGGCACAGTGCATCCACACAGGCACAGTGCATCCACACAGGCACAGTGCATCCACACAGGGACAGTGCATCCACACAGGCACAGTGCATCCACACAGGCACAGTGCATCCACAAAGGGACAGTGCATCCACACAGGCACAGTGCATCCACACAGGCACAGTGCATCCACACAGGCACAGTGCATCCACACAGGGACAGTGCATCCATACAGGCACAGTGCAGCCATACAGGCACAGTGCATCCATACAGGCACAGTGCATCCATACAGGCACAGTATGCCCACCTCAGTCATAGATAGCAGCTTGATCTGTCACACATGACAGGAGTTATAAATCAAGCCATGTTCCCGCTTTGATAAAGGAGTCTGGGTGGACCGAATGGAAACTTTTCTCTGAGTTTTTCTGCTTCTTTTTCACTGCTTTACTCAGGGATGAGTTCCCCTTAAGTCCCCTGTAACTTTTGCCACATAAATATTTCCCACGCGTGACAAACAACACAAAAGGCTTTGGGAAACATGCCAGAGGGAGAGAAGGAAAGGAGGAAAGGATGCAAATAGAAAACAAGGAACAAAAACAGAGGGTGGATTGAAGGCAGCAGAGCGGAGAGAGGGAGAATGTCAGTCAGGTAGCGGGGGTTTGATGGATGAGGTATGTTACTGGGCTGTGGGTGACCTCGCCTCTCAACCGCTTGCCCTCTTTGATGCAGCCTCAAAGACACACACTCATTCAAGTGTGCGCACACACACAGGCGAGCATGAAGACACACACATATAGTTGAAGTCGGAAGGTTGGAGTCATTAAAACTCTTTTTTCAACCAAACTATTGTTTTGCCAAGTTGGTTAGGACATCTACTTTGTGCATGACACAAGTCATTCTTACAACAATTGTTTACAGACAGATTATTTCACTTATAATTCACTGTATCACAATTCCAGTGGGTCAGAAGTTTACATACACTAAGTTGACATTGCCTCTAAACAGCTTGGAAAATTCCAGAAAATTATGTCATGGCTTTAGAAGCTTCTGATAGGCTAATTGACAACATTTGAGTAAATTGGAGTTGTGTGTACCTGTGGATGTATTTCAAGGCCTACCTTCAAACTCAGTGCCTCTTCACTTTGGTGCGAAAAGTGCTAATCAATCCCAGAACAACAGCAAAGGACATTGTGAAGATGCTGGAGGAAACAGGATCAAAAGTATCTATATCCATATGTACTTTTTTGAGAAATGTCCTCTGGTCTTATTTAACAAAAATAGAACTGTTTGGCCATAATGACCATCGTTATGTTTGGGGGAAGCTTGCAAGCCGAAGAACACCATCCCAACCATAAAGCACGGGGGTGGCAGCATCATGTTGTGGGGGTGCTTTGCTGAAGGAGGGACTAGTGCACTTCACAAAATAGATGGCATCATGAGGCAGGAAAATTATGTGGATATATTGAAGCAACATCTGAAGACATCAGTCAGGAAGTTAAAGCTTGGTCGCAAATGGGTCTTCCAAATGGACAATGACCACAAGCATACTTCTAAAGTTGTGGCAAAATGGCTTAAGGACAACAAAGTCAAGGTATTGGAGTGGCCATCACAAACCCCTGACCTCAAACCTATAGAAAATGTGTGGGCAGAACTGAAAAAGCGTGTGCGAGCAAGGAGGCCTACAAACCTGACTCAGTTACACCAGCTCTGTCAGGAGGAATGGGCCGAAATTCACCCAACTTATTGTGGGAAGCTTGTGGAAGGCTACCCGAAACATTTGACCCAAGTTCAACAATTTAAAGGCAATTCTAGAAAATACTAATTGAGTATATGTAAACTTCTGACCCACTGGGAACGTGATGAAAGAAATCAAAGCTGAAATAAATCATTCTCTCTACTATTATTCTGACATTTCACATTCTTAAAATAAAGTGGTAATCCTAACTGACCTAAAACAGGGAATTTTTACTAGGATTAAATGTCAGGAATTGTGAAAAACTGAGTTTAAATGTATTTGGCTAAGGTGTATGTAAACTTCCGACTTCAACTGTATATCACGAGATCCTATTCAAATAAGTTTAGTTTATATTCATGTTTACCAATACTGATACCAGTTACATTTGGATCTTGTCTAATTCTTTCTGCAAGCGGTTCAATTGCCAGTATAAACAGAAAGGGGAGAGCGGACATCCGTGTCTTGTGTACCTTTCTAAAGCAATTTCATCAGATAATCTATTATTTGTGTATATTTTATGCTTCAGGGCATTTATATAATATTTTTATAAAATTTATTATTTCAGCTGGAAATAATGCCTAAGCCTAAAAAAAGCCTTTTTCCTTGTGGGGGGCAGGCGAAATGTACCCAGTTGTCCGAATTTTCTGGGGACTTCTGGTCCCCACAAGGATAGCAAAACTAAACCAAACACACACACACACAACACATCATACATTGAACAGGCACTCTGCCTGTCATTCCTTTGAGCCACTGGGTCCCCCAGGGAAAATATGTGATGAAAAAGAAGTGAAAAGATGGATGGATGAACGATAGAAGGATAGATAAATGGACTGATGTGAAATTCATGGCCCGCAGAGCGTCTAAAAATCAATTCTGTCCTCCGTAAGGTCACACAAGTCATCCCTCTCCACTCGCAGTGAGGGCAGCATCCTGAAGAGGTGCATGCTGGGAGTAATTACCCACAACCAAACATAGTGCTGAAGCGGGACAATAGCTGTAGAAAGAAGAAGAGAAAGAGAAAGAAGGTAAAAGTCGACGTCTGTAAACTTCTGTAGTCAATGTTTTGTTTGATGCTCGTCAAAGTGATCTTTAATCGAGCTTTCGTGATATACTGACAACGGTCAGACGGTTTGACTGACATGGTTCAACCAAGTCAAGTTATCAATTTGGTCTTAAACCATGTGCTGGTCAAAACATTACAACTGTATCACCAAAGCCTAAATAAAGAGATTACCTTTTGCGACCATGCAGCAAACATTTGAGGTGAAATATATTTCTCTACCCCCTGCTCCTATAGCCACTCTGGTCCCTGCGTGAGTGCCAACCCCAGGGTTAACACTATGTAATTAACAGCATGTCCGCCAGCACCTTCCCCAGCACCGCTCTGGAAGCTAGGTAATTGGTGCCCTCCGAAACGGTGGGAAAACATCACAAAGGAAGGAGAGAAAGGAAAATAAGGTGATTAATTTGCAGGAGGAGGAGGTCAATGGCGACGTATATCACAGCACGTTGGCGGAATTTAATTTCCCTGATTCCCTCGGCCTCCACAAGCCGCGCTGGCCTCGCTCCATGATTGCTTTGGCATTCTGCGTTCACCTCGTAACCGACGGAGGGAGGACAGCGAGTGAAGGGCGCTGCCATGGCGGCTTGGCAGCAAGCATGGCTTAATTAAAGGAAGATGTGAGGGACCCAAGGACCCCGATTCTATCCACAACGTCTCCGCTGTGGATAGAGAATATTCCCAGAACGTTCCCCAGGAGAGTGGATTAGAATGGAGGGTCAGGACCCAGCTAGTGACAAGACACAGTAAGGTCAAGCAGAATGCTCGGAGAGAGTTGTGTTACTCTGGTGTGCTTATGGACGGAGTGCAAATAGCAGTTTCTGTATATGTGTTATATGGCAGAACTGTCATGACATATAGGTCCTATCATTAGGAATACCTGGGTTGGGTAAAGGTACTCTCATTGTACAGTACCTTTCTAATGTTCAAGACAAATTTCCCCTTGGGGACAATAAGGTAGATCCTAAAGCCTATATCTATCTATTTTTCAACCCTTATCGCCAGTATAAAACCCATGAGATACATCATCTCATTTCCAAGGGGTCTTGTATACTGTACATGAAACAACTAAACATCAAGAACACTAAACAATAATCCAATCCCAACATCTAACCCCCTTCGTGGCATCAGCGAGATTGACAGGTGACATCAGAAGGTGTGCTTGTCTTTGTTGTTTCAGCAGGGCTTAACCACAGGGGTCACAGAGACCCAGGTAGGTCTTCCTTCCTAGTGGGCAATTAACTTCCCAAACCCATATCACACTTCCTGTTCACACCTAAGACAACCTGTCAATCAACCGCCTTTCCGGGTATCTCAGTGTTCACAGACAGACAGAGACAGACACACACACACACACACAGTCAGGAACACACACAGACTCAGTCACACACTGCGCACCCACACACACACACGCTGCTGAGTTCTAATAATAATACTCTTCTGACTGGAGGAAGACGTGGGTTTGTACTGTTGTTATCATGTCCTTGACTTCACAAAGAACACCTATGTTTAGATACATAACAACTCATTTCAGTCTTCTATTTTTGTACTACCTTGATAGCTGACTCATGAATCCTATGTTAAGATGCCTTAGAACCTCTATATTTAGAACATGTTTGTGTTTGATCGTTGATGACTCACTCACTATTAGAAAAGAAGGCGCTATCTAGAACCTAAAATGGTTCTTCGACTGTCCCCATAGGATAATCCCTTGATAAAACCTTTTTGGTTCCAGGTATAACCCTTTTGGTTCCAGGTTTAATCCTTTTGGGTTCCATGAACAACCCTTTCCACAGAGGGTTCTACATGGAACCCAAAAGGGTTCTACCTGAAACCAAAAAAGGTTATCCTGTGGGGACAGCCGAAGAACCCTTTTGGAACCCTTTTTTCTAAGAGTATGTAGTGGAATTATATGTATTTCCTCATGTACACATAAATCATTTTCCAAAAGTTTACCTCACTAAAGAAGGGACTCTGGTACGGCACCAGGCTGACTGTATTCCCTCCAAACTGTCAGGAGCAACCAAATAATAAACCACTACATATATCCAACTAATTTGCAAATGAAAGTCAATGCAGGGCACACAGTCGGATACACTAACGTTGGCGACTAATAATTACAGATCTGTTCCTCTGTGGTGTTAATTAGGGCACAAACCCTTCCATGATGCCCGAGTAATAATAGAATCTGTCCGTTTAAGGGTCTGGGATGCCCTTTCAATTTGCATGCATCCTACGCATCCCAATGAGAACGGGGCCTTCCCCTAAGTCTGCATGTCTCTGCACTAATGAAGATGTGACAGTACTACTGCGTGACTAGCGGGAAGAGGGAGGAGAAGGAGGAGAGAAGGCTTGTGGAATGGTTAAAGAGAAGAGACAGAGGTGGAGTTGAGGTGAGGGAGAGTGGTGAAGAGGACTGAAAGGAATTGCCTGAGAGATGGTCGCACAAACGGTTGTAGTTCTTTAGATGTACCATTTACCCCTACTGTACTCAAGCAGTCCTACACACACACACACACACACACACACACACACACACACGCACACGCACACGCACACACACACAACAAAAAAGAGACATATCACAGTTTCCCTGTTCTACGTTGCTTGTTTTCAACGAGTTGCTATGAACATTGCTGGCGACCTACCTATCCATTTCAAAGTGTAAAGGTAGGAAAACATCAGAACAAACACTCAGAGAGTAGCTAGTAGGACATACCAGAGAGCTGGTGTAGGAGGGGTCAGAGGTATCGTCCTGGAGGTAGCGCGACAGCCCGAAGTCAGACACTTTGCAGACCAGGTTGCTGTTGACCAGGATGTTGCGAGCGGCCAGGTCTCTATGGACGTAGTTCATCTCAGAGAGGTACTTCATGCCCGCCGCGATGCCCCTCATCATGCCCACCAGCTGGATCACGGTGAACTGACCGTCGTTTTGCTGCAGGAGAGAAGAGATGGAGAGACGAGAGAAAGAAACAGATAAATGAGGATCGTTAGTGTCATTACCGTTGTTAGTATTGTGATCGCCGCCATTTTCTCTTGCTGCAGAGACAGGAGAAGACGACGGCCATATCAAAATAAACTTTTATTTTGCAGGCCTTTCCGCTGAGATGTTGACAATATACAAGCAATACTTCACTGATTCCTACACGATTTGACAGCATTAGGCATTGAGGTGTGTCGACCAGACACGGTTGTATTCGATTGCATGGTTCTATTTGATTGCAATGCAATTGATTTGACAACCGCAACGACATGACACAAACACAAGCACATTCTGCATGCTATGCCACATATTCTGTGTCATATTACATAAAGGCCATGCCTAGCCAACATTGTCCTGACACGGAGAGAGTCTGTGCTGAAAATTCTGCATCCTCTGGGATCTTGCTCCCAGATTAGACAACCCTGCGGATGCATCTGTGACACCATAGCCAGGAAGTAAGAGTAAACTTTTGTACAAGGGTACAAGATAAGCCGTCAGACATACGTACAATGTTCCATACACACACAGTGTGACAAACAGCCTAACCTGATACCTATCTGAGCGCGACCTACTTCTACAAGACAGAAAACAGCTTTTTTCTGTGTCTGATTATGTGACTGAATCTTGAAGCGTTACGCTTAAAGTGGTTTGTTCTTTAGATTTGTACTTTTACACTAGCAGCTATTGACACAGACCCAGACAGCCCTTGTCTTGCATCTCATCACCTATTTTATATCAAAAGGAAAGGGTATTCTTTTTGATTCCCAAATTGGATTCTCCAAACACGATCCTATCAAAACTAGTTGTTGGAGGATGTAGTAAAAATGGTACATGGTCCATCACTGTGGGTAACACACACACACGGCGGAGCTCTCTCCCCTTCCTAGTTCCTCCCCGTGTCTCCAATGCTCAGAGGAGCTTTGAACCCGACACACACTAACAAATAAGAGGGTAGGGTAAGATCGATGGGAACACAAGTCAGATGTGGTGGCTAGCAAAGCCAACTTCAAAGGGTCCCTTTAAACCAGCAGTAGATCAAAGTGAAGAGGAAAACCAATCCAAGAGATGGAGGAAGAAGGGAAGGAGAGAAAAAAAAGGGTTGAATATTGATTAAGCTGTACAATTGCTCGTTCCTTACCAGCTACAAAAGAGTGAGGGGATAGTTCATTAAGAGCTTGGGGCATGAGTAGAGAAATTAAATGAAGACGGAAGTTGGCTATTTCAGGAAGTCTTCGATGAGGAGAAGATGGAATTGTGTTCGGTTCATTTTCAAGTCTTCTGGAGTTACACAGCGGTCTGTATTTTCAGCTGGTGTGAAGGAGGCGCAATGGTATTTTCCAGCCCTAAAGCCAGGCTCGGCAATTACCTGTCCAACATCAGCGCGCTTGCGCTGAGGTGGAAGGGTGGCAATATTTGAGGTGTGTCCTGAAAAACAAGTGACAATTTCATGCGTCTCTAAAGGGACTTTTTAAGAGCCAGAAAAAGCAGGTCTTAACGGTAATGCAGTTGATGATGGCATGGGTTTTGAGAGCAGGATCTCAGCCTATCCAGCCATGACGCACAGGGCCCAGGGGAAGAGAAATGTTGCTTTTGTGCCAGTGAATCTCGTATTAAGAAACATTAAAAAAAACTATTGGTTTCCCCCCCATTTAATTTGATTAAAAACCAAGCATAGCCTACCCTCCCTTTAATCAACGCTGGTTTAGCAGTTTCGCATAGGTCTGTCTTTTTATGCTGGCCATTATCCAAGTAGCCTATGAATAAAGGACTCTACTGAGAGTTATACTGGTGCTACTGAGAGCTACTGAAAGTCTACTGGTCAACTGAGAGTGCTTTGACATATTTTGGAGGTTTGTGCCCTCATGCTTTTTCATTATTCACAATCCACATACCTGCATACTTCATTTCACTTGATTGAGTAGGCTGTTCATCCCCATGTTCATCCCCATTCCCCTCGTCTGATTACCAAAGACATGTTCCTCCAAACTATTAAATCCTATAATACCATGTCAAGGGCCGATTTTTTGAGAATCTGCCTCGCACATAGGCAACAATACAATTGACAGGAGCCTAGTTTTTTGTATAGACGTGTGAATGTTATGTGTAAAGACACTGAGGCCTACGTGTGCACACAGTGCCATAGAACGAGAGAAGCGATTTATGAGGTCATGCTTCTGACCCCATCCTATTTAGAAATATTGGTGTTGTTTTAAAAAACAGATTGCTTGTTTTCCTTTTCATATCAAGCCCTTCATAGGCTACCCTTACCCTAGGACTCGGCTACTAAGGCTGGTTCAACAGCAATGCTGTCGTGCCTTTTTGATCCTTCCTGGTCTTGCAACGTAGTCTATCCATAAAAGGTGTTTAAATGGTCTATTCGTCAGAGGGTCTTGAATTGAAAATATACTGCACATCCTAAATCAGACACACATATGCCTACTTGCATACTTCATTTCACTTGTTCAAGTATCCATCCCCATCTCCAAAGAGCGCCTCTCATCCGGTTACCAAATACACACTTCAAACGTATTTAAATGACTCAGTCCTATAGTGCAGCATCAATGGTAGGCCTAGGCTATATTTTGCTTATTGAGATTTTGTGTCACACACATACAATACAATTTACGGTAGCCTAGTATTGTCATTTGAGGAGGAGTGCGATGCGTAAAGACATGTAGGCTAGGCGCGTTTAAGTCAATTACAACAATGTTGACTGCCAACATTCCAAGCATAGTCTATTGAGAAAATTCTGGATGTTTTCGTTTTTTTTTTACTGTTGCTATTACTCCTTACTATAGCCTATGCTATTAGATAAGTTGTAGAATTAATCAACAATGGACCAGGACAAGAACATTCCATGCCCCAGCCGAATTGGAGTTGATGACAACGCAAAGACCATCAATAATCTACAGAACTTGAGACAAACACATGAGTATTAAGCTATGGAACGCATTGATTGGCCAGTGAGTGGCCAAGCCCTCGTCACACCTGCAACTTGTTTATTAATTAAAACCCAAAATATTTCTGACACACCCTCAGACCTATAGCGCTACTGGCAGCGCTTAGATCATGGTTCCGCAACTGAAGGCCCGTGGGACGAATTTGGCCCGCGGATGGTTTAATTTGGCCCCCCAAGTTTTCTGTTGAATTTTCATTGTTGGACATAAAATACTGTAAAAACACCAGGAAATCAGCTCCAAGTGATTTTAATTTAAGAAATCTGTTCCCAATTATTCTCACACATAATATAGAGACACATGATCAGATACAAATGTAAGTAAGGTTTGAAATGATTATGTTTAAGTCAAAGATATCTCTTTGGGCTTCTTGCGGTCAATTGGCAGTCTACAAATTATTTGTAATTATGTTCCGGCCCCACTACAATCCACTCCAGGAAAAAATCGTCCAGCAACTGAATCTAGTTGATGATCCCTGGCTTAGATTTACCATTGCGTTAGGTTAGTTAAAATAGAGCTCAGTGTGCTCTAATCCTAAACCCTATTATTGGCTGTAGAACTCTACAGTACATTGCCATGGCCCATGAACTGCATGTTTATTGCAGTCACAAATGTTCTGCATTATATATCATCATCTCTAACTCATATGCGTTTTTTCAATCCACAAACAAGCTGCAATGCACCAGTGCAGTTTTAGTGCACCATACATCATCATATATGTGAATAGCCAATTATGTAAATAAATTATTACCACAGTATAACATTTCTATAAAGATACTATAAAAAGAGATGGTAAACTGTGTTAATACATTATTAATTAGGCATAGTGGACAGAAAACCCTCCATATTCCTGGGGCTATATTCATAAAGTGGCTCCTGGTGGGAGTGCTGATCTAGGATCAGTTTTGCCTTTTAAATCATAATGAATAAGATTACATGTACAGGGAGACCAGCTGATCTTAGAGCAGCTCTTCTACTCTAAGATGCTTGATACTCACATGCTCTATAACTCACCCTCAGGAAGGAATCAAGTGCCCCGTTCTCCATAAACTCTGTGACGATCATGACTGGCCGACTCTTGGTGACCACGCCCTCAAGTCTGATGATGTTGGGGTGGTCGAACTGTCCCATGATTGACGCCTCGGACAGGAAGTCCCGCCTCTGCTTCTCCACGTATCCTGCCTTCAGGGTCTTAATGGCCACGTAGATCTCCCTCTTGCCTGGCAGCTTCAGACGTCCCTTGTACACCTCACCAAACTCACCTGGGGGAGAGAGTGTGTGGTTATAGCGCTAGATCAACAATCTAGACAGATCAAGTATTAGACCTTGAGATTTCGGTAAATAGGAATCCATTAGATTGTGCTAGTGCAAGACCTTAAAACTGGCTCAATAAACTATCATTGACCACGGATCCTACACAACTTGCATGTTGGACCATAGGTCACAAGCAGTGTTTTCACGAATCAAAACGACACTACATGACCAAATGTATGTGGACACCTGCTCGTCCAACATCTCAATCCAAAATCATTGGCATTAATAAGGAGTTGGTGCCCCCTTTGCTGCTATAACAGCGTCCACTCTTCTGGGAAGGCTTTCCACTAGAAGATCGAACATTTCTGTGGGGACTTGCTTCCATTTAGCCACAAGCGCATTAGTGAGGTCGAGTACTGTTGTTGGACAATTAGGCCTAGCTCACAGTCAACGTTTCAATTCATCCTAAAGGTGTTTGATGGAGTTGAGGTCAAGGCCGTGTGCAGGCCAGTCAAGTTCTTCCACACCGATCTCGAATAAACCATTTTTGTATGGACCTCGCTTTGTGCATGGGGGCATTGTCATGCTGAAATAGGAAAGGGCCCCCCCAAACTGTTGCCACAAAGTTGGAAGCCCATAATTGTCTAGAATGTCATTGTATGCAGTAGCATTACAGCAAAAAACAGCCCCAGGCCATTATTCCTCCTCCACCAAACTTTACAGTTGGCAATATGCATTCGGGCAGGTCCCGTTCTCTTGAGATCTGCCAAACCCAGAATTTGTCTGTCAGACTGCCAGATGGTGAAGCGTGATTCATAACTCCAGAGAACGTGTTTCCAATGCTCCAGAGTCCAATGGCAGCGAGTTTTACACCACCCCAGCTGACGCTTGGCATTGCGTATGGTGATCTTAGGCTTGTGTGCGGCTGCTCGGCCATAGAAACCCATTTCATGAAGCTCCCGACGAACAGTTATTGTGCTGACGTTGCTTCCTGAGGCAGTTTGGATCTCGGTAGGGATTGTTGCAACTGAGGACAGACAATTTTTATGCGCTACGTGCTTCAGCACTCGGTGGTTCCGTTCTGTGAGCTTGTGTGACCTACCACTTCTCATCTGAGCCGTTGTTGCCCCTAGACGTTTCCACTTCACAACAGAAGCACTTACAGTTAACCGGGGCAGCTCTAGCAGGGCAGAAATTTTACAAAAAGGTGGCATCCTTTGACGGTGCTACGTTGAAACTCACTGAGCTCTTCAGTAAGGCCATTCTACTGCCAATGTTTGTCTATGGAGATTGCATGGCTGTGTGCTCGATTTTATACACCCATCACCAACGGATGTGGCTGAAATAGCCGAATCCACTAATTTGTACTTTTGTATATACAGTTGAAGTCGTACGTTTACATACGCCTTAGCCATTACATTTAAACTCAGTTTTTCACAATTTCTGACATTTAATCCAAGTAAAAATTCTCTGTCTTAGGTCAGTTAGGATCACCACTTGATTTTAAGAATGTGAAATGTCAGAATAATAGTAGAGAGTGATTTATTTCAGCTTTTATTTCTTTCATCACATTCCCAGTGGGTCAGAAGTTTACATACACTCAATTAGTATTTGGTAGCATTGCCTATAAATTGTTTAACTTGGGTTAAATGTTTTGGGTAGCCTTCCACAAGCTTCCCACAATAAGAATTTTGGCCCATTCCTCCTGACAGAGCTGGTGTAACTGAGTCAGGTTTGCAGGCCTCCTTGCTCGCACACGCTTTTTCAGTTCTGCCCTCAAATTTTCTATAGGATTGAGGTCAGGGCTTTGTGATGGCCACTCCAATACCTTGACTTTGTTGTCCTTAAGCCATTTTGCCACAACTTTGGAAGTTTGCTTGGGATCATTGTCCATTTGGAAGGCCCATTTGCGACCAAGCTTGAACTTCCTGACTGATGTCTTGAGATGTTGCTTCAATATATCCACATAATTTCCCTCCCTCATGATGCCATCTATTTTGTGAAGTGCACCAGTCCCTCCTGCAGCAAAGCAACCCCACAACATGATGCTGCCACCCCCGTGCTTCACGGTTGGGATGGTATTCTTCGGCTTGCAAGCCTCCCCATTTTTCCTCCAAACATAACGATGGTCATTATGGCCAAACAGTTCCATTTTTGTTTCATCAGACCAGAGGACATTTCTCCAAAAAGTACGATCTTTGTCCCCATGTGCAGTTGCAAACCATAG
Organism: Salvelinus namaycush; assembly: GCF_016432855.1. Lineage (NCBI taxonomy): Eukaryota > Metazoa > Chordata > Actinopteri > Salmoniformes > Salmonidae > Salvelinus > Salvelinus namaycush. Next base: position 15,130,633 of record NC_052317.1, on the reverse strand, counting down.
TCTGGCTTTTTTATTGCGGTTTAGGAGCAGTGGCTTCTTCCTTGCTGAGCGGCCTTTCAGGTTATGTAGATATAGGACCCGTTTTACTGTGGATATAGATACTTTTGTGCCTGTTTCCTCCAGCATCTTCACAAGGTCCTTTGCTGTTGTACTGGGATTGATTTGCACTTTTCGCACCAAAGTACGTTCATCTCTAAGAGACAGAACGCGTCTCCTTCCTGAGCGGTATGACGGCTGCGTGGTCCCATGGTGTTTATACTTGTGTACTATTGTTTGTACAGATGAACGTGGTACCTTCAGGCGTTTGGAAATTGCTCCCAAGGATGAACCAGACTTGTGGAGGTCTAAAAAAACAAATCTGAGGTCTTGGCTGATTTCTTTTGATTTTCCCATGATGTCAAGCAAAGAGGCACTGAGTTTGAAGGTAGGCCTTGAAATACATCCACAGGTACACCTCCAATTGACTCAAATGATGTAAATTTGCCTATCAGAAGCTTTTAAAGCCATGACATAATTTTCTGGAATTTTCCAAGCTGTTTAGAGGCACAGTCAACTTAGTGTATGTAAACTCCTGACCCACTGGAATTGTGATACAGTGAATTATAAGTGAAATAATCTGTCTGTAAACAATTGTTGGAAAAATTACTTGTGTCATGCACGAAGTAGATGTCCTAACCGACTTGCTAAAAGTATAGTTTGTTAACAAGACATTTGTGGAGTGGTTGAAAAACGAGTTTTAATGACTCCAACCTATGTGTATGTAAACTTCCGACTTCAACTGTATAGTGTAATTATTGTATTTGCGATACTGATCAACAGTGGGGCTATCTTGTTCCACAGCAGCTCAGAATATGGGGAGGAAATTCATCAATAGAAACTAAAAGAGTAACAACCCAACAAATTCACAGTAAATATTTCCATTCCTTGATTACTCATCATGCTCCAGGCATCCTGTGGCGATCTCACACCACAAATAAAAAAATTAAAAACATCTGTAATTAGCAAATCCCCATCACCCCTTACCCTTCCCCATACCCCTCCTCCATCTTCCCTTCCCCTTTACCTCCTCCATCTCCCCCTTTCCTTCCTTCCCCTCCTCCATCTCCCCCTTTCCTTCCCCACCTCCATCTCCCCCTATCCTTCCCCACCTCCATCTCCCCTTCCCCTCCTCCATCTCCCCTTACCCTCCTCCATCTCCCCCTTTCCTTCCCCGCCTCCATCTCCCCCTATCCTTCCCCGCCTCCATCTCCCTCTATCCTTCCCCTCCTCCATCTCCCTCTATCCTTCCCCTCCTCCACCTCCCCCTATCCTTCCCCTTCTCCATCTCCCCCTTCTCCATCTCCCCCTATCCTTCCCCTCCTCCATCTCCCTCTATCCTTCCCCTCCTCCATCTCCCCCTATCCTTCCCCTTCTCCATCTCCCCCTATCCTTCCCCTTCTCCATCTCCCCCTATCCTTCCCCTCCTCCATCTCCCTCTATCCTTCCCCTCCTCCATCTCCCTCTATCCTTCCCCTCCTCCACCTCCCCCTATCCTTCCCCTTCTCCATCTCCCCCTATCCTTCCCCTTCTCCATCTCCCCCTATCCTTCCCCTTCTCCATCTCCCCCTATCCTTCCCCTCCTCCATCTCCCCCTATCCTTCCCTCACACGGTGTTTCCTATCATGCAGTGTGTCCCAGCCAGACCATGGTAGTCTATTCCAGTCCTTGTCTCATTAGCCTGCATGGTGTTATTTTAGTCTCCGTATGAATCAACACACATCAGCATGTCCTCCATACAGTCAACAAGGTCTGTCCTGGCTCACTGAGGAAGGACATGTCCAGAGAGAGAGCGAGAGAGAGAGAGAGAGAGAGAGAGAGAGAGAGAGAGAGAGAGAGAGAGAGAGAGAGAGATATATATATATGCAGGGACTGGGACGCTATTGGCTAAAGCTATTTCTGCTGCTATCTAGCTAAGGGACAGCAGATAACCTGCAGTATATTCTACTAGTGCATCACAGGGCACATCAGAAGTGAGCATGTCAAATGCCTGCAATGTAACATCGGTAAGGATGTTGGAAGAGGTCAGTGGCAAAATACTGTATACTTGCACACATATATAAATATTGACCCACAAAGATAACCAACACACAACTGCACCCCCCCTCCCCTCTCCACACACCCCTCCACATCCACTCACACACACACACACATTCATTCACATTTACCTGCACCAATGACCTCTTCGATCTTGACGGTGGACACATCGATCTCCTTGGCGAACTCCCGGACGGCCTCGTTGGGGTCCTCGTAGGTAAAGGGGTCGATGTAGATCTTCATCCCCGGAGAGCCTGAGAAGTGGGTCGGGCAGCCCAGTGGGGAGGTGCAGTTAGACATGTCGGCTCTCAGGGAGAGCTCTAGAACCAATCAGAGTGGCCAGTGAACAATCCAGAATAGAGTAAAGGCTTTGTACATGGAAGGCGTTTTTGGTGGTGCAATGGGAAATGCATGAATATTGAAATATGTCCATATGTCCACACAGTATGTCATATGTTGTTATGTCCATGATGCATATGACAGCAAAGTGCAATGGAAAAAAAACGACCTGTGCATCACATTAATCCAACTCTCAAAAGGTTAAAATGCATTAGTAAAATGAATGATTTTTCTTTGGGTGGAGGCGAACAAGCAAGCATGTGTGAATGGATTTGAATTACAGTAATTACAGTAAAGTCCATTAAGGCTATACTGTTTGCTCCCTTATAGAATTGAGAGAGATAGCGAGACAGAGAAACAGAGAGACACACAGACAAATCGAGAGAGAACAAAAGAACGCTAGAGAGAAAAATGCAGACAGATTTTTTTCTTTCCTCTCCCTCACTCCCTTCCTCTCTGCCCTTTGATAGCGGAGGAACCAATTTCCCCACCGCCTCTCCCCATAGGAGCTCATAAACTGATAAAAACCGCCTCGCTATCAAGCGTCTCAGATAGGTGAGTACAGTTCACTGTCTGGGGATGTCTGGGAATGGAGGATCACTTGGCTTGGGGCGTAGTGAGAATATTATTCAACCCATGCAATGACAACACAGAATATGTGTCTGAAATGCCAACCTACCTGCTATATCTTGTACTACATTTGACGAGAGCTACATGGGACAGCCGCGTACTGGGGCTATGGCCAAAAGTGATGCGCTATATAGAGAATAGGGTGTCATTTGAGATGCAGCTCAAGACAGTCGCCAAAATCCATCCCAACCCTTCAGAGAGCTGATTCTCTCAAAGACATTGATTGCCACTCAGACTGATTTTTACAATATGGCAACCATGATTCAAATGAACCCATCCTCTCCTCACGAACCTCATTCATCTACATGACATGCAGCACATAGGCTAAGCAGAGTCTCGAGTGGCTGAGGACTGGCTGAGAGGGGGATAGGAAGGACAGGATCTAGTCAAGGAGGGGCTCAAGGCACTTTACCTATAGCCCTTGGCTGGAAGCCCTGTCTTGTTAGTACACTCATTACCTTGAACCTTGCCTCTGTGGAATTGCTTATTAGAGACTCCATAGAGATTGGATTACAGCTAAGCAATGAGAGGGTTGAGAGCTCGGCATTCTATAATGACGTTCTGGACATGTGTGTGGCTGAAATAAGGGTAGTAATACTGATAGACACATCTCAGGAATCAGAGGCCTGGCAAACACACAAGTAAATAGGAATGCATACACACGTATACACCACAGGAAGTTGGTGGCACCTTAACTGGGGAGGACAGGTTCGTGGTAATGGCTGGAGAGGAATGAGTGGAATGCCATTCCATTCGCACCGTTCCAGCCATTATTATGAGGCGTCCTCCTCTCAGCAGCCTCCACTGGTATACACATGCAAACATATGCACACGCACACACACACACACGCACAAACTTGAATCCATTGCCTTTTTCCATATTCCACAGAGCTGAGTCCACTTTCATGTATAATTTAATTAGCTAACCGTGTATCTCCTCCTTCTCTCTGGTAAAGCCCTGTTAAACTCGGACGCATCTTTTCATGGCCCACCGATAAAATATAGATCCAAGCCTTAATATTTCATGGCTCCTTGATCTGTGCGTACGGGCCAAAGTGCATCCAAACCTCCAGGTTTATTTTTACCCAGTTATAAAACAACAAGGCCCATTGGGAGAGGGGGTGAGGGGGGAGAGAGGAAGGAGAGAGAGTTAGAGAGAGAAAGAGAGAGAACTATAACTAACAGCTCATGACACAGATGTGGCTCAAAAGTGCACCTAAACTAATATACTTCCTAGCGCCATAATGTACACTCGCTACAGGCAACACATATAAACTAACATCCCGCCTTGCGTTCTCCTCATTACGAGTTCAGTTCTGTCCATAAACAAAGTTAATTAGCCGACATCTGATGCGAGAAAATCATTCATCAGACACACTTATTAAGCAGAGATCATAGAGAGAAAATCCACAACAGTCTGCATGTCAAAAGGGATCAACACGCCGCTGGCCTGGATCGTAAATGTAAATCTAACTCCATCAATCCCGCAATTACCTTCTTAGTGAAATATGCGGCAGTTCGTCGAAGAATCTGTCATTTCCGGGGTCGTTTTTCCAATGATAGACGTTGCTGTCAGAATAGTCTGGGCCCTTATCACTATGTGAGACGGTGGGTATACAGTTAGCTGTCTGTCTATTCATGCACACACCAGATGCTGAAGCACAAACAACAGCAGCTGAGACAACTTGTTGATGGATAAGGTAAAAGTGTGTGTGTGTGTGTGTGTGTGTGTGTGTGTGTGTGTGTGTGTGTGTGTGTGTGTGTGTGTGTGTGTGTGTGTGTGTGTGTGTGTGTGTGTGTGTGTGTGTGTATGGGGATGGGTGACACATGGATACATGTGTATAGATGTATGTGGGAATGTACTAAATATGTATTGCGTGGGAGTTTGTGAATGTCAGTGAGTACGTGTTGATAAATGGTGACAGGTACCCGTGATGTGTGTGGGCGTGCATGCGTGTGTGAGTGTGTGTGTTTCTGCATTTGTGTGTGTATGCCGTAGGCCTACATAAATGGAGGCTAGCAGATGTGTGTGTGTGTGTGTGTGTGTGTGTGGGTGTGTGTGTGGGTGTGTGTGTGTGTGTGTGTGTAATGTTTATGGATGGCTGTTGATAACTACTTTGTGCCTCTTGAGTACACAGTACAGTGTGTGGATGTGTGTGAACAGCACTGGAGTATTTACCTATCCAGCCAAGCGAGAGTTGATGTCAAAGAGGGAGGGAGGGAGGGTAGATAAACTGAATGTGTGCATCCCTAAGCCATCTCCCTCTTGTCTTTTCTGCCTCTCTGATCATTTCCCTCTCTGCTCTCTCCTCCTTTCCCCCTATCCTCCTGTCACTGTGTCGCTCCACCCCTCACTTCTTCTTCCTCTCTACCTCTCTACCCCCCCCCCCCCCCCCCCCCTCCATCTCCCTCCATCTGGATCTCATGGCACCAGATCCACTGGGACTGCGTGCTAACATCTGTAGTCTTTAAGCACTGACACCCATTGCCACGCTATTACCATTCACTGACATGGACCAGTCAGCCATATACAGTCTGGTAGCCTGCCAACGAGGGTTTGTGTGTGTGTGTGTGGGGGTATTCATGTTGGTGTGGGTGCATGCGTGTAGCCCCCATAACCTCAACACTGACAACATGTTGGTTCACTCACTACAGCTACAGACCTCTAGTTTTTAAAGGGACAGTTCACCGAATTTTTCACATTCAGTCAAATCCCCAAACTATCCCTTTAATGTTTTAGGGTTTGCATGTTCAGACTCCATTCCCAGGGTGAAAACCAGAAACACTGTTTAGACTCCATTCCCAGGGTGAAAACCAGAAACACTGTTTTCGCATTTCAACCAAAAAGAATCAAAGTGTTTCTTCCAATGAACAGTAATTACAAAAACGTCCGTCAAATCAGGAAGAGAAAAGATCGGACACAATGTGTTCCTAAGTATTAGTATTAGTTAGTGGGAGAGAGTGGAGGGAACAAACACAAGATGAATAGGAACACTTTTTGATTTTTTTCCCCCTCCACTCCAAAATGCTCAATTGATGAGTAGCGCTTTAACTGCTGTTAGCATCTCTCTCACATCTTTTGTTAATTTCTCCACTTATGTTAATTGCACTCACTCACCCTAAAATAGCCTCTGACAGAACCAAATCTGAGCACTGACTCTGTGAGTTTGAACGGGGTAGGAAAAAGGAGCAGCCATTTTATCTCCCCCTCTCTCTGGCTCTTTAATGAGCTCTGGGCTACGGCTGCTTTAACCCTGACAAAACCGAGCCAAGTAGCGAAAGATTTCTGTCTCAGTCTCGACGAAACCCTATCCCCTATAAGTAAGCACTCTTTTAGACAGCTCGGTCAGCCTTCCGACAGGCTCGGTTTCGACTGGCGTACTGTTTCTCACGCATGCTCTTGCTTGCCTTGCTCTGAGGCAACTTTACGGTGTGAGTCAGCACGTGACAGGACCCTGGCTCAATCATGGTTAGATTACACAACAGCCCAGATGCGTGGCAGTCAATGTTACTTAGAGCAGAAAAGGGATGACTTGTTCCCCTTTATGTTGGATCAGGAAGGAGTACCATCAAACATCTATGCTAGAACATGGAGGGGTTATTTTTCCCTCAATGTGGACAGTGGTCGTCAGACCCGTGTGGTGTCAATCACCGTTACAACCCTGAGAGATGAGTGTCAGTCAACGTCATTTAGAAAGTGGAAAGGCTGTTTTTGCCCAGAATGTCAGAACATTAACAGAAACGTTTTTGCCCGGCAAGGCGCTGCGGTGGTGAACTCACCTCTTCCTGTGCTGTAATGCTGTAACTTGTCGCTGTACACCGCTTCCTTGGTGTACACCCGTTTCCTGAACGAGAGATAGAGATAGAAATGTTCAGTCAAGACAGGATAAAAGGTGGAGCAAAGAGGAATCATTACATCTGTCTCGGAGTCTCACTAACTGATGGCTGAAAGCAACCCGGTCTGAAATTGAATCAGTGGCTAAGGGTTAGCGGTAGCTCCACCGCCCCAATTGAAGTCTGATGAGAATGAGCTGGTTTTTAATTAGAGATGTGCTAGCATGTCTGTAGCTTTTCATCCGTTTTCCTCCATCTCTCCTCTGCTCCCTCCGTCATCAAAGACCCTGTCGTGTCTGATGGTCGCTTTGCTACTGGTGACACATGGCGCTGCTGCAAATTCTAAATTCAACTTTAACTTTTCTAAAGACAGAGGAAAGGGGAAAGGTAGCGATGTGTTGTAACAAACTGTCTAGAATTAAATTGGATTCAGTCAGTTAACTCAGATCAATGCAGCGTGAACTCTTTGTAGCACTGTAAAATTGATCATTAATAGAGAAGCATATTAATAATACAGATATGGAACTTAGGTTTAATTTAAACATAGTTTACCTCCTGCTGGCTGTGTGTGTGTGTGTGTGTGTGTGTGTGTGTGTGTGTGTGTGTGTGTGTGTGTGTGTGTGTGTGTGTGTGTGTGTGTGTGTGTGTGTGTGTGTGTGTGACATAGCTGGTGGACCTATTGTAATGTCTGTGTGAATAGCCTTTGTTGGTGATGCGGTGTGGTGGTAGGTGAGACAGACCTGTTGGTGTGTGTGTGTGTGTGAGAGGCACAACTTTTTGGTCTAACATAAACACAGTCAAGATGGTCATGTCGACTGTACAGTACCTGCTGCAGACGATGGAGATGGCCACTAGAGAGACGATGAACACCACTCCTGCTGCAGCTGACCCTGCGATTAGAGGAAGCTGCTCTCTCAACTCTGACTTATAGTCATCTACAGAGACAGAGAGAGGGCAGGGGAGAAAGAAAGAGAGACAGACAGAGAGAGAGAGAGAGAAGAGAGAGAGAGAAACAGAGAGAGGGGGAGGGTATAGTGTAAAGACAGGCAGAGAAGAGTGTGAAAGGAGGACAGAGAGAAGAGGAGAAGGTGGTGTGAGCGGTATGGAGAGAATGTAAAGGTAAAGGTGCGGGAACAGAAAGAACAGCATGGTTAGTCCAGGAAGACCTGAGTATAGAGAGAACAAATACACTCCTCTACGTATTTATTTGGACAGTGGAGCTAATGACACAATACAGTATTTACCATTCATTTCTATTGGGCACAACACAACCCGAAACACAACCATAACAAACTGCAAATGCATCCCACAAGTTTGGAGAGTCACAAGCTGGATGTAGTCATTGCGTGCTAGTAAAATGAGACCAAATACTACACTTTTGACTATACTGTAAGTAAATTTGTCCAAATACTTATGACACCTTCAAATGGGTCGGCAGGGTAGCCTAGTGGTTAGAGCGTTGGACTTGTAACCGAAAGGTTAGCTGACAAGGTGACAAGGTACACATCTGTCGTTCTGCCCCTGAACAGGCAGTTAACCCACTGTTCCTAGGCCGTCATTGAAAATAAGAATTTGTTCTTAACTGACTTGCCTAGTTAAATAAAGGGGGACTAGATACATAAAGTGCTTTCATTTCCAAACAGTAAAACAGATATGTATGAAATTACATACATAATAAAAGGTGACATTCTGTATATAGACGAGTTAGCTGGCAATGTCATGAAAACAATGCATGCACGTCGATGAGGCAGAAGTCAGTGTTCTTATGATTTTGTACAGTCAGATAGCTAGCAACAATGACAAGAAGCCGTGTGGGGAACCATCGGTGGCTTGTTTCAGCTTGTTGTATCTTGTTATTGATACCACGTCTTGTTTTGAGGTGTTTTGATTCTTCTCATGTCTATGCTAATATGGCTCAAATTCACTAGCGAGCTTACCAACAACTCTAACAATGTATTTGAGAGACAAAAAGTGCTCATTGTGCAAATATATTTATGTTTTCAAAAAAGATTTGAAGAGGAAATATAGTTTACAAGTTGTCAACTACATGTTGTCAAAACTGCCTGTTTTGCTCCACCGTTGCACACGCAACGCAACACTTTACTGCTAAACAACCCACCCGTCTATAGAACCAAATGAAACGTTTTAGCTTCGCTGTCCAAGCAAATACAGAGGGGAGTATAGGTGCCTCAGCTCTGAGATGTTGAGTTATATGTAGAGTTAAGCCGTGCTGACTGTCACCTGTACATTTCCATAGGAGAGACCAATGGAGCGAGCTCAAGTGAGAGAGAGGGAGCTGTGAGAGAGGTAGAGAGAGGGAGAATGATCGATAGAGAGAGTGTTTCTGTAGCCATTCCTAATCCCTCCGGTCACAGTCTGACAGACATAAAAGGCCACCTTGGAATTTCTAACGGGGATGTTCAGACACAAGCTCCTGTTAGACAGTCAGATATACAGCTAAACGTTAGCGGCCGAAAGGAGGAAGAATGGCACAGGAGTTCAGAGGGTAGCCCAAAGAACTTCTAAAGGCACACTAAACTGCCTCAGTCTTATATCGTGTCTTTGTGTGGCTGTTTTAGGGCCTTAGGGCTACTCTAGTGGTGTTTCTTGAGCAAGATTTAGCATGCTGCGGGCAAACTGAAATTCGCTTTACAGCAATGGGACAAAAGGAGAAGTAAGGAGAAGTCTTTAGAGCGGTGATATAGTATCTGAAATATCTATAAAATAAGAAACTAAAAGTACACTTGATAATGTGAATTATAGGCCTACTCTTTTGTTAGCTGTAAAGACAGTGTGCTATTTCTCTGTGCAGCTGTATTCAGGTGCTGTGCTGCTGACGGAGTCTCCTAAACTCGGACAGGTGAAAATTATGATTGGCTTGAGCAGAAATCAACTGTCTGAGTGCTAGCTAACAGTAAATAACAGCACATTACAATCAGTCATGTAGGGCTGGGCGATATGGTCATATTTTTTTTGACTTATGGGCAATTCATGATTTGCAGTACGAGTCAAAAGTTTGGACACACCTACTCATTCAAGGGTTTTTTGTTTATTTTTACTATTTTCTATAATGTAGAATAATAGTGAAGACATCAAAACTATAAAAAAGCACATAACACATATTTAGTAACCAAAAAAGTGTTAACAAATCAAAACATATTTTATATTTGAGATTCTTCAAAGTAGCCACCCTTTGCCTTGAGGACAGATTTGCACACTCTTGGCATTCTCTCAACCAGCATCATGAGGAACATTTTTCCAGTGGTCTTTCCCTTCACTCTGTTGTCCAACTCATCCCAAACCATCTCAACTGGGTTGAGGTCGGGTGATTGTGGAGGCCAGGTCATCTGATGCAGCACTCCATCACTTTCCTTCTTGGTCAAATAGCCCTTACACAGCCTGAAGGTGTGTTTTGAGTCATTGTCCTGTTGAAAAACAAATGATAGTCCTACTAAACGCAAACAAGATAGGATGGCGTATCGCTGCAGAATAATGTGGTAACCATGCTGATTAAGTGTGCCTTGAATTCTAAATAAATCACAGACAGTCTCACCCCCACACCATCACACCTCCTCCTCCATGCTTCACGGAGGGAACCACACATGCGGAGATAATCTGTTCACCTACTCTGAGTCTCACAAAGACACAGCGATGGGAACCAAAAATCTCAAATTTGGACTCATCAGACCAAATGACAGATTTCCACCGGTCTAATGTCCATTGCTCGTGTTTCTTGGCCCAAGCAAGTCTCTTCTTCTTCTTAGTGTCCAATAGTAGTGGTTTCTTTGCAGCAATCCGACCATGAAGGCCTGGTTCACGCAGTCTCCTCTGAACAGTTGATGTTGACATGTCTGTTACTTGAACTCTGTGAAGCATTTATTTGGGCTGCAATCTGAGGTGTAGTTAACTCTATTAAACTTATCCTCTGCAGTAGAGGTAACTCTGGTTCCACAAAAACCACAAATTAACTTTTCCTGTGGCGATCCTCCTGAGAGGCAGTTTCATCATAGCGCTTGATAGTTTCAAAGTTCTTGAAATTTTCCCAGATTGACTGACCTTCATGTCTTAAAGTAATGATGGACTTTTGTTTCTCTTTGCTTATTTGAGCTGTTCTTGCCATAATAAGGACTTGGTATTTTACCAAATAGGGCTATCTTCTGTATACCACCCCTACCTTGTCACAACACATCTGATTGGCTCAAACACATTAAGAAGGAAAGAAATTTCACAAATGAACTTTTAACAAGGCACACCTGTTAATTGAAATGCATTCCAGGTGACTACCTCGTGAAGCTGGTTGAGAGAATGCCAAAGAGTGTGCAAAGCTGTCATCAAGGCAAAGGGTGGCAAAGAATCTCAAATATAATACATTTTGTTTTGTTACATTTTTTTGGTTACTACATGATTCCATATGTGTTTTTTCATAGTTTTGATGTCTTCACTATTATTCTACAATGTAGAAAATAGTACAAATAAAGAAAAGCCCTGGAATGAGTAGGTGTGTCCAAATTTTTACCTGGTCCTGTATATCTCAATAAGCATTGTTGTACATTTAAAGGTCAGATCCACTGCATTTCAAACAGTCAGCAATAATCAAATGAATTCAGGGCTTGTGAAGTTATACCTAGGCCTTCCACAACCATAAGACCCACTAATAATTTAATTATTTTATCAAAAGTCTGTCTCTAACAGGTTTTCAGGTCTGTCTATGAAAATGCCCTTTTTTTGTTACAAATGTAACTAGAACCATGCATAAATCACATTCACTAATAATGACTCACTTTTTGTAGCTACAGGTCTCATCAACAATCTCTCAAGCCCACGTGCTAGTGATTAGCCAACAAATCTTTATATTTCAAGTTTAGCCAACCCTGGATCTATTTTCTAGCTAAGGTTGAACAGTTGAATTGTTATGAACACACCCTTCTGTCCATATTCAACAGTTTGAAATGGCGGAGACGTGCATCTCGTCATTATATGTGACCGATCGCCTTGATTCAGTCTTATGTAGAAAAATGTGAAATTATGTTTTTTACATTGGATAAAAGTAGAGACACAGAGCTGCAAAATGGTATATCATACACTGCAGTTGAGGAACAATGGGAAAGTAATTCTGCTTTGAAAGTTGATAAACTTGTAACCTCACTTTTGAGAAAATGCACCTGTCAATCAAATAACTGAGTGAGTGGGGTGATGGTGGGGGGTGAGGAGACAACTGTGGGAGGCATGTGACAATGTGATGACAGACAGATATGAGGGATTGTCGACTGTGAGAGGAGGGGGAGAGAAGAGGAAAAAGAAAAGATTCAGAGAGAAGGATGGAGGAGGGCAGGAGGTAGTGAAGAAGGTGATGAGACAAGTGGAGGGTGGGGTGAGACAAGTGGAGGGTGGGGTTGACACGGGTGAGAGGAGGTGGGGCAGGGGGACGTGGGGAGGAGAGGGGAGGCAGACACTACAGAGGGTAAGGGATTTAGGGGATGGGTCTACCAGGCTGACAGGTGTATAATCAGCAAGCTCTGTCTCACTTCAATATCCGATGTATGTCTATAAATGTCTAACATCAAAGGTTACGTTTAGACATTAATTTAAAATGGTTAAGATAAGGGTTAAGGTTTGGGATAGGGTTAAAACAAAAACAAAAAAAGTTCTGCGATTGAACATGCGACCCTCGGAGCAGGAGCTTGCGGCTTACTCCCTTCCACAACGCTCTAGCAAACCGCAAGCCTTCTTGATGGTAATAGCCTTCATCGTTGCTCCTGGTGGCTTTTTTAGTGGCTGGGGTCCTGGGTACCTGGACGGATGTCGAATTTAGCCTTGGATCTTGAGCGACCTGGCTGGTACACTATATATACAAGAAGTATGTGGACACCCCTTCAATTGAGTGGATTAGGCTATTTCAGCCAGACCTGTTGTTGACAGGTGTATAAAATGGAGCACACAGCCATGTAATCTCCATAGACAAACATTGGCAGTAGAATGGCCTTGCTGAAGGGCTCAGTGACTTTCAACGTGGCACCGACATAGGATGCCACCTTTCCAACAAATTCAGTTTGTCAAATTTCTGCCCTGCTTGAGCTTCCCCGGTCAACTGTAAGTGCTGTTATTGTGAAGTGGAAACGTCTAGGAGCAACAACGGCTCAGCCACGAAGTGGTAGGCCACACAAGCTGACAGAACGGAACCACCAAGTGCTGAAGCACGTAGTAAAAATATTCTGTCCTCGGTTGCAACACTCACTACCGAGTTCCAAACTGCCTCTGGAAGCAGTGTCAGCACAAGAACTGTTCATCGAGAGCTTCATGAAATGGGTTTCCATGGCCGAGCAGCTGCACACAAGCCTAAGATCACCATTCTCTATGCCAAGCATTGGCTGGAGTGGTGTATTGGCTGGAGTGACTCTGGAGCAGTGGAAATGCGTTCTCTGGAGTGATGAAACATGCTTTACTATCTTACAATCCGACTGACAAATCTAGGTTTGGCGGATGCCAGGAGAACGCTACCTGCCCCAATGGAAAGTGTCAACTGTAAAGTTTGTCAGAGGAGGAATAATGGTTTGGGACTGTTTTCCTGATTTTGGCTAGGCCCCTTAGTTCTAGTGAAGGGAAATCTTAACACTACAGCATACAATGACATTCTAGATGATTCTGTGCTTCCAACTTTGTGGCAACAGTTTGAGGATGGACCTTTCCTGTTTTAGCATGACAATGCCCCTGTGCACAAAGCGAGATCCATACATAAATGGTTTGTGGAGATCGGTGTGGAAGAACTTGACTCTCCTGCACAGAGCCCTGACCTCAACCCCATCGAACACCTTTGGGATGAATTGGAACGCCGACTGCCCAACATCAGTGCCCAACCTCACTAATGCTTTTCTGGCTGAATGGAAGCAATGTTCCAACATCTAGTGGAAAGCCTTCCCAGAAGAGTGGAGGTTGTTATAGCATGAAAGGGGGGACCAACTCCAGATTAATGCCCATGATTTTGGAATGAGATGTTCGACGAGCAGGTGTCCACAAACCTTTGGTCATGTAGTGTATTAGAGTTTGTGTCAAGACTACTAAATCTGCTCCCGCAGACTAGAACAACACCTGCACTTATCCACCTCTGGACTATGACAGGGAGGAAGGGCTATGGGGAGGGACGGAGGGAGAGAGGGAGGAAAGGACGGAGGATTAGGGGGAGTTGTGGCATTTGTGATGTCAAGCGGAGATTTGCCCTTCGATGTGAATCATAGATAGATAAGAAGGTATGTTTAGTGTTTTACCTCCCCAGTGGTTAGGGTTAGGATTCTGAGAAGTTAAACTGATCCTAGGCCTGTGCCTAAAAGGGCATCTTCTATCCGGAGCATGTAGAGTGTTGTAAATCATCTGGCAGCATATTGCAGAAGAAAGAAGACAGGAGATGTGGCGTACACCCACACACAAACACCTGGACACATGCTCTCATACTGTCACCCCCCCCCCCCCCCCCCCACTGCGTGCCAGTGTAGCAGGTGTTGCGCCCCCCTGAAAATCCAACCCCGGGTGGCAAATAATTAATCACATCAGCCACTAATCACAGCTAAGCATTCTGGGATAGCTCGTCAGCAACATACGGGCTCAATGAAGAACCAATTAGCGAAGCAGTCTGGATCAAGCAGTTACACACAGGAAAAGACAAATGCTCAAAACCACCATTCTTAACTCCAATATATTATTCTTAACAATCTCTTACACGATCGTTAAGACTGTGGGTTTAGAAATACAATGTTCATCAAACATCCATAAACATGTTGTCACACAGCGATTAACAATTATATGATCCGATATCAAATTCCCAATCCTTCTTCCTCTCTGCTCTATATCTCCTATTCTATGTGTCTCTCTCTTTCTCTCTTACAGTTTCTCTCTCTCTCTCTCAAACACACAGACACGCACACAAACACACACACAAACGAACACACACAGTTACCCACCACCATCCACCATCTTCCCTCGCCTCCCCTCCTCCCCTTGGTCCTTACCATCTGTGAGGGTTTGGAAGCACATCTTGCCGCTGTATTTGCCAAAGCCAGCTACGGTCCTGGCCCGCACCTGCACGACGTAGACCATGCCCGCCCGGAGGCCCTCCACCCTGGCTGTGTTGGTCTCGCTGCGCACCATGGTGGAGTTGATCTCTGAATGGTCCTGGAGGAACAGAGGAGAAGGGGATACCAGGTTAATGTTCCAGAGAGATAGAGCAGGTCATGTGTATAATCCAGGACTGGACACAGTGGGGGAGAGATAGAGAGGAAGAGACCAGGGGCCGTATGTCTCATGCAATGGCTTCATTAACCAGGAAATCTGGACCGTATGTACTGTATCAACCGTCAGAGTAGGAGTGCTGATTTAGGATCAGTGTTGCTTTATAGGTCAAAATTAATAAGATCACATGGACAGGAATGTCCTGATCCTAGATCAACACTCCTGAGATGCTTGATACAGTACATACGGACCAACATGAACCTTTAAGGAAACCATTGTATCACCAAGGAGGCAGGTATCATAACACATCCAAAACCATTTGGCAGATTCCTCACTATCATGTGTGTCTCCCCTATGCTGCAGCAGTAATCAGCAACCAGTAGTGAGCGACATTGGCTGCCTTTCCTACAACAGAGGTAACACCAGAATTATTTTTTAATGTATTTTTTATTTAGCGCACAACCTGGACAGAAAGGAAAGAGAATTGAAATTCAGAGAAACCATTACTTTCACATGGTTAGTCAGAGTAACAAAAAGCAGAAAGGTTGACTGAAGGGGAATACAGTATGTGCCTTCACTCTCCTTGTCCATAGAAACCTAAAGTTCAGATGAGTCATATGCCATTTTGATGCTGTAACAAGTCTACTCTAGTGTTCTCTAGCTGTTGTGGTTCTCTTTCTATGAGCGACTGGTTAGTTTGTTATTACGCCGCCCTTGACAGGCTTACATAACTGTTACCACCACAGATGGAAACTTTAGTGCCGAGGTTGAATGACAGTATGCATTGTTAGAGGGAGTGCTTTAGTGCTCATGCACACGCTCACACGCGCACACACACACACACACACACACACATATACACACACATACTGCCCATTAGGCCCATTAGTCTGAGTCACATTGTAAAATTGTTCCTGCTGTATTTACTGCTGGCCTCAGAAGTGTTTAGAAAGAGAGAGAGAGAGAGTGAGTTTAATTAGTAAAGGAAGTGGTGAACATTGGCTCTCTCGTTCTGTGGTGTCTGAAGTGGCTTGCTGCTAATTATGTCAGAGGACTAATTCCGCCCACGGAAAGTGTTTGTTTTCACTTAATGGAACAAAGCAACGCTTACAAGTTCCTTCTTGTAGAGAATTGTTTCATGCGACATTTTCTTGTTCTGTTTGGTTTTGTTTGCATAAGAGAGAGTTCAAAGGATTAAAAAAAAAAAATGTTATGGTCAAAGTTTGGATTAAATGGATCAACAAAAGTGTATAAATCAATCCAATAAGACTTTTTTGACCCGGAAGGCTGTATTTTACCTAACCTAACACAATGGTAAATCTAAGCGCTGACGGAAGTGCTATAGGTCCAGGGGTGTGTCAGAAATATTTTTGCTATTTTCACAGCCTTTATTTTGAGCGCAATAGCTGCGGTAGTGCGAAAGGGTTTTGATGAATAAACACGTTTTAGGTGTGACGAGGCCAGTCACTGGTTCTGTAGTTTATTGATGGTCTTTGCGTTGTCCAATCCGGCTGGGAGCGAGGAATATTCTCATCCTAGTCCATTGTGGATTGATACTACAGTTTGTTAAATAGCATAGGCTATAGTAACGAGTGATGGCAACAGAAAAATAAAAAAATCCAGTGTTTGCTCAATATGTTTGGAGTGTTGACAGTCAACATTGTAATTGGCTTCAACTAGTATAGGTCTTTACGGAATCGCACTTCTCCTCAAATATAAAATACTAGGCTCCTGTTAGTTCTACTGTACGTATGAAGCACATTCTCAGTTAGCAAGATATAGCCTAGGCCTACCGTTGATATGGCATTATAGGAGTGAAAAATGTGAATAGCCTATGTTTAGAAGAGCGCGTCTTTGGTAACCGGACAAGAAGCGCTCTTTGGAAATGGGAATGGATACTGCAGGTTGGCCTATGTGACTTGTGAATAATGCAAAAGCATGTCGGCAAAAGCCTCATAAGTACACCATTTAGAAACCTTGTATGGAGGCTCCTGGCAAATAATTGGCCACGATGAGAAAGACACCAGACGCATTGCTGTTGAACCAGCTTTCGTTGTAGTAGGGCAGCCTCCTATAAAGGCTTCTTTTTTAATCAAACAAAACGGAAAACAAGCAATTGTTACAGGAAAATAACTTAAACATTTTACTGCTGCCAAACTTGATATTTTAATAAACGTTTGGTGATTAACATTCATTTCAAAGAGGTCTCACGAGCCAAACCCTTTATCAATAGTCTTGACTACTTGGCGAATGCATTGGGCATGACAAAAAAAATTGCCTTCATTGAAAGGAGGGGAGTCTACACTTGGTTTTTAATCAAACGAAACAAGATTTTTTGGGGGATGTTTCTAAATACAAGGTTTATGGGCACTAAAAGCACATCTCTCTTGTTCATTGTGCATGTGGGCACTGTGCATCACTGCTGGATAGGCTGCGCTTCTGTTGCTATAATCTACGCTAAGCTAAGACCAGCTTTCCGTTGGTCTTAAATACCCCCACCAGTGCATACTAAAGGTTTTTAAGGACACACCTCAGATACTGCCACCTGTCCCACCTCAGCAGAAGTGAGCTCACACATCAACAACAACAAGATACACAACCAATTATAGCCAGAGCAAGTAGAGCTAAAATCTAACGAAGGAACATTAGATAAACCCTCTCAAACATTGTCAGCTAGTTGGCCGTCAAAATTGTACTGATAAATAATCGGGAATTGTAGCCTACTCGTCTCCAAGCACCCAAGCTAACTGGCTAAAGTTGGATAGCTTGCTAACTAGCTACTTCCAGGCACAAATGAGAGAACACCTGGTTAGGCTGTTTACATGTTATCTAAAGTGTTCCTGACTAATTATTACCTTTTTGCCTATGTTTACTGACACCGGTCAAATTCAGCAGGTGTTGCAAAATTCATCAGTTGTTCTGCACTCTGGCAAACTCAGATGAGGTTGCTCTGAAATCAGAGTAGATCGGCAGAGTGAATTTGAGAACGCAAGAGATATGCTAACAGTATAACAGTCGTTCATCTCTAGCTGTGTATAGCCACCGAAAAACGATATGAGGGGAAATAGTCAGTCACTTATCCACTCCGTTTTGTCCAGAATATTGAGTCACTGAAACAGTGCATCCCGAATGGAGGCAGCAAACAATGTACCAGGACAGCTGTGATTTACAACATGATAGCAATATTTTTTGGACTCCCAAGAAATGTATTGGTGAGTTATATTAAACATGCATTGAACTGCATCCATCTATTCTGCCGACAATGCCTTAGTGTACATCATGGAACGTTGAGTCAAATATAACCTATTTTTAAAACCTCTTATGAAGTAGATTTTGTAGCACGAACTGGGAATTTGATCTTTTTTATATTATGATTGTCTGTTTGTTTCATAACTGCAAAGTAGTTAAAACACTGTCAGTTCCACTTTAAACTGCAGGTCGCTGGTTACCTTGTGTGCTGAACATGACATGTGTTTTGCAATGTGAAGTAATAGTTGTACAAGCTTAATTGTTCTGTTTTTGTATTCTTATGATTGGGACCTACTGGCTTATTATGTCTGAGTGAATGTGCTGCTTGTCCTTCAACATTATGCTGTGTGTGACCTCTGTCTTTCTATCGGCCCTATGCAGGGGTGTAGTGGTGCTTTAACATCGTGCGGTGTATGACCGCTGTCATTCTATCGGACCTATGCAGGGGTGTAGTGGTGCCTGGAGAAGTGGGCATAGTCTCATTTTGCCAAAAAGTGACCCAATGGCCCACCCAGTGAAGGAGAGGCACCCTTTGTGAAAAATTCTATGTTTTCCTGTAGATTTTTCAGATTTTCACGTTCAAAATCATAATCTTTTTTTATAGAAAAAATACAAAAATTTGATGGTCTAAGTCCACAACAATGCTTAATCCACATCAACCTGATCGGGGGGCCTCTCAGGGCCTGGCTCCACAGTGGGTGGGCCTGTGTCCACCCAGGCCCATCCATGTCTATGCCCCTGATGCACACAGGGCATGATAACAATTGTGCATCACAAATAGCTTACTGACCAACAGACTGAACTTTTTCAATACCTGGTTTGTTGACTTAGTTAGCATTTACTGGTAGATATCATAAGTTGAAACATCTTTCCTACCCTACCGGCTACGGATGTCATAATTCTGTGAGCTGCTCCATGCCAAAACCAGCTGAGAGCTGCTCCATGCCAAAACCAGCTGAGAGCTGCACACTCTTGCTGCCTGCTGATGATATTCCACTGAAACCAGGCTGTGTGCGGCGCGCAGGTGAATATATTTCACATGCTTTGTGATTGTGTAGTCTACTTTGTGCATTATTTCTCTATTGTACTACATCATTGATAAGTCGTATACCTCCACTACACTACTTTGATACACATCAGTAGGGATTAAGAAGTCAGTATACACAATGCCCACTGAAGAAAAAGTGGGTACACGGTTTATACCTGCGTATACCCTCCACTACACCACTGGCCCTTTGTGTTTTACAATAAGTGCACTCTCCTACGTTAGTGCACCGGTATTACGGCTGCTGTCCTTTCACATTCATGAACCTGTCACACACTCAAGGCCTAGGTCCAAAAGGTTCGCCACTGCAGCAAACATGTCTATAATAGATATAAAGGCTGTTAACTTTTTATGGCTGCAGGGGCAGTATTGAGTAGCTCTGTTTAATATGCCCATTTCAAACGGCCTCGTACTCAATTCTTGCTCGTACAATATGCATATTATTGTTATTATTGGATAGAAAACACTCTCTAGTTTCTATAGCCGTTTGAATTATGTCTCTGAGTGGAACAGAACTCATTCTACAGCACTTTTCCTGATATGGAGTGAGATTTCAGAAATGTTGGCCTCTGGTCCCAGGTCAGTTTTAAAGTCCCTGTAAATCCTATGAGGATACAAACACTGCCCACGCCTTCCTCTAGATGTCAGTAAGAGGTGACCATTTGAATGGAGTCGATTGCGCAATCAGGGCCTGTATAAAACGCCAAAGACCGGATGTACCGTTCTTTTCCTGCTGCGCCTGACGCACGATGGACGTTGGACCTGCTCTCTTTCCAAGCTTGGGTTTAGCCAGTAATATTTCGCCGGTCATGTTTTTACTCGTTATAGGTGTTAAAGACATCATAAGGTAGTTAATTTAAACCGTTTTATAGCAATTTATATCCGTTTAGTGCGATTTTGAGGCAATTCTTAGTGATGCACTTTGAAGCTTTGGGCACGTTTCCAGTACCGGTCGAACGTTAGTGGGCATTTCGACGGACAAGAGGACATCTTTCGACCAAAAGAAGATTAGACCCAAGAAAGGATACATTGCCCAAGATTCTGATGGAAGATCACCTCATAGTAAGAAATATTTAAGATGATAAATCGTTGTTCTGTCGAAAAATTTTAAACGCATATTCCGCCATTTTCTTTGGTATAGCTTCGCTTGGCGAACCCTGTATTGCACAGTAAGGATAATTTTAGAAATGTAATTCAGCGATTGCATTAAGAACTAATTTGTCTTTCGATAGCTGTCCAACTTATATTTTTTTAGTCAAGTTTATGAATAGTTAATCATGAGACAAGATCACTGTCAAATATGGCGCCCGACATTTTCAGGCTAGTTTTGCTAGTTTTGTCATTGTATAACCACGTTTTTTTGTGGCTAAATATGCACATTTTCGAACAAACTCTATATGTATGTTGTAATATGATGTTACAGGAGTGTCATCGGAAGAATTCTGAGAAGGTTAGTGAAAAAATTAATATATTTTGGCGATGATTACGTTATCGCTCTCTTTGGCTAGAATCAATGCTCTGGTAACGTTTGCACATGTGGTATGCTAATATAACGATTTATTGTGTTTTCGCTGTAAAACACTTAGAGATATTCATGTTTCAAGAAAGTTGTGTATATATTTGGCCTGGCGAAGCGGTTTTATGTGCTGACTGAGTGGAAGCTTATAATGATGAGGAAATTAGGAGACCAAGTACAAATGTATCCAACACCAAGAACAAGACACTCAATATGAGACTGGTCTCGAGTACTACAACACTGCTCAACACTGAGCAAAATCTTAAAACATACAAAGTACAAGTCAAAAGTTTGGACACACCTACTCATTCAACGTTTTTTCTTTATTTTGACTATTTTCTACATTGTAGAATAAGAGTGAAGACATCAAAACTATCAAATAACACCATATGGAATTATGTGGTAAGCAAAAAAGTGTGAAACAAATTCTTCAAAGTAGCCACCCTTTGCCTTGATGACAGCTTTGCACACTCTTGGCATTATCTCAAATCAAATCAGATCAAAGTTTATTTGCCACGTGCGCCGAATACAACAGGTGTAGACCTTACAGTGAAATGCTTACTTACAGGCCAACCAATAGTGCAAAAAAGGTATTAGGTGAACAACAGGTAGGTAAAGAAATAAAACAACAGTCAAAAGACAGGCTATATACAGTAGCGAGGCTAGAAAAGTAGCGAGGCTACATGCAGACACCGGTTAGTCAGGCTGATTGAGGTAGTATGTACATGTAGATATGGTTAAAGTGACTATGCATATATGATGAACAGAGAGTAGCAGTAGCGTAAAAGAGGGGTTGGTGGGTGATGTGTGGGACACAATGCAGATAGCCCGGTTAGCCAATGTGCGGGAGCACTGGTTGGTCGGCCCAAATGAGGTAGTATGTACATGAATGTATAGTTAAAGTGACTATGCATATATGATAAACAGAGAGTAGCAGCAGTGTAAAAAGACGGGTTGGGAGTGGGCACACAATGCAAATAGTCCGGGTAGCCATTTGATTACCTGTTCCTGAGTCTTATGGCTCGGGGTTAAAAATGTTGAGAAGCCTTTTTGTCCTAGACTTGGCTCTACGGTACCGCTTGCCATGTGGTAGTAGAGAGAACAGTCTATGACTGGGGTGGCTGGGGTCTTTGACAATTTTTAGGGCCTTCCTCTGACACCGCCTGGTGTAGAGGTCCTAGATGGCAGGCAGCTTAGCCCCAGTGATGTACCTGGAATGCATTTCAATTAACAGGTGTGCCTTGTTAAAAGTTCATTTGTGGAATTTCTTTCCTTCTAAATGCGTTTGAGTCAATCACTTGTGTTGTGACAAGGTAGGGGCGGTGTACAGAAGATAGCCCTATTTGGTAAAAGACCAAGTCCATATTATGGCAAGAACAGTTCAAATAAGCAAAGAGAAATTACAGTCCATCATTACTTTGATCTTCATGTCTTAGTCAATCTGAAAAATGTCAGGAACTTTGAAAGTTTCTTCAAGTGCAGTTGCAAAAACCATCAAGCACTATGATGAAACTGGCTCTCAATGAGGACCGCCACAGGAAAGGAAGAACCAGAGTTACCTCTGATGCAGAGGATAAGTTCATTAGAGTTACCAGCCTCAGAAATTGCAGCCCAAATAAATGCTTCACAGAGTTCAAGTAACAGACACATCTCAACATCAACTGTTCAGAGGAGACTCAGGCCTTCATGGTTGAAGTGCAGCAAAGAAACCACTACTAAAGGACACCAATAATAAGAAGAGACTTGCTTGCGCCAAGAAACACAATCAATGGACATTAGACCAGTGGAAATCTGTCCTTTGGTTCCAACCGCCGTGTCTTTGTGAGACAAAGAGGAGGTGAACGGATGATCTCCGCCTGTGTGGTTCCCACCGTGAAGCATGGAGGAGGAGGTGTGATGGTGTTGGGGTGCTTTGTTGGTGACACTGTCTGATTTATTTAAAATTCAAAGCAACTTAACCAGCATGGCTACAACAGCATTCTGCAGCGATACAACAGCATTCTGCAGCGATACGCCATCCCATCTGGTTTGCGCTTAATGGGACTATTATTTGTTTTTCAACAGGACAATGACCCAACACACCCCCAGGCTGTGTAAGGGCTATTTGACCGAGAAGGAGAGTGATGGAGTGCTGCATCAGATGACCTGGCCTCCACAATCACCCGACCTCAACCCAATTGAGATGGTTTGGGATGAGTTGGACCATAGAGCGAAGGAAAAGCAACCAACAAGTGCTCAACATAGGTGGGAACTCCTTCAAGACCGTTGGAAAAGCATTCCAGGTTAAGCTGGTTTAGAGAATGCCAAGAGTGTGCAAAGCTTTCGTCAAGGCAAAGGGTGAAGAATTTGATTAATCTCAAAATATATTTTGATTTGTTTAACACTTTTTTGGTTACTACATGATTTTATATGTGTTATTTGATAGTTTTTATTTCTTCACTAATATTCTACAATGTAGAAAATAGTAAAAATAAAGAAAAACTCTTGAACGAGTGTGTCCAAACTTTTGACTGGTACTGTACATATCAACATTTAATAAGATATAGGAAAGTGAATGATAAAAAAGGAGAAGAGAGCAATGAGAACCACAGAGAAGAGAAGAGAACCGAATAGAGGCAGAGGCCCGTATGCGATCCACACCGACATCGTTACCCAATCAGATCAGTGTAATTAGATCACGGAGGAAGCTCCATCATTGGCCAGATGAGGTAAACACCGCTATGAAATTTGACCGAAACATAATGATCTCTCCAATCACATTAGGCTTTATTAGACACTCACTCCTGTGATGAAGATGAATGTTAGCTTGTGCCCTAATAGGAAAATGCTACTCCTAAATTTAATCTCATAAGAGTAAAGAGACGAAAACAGCATTGGATAATTAGATTTGTGGTATTAATATGTTTATTGGTAATGTACCATGAAGATGAATAGTCACATACATTCCTAGAATTAGCCACAGTGTCTGCATTACCTATTGTATAGTCACACTGTGTAAAAGTGCTATTGCACTTCAATTATGGTGTGATCTAATTTGATAAATGTCCAAAAATAGACAGCTCATGTAAAGGGAAGCCAGGCAACCACATTAGAGTATTGGGACATCACTCTCATATTCATAAGCAAGGCCATGGTTGGTTGAGCATTGACCACCTGCGGTTTGGATTGGCCCCCTCCTGCTGTCAGTCAAACAGAGTCTCCTAGGACCACACACCCCACCCACTGCTTGATTTTGGGAGACGGTTGGGTGAGCAGATTAGAATCATTATCACCTATATTCGCCAAGTACATTTACACATACCCAGAATTTGCCTTAGGCGTAAGGTGCTGCCAGCAATAGACAATATACAAACAGAATACAGACAAGTACTCATGCAGAATACACAAAATCAGAACAGTAACCATAAAATATAAGCGCATAGGCTGATTACAGTGGGAATATGCAATTTACAGAGGGAATATATACACAGTGCCTTCAGATAGTATTCACACCCCTTGTCTTTTTCCACATTTTGTTGTGTTACAAAGTGGGATTAAAATGGATTTTATTGTCATTTTTGTTGACGATCTACACAAAATATTCTGTAATGTCAAAGTGGAAGAAATGTTTAACATTTTTGTGTTGATTCATGGAAAGTAAAACACAAATATATCTTGATTGGATAAGTATTCAACCCCCTGAAGCAATACATGCTAGAATCACCTTCGGCAGCGATTACAGCTGTGAGTCTTTCGGGGTAAGTCACTAAGAGCTTTGCACACCTGCATTGTACATTTTGAACATTATTCTTAAAACAATTCTTCAAGCTCTGTCAAGTTGATTGTTGATTAATGCTTGACAGCCATTTTCAAGTCTTGCCATAGATTTTCAAGCCAATTTGAGTCAAAACTGTAACTAGGCCACTCAGGAACTTTCAATGTCGTCTTTGTAAGCAACTCCAATGTATATTTGGCCTTGTGTTTAGGTCATTGTCCTGCTGAAAGGTGAATTTGTCTTCCAGTGTCTGTAGGAAAGCAGACTGACCCAAGTTTTCCTATAGGATTTTCAATGTGCTTAGCTCTAATCCGTTTATTTTTATCCTAAAAAACTCCCTAGTCCGTGCCGATGACAAGCATACCCATAACATGGTGCATCCACCACCATGCTTGAATATATGAAGAGTGGAAGTCAGTGATGTGTTGTGTTGGATTTTTTGGCCGCAAAACATCACGCTTTGTCTTCAGGACAAACAGTTCTTTGCCACATTTTTTGCAGTTTTACTTTAGTGCCTTATTGCAAACAGGATGTATGTTTTGGAATATTTTTATTCTGTAAATGCTTCTTTATTTTCACTCTGTCATTTAGGTTAGTATTGTGAACTAACTACAATGTTGTTGATCCAGCCGCAGTTATCTCCTATCACAGCCATTAAACTCTGTAACTACTTTAAAATCACCATTGGCCTCATTTACGGCAACGGAGTTAGGAAGGGGCCTGTATCTTTGTAGTGACTGGGTGTATTGATACACCATCCTGTGTAATGAATAACTGCACCATGTTCAAAGGGATATTCAATGTCTGCTTGTTTTTTTTCACACATCTACCAATAGGTTCCCTTCTTTGCGAGGCATTGGAAAATCTCCAAACACTATTTCTGCGCACAGAGTGAGTCCATGCAACTTATTATGTGACTTGTTAAGAACATTTTTACAAATTTAGGCTTGCAATAACATTTCTAAAAACATAATTCCACTTTGACATTATGGGGTATTCTGTGTATATCAGTAACACAAATTCTCAATGTAATCCACTTTAAATTAAGGCTGTAACACAACAAAATGTAGAGAAAGTTAAGGGGTGTGACTACTTTCTGAAGGCACAGTATCTAAGCAGAGGGAGGGATGTTGCCGTGGCGAATATATACAGTGTTTTGTGGAGGTGTACATCATGCAGATTAGTATTGAGGTCATTGATGACTATGTGCAGTAATCGGCCCAATGCAAATTCACTTAATCCCTATGAGCCCGATGGCCGGTTGATGAGGTCCACAGCATGGGGAAAGAAACTGTTCAGGTGGCGGGCGGTTTTGGTCATGATTGACCTAAACCGTCTGCCAGAGCGGAGTCTTTAAAAGATGTGGTGTCCGGGGTAGGCAGGGTCAGCGATGATCTGACGTGCACGCTTCCTTGTCCTGGAGGCGTGCACGTCCTTGATGGAGGGCAGGTGACAGCCGATGACCTTCTCCGCCAACTGGATGGCCGATGGGGAACCATGCCCGGAGAGACCGCCAACAAGTAGTGGCCCTTTCATGCTGTCAGTCAAATGGGGATTATATTTGACACACACACACACATCTACATCTGCCATACTTAAAGTGAAGTAGCAGGTGGCGGGACAGAAGCTTGATAACAGCCAATGAAAGGCTTTGCCAGGAGAGACTGACCACCGTGAATGGCCCTCACATGCTGTCAGTCAAATGCGGATTAGAGGAGACGCACCCTAACATGCTATATAAAGACAGAGCAGCAGGTGAGAGGGCAGATGGGAGGTCAGCCAATGGTGAGGTTGGCCAGCAGTGACAGACAGGGAACACTGCATGTCGTCTGGTCTCTGTAGTGTCCTCTTGGCTGAAGGCTGCAGTTCCCTAGGCAGTGTTTTCCCCCCAACTAACACAAATAAGAAGGTGGGCCTCCTCTCCTCAAGCCTTAAACAATTTGGCTTTAATTTGTTTCAATACACCATTTTGATGTCTGCTGTCATGGTTGATGATTTCAGCCTTTGTGCACTGCCTTGGAATGAAACAATACAAGGGGAATCTATGCCTTATAGACTGTCAGAGCAATAGAACTGGAGTGGACTGCACCAGTACGTTTACATACACGCCATTGGACAGAACAACCCCAACCCCCAAAGTGAATCTCTACTACTGCTGCCTACTACCAGATAAGCTGAGCCAGCTTCTGGTGCCTGTTTAAACTATGGACCGTGGCATACGTGTGTGTGTGTGTGTGTGTGTAGCTCCCCACACCCCCACCCTGGTGGCATGTGCCAACCTCCTAACAAAGGACAGTATGGTCACCTGGCAGAGAGACAGACCTGGTGTGGGACCATGTGTCCACTTCACATATCACAAACACATACGTACAAGCACACACACACGAGCCGCCCCCACATACTAACTACATGGTTAACGATACATAATTTCCTTTACAACAAAAAACATATATTTCTAGAGATACTATATACATATTTATTCTTTGTAATGCTACTGACGTGAATGAAAAGTGTAAGGAAACAATACCATCAATAAGCAATGTCATTCCTTGAGGCACCATCCCTTACATTACTAGACTATAAGCAAGTAATTACCATATTCATTATGAATTCAAATAACCCTCTAGAAGCTTATATTAAAGGGCATTTTAAATCATATTAAGTATCTGCATTATTACATATAGCAAATACAGTTTTAAAACAGCCTAACTGCTAGTCCTTTACAAAAGGATTCCCTTAAGCATAGCATAATGGTACTATACACATTATTATACTTTTCTTGACCTGCTGTTAAGAAGTATTACTATGCATGCTATCTCCTTTCAACCATTCCACTGCCTTCATCTAAGATAGCCACTTACACTGCATATTAACTGTGGGAGAGTGGCTGTACAGCTGCTTTCACACGCCCACTATAAAGACACAAGCAAATGCCACTCTCGAAAGGGAAACCATGCCTTGATCACAGTATTGCTAGCTAACCATTAGCAGCATGCTACACTTATATCACTTAGTGTAGCCTACATGCAAGCACGCACACTTACAAATGCATGGCAAACATGTGCACAAACACGCATATGCTCAAACATACACACCCACACACATACACACAACTAACACAGATCACTCACTGGGGGAGCTCAAAAGCTCTGCACAACTCTCTCAGGATTGGGGAAAATATACAATTTAAAATAAATAGAAAACATCTTTATCTAGAAAATAAATTAAAGGTGGGGGATTTAGGATGAACAACAATGGGCAACCTTGACTCGTTTAGTTTGTTTTTCCTCGTTTTCTTTCTGACATCAGCAAACTCTCTGAGGGCTTAGCTCTCTATGTCTCCACAGCTCACCTGAGGATACTGTCTGGGCTCAGAAGAGCTGGGTGGGGCACAGACAAAAGACATAGAGAGAGGAGAAGAGTGAGAGCTGCTGAAAGAGAGAGAAAGAGAGAGAAAGAGAGAAGAAAGAAATACAAAAAAGTCTGAAAGGGAAAAATGTATTACACAGCGAATGGAGCCAGGGATTTGAATCAAAATCCAGCTTTTCAAAAGTTCCCATTATAAATCATGACATGTCTGTGTGCATACTGAGCTTTGGATAATACTAGGATATTTCACTGAAGGCCAACTGAGAGACTAAATGAATGATATAAACTTAGTTGGTGTTTCTTTTGACAACTCACTGATTGTGCATTGAGTGCAATGGGAATTACAGTTGTCAAGAGTGACAACTTTGCACACACACACACACACACACACACACACACACACACACACACACACACACACACACACACACACACACACACACACACACAGAGAGAGAGACATACAGTGCATTCGGAAAGTATTCAGACCCCTTCCCTTTTTCAACATTTTGTTACGTTACAGCCTTATTCTAACCTGTTTTCTCTTTGTTATTATGGGATGTTGTGTGTAGATTGATGAGGAATCATTTTAGAATAAGGCTGTAACGTAAGTAAATGTGGAAGAAGTCAAGGGCTCTGAATACTTTCTGAATGCACTGTACACACAGACACAGACACACACACCTCAGTAACCTGGTAACCTGAGCCAGTTTAAGAGTGTCCCTGCTCTTCACTCTAGTCTTAATGGAGGCCCTGACCTTCGCTACTCCAATTTAGTTCCTACCGCCCCAAACTTTAGGAGAGAAAAAAAAGAAAAGACCAGAAATGAAAGAGAGGGGATGAGATTCCACTTTTTCTGTATAGACCTTTAATTCATTTCTACTTGCTTGCCAAACTACACGATTCAAGGACCACTTACTCTGGAGTGAGAGGGGGATAGTGGCCTGTTTGGTGGAAAGCCTAAAGACTTTCGAGCACCGGATACCTATTTTCAGTTCCCCTTCTCCTAATTGTCTCTGTGTCCCAATTCCTCCTCTCCTCTCTCACAAACACCTGGTCTAGTCCGAGGTACGTTAACAACTCGGGAGATCGTGAGTTCTAAGTCTGTATGGGATCTCTTTAACTCGTACAATGGACACTTTGGTGTCCTTTAGATTGTACAATGAGCACTTTAGTGTCCTTCCAACAGAAAAGTGAAACTATGAGCTCCACTATTACTCTAGTAAAACAACACATTACTGTATAACCGATCTGTGTGGGAAGACGACGTGCATATGACTTACGTTGTGAAATTCTTCTCTCCCCTGCGTTTGAAGACGAGCTGACTGTGCAACTAGCGTAGCTTGAAAGTCCATTGAAACAATCATCCACCGCTCCATAACTGCATGACACATAAAATACTAATATCACCGGCTCATAAAGAGATGATCTGAGAGACCAGGAGGGACGGCCCATGAGGCCATTTTGATAAATTCGATCAAAAACCCCAGGTTTTAATGGCTGCATTATCTAGGCTATAAGTTTCCTGCGGTGCGAGCAAGACAGTGAGAGTGGCCATGTGCAGGGGAGTGTGTTATAGACACAGAGCCAGTAGCTAGACACCCCTCTGTAATTGTTTTTTATCTCTAAAGGACCACATCATCACTTTACGACTGTACAGAAGTCCCTCCTGCTATAGCAGGCATATATCCCTCCTCACCTCTCCACCTGATAGCTGATGTGTGGTGAGCATTCTGGCTCAAACATGGACGCTGTGCATCACCCAGGTGGGTGCTACACATTGATGGTGAATGAGGTGAGTTTACCCCTACTATCTAAAGAGCTTTGAGTACCTCAGTTGCTATAGAAGCGCTATATAAATCCAATCAATTATTATTATTATTATTATTACTATTATTATTATTATTTGGATAATTCATAGTGGAGTAAGTAGAAGTTATGCAGAATTGCATGGATTTCTCCATTGAGATTACGTCAAGTTTACCTTGGGGATAATCATAGTCAATCTCTATGGCTCAGGGTATTTAAGGGGCGGGGTCGCTATACATTCAGATGTCAATGAAACATGCACTGTTATTGATGTGCAGTAGAAAACTACTCACATGCCAAATTCGAATTCGCACGCACGCATTCAGATGCACGCACGCTCACACACACACACGTTATGTTTTTCTATCCTCGTGGGGACCAAAAATTTATTTCCGTTCAACATCTTATTTTCCCTAACCCCTAACCTTTAGTCCTGGCATTTAGAGTTTGAGCAGAATAGAATCACCTGTTGCGCAGCGAGAGACAGCTCCTCACAGCAGGTTGATGCATGGAATGAAATAAGTTTTCCTATAAGCCCATGCTGCAGAACATTTCTATTGGCTATGCTATGCAATTGCGTAAGAAAACAGAGTTTTGATGGCCTCTTTTAAAAAGAGGAGGATCTCATCAGATTTCTACAGGCTAGGCCTACAATATATTTATATCACAGCTTTCCCAATATTTAGCACATTGCTTCATTTTACAACAGGAGTAGCCTACCTGACTGGCATGAAAATGAACCAAGGGAAAAGCGTCCTCCATTCGCTACTTGAGTGCATAGATGATGTATTATTTTCCCCTGCCCCTGTTCTGACAGGTGCATGATAATGGCCCATTCTAAATCAAAACTAATTTCACACATATATTACTTAGTATATGTAAAGACAAGAAAAAATTAAGAAAGGGTCTGAATAATTATTTAATGTGATATTTCAGTGTTTTATTTTTAATAATTTTGCAACAATTTCTGAAAAACCTGCTTTTCCTTTGTCATTATGGGGTATAGTGTGTAGATTGAAGGCTGTAATGTAACAAAATGAGGCAAAAGTCAAGGGGTCTGAATACTTTCCGAATGCATTGTATGTTTTGATTAGGTTTGTATCAAAACTAAAGTGCCCAAATAGAACCCCTGTAACAGAGTTGGAACTAGTGTACTGTAGCCCACAGCCATATGGCATAGTCAGATCAGGGTGACTCAGAATATGCTATTCTGTTATTCTGAAATAGACTACATTTTCTTCATATAATAATGTTTCTTTAGACCTATCTAAAATAAATAATGGATTTATTGTGATGGTGTAGGCTATATTAAAAATATTTATTTGGCTTTCTTAAATGTAGATGTTCCAAAGGTCCGCACCAGTGGGCTACGCATGGAAGCCGGAGATGCTATAACATTTGATTTGCTAAACATGTTTATGTTAATTAACGGCCAATTACAGTGAGCCCGGAAGTTATTTGCATGACAGGTAATGTCCCAGTCCTACTGTTGGAGGATGACTGTGTTTAGGGCCAATGTTGCGCCCTGTCAGGCTCAAAGCATCTAAAATACAGTGTATCACAGAGAGACCACCGAGGTGGGAATTTAATCTCTGCAGCACAGTATGTCACCGGGCAATCATATACACACAGTATGCGACCAAGCAATCACGCTGTCACACACAGGGTCATAAGGTACATCTCTCACCTGATCATATTCCGAGAGAGAGAGAGAGAGAGAGAGAGAGAGAGAGAGAGAGAGAGAGAGAGAGAGAGAGAGAGAGAGAGAGAGAGAGAGAGAGAGAGAGAGAGAGAGAGAGAGAGAGAGAGAGAGAGAGAGAGAGAGAGAGAGAGGAAGAAGAAGAAGGTGCCCTCTAAGTAACCCTCACCTGCTTTCCCCTATGCAATTAGCAACCTTATCTTCATTAATTAATCAATATGTGAATAATGCAGCCCGGGTCTATTTGTCTGAAAGGACACGCTACAAAGACATCAGTAGGATTATGACATCAATATTTATGAGCACACAGCAGGTTGTATGAGCGGTATTTGCATGACACTAAGCTGTGAAGCGATAAGGTTTCACAGGGGCCCTATTGGATTCTGGTTCATGACCCATGCAGCAAAGTGGAGCTAGAGAATGCTTTCTAAAATGTGGCGTAGAAAGTTTTCCAAGGACTAATGAACAAAATTGTATGTGACCATGACTTCAAGTCTGGCATAACAGGGAATGTAGATAATTTCAGGTTGTTATTGAGAAGGAGCCTTGTTCGCAATGACATACTGCACCTTTGTAAATAAATACATAATACACTGCTCAAAAAAATTAAGGGAACACTTAAACAACACAATGTAACTCCAAGTCAATCACACTTCTGTGAAATCAAACTGTCCACTTAGGAAGCAACACTGATTGACAATAAATTTCACATGCTGTTGTGCAAATGGAATAGACAACAGGTGGAAATTATAGGCAATTAGCAAGACACCCCCAATAAAGGAGTGGTTCTGCAGGTGGTGACCACAGACCACTTCTCAGTTCCTATGCTTCCTGGCTGATGTTTTGGTCACTTTTGAATGCTGGCGGTGCTTTCACTCTAGTGGTAGCATGAGACGGAGTCTACAACCCACACAAGTGGCTCAGGTAGTGCAGCTCATCCAGGATGGCACATCAATGCGAGCTGTGGCAAGAAGGTTTGCTGTGTCTGTCAGCGTAGTGTCCAGAGCATGGATGCGCTACCAGGAGACAGGCCAGTACATCAGGAGACGTGGAGGAGGCCGTAGGAGGGCAACAACCCAGCAGCAGGACCGCTACCTCCGCCTTTGTGCAAGGAGGATTAGGAGGAGCACTGCCAGAGCCCTGCAAAATGACCTCCAACAGGCCACAAATGTGCATGTGTCTGCTCAAACGGTCAGAAACAGACTCCATGAGGGTGGTATGAGGGCCCGACGTCCACAGGTGGGGGTTGTGCTTACAGCCCAACACCGTGCAGGACGTTTGACATTTGCCAGAGAACACCAAGATTGGCAAATTCGCCACTGGCACCCTGTGCTCTTCACAGATGAAAGCAGGTTCACACGCACATGTGACAGACGTGACAGAGTCTGGAGACGCCGTGGAGAACGTTCTGCTGCCTGCAACATCCTCCAGCATGACCGGTTTGCGGTGGGTCAGTCATGGTGTGGGGTGGCATTTCTTTGGGGGGCCGCACAGCCCTCCATGTGCTCGCCAGAGGTAGCCTGACTGCCATTAGGTACCGAGATGAGATCCTCAGACCCCTTGTGAGACCATATGCTGGTGCGGTTGGCCCTGGGTTCTTTCTAATTTAAGACAATGCTAGACCTCATGTGGCTGGAGTGTGTCAGCAGTTCCTGCAAGAGGAAGGCATTGATGCTATGGACTGGCCCGCCCGTTCCCCAGACCTGAATCCAATTGAGCACATCTGGGACAACATGACTCGCTCCATCCACCAACGCCACGTTGCACCACAGACTGTCCAGGAGTTGGCGGATGCTTTAGTCCAGGTCTGGGAGGAGATCCCTCAGGAGACCATCCGCCACCTCATCAGGAGCATGCCCAGGCGTTGTAGGGAGGTCATACAGGCACGTGGAGGCCACACACACTACTGAGCCTCATCTTGACTTGTTTTAAGGACATTACATCAAAGTTGGATCAGCCTGTAGTGTGGTTTTCCACTTTAATTTTGAGTGTGACTCCAAATCCAGACCTCCATGGGTTGATAAATTTGATTTCCATTGATAATTTTTGTGTGATTTTGTAGTCAGCACATTCAACTATGTAAAGAAAAAGTATTTAATAAGAATGTTTCATTCATTCAGATCTAGGATGTGTTATTTTAGTGTTCCCTTTATTTTTTTGAGCAGTGTATATGGATTCTATCTGCTTTGATAACCCTCAACATACAGATACAAATATTTTATCTAACAAATGTAACACCAATGAACACATTTCAAAGGCTAAAACCTGCATCCAGCCAACCCACCAAACTATGGACCACCTTAAGTGTCCTCTAGGCTCTAGTCTATTCTGGGCTCTATTTCATTATTCCTGTAGACCGAGGCCTTTGGAAAAGCCTATAGGTCAATAAGGCCTGTTCTGTAAATACTCTGGGCAGCTCTCATAGGTTATTAAAGAAGGTTCCACTGTGTAGGAGTAGATGGTAGCAGACGGGTCGATGCTAGCCCCACCAGGCGCATAGCATTACCGCAGTAGGACTGGTGAGGGGAGGGGGGATGTCAAGGTATTCACTGCATCAGACGGGGAAGGCAGGGTAACCAAACAGCAGGGGGAAGGAGAGATGGACTGGAGGTGGAACTGAGATGACATATCATCAGCCAAGGGAGTTTGGGGGTTTCGCTTCGGAACACAAGAGAAACTTCTGTTGGGTTTCTTTTAAATCGATAAATGCACAGATACACACACACACACACACACACACACACACACACACACACACACACACACACACACACACACACACACACACACACACACACACACACACACACACACACACACATTGTGTACGCAGATGAACATGCTCTTGAGCAGACGTGCGCTTATACACACACACACACGCAGACACACACCCACGCACACCCAGCCTACCTTCTCGTAGAAGCGTAGCTCATAGTCCAGGATGATTCCGTTGGGCTGTTCAGGCTGTGGCCATGACAATGTGAAGCTCTTCATGGTGGAGCTCACCTGGTGCATGATGGGTACGATGGATGGGGCTGCAAACAGGAAACAGGAAGTGAAACTGAGATTAACAAAATTGCCTCTGTGCCTTGTAATAGCCTGAACGATGCAAGAAAGTAGCATTGAAAGCTACTAAAAACACAATGTAACACATTCAAAATTCGCAGACAAAAGTCATGCCGGTAAGAATCATCAGTCAGAGCTGTCGTGGAGCAGCTAGCACATCTTTTAAAACGTCCTCACTCTTCAAAATCCCCATTTCTCTCTCTCTGTGTCCGTCTCCAACACAACAAGGCAACAATCTGCGCTGGGTCTGAATAAAAGCACTACCTAATGAGGCAGAAAGACCTAGAAACTGCCCATTGGAAGAAAACTCCATCCCATCTCTTTGTGATGCTTTCGGCCTGGGTGCACAGTGTGGGCCTATTCTCCTCTGCTCTCCCACTCTGCTCTCCCACTCTGCTCTCTCTTTCATTCAGACACAGCACACCTGAGCACACACATATGGGCTGTGAATTAACCCAACACCCCAGCAATTTCCAGTTCATTCCTTCGTTTTTGTCCTCCGCGCTATCATCCCTCTATCATCATTCCTCGTTCCTGTCTTCCTAGGCTGGCAAGGGGTGGGTGGGGCGGAGACGGCGAGCGGCAAAGGCCAGCGTTTAGCAGTGATTGACCGGGAATAATACATTACCCCCCAGTATATAGAATAATACATTACCCCCCAGTATATGGGAAGGGAATCTCTCTTTGCTTATCTTTTACAGTATTCATTCCAGAGATGTGGAAGTCTGGGAGATGGAGGCTCATGTATTATGACCCTTAAAACTACTGATAGACACACACACAGATATGTCTACACGCATTTACTTTTGTTGAAAACCACCCACACTACTATGCACATTCTACCACCCACACTACTATGCACATTCTACCACCCACACTACTATGCACATTCTACCACCCACACTACTATGCACATTCTACCACCCACACTACTATGCACATTCTACCACCCACACTACTCTGCCCCTGCCTCCCAAACACATAAACACATGCAGACTTTCCTAAAACACACCGGACTTTCTTCACATTTCAGCTCCCAAAATCCCCAAGTAACCCCCAGACACTCACCTCCACCCCACCTGCTTCCCTCTATCGTTCCAGCCCACGCACTCTCATCCTATCCAGGCCTCAACTTGGTGTGGATAAGCCTCCTCGCTCCTCTCTGGCTGCCTAACGCTCCAGTGCACAGAGCTCTGCTGGGCCGCATTATCAATTACCGGCCCTGGCAGCCCCAGTAGGCACCAATGCTGCTGCTGCCTTCCCTGCATTCTGAGCTTACAGTAGAAAGGGGGTAGCGGAGGGGAGTGTGTGTTCCAGAACAGACTAAGGGTGAGTCCAAAAGAGCTCCCTATTCCCTACATGCACTACTGTTGACCACGGCCCATAGGCTCTGATAGAAAATAGTACATTCTATAGGAAATAGTGTGCCATTTGAGACGCAGACTAAGACCCAGACTGTATCTAGCCAGACAGACACAGTTTGGCCAATTATATTAAAACCAGGCAGGCATTTGTGATTCTACATAGTTTCACATCACGTCTCAATGATTGCCTAAAAGTCCCAATTAAATAATAGTGGCACTTCTGCAAGTCATGGATAAAACATTTGCCAAGTCCTCGTTTCTAAAGGCCTGTGTGTGGGTGTGTGTGTGTTTGCGAACACAGATGTGTGTTAGTGCCCTGTATGTAATGAGCCTGTGTTTCTATCAGTACTGCTGCGTCTGTACCTGGCTGGAGGTCAAGGGTCAGGCCCGCTGAAGCCATGCCGTCCCCACCTTTACCAGGGGACACCAGCGCTGACAGTGATTGGTGGCTGTGCCCTGCACTTCTCTCCTCCACCCATCCCTCCACCCTTCCCTCGCTCCTCTGTTCCACTTTTATCTGGCCCAACTGGCTGTCCCCAGCTTTTAATGCAGCACTCGGCTTAGCATTAATCAATGTCAAGCCTCTCAGTGCTGCTAGCGAGAGAGAGAGAGAGAGAGAGAGAGAGAGAGAGGTTTTTTTTATCTGCAAACTGCTACTCTAACACAAGACCATCACATTACACATCTTACGAGTCTATACCTACACACTATAGCACAGAGCCATTACACATCTTACGAGTCTATACCTACACACTATAGCACAGAGCCATTACACATCTTACGAGTCTATACCTACACACTATAACACAGAGCCATTACACATCTTACGAGTCTATACCTACACACTATAGCACAGAGCCATTACACATCTTACGAGTCTATACCTACACACTATAGCACAGAACCATTTCACATCTTTTACAAAAGGGAACGAAAGCTCATTCATTTTCACCAAACCCCCAGAACATAACTTGAATAGTTTTGGGTGACCTGTTCCCATTCTCCCTCTGCATCAACTCCCTCATTGTGATTTTCCCGGGATAAGCTTAATACATTTCACATTCCGCGATCCAAATTCCACAGGGCTTTCATCCCTCAATTCCCAGCTGGACGCTTCTGATGTGCTTGACTGATTCCCAGTTTGACGATTGGTCGGAAAAGTCCTGATAATTGGTAAGATGACCAAAGGCCCAAGGCCCATTTCATCACATAGAACAATCTAATTCTGGTTTTTCCTTTAAGACTGAGACAGCACCACAGTCTCACCACAGTCTCACAGTCTCTTGCTCTCCCTCTCTCACTTTCTCTCCCTCCTAGGCATGCTGGTTAACCACTGCCTCCCCATTAGCAATAGCTCAGAGGGGCTGCTCTGTCGTGACTACATGGTAATGGACCCCTCTCACAGATCATAGGGATGTGGCAGTTCTGCTTTGCTCTGTGCTGTTCTGATCTGTTCTGATCTGTTCTGTTCTATTCTATTCTGTCCTGTCCCTTTCTGTGTTCTGTTTCTATGAGTTTCTTTCAGGGAACCATTTAGCCATTTTTTAAAAATCACTCCAGTGATGCCATTGGTGACACCACTGTTGAAATGTACTGTAGATGTAAAACGGGCATTCTTGGTGCCTTTTTGAAAGCGTCAAGTCCTGGAATTTCTAGAGTTACCTAGAGCACGGGATTGTCTTTAAGTGTGGTGGGTTTGCTTAGAACCTTCTCACAATCACATATTTTACTGTGGCCAGAGGAGAGATTTAGTGGCAAAGACTGAAAGTAATGAAGGAAGGCAACTAGTCTTTTGGTTTACGCGATTCCTCTTTCTCTGTTGTACTTCAGACACTAGATGAAGACATTTTAAGGTTTGAGGAGTTCAGTAGCATTCAGAGCCATTCTCCTCCGATCGCCTGCAGCTAGCTGCCAGTTTCTGGATTCAAGGGACAAGCTACAACATGTATGATAAACTGGCATTAAATGAAGCAGAATGACAACCTGAGCCAGCCCTTAAGAGGATGATGAAATGGTTGGACAACCAGCTCCTCTCTGCCCTCTTATAGTCAGTCAAGTTCTGTGAATTGAGGCAGTGAGAAAAGCAACAACCCATGTAAAAAATAATTAAGAAAGTTGCACACTATCATACTCCAATTATTTATTGACTGACTGACTGACTGAAAGAAAGAATGAATTAATGAATGGATGGATGAAATAACCAATGGACGTACTAATAATAGAACGAAGAAATGAATGAGCAATCTATTCAATACATACAAGGGATAATGCATTTTCATTTGTATTTTTTTACAGTAACCTATGATTGTGTCTTCATCTGTTCCTACTCTAAACCAACCCATGTACACCAACAACACATGGAAACACTCAAGGCATTCAAAGCTTGTAAACACAAAACATAATGAGTAGGGATCCAAACATGCCTCACATCCCTCTGGTTTTAGTCATGTCAAAGGCTCAAATCCCTTTGGTATGTTTTGGTTGTTTGGATTTGGCTCTGACTACTTCTATCTCTTTGTATCTAGAATCCCGCTGAGCCGCAGACTGTTTTCATGAAGTTGGGGTTTCGCCGGTTTCCACATGCCCAAAGAAGGCTGCAAGATGGACTAGATGGAGATGTTTGGATTTTGGGAGTACTTCTAAAAACAGTTGCAGAGAAGTAGAATGGAATGGGAGGAGGAGTGTTTAGATAAGAGGGTTTCTCAGGTTGGTGACTGGTTTGGCAGTTGGCACAGAATCTAGAGGTGCGTTCAACAAGGGAAATAGCTTGCGAACTTTGGCTAACATAAGCTAACATATTCATTTTTTGTGTGTTAGCCCGCTACCGTTCACTAACACTAGCTAAAAGTCTGAGAACGTAAGTGTCTGTTTCAGATCTAAACTGCCGCTAAAAATAATCAAGTAGCCATGTAGACATTCTACTATATTTAGGAGGAAGTCATGTTCATTTTGAATATTGTCGCTAAAAAGAGACAGTAACCCTTACAAAAACTAAATGTTTGATGTTTCACCGTAACATTTTGGAATGTTCATTCAAATCGTTCAACTGAAATTCTTACTCTGGCAACATGTTCGCCGCAAACAAAAGCCTTGTTGAACTTGCCTCAGGTTACAGAGTTGTGCAAGTCAGGAGAAAAAGATAGGCAGTGAAAAGCAGCAAAAGAGGGAAGAAAAGTCCCTCTCTGAGAGGTGTCATTCAGCTGTTCATAGGTTAAGTGTCCTGGATGGAGGGATGGAGGGTTGGCGGGAGAGAAGGAGACTGTTGAGGACATTGTGTTACCTAATTTCCTACATTTTCTGAAGGTTTTTAAACATCGTCTGGTTCTTGACTGTAATGACCCTAGTATGCATTAACCTATCTTAATGGACATTTAACATTTACCACACAACCCTCAGGTCTGCACACGGTGTGCTCCTAAGTGAATTAAAGCATAATGTTCCCCAAAAAGACATAAAATGGGAGATGGCAGCTTTTGACTATACAGAGATCAAGATGACCAAACCAGGGCTGTAGAGAGAGGGTAGTAAATAACCTGAGAAGTGTGTGTGTGTGTGTGTGTGTGTGTGTCCAGTTTAGTGCAGGCTGTGAATCAGAGTATTGATCAGACTTTCATTCCAGACACACACAGGGACCTAGGACAGTTTAATGACCTCTGCACTGATTCCCACAGGAATCATCTCTGCATCTCACGGACTGTCCTCCTCTCCTCTACCAATCGCTCCCCCTATATCCTTCTTTCGTCTAACTCTCTCTCCGTCTCTCTTCTACACACCTCGTCTCCAACTCTCTAACACGTTGTACGTTGCCCCGCTCGCTCTCGTCTTCCGCCCTACCGCTCCTCAATTTCTCCGCCGATGTTACAATCTTCCGTATAAAACACAAGTTTCAAGTTCTAATGTCACATGCACAAGTACAGTGAAATGCCATTCTTGCCAACTCAAAACCCAACAATTCCATAATCAATAACAATGCAATACTAGAAAAAAACACATGAGAAATAAGTAGAATTAAATAAGTAGTAGAATAATAAGTAGAATAAATAAGTAGAATATGAAGAACATAGTAAGTAAGTATACTATATACAGGGTCAGTTCCAATACCATATTTACAGTGTGCAGGGATACTGGAGTGACAGAGGTACAGTAGATATAGTATGTACGGGGGTAAGGTGACTAGGCAACAGGATATAAAATAAACAGAGTAGCAGCACCTTGTATGTGAGTGGGTGAGCGTGTGTGTAGAGTTAGTATAAATGTACAGTAGCAGTAAAAAGTTGGGACACACCTACTCATTCCGGGGTTTTTCTCTATTTTGACTATTTTCTACATTGTAGAATAATAGTGAAGACATCAAAACTTTGAAATAACAGTAACCAAAAAGTGTTAAAGAATTTGAAATATTCAAAGTTGCCACCCTTTGCCTTGATGACAGCTTTGCACACTCTTGGCATTCTCTCCAGGTGGTCACCTGGAATGCATTTCAATTAACAGGTGTGCCTTGTTAAAAGTTCATTTGTGGAATTTCTTTACTTCTTTAATGTGTTTGAGCCAAACAGTTCTGTTGTGACAAGGTAGGGGTGAAAAACAGAAGATAGCCAAGATCAATTCCATATTATGTCAGGAACAGCTCAAATAAGCAAAGAGAAATGACAGGCCATCATTACTGACATGTAGGTCAGTCAATCTGGAAAATTTCAAGAACTTTGAAAGTTTCTTCAAGTGCAGTCGCAAAAACCATCAAGCGCTATGATGAAACTGTCTCTCATGAGGACCGTCACAGGAAAGGAAGACCCAGAGTTACCTCTGCTACAGAGGATAAGTTCATTAGAGTTAACTGCACCTCAGATTGCAGCCCAAATAAATGCTTCACAGAGTTCAAGTAACAGACACATCTCAACATCAACTATTCAGAGGAGACTGC
This sequence comes from Salvelinus namaycush, assembly GCF_016432855.1. NCBI lineage: Eukaryota > Metazoa > Chordata > Actinopteri > Salmoniformes > Salmonidae > Salvelinus > Salvelinus namaycush. The sequence goes on along the minus strand of NC_052317.1, from coordinate 15,089,745 downwards.
ATGAATCAGGCCTTCATGGTCGAATTGCTGCAAAGAAACCACTACTAAAGGACACCAATAATAAGAAGAGACTTGCTTGGGCCAAGAAACACGAGCAATGGACATTAGACGAGTGGAAATCTGTCCATTGGTCTGATGAGTCCAAATTTGAGATGTTTGGTTCCAACCGCTGTGTCTTTGTGAGACGCAGAGTAGGTGAACGGATGATCTCTGCATGTGTGGTTCCCACCATGAAGCATGGCGGAGGAGGTGTGATGGTGTGTGGGTGCTTTGCTGATGACACTGTCTGTGATTTATTTAGCATTCAAGGCACACTTAACAGGCATGGCTACCACAGCATTCTGCAGCGATACGCCATCCCATCTGGTTTGTGCTTAGTGGGACTATCATTTATTTTTCAACTGGACAGTGACCCAAAACACACTTCCTGGCTGTGTAAGGGCTATTTGACCAAGAAGGAGAGTGATGGAGTGCTGCATCAGATGACCTGGCCACCACAATCACCCGACCTCAAACCAATTGAGATGGTTTGGGATGAGTTGGACCGCAGAGTGAAGGAAAAGCAGCCAACAAGTGCTCAGCATATGTGGGAACTCCTTCAAGACTGTTGGAAAAGCATTCAAGGTGAAGCTGGTTGAGAGAATGCCGAAAAAGGATGTCTTTACTGTTATTCTACAATGTAGAAAATAGTAAAAATAAAGAAAAACCCATTAATGAGTAGGTGTGTCCAAACTTTTGACTGGTACTGTATGTGCATATTATGTGTGAGTGAGCAGATGGAGTGTGTGTATGAGTATCTAGGGCCCTGTAAGTGTGCATAGAGACAAAAATAAAAAATAAAAAGGTCAATGAGGATACAAGGTTAACTCAGATAGTACGTGCAGCTATTTTGTTGCTTGGGTATAGAAGCTGTTCAAGAGCCTGTTGGTGCCAGACTTGATGCACTGGTATCGTTTGCCGTGTGGAAGCAGAGAGAATATTCTTTGGCTTGGGTGGTTGGAGTCTTTAACGATTTTCTGGGTCTTCCTACCACACCTCCTGATATACAGTAGATGTCCTGGATGGCAGGGAGCTTGACCCCAGTGATGTACTGGGCTGTCCGCACCACCCTAGGCAGCACCATGCAATCGAGGGTGGTGCTATTGACATACCAGGCAGTGATGCAGCCTGTCAAAATGCTCTCAATGGCACAGCTGTAGAACTTTTTGAGGATTTGAGGGCCCACAAACTTTTTCAATCTCCTGAGGGAGAAGATGTGCTGTTTGGACCATTTTAGGTCTTTAGTGATTTGGACACCAAGGAACTTGAAGCTCTCGACCTGCTCCACTGCGTCCCTGTCGATGTGGATGGGGGAGTGCTCGCGGGTCGAGAGCTTCACGTTCCATGGTGTCCCCCTGTTTCCTGTAGTCCACGATCAGGTCCTTGGTCTTACTGACGTTGAGGGAGAGGTTGTTGTTCTGGCACCACACTGCCAGGTCACTGACCTCCTCCCTGTAAGCTGACTCATCAGTACCGGTAATCAGGCCTACCACAATGTGTCGTCAGCAAACTTGATGATGGTGTTGGAGTCGTGCGTGGCCATGCAGTCGTGGTTGAACAGGGAGTAGAGGAGGGTACTAAGCACACACCCCTGTGGGGCCCCTGTGTTGAGGGTCTGTGCGGAGAAGTTGATGTTGCCTACCCTCACCACCTGGGGTTGGCCCGTCAGGAAGTCCAGGATCCAGTTGCAGAGGGAGGTGTCCAGACCCAGTCCAAAGCTTGGTGACGAGGTTGGAGTGGACAATGGTGTTAAACGCTAAGCTGTAGTCAATGAACAGCATTCTCACATAGGTATTCCTCTTATCTAGGTAAATGAGGGCAGTGTGCAGAGCAATTGAGATTGCTTCATCTATGGATCTGTTGGAGCGGTATGCAGATTGAATATGCCTGACAGCATGCTCTGAGAACTCGCCCTGGAATACCGTTGGGCCCCGCGGCCTTGCAGGTGTTGACCTGATTAAACACTTTTTTCATGTCGGCCTCTGAAAGTGAGGTCACCAAATCATCTGGGTCGGTGACGGCCCTCACACCCGGCACGATGTTGTTGTTGTCAAAACGTGCATTAAATGCATTTAAGTTCGTCTGGTAGAGAGGCATTGTTAGGCAGATCACAGTTGGGTCTTCCTTTGTAATGGACTGTATCCCCTGCCACATACGGTGTGTGTCAGAGCCTGTGTAGTATGATTCCACCTTATTCCTATATTGTCCTTTTGCTCGTTTGATGACTCTGCGGATGTCATAGCAGGAATTATTCCTGGCTTCGGCCGTAGCCCCAGGGTTGTCTACGATGGCTCTGTGTGCGGTAGCCCTTTCCTTTAGTTTAGCTCCAACCTTGGTGTTAATCCAGGGTTTTTGATTGGGGAAGCAGCGAACCCTCACCCTGGAGACAACATCGCCGATACATTTTCTAATGAAGCCGGTGACGGAGGTGGTTAACTCGTCAATGTTATCGGCGGAGTCTCAAAACATATTCCAATCAGCGCTGGCAAAGCAGTCCTGTAGCATGATATTTGATAATGAGTTTCTGCTTGTAAACAGAAAGAAAAAATATGGAGTCATGATCCGATTTACCGAATGGCGGACGAGGGAGATGGCCTTGTATGCTTGCTTGTGGGTAGAATAACAATGGTGTAGGACTTTATTGTCCCTAGTGGCGTTGGAGACGTGTTGATGGAAGTTGGGCATCACGTGCCTTAGTGACGCGGAATTAAAATCGCCGGAAACCAGAAAAGCAGCCTCTGGATATAGGTTTTCCTGCTTGTTTATAGCCTTGTTTATAGTTCGTTAAGTGCCAGATTGTTATTTTTATTATCCTGACATGGAATGTATACAACAGTCACGATAACAGCTGAAAACTCCATCGGGAGGTAGAAGAGTCTGCATTTGACCATCAGGTATTCCAAGATGGGTGAACAGAGTTGACACTTCCACAGCGCTGGAGATAGCAGACCAGTTGGAGTTGGTGTAGAGCTAAACCCATCCCCCCTCGATTTCCTGACTCCACTGTCCTGTCCTCCCGGTGAATGGAGAATCCATCGAGTTGGATAGTCATGGGGGGTATCTTGTCCAAGAGCCATGTTTCAGAAAAGCAAAGAATATTGCAGTTTTGAGAGCCCAATGAGAACTTTGAGAGGATGAACAGATTGCCAACACCTTTGTGTCCTTTTTAACTGTTTTTGGCATTCAGTCCAGTTTGCACATGGTAAGTGTGGCTAAGAATAACTTTCCCCAGACTCCCACTCTCAGACTGCCTTAACAAAGTTTTCTCCCCAAATTATCCTCAGATCCTTCGATCCATCTCATCAACGAAAGTTCATATCCACATCCATATCCTTCTTGCCTGTTATGAAACCCCTCAAGTCAGAAGCAACAGCGCCGCAATTACCTAGCCACAAAGAGTCCCCTAGGGCTGGGCATGGGCAGAGCCAATTACACCCAGTCACCTTTTTACCCAGAGCCCGGGATCACACAATGCTTCCCAACATCTATCTGACATGTAGGGCATATTTAGCCATTCAAACATGGGACAGTCAGAAGCCATTAGGCTACCCTAATAATCAGAGCTATTTACCTCCTAATTTCCCTTTACTTCACTGTCAGCCACCACGACTTAAACGACCATGAGCCAGAGAGAGAGAGTGCTCCCTTCTTCACTATCTGATGTTATTTTCTTGGAGGTTGTTGCGATTAAACACTGGAGTTTCGATTCCAGAAACGAGGAATGGGGAGGTTGTATAGTTTGAGAATGTCTAGTAGGTTAAAAAAATTCTAGATAAAGTGCATTCGGAAAGTATTCAGAACCCTTGACTTTTTCCACATTTTGTTTCGTTACAGTCTTATTCTATTTATTTTTTTATTTTTTTTAAATTCTCCCTTCATCAATCTACACACAATACCCTATAATGACAAAGCAAAAGCAGATTCTCAGACATTTTTGAAAATGTATTAAAAATAAAAATCTGAAATATCACATTTACATACAGTAAGTATTCAGACCCTTTACTCATTACTTTGTTGAAGCACCTTTGACAGCGATTACAGACTTGAGTCTATTTGGGTATGACGCTACAAGCTTGGCACACCTGTATTTGGAGAGTTTCTCCCATTCTTCTCTGCAGATCCTCTTTCCCCCGATCTTGACTAGTCTCACAGTCCCTGCCGCTGAAAAACATCCCCACAGCATGATGCTGCCACCACCATGCTTCACCGTAGGGATGGTGCCAGATTTCCTCCAGACGCTTGGCATTCAGGCCAAAGAGTTCAATCTTGGTTTCATCAGACCAGAGAATCTTGTTTTTCATGGTCAGAGACCTTTAGGTGCCTTTTGGCTGTCATGTGCCTTTTACTGATGAGTGGCTTCCGTCTGGCCACTCTACCATAAAGGCCTGATTTGTGGAGTGCTGCAGAGATGCATGTCCTTCTGGAAGGTTTTCCCACCTGCACAGAGGAACTCTGGACCTCTGTCAGAATGACCACCAGGTTCTTGGTCACCTCTCTGACCAAAGCCCTGCTCCCCCGATTGCTCAGTTTGGCCGGGCGGTTTGGCTGGAGTCTTGGTGGTTCCAAACTTCTTCCATTTAAGAATGATAGAGGCCACTGTGTTCTTGGGGACCTTCAATGCTGCAGACATGTTTTGTACCCTTCCCCAGACCTGTGCCTCGACATAATCCAGTATCGGAGCTCTACGGACAATTCCTTCAACCTCATGGCTTGGTTTTTGCTCTGACATGCACTGTTAATCGTGGGACCTCATATAATGGGACCTGATATAGACAGGTGTGTGTCTTTCCAAATCATGTCCAATCAATTGAATTTACCAGAGGTGGACTCCAATCAAGTTGTAGAAAGATCTCAAGGATGATCAATGACAACAGGATGAACCTGAGCTCAAGTCTCATAGCAAAGGGTCTGAATACTTATGTAAATAGGTATTTCCATTTTTTATTTGCAAAAATGTCTAAAAAGCTGTTTTCATTTTGTCATTATGGGATATTGTATGTAGATTGATTAGGATTTTTCTTAGGGCTAGGGGGCAGTATCCTGAATTTCCGCCTGACTGACGTGCCCATAGTAAACTGCCTGTTACTCAGGCCCAGAAGCCAGGATATGCATATAATAGCATTGGATAGAAAACACTCTGAAGTTTCTAAAACTGTTAAAATAATGTCTGAGACTATAACAGAATTCATATGGAAGGCGAAAACCCGAAGAAGATCCAGACCAGTATTTAGTTTTTTCAGCTCCCAGGCTCTTATTATGGAAACCTATTGGAAACCCATATGTCCGTCACCCAAATTGAAATTCCCATGACTTCCACTAGATGGCAACAGTGTTTATTCATTCGAACAAGTATTTGGAGTTTTTGTTGGGAGAGCACCTGGACCAAATCAGTCGTGCGAGGGAGAAGGCGCGCGCATATGAATTTTCCTTTCCTATTGAACATAGTACTTTCCATGTGAAATATTATACACTGCTCAAAAAAATAAAGGGAACACTTAAACAACACAATGTAACTCCAAGTCAATCACACTTCTGTGTGCACATTTGTGGCCTGCTGGAGGTCATTTTGCAGGGCTCTGGCAGTGCTCCTCCTTGCACAAAGGCGGAGGTAGCGGTCCTGCTGCTGGGTTGTTGCCCTCCTACGGCCTCCTCCACGTCTCCTGATGTACTGGCCTGTCTCCTGGTAGCGCATCCATGCTCTGGACACTACGCTGACAGACACAGCAAACCTTCTTGCCACAGCTCGCATTGATGTGCCATCCTGGATGAGCTGCACTACCTGAGCCACTTGTGTGGGTTGTAGACTCCGTCTCATGCTACCACTAGAGTGAGAGCACCGCCAGCATTCAAAAGTGACCAAAACATCAGCCAGGAAGCATAGGAACTGAGAAGTGGTCTGTGGTCACCACCTGCAGAATCACTCCTTTATTGGGGGTGTCTTGCTAATTGCCTATAATTTCCACCCTTTGTCTATTCCATTTGCACAACAGCATGTGAAATTTATTGTCAATCAGTGTTGCTTCCTAAGTGGACAGTTTGATTTCACAGAAGTGTGATTGACTTGGAGTTACATTGTGTTGTTTAAGTGTTCCCTTTATTTTTTTGAGCAGTGTAGTTTATTTACATTTTAGACTACCTGAAGATTAAATAGAAACGTCGATTGACTTGTTTGGACGAAGTTTACTAGTAGCTTTTTGGACTCCTTTGTCTGCATGTTGAACGAGTGGATTACTGAAATCAATGGCGCCAACTAAACTGACTTTTTGGGATATAAAGAAGGATTTAATTGAACAAAACAACCATTCATGTTGTAGCTGGGACCCCTGGGATTGCAAACAGAGGAAGATCTTCAAAGGTAAGTGATTTATTTAATCGCTATTTGTGATTTTGTGAAGCCTGGGCTGGTTGAAAAATATGTTGATGTGGGGTGCTGTCCTCAGATAATCGCATGGTATGCTTTCGCCGTAAAGCCTTTTTGAAATCTGACAACGCAGTTGGATTAACAAGAAGTTAAACTTTTAAATTATATGAGACACTTGTATGTTCAGGAATGTTTAATATTACGAATATTTATTTGAATTGCGCGCCCTCCAATTTCACCGGATGTTGTCGGCTTCTATCCCACTAGAGGGACACCTAGCCCAAAGAATATTATTAATCCGTTTTAGACTAAGGCTGTACCGTAACAATATGTGCAAAAAGGCAAGGGGTCTGAATACTTTCCGAATGCACTGTAGCTAAAAAAAAGCATATTCACCTACGCTCAGCAAAATCCACAAACTGGAGGGTTCACAACTTTTACATTTCCATAGCGCCATAGCTCTGCTTTCAACCATGCTGTTACGGTGGAGTAACACGTACCAAAAATATCCAATGTTTATAACACAGAAAATCCCAGAAAAGACGCTGTATACAATCAAAACTGTAACATGGTACACACACACAAAATGACCACTCAAAAACCAAATACACAACAACACTCCATACACAAATACACTCCACATATTTGGCAGACATTATTGAGGTCTCTTATAACAGCAAACACAGAAAAATGAAACAAGTCTCATTTAAATGTTCCACTTGGTCAATACTTTGTGCTCGAGGTCCCTTGATAAGTGTCACTATGTACATGATGGAACTCCACAGGAGCATGAAGAACACTGTAGGAAAAGGACCAGGCAGACAAAATATCCCAAAGCTGTCATTTCCAGTGGCTGAATTCACATTCCATCACAAGGCCAGAGAAATAGAAGGGAGGGAAGGAGGGATGCAAGAGAAACGACGAATAGGAGAGAGAGAAAAAATTGAAAAATCGCACGGGACTTGGAGAGACTCGAGAGCCTTTGAGAGCAAGAGCCTTCCAACATAAGAAAAGGAGAGAAAGAGGGTGAAGGAGAGAGATGAGGAGGCTGCCGTCCAACTCTCTGGCTTGGTTCACGCTGCCCTAATCGTGGGCTAATGTCTTGGACAGAAGAGTTGTCTGCTTGGTCATTATGTAGTACTAAACACCGAAACCCGTCTTGTCTCACTGCCTGTTCTGTAACAGCTACGGCACTGCTGCCAAGACAGCAAACAGCAGAGAAACTGGCATGGGCCAGTATTCATCAAGAATCACAGAAAATAAGATCAGTTTCGTCTTTTAAATCAAAACGAATAAGAGGAGGGACTTGATTCTTGATCACACTTCTACTCTCTGTGATACTTTGTGAATACTGGCCCTGTTCTGCCTTATAAAAACAACTTCCAGCTATTTCGCCCAGGATTGTATTTGGTAGTTTTTTTTTCTTCAGGGATGTGTTCAATACAGCATGAATGTTTTAGGCTGTGGCTTTATAGACTGTTCTCAGTCAGTCGTGAAGGGAGAGGCCGAGTCAAGTCGAGTTATTCGAAAAGAAGACCAGAAAGATAACCAGCAAAGATATCTGATAAGCCACAACACTGGCTCAACGCTGTCTCAACCTTCAGGATATCAAGTAGAAAGGACGTTATATAAAAATCGTATTTGCTGTTTGTCGTAGATAGATTCATTTACTTTAGGCTTTTTACTGAAGCTTAAGAAGCAATCAATTCTGTAATGTTGTCTTGGAGCAAAATGCAAACCAGCATTTTCCCAAATAATTAAAGTTTCAAAGGGTTTGATGTGTAAATAAAACTGGGGAACTACAAAGGGTGCAGAAATAGGGCAAAGGGAGGGATGTGCTGGTCTCACCACAGATCCTAACATGCCATGTCTTGGGTTGGGGTTTTGAACTTCACCATGTTTTCAAAGGGAAAAATCCCCCAATCCCTCAACACACTCAATTATATAGCAGGCCTCTGCTTTCATACGAGAAAATAGGGCGATAATACGATAGAAGAGAGACAGTTTCAATATGTCACTTTGTGAGTTCTCGTACAGCTGGAGTCAGCTGCCACCCCCTCACTTATTCATGGTTTAGCACAATGACCTCTCTCCAGCTCACATTGTGAAAGGAGAAGCAACAGGCCAGGAGTCAGAAATGCAGAGATTATGTTGTGTTTACCAGTGCTGAGCAACGTGGGATGAATTATGATATCAACAATCAATGAAACGCTATACAAAATTGTTTCTTTGTACCGTACACTAGAAAGGAGACACAGGTACAGTAAACTACGCCAACAATGTACATGAACACAGATGACGATAACGATGATGATGCCGACCATCTCCTCTCAGTGAGACTCCACATCACACACAGAGAAACCCTCAATCCCTGCCCCCCCCCCACACACACACACACACTATTCTCTTACCAGCCTGGTTGGTGGTGATGTCTATAGACACGTGCTGGGCAGGGTAGGGGCTCTTATTGGTCACCCCGTTGACGGCCTGTATCTCGAAGCTGTAGAGCGTGTGGGCCCACAGGTTACTGATGAACACTCTGGTTTCCGTCAGGCCCAGCTGCCGCGGAACAAACTCCACGTTGTCGTCACAGTGTGAACAGGTACGGCGGTCCGCCCGGCACTTCTTACAAACAATGTTGTAGACCACGTCCTCACGACCGCCTGTCTCCCTAGGCGAGTGCCACTCCAGGATCACTGAGGTCTCGTTCACGACGGATATCACGTTCCGCGGGCCCGAGGGAACGCCTACAAACAGACACAGAGAGGAACCTTTATTTAACCAGGTTTTCCCATTGACATCTCAGTGAATCTCTTGCCAACAGGCCTTGAGATTGACAAACACAATGAGAAGGATTGCATTCTATTCAACCATTATTTGTGAATTTGTTAGATTACTTGTTAGATATTACTGCACTGTCGGAACTAGAAGCACAAGCATTTCGCTACACTGACATTAACATCTGCTAACCATGTGTATGTGACCAATACCATTTGATTTGATTTGATTATTTAACCAGGAGATCCCATTGAGATCTCAAAGAATCAAAATTTCCAAAGAGAGACCTGGCTAAGAATGTAGTTTTAATGTAAACCATAGTAAGCTAACACAAATCCTGGACCCCTCATAGGATAGGCAAGGTAATACCCTTTTCACACTACTAAGCCACACAGAACCGACCCAAGCTGAGCTGCACTTGGTTGGCCTGGTAACACATCCACCATCATTTCTGGAACCATGCTGGAAAGGGCAATATGAATGGAAAACATCACACCCAGCACAGTACAGGTCAGCCTTATAGTGGGAATGGTTTATGGAATGAGTTTATCCGTGTTATGTTTGGATGATACAGTTCGCATTTATCTTTTACAATAAAAGGTGAAATTGAGGAACATAAGTTTCCCATCAGTACAAAACACTGTTTAGATGCTGTTCAGACAACAATGCTGTCTAGACACGTTTGTTGCATCATACATTCTGTTCCAGTCACATATTTGAGATCGTACGCTGCAGGGACCACTCAACAATGATCACAAATATGTGATCATCCGCGTTAAAGTTATTCAATGTGACTTATTAAAGCACATGGGCTACACAAAAAGGTGTGTGAAAACGTATTACCCGAATAGATCTGACGCATCCCTTGAGTTTCCCATTACAGAGAGGTTGAGGGAAGGCAGTTGAAAATAAAGGAGACAAGAGAAATAAGCTGTATTAGCGTATTAGGACACAGCCCTTAGTTTCCCATCATGAAGGGTGAGGGCAGGCATTTCAAAATAAAGGAAACAAGAGAAGGAAGCTGTATTAGTGTATTAGGACACAACCCTTAGTTTCCCTTCGCCGAGGGGTGAGGGCAGGCAGTTGCTTCTGTCAACACAGCCACAATAAATCATTGTTCCTGCAAAGCCACGTGGGATAGCACTGGGGCGCTTGGACAAAGCAGCGGAACACACAGAGGTGACGGAATGGCAGTGTTTCCGCGGCGACCTCGGCTTTGCGCCACGGTGACGACTAAGGGGTCAGTGACAGGGAGGACGTGACCTCCACAGTGTGGTTATTATGGTCTGCCACAAAGAGGACAGAAAGAGGATGGAATCCATCACCTCTAGATAGCCCACAGTTTTACCCAAAGCCACTTACAGGTAACATATATGTTTTTCGAATTGATTTTGTATTTTTGAATTAACCTTTATTTAACTAGGCAAGTCAGTCATAATTAGGATGTTTCCCCATGCAAAAAAACAGACCAACAAGCACCATATTCATTGGCGCTATCGGGTGTGCCTACGAGAGCGAGAGAGAGATGATTTGTTAATGTTTATTTCACTTTTGTATATTATCTACTTCACTTGCTTTGGCAATGTTACCATATGTTTCCCATGCCAATAAAGCCCCTTGAATCGAATTGAATTGAGAGAGATATAGAACGAGGCAGGAGCCTAAGAGAATGAGAGAGATGTGCTAGATAGTGAGATGAGAAAGAGTGAACGAGAGGAGAGAGTGTGTGTGTTTGCAGAAATAGGGCAGAGACGGAGAGAACAGCTGCACTTACAATATGTCCCATGGGTATCACACACACACAGAGGGCATACACTATACATGTATATACATATAGTCCATATAATCACCATGACACACCTACTGCTGTGAGAACTGATATAAATGACCCTGCCTATGTGTTATATGACAGTCAGACTACATAATACACGGCTTCTCATGGAACAAATACATATGACATGTAATCACACTATCTGTTTGCATGTACATTATTCACATGCTTGTGTGCGGTCTGTTTTCATGTATGTATACAACAAAACAAAATGGCTGTGAGAGGAGAGGTGTGAATTTGGCTCGGTGCATCTCGTCTCTGGGCCCCTGTTGGTAGCTGTATAGATTTCCCTATGCAGTGACGGATGGAGAAATCCGATGTGACTGCCACTTAACCGGTGATTTGCAGGCTATTATGGCTGCCCTTGGCTGTTTTAATTTGCCATGGGATTTAATTTGTCGAGTTCATTACTTACCGAGCTCCTACCCTGGCATTCATTTAGCCGCACTAGTCAGCCTTGATTGTTGCTTACATCTCACACGCCACAATTAGGAAGACTGCGCGATCATCAAGCGTTTTGTTTACTCCTAGTGACGTGTTAGAATGATTGGAGTGTTTGTGACAGTTTGTGTGGGGTTGGGTTAGGGTGTGTTTGTGTGTGTGTCTATGCATGCATGAGTGTGTGTGTATGTATGTACACGTGCATGCCCAATAGTGTTACTGTCAAACTCATCCCCACCATTGGCAACTAACTGATGAGGCATAGAGAATCCCATGTAACAGGTGGATAGAGAGTAATGTCTACAGTCCACATATTGTTGGAGGACCAGAAAGGCCACGACCCCTGTTTGCCCCCTGGGCTGCCTGCTGATGTCAAGAGCACTTCAGCGCCCCAAATATAAACAGCCCACCACATTGTTTACCCAGCCTGGCCCTCTAAGCCAATCGCAGTGCTTTGCTGGTCCTCCTTCACGCTGTTTGTCTTTTCAATGGGAAACAGCTCCTCAGGGACTCACTACAACTCCCTGTGTGGAGATCTGGAGCACAGACTGACTAAGGAATTGGGGGAAGAGAAAAAGAAAGGCGGGTTGGTGCTGGCTGCTTTGTTTCAGAGGGAGAACTAAACGGAATGGCTCACACGCACATACATCTTAATTCTCCAATTGAATTCTTCTACAGCATATGTCGCTCACAAGTACTACACACCACCCATCAATTTGGTCATGTCAGGAACATCTGCACTTGAGAAACCCATCATGTCAATCACGTCACATCAATGCTCAGCCATAGCCATTGCCTGTCTCGCAAGACGCATGGGGCTCGCAGCAATAACATGAACGAATGTGTTGCGCAAATTGTTTCCTTCAGTCAGCTGAATGCATCGCTTAGTTCATAGAAATGTGGTCTCCGTGGGTAACCGTCGACATCCGCTATTAGCGCTTGCGACAAACGGAGCGGTTTCTAGCGTACCTTTGAGAAAGAAAAGAAAAACATCCAACAGATTTGGCTCTAGCTTTTGAACAGTTGGAGCTATTAGCGACTCCGACCACATTCCTGGTATGGCGGTGTGCCCAGCGAAGTTGTTTCAACAAAAGTGTCTCCCTCAGAAATATTACTGACTCCCACCGCACTAGATAGAACAGGAGAAGTCTAACACACAGGGGAGCTGGTCTGCTTGATCTACAAAAGCTCAAATATCAGTGCCTAACAAGGAGCACAGGATGTGAAAGAGATCGCTAGAGAAGACTGAATGTTCGTTTGAGTTGAGGTCTAAAGCACAGCACCATCTCTCTCTCGGCAGGCAGCAGTGCAGGCAGAGGGATTAGCCCAGGCCAGGCAATTACACTGGCTTATCTCTGTTGACTAGTGCATTACTGGCAGAACCAGCAGCTTGCTTACTCTACCACTGCAGAAGGAGAGGAGGAGAGAAGGAGGAAGAGGAGGGATGGTGAGAAAAAGGAAAGGAGAGATGGAGAAGATGAGAGCGGGAGAGAATGACAATTGGAGGAAAGGAGAGAAAGGAGGAAAAAGAGCAAGGAGAAATGGGAAGAGAAGGAGCAAGATAGGAGAGAAGATGGACAAAAAAATAACATGACAAGTCGAAACATGAGAAAAGGCATGAGGGAGAGAAATTAGGAGGCGATATGGTGAAAATGAGGACAGGAGAACAGGAGAAAGATTGAAAAGAAGATAAGAATTGCCTGAGAAAACATCTCTCTCAGCCTGTCCTTAGAGTGCAGAATGTTAGGAGGTTTATGGATTTGTGGCCTGAGGTCCAGACAGAGATCAAAGAAGCATCTGGAAGCTTGGCCTCAGTTATGAGTTGAGGTTCTCTTTCCATGAACTCAACCATGCTACTTAATTTCTCGATTTCCCTTCCTCTTCACACAGTGGAGGCACAGCACAGTTCTCCCTTACTCCCCTCCATCCCTGTATCTCACTTATCAGCAAGAGTTCCACTGGCCCACTCCCACCGACTCCCATCAATTAACGGCCTGTCAGTCTGCCTCTCTCCCCCACACAGAGAGAGACCTGTGGGTCCAGGAACTGGGAGAAGGCTGGGGAAAGCCTGGGGGTGGTGGAGAGAGGGGAGCACCGTGCAGAGCGACCCCTTTCCAAAGGCCTCCAACGGTGGGTAGCATAGCCGAGGGGAATGGGCCTCGTGCTGGGAGACAGAGGGTTTGACGGCCTCCCTAGTGGAAGAGGAAATGGGAGATGGAGGTTGTTTGAAGTGGAGCCTCGGCTTGGTGAGTCCCGCGGGGGGTGAGGGGATGGTGAGGGCTCATTGCTACTTAATTTCTCCATTTCCCTCCCTCTTCACACAGTGAACCCACAGCACACTTCTCCCCTACTCCCCTCCATCTCTATAGGTGTTTCTCAATATGCATACTACCGTGCTCCACACACTCATGCTCTGAGTTCCTTCTTTGATGACGTTCTCTTGAGTACGTTGTTTTGAGGACCAGAGGTTGGAGAACACATACATTTGCGCACTCCTGTGCTACTGCATTACCTTTGACCAATAGAAACCAAAAAAATATATATTACATAAAGCAAACGCAACCTTGTGACTTAATTATCATAATTATCAGCTAGCTATATGTGAATCGCATTAATCTAGCTAGCCAGATAGTTTTAGATGTGAAAAACAACCTAAAACAAATGTTGTTATGAAAGGTAGATGGCCAACGTTAGCTACCAATTCTTCGTGGGTGCCTAGCTAGCTACCAATTCTTTGTCAGTTAGCCTGTGGTCTATGCACACTACAGTGGATATTCTAGGTAGGTCTATGCACACTACAGTGGATATTCTAGGCAGGTCTATGCACACTACAGTGGATATTCTAGGTAGGTCTATGCACACTACAGTGGATATTCTAGGCAAGTCTATGCACACTACAGTGGATATTCTAGGCAGGTCTATGCACACTACAGTGGATATTCTAGGTAGGTCGATGCACACTACAGTGGATATTCTAGGCAGGTCTATGCACACTACAGTGGATATTCTAGGCAGGTCTATGCACACTACAGTGGATATTCTAGGCAGGTAAACACAGTATGTATTTATTAACGTACCAAGATAAAATATTGTAGTCAGGCAACATATGAGATGTTGAGCGATTTGGAAAGCCATAGTCAGTCAAAAAATAATATAATAATATTCGTAGGAAAGGTTATCATCTTTAGCTCACAATCTGTGGATAATATACGATTAGATAGATTAAAAATTATGTAAAACATCACAGCACAATTGAAAAACATATGGCACATGGAAACCAAATGAGGGTGGTCTATGATGATAGGTGGGATGGGCTGAGAATGGCTGAGGGTTGGGATTAAAGAGTTTTGTTTGGTAATGTATTATTGTTATGTGACTGCTTTATATAAAAGTACCATGTATGTAAAATGTGTACGCAAAACGTGTATGTAACGTTCGTTCTCCTCCTCGTCTGAGGAGGAGCAAGGATCGGACCAATATGCAGCGAGGTATGAAGACATAATGATTTATTTAAAGAAAGACGAACACTAAAAAAAATCTTAACAAACTACAAAACAATAAACGACGGAAACAGACCTGAACATGAGAACTTACAGACAACGAAGAACGCACGAACAGGAACAAACTCACAAACGAAACAGTCCCGTGTGGCATAAACACTAACACAGGAACAATCACCCACAAACAAACAGTGTGAACAGCCTACCTTAATATGGTTCTCAATCAGAGGAAACGTAAAACACCTGCCCCTGATTGAGAACCATATCAGGCTAATTGAAAAGAACCCAACATAGAAACACATAACATAGAATGCCCACCCAGCTCACGTCCTGACCATACTAAACAAAGACAAAATAAAGGAAATAAGGTCAGGAACGTGACAGTGTATGTATAATGTAAGTTTATGTAGCAGAAAAGCTGTAAAAAAACAAAAAATATATTCAGGAGGACGGGTGGATGGGTTAATACAAAAATAAAACATTTTTATATGAGATGTGAGTGGGAACCTTTTCATTCCGAAGTCAGAGTTCATTTTCTTTTGCTTCTGCTCAATACCAGCAGCCATTATTTTCAAGTAATCATTTTTCCATGGTTGCGTCATATTACATCAACAATCCTGGGAATATTTTAGTTGAAGCTTGCGTCGATGCATGCTTTGAAATGTGTACAAACGAAGTACTCATCTGAGAACTGTCCTCTGTGCTCCATTTCGAAAACGTTAATTTGGACTCATACTCTGATCGTTTCGTGCTCCAATTTGCATGCTCAGAGTGCGCTAGCATGCATATTGAGAAACACCCTGTATCTCATTTCTCCCCAACTAATGAATCAACAACAGTGGGCCCACTCCCATCAACTCCCACCAATTAATGGCCAGGCCTGTCAGTCTCCCTCTCTCCCCCACACAGAGAGAGGCCTGTGGGCCCAGCAGGCAGGCAGGCTGCCCTGGACCAGCCAGCGGTGAGGGAACTGGGGAAAGTCTGGGGGAAGCCTGAGGGTTGGTGAGGGAGAGGGGAGTGCCATGCTGGGCGAGCCCGTCCCAATGGCCTACGATGGCAGGTAGCAGAGCCGAGAGGAGTGGGCCCCGTGCTGGGAGACAGAGGGTTTGGTGGTCCCCCTAGATGGACGTTGTTTGAAGTGGAGCCTCGGCTCGGTGGGTCCCACGGGGGGTTAGGGGGTGGTGAGAGGGGGATCGTTTTGGTCAATCCATCACCCTGCTAATCAGAGAGAGAGATCTGGAGCATAGTACAGTACAGGGTCTGCTGCTGCTGCTGCTGCTGCTGCTGCTGCTGCTGCTGCTGCTGCTACTACTACTACTACTACTACTACTGCTACTGCTACTGCTACTGCTACTGCTACTACTACTATTACTACTACTACTGCTGCTGCTACTACTACTGCTACTACTAATAGTAGTACTGCTGCTGCTACTACTAATACTAGTACTGCTGCTGCTACTACTAGTACTGCTGCTGCTACTACTACTACTACTACTGCTGCCCTCTACACTATAGCCATCGGGCGTCTGGCATTGCCATCGGCCGTTGAGGAAATGTTTCCTTTGAAATCAATGAAAGCTGCTTCACTGCCCGTGTTGTGCTTGCGTTGCATCACGTCCAATGGCAGCGTCCAAGCTCAATAATTGCCCAGGTTTAATTCTTGATGGCTGATGCGCAACTTTTTTTCTATCTTGGGAATTGAAATAATGAGAAATAAAGTACATTTTGGTTGCATATGGCCTCTACTATACACCACTGGTTATTTTAGTAAGATGTATGAAGTCAAGAAGCGACTAATACTAGCTAGCTAGCTACATTGACTAGCTAGGTTCACAATTTAAACAAAAGCAACATGTGTAATTAGAGAATCATTAAAGCTGCAATATGTAACTTTTGGGGCAACCCGACCAAATTCACATAGAAATGTGAGTTATAGATCTGTCATTCTCATTGAAAGCAAGTCTAAGATGCGGTAGATCTGTTCTATGTTGATATTTTTATGATTCCTGTTCTTAAGTTTAGTTTTTGTGTCTTTAACTTTATGTTTTGTACACCAGCTTCAAACAGCTGAAAATGCTATATTTCTGGTTATGGAAAATATATATCACAGCAGTTTAGAGGGTACAATGATTCTCTAAGCTATACCTGCTTGTTTTGTCACATAAACTGAAATAAGGCGAACTATTAGAATTTTTACAACCAGGAAAAGGCGGAATGATTTCTGCATAGTGCATCTTTAAGTACAACCACTAGCAACAATGAGTACTTGCGAATAACTGGACCAAAGCTATTGTACTTACGCATTATTGATGAATATGGTACAGTACAGCAGGCAAAATACAATAAAGATGCTCTTTCCCTCTGCTCCTCTCCGCTCTCAAAACAACTCGCTCTGTGTAGCAGGTAGAATGTCACGTTGACACGAAACTGATGGAAAAGCAACACAATGCTTATAGTGGAGCTGAAGTGTAATACTACTACTACTTCTGCTACTACTACTGCTACTATTACTGCTACTACTACTACTTCTGCTACTACTTCTGCTACTACTGCTACTACTGCTACTACTGCTACTACTGCTACTACTACTACTTCTGCTACTACTACTGCTACAACTACTACTACTACTACAACTACTACTACTACTACTACTACTACTACCATTACTACTACTGATACTACTGCTACTACTACTGCTACTACTGCTACTACTACTACTACTACTACTGCTACTGCTACTACTTCTGCTACTACTACTACTACTGCTGCTACTACTACTACTAATACTACTACTACTGCTGCTACTACTACTGCTACTACTGCTACTACTACTGCTACTACTGCCACTACTACTACTACTACTACTGCTACTACTACTACTACTACTACTGCTACTACTACTACTACTGTTACTGCTACTACTACTACGCCTACTACTGTTACTGATACTACTACTAATGTTACTGCTACTACTGCTGCTACTACTACTACTATTGTTACTGCTACTTCTACTGCTACTGCTACTACTACTACTACTACTCCTACTACTGCTACTGCTACTGCTACTGCTACTGCTACTACTACTGTTACTATTCCTGCTGCTACTACTACTACTATTACTACTACTGCTACTACTACTACTACTACAATTACTACTGCTGCCAGGATTAGGAAAACATTGCAGAGCAGCTTGCAGGGAGTGTTGGAAAGCATTTTATAGAGAATGCTACTAGGCCAGTGGAGGCTTCTGAGGGGAGGACGGTACATAATAATGGCTGGAATGGAGTCATTAGAGTAGAATCAACCATGGAAACCATGTGTTTGATGTGCTTCATACCACTCCATTGACTCCATTCCAGCCCTTGTTATGAGCCGTCGTCCCCTCAGCAGCCTCCACTGGCCTTGGCGTAGTATGGGAAGAGCAACATGCTGGGCCGAGGCAGCGTGCAGACAAGAGACTCACCAGGAGAGTGAGCAGATATCATAGTGGAAAGGGTGCATTCAACAGCCTTAAGGTGGAAATGGCTACTCTTTGGGAGTGTTCAGAGATTCAAAGCCGGAAGCTATAGTGTTCTACAGGGAACGTGCATAGAGTCAAGTTGGAGAGTGGTGCTATTCTTGAGGGAGCACTGAAAAACCTGGAGAGCTAAGGTGAACTTGAGGAATGTTCAGAGCCTCAAGGCAGACAAGGATGCCACACTTGGGGAGCGTTCAAAGTCTCAAGGTGCAAGTGGGTTCTATTCTTGAGGGGGAATTCAAAGCATCGACATGGAGAGGGCTGACTCACTTGGAACGGGCATTCAAGACTTGAAAGAGGAGCGGCATGTTGATGTTGCACTAGGGGAGCGTTCAAGGTCTCAAGGCGAAGAGAAACCCTGCAGAGCAGATGGCTTGACATACATATACAGTTGAAGTCGGAAGTTTACATACACTTAGGTTGGAGTCATTAAAACTAGTTTTTCAACCACTCCACAAATTTCTTGTTAACAAACTATAGTTTGGGAAGTCGGTTAGGACATCTACTTCGTGCATGACACAAGTAATTTTTCCAACAATTGTTTACAGACAGATTATTTCACTTATAATTCACTGTATCACAATTCCAGTGGGTCAGAAGTTTACATACACGAAGTTGACTGTGCCTTTAAACAGCTTGAAAAATTCAAGAAAATGATATCATGGCTTTAGAAGCTTCTGATAGGCTAATTGACATAATTTGAGTCAATTGGAGGTGTATCTGTGGATGTATTTCAAGGCCTACCTTCAAACTCAGTGCCTCTTTGCTTGACATCATGGGAAAATCAAAAGAAATCAGCCTAGACCTCCACAAATCTGGTTCCTCCTTGGGAGAAATTTCCAAACACCTGAAGGTACCATGTTCATCTGTACAAACAATAGTGCGCAAGAATAAACGCCATGGGACCACGCAGCCGTCATACCGCTGAAGAAGGAGAAGCATTCTGTCTCCTAGAGATGAACGTACTTTGGTGCGAAAAGTGCAAATCAATCCCAGAACAACAGCAAAGGACCTTGTGACGATGCTGGAGGAAACAGGTACAAAAGTATCTATATCCACAGTAAAATGAGTCCTATATTTACATAACCTGAAAGGCCGCTCAGCAAGGAAGAAACCACTGCTCCAAAACCGCCATAAAAGTACTTTTTGGAGAAATGTCCTCTGGTCTGATGAAACAAAAATAGAACTGTTTGGCCATAATGACCATCGTTATGTTTGGAGGAAAAAGGGGGAGGCTTGCAAGCCGAAGAATACCATCCCAACCGTGAAGCACGGGGGTGGCAGCATCATGTTGTGGCGTTGCTTTGCTGCAGGAGGAACTGGTGCACTTCACAAAATAGATGGCATCAAGAGGATGGAAAATTATGTGGATATATTGAAGCAACATCTCAAGACTTCAGTCAGGAAGCTAAATGGGTCTTCCAAATGGACAATGACCCCAAGCATAATTCCACAGTTGTGGCAAAAGGGCTTAAAGACAACAAAGTCAATGTAAATGAATGGCCATCACAAAGCCCTGACCTCAATCCTATAGAAAATTTGTGGGGAGAACTGAAAAAGCGTGTGCGAGCAAAGAGGCCTACAAACCTGACTCAGTTACACCAGCTCTGTCAAGAGGAATGGGCCAAAATTCACCCAACTTATTGTGGGAAGCTTGTGGAAGGCTACCTGAAACTTTTGACTCAAGTTAAACAATTTAAAGGCAATGTTACCAAATACTAATTGTGTCTATGTTAACTTCTGACCCACTGCGAATGTGATGAAAGAAATAAAAGCTGAAATAAATAATTCTCTCTACTATTATTCTTACATTTCCCAATCTTAACTTCACTAGGGTAGGGGGCAGCATTCGGAATATTGGATGAAAAGCATGCCCAAATTAAATTGCCTGCTACTCAGGCCCAGAAGCTAGGATATGCATATAATTAGTAGATTTGGATAGAAAACACTCTAAAGTTTCCAAAACTGTAAAAATAATGTCTGTGAGTATAACAGAACTGATATGGCAGGCGAAAACCTGAGGAACCTTCCAACCAGGAAGTACTATTATTTTGAAAGGCTGTTTTTCCATTGAAAGACTATCCACCATACAAAGATTTAGGACCCAGTTCACGAGCTCTATGGCTTCCTCTACACAAAAACCCGTCAAAAACCCGTGACCCGTCTTTAGGCATTGTTTCAGGATTTTACTCTGAAAAATGAGGGAGATACAGCACTTTAAATGAGAGGACAGTGGACATTTCCAGACATGAACCAAGCGCGTGATCGGGAGCGCCCCTTTCTTGTTTCTCCTTTTCTATTGACGAAGCTTTTGTCCGGTTGAAATATTATTGATTATTCATGACAAAAACAACCTGAGGATTGATTTTAAACATCGTTTGACATGTTTCTACGAACTTCTATTGTACTTTTTAAAAACTTTTCGTCTGGACTTAGTTCCCGCGCCTTGTGCATTCGGATTACTGGACTAAACGTGCGAACAAAAAGTAGGTTTTTGGTCATAAGGAGGGACATTATCGAACAAAACTAACATTTATTGTCTAACATGGAGACCTGGGAGTGCCACCAGATGAACATTATCAAAGGTAAGTGATTCATTTTAATGCTATTTCTGACTTTTGTGACACCTCTCCTTAGTTGGAAAATGGCTGTATGGGTTTCTGTGGCTAGGCGCTGACCTAACATAATCGCAAACTGTGCATTCGCTGTAAAGCCTTTTTGAAATCTGACACAGTGGTTGCATTAAGGAGAAGTTGATCTTTATTCGTATGTTTAACACTTGTATCTTTTTCAATGTTTATGATGAGTATTTCTGTAATTTGATGTGGCTCTCTGCACTTTCACCGGATGTTTGTTTGAGACAATGCATTTCTGAATGTAACACACCAATTTCAAATTAGGTTTTTGGACATGAAGATGAACTTTATCGAAAAAAAATTAATATTTTATTGTGTAACATGAAGTCCTGTGAGTGCCATCTGATGAAGATCATCAAAGGTTAGTGATTCATTTAATCGCTATTTCTGACTTTTGTGAGCCCTCTCCTTGGCTGGAAAATGGCTGTATGGTTTTCTGTGACTAGGCACTTACCTAACATAATCGTTTGGTGTGCTTTCACCGTAAAGCCTATTTGAAATCGGACACTGTGGTTGGATTTACAAGAAGTTTATCTTTAAAATTGTGTATAATACTTGTATGTTTGAGGAATCTTAATTATGAGATTTCTGTTGTTTTGAATTTGGCGCCCTGCAATTTCACTGGCTGTTGTCGAGGTGGGACGCTAGCGTACCAGAGAGGTTAAAATAAAGTTGTGATCCTAACAGACCTCAGACAGGGAATTTTTACTAGGATTAAATGTCAGGAATTGTGAAAAACTGAGTTTAAATGTATTTGGCTAAGGTGTATGTAAACTTCTGACTTCAACTGTAACTACAGTATGCTTCCACAGACACAGACAGGTCTGGTAGCATTAGCCAGACCAGAGGAACAGAACTGGACACTACACCGTGTCTCTGAACCAATTAGCTAAGGCTCCATGAATTATCAAGATATAATTTTAAAAAACATTCCCAGACTAATACTGTAGCTCTAGTGCTGCTCTATAGTGAGGAGTATGGAGAACCATGAATAAGATCCTCCATTAGGGCCAGTGTGTGTGTGTGTGTGTGTGTGCGTGCGTGTGCGTGCGTGCGTGTGTGTGCGTGCGTTCAGGGCTTCAGTGTTCTTCTCTGAAATAATTGCGTGTCAATGGGGACTTGTGATGAGCTTAGCGTATTGTTTTCATGTCTTAAGGTAAGTATGAGGGCATGAACAGGCTTATTGGCTATCCGGTGTACTGTATGTGAGGAGGCTAGTTGGTGTGTCTGCTGTGTCTATCAGTATAACGAGGACTGTGGTCTACACTAGGGGAAGATGGATTCATGTACTGCACACTACAGTACTGAAGTCGTAAACAGTGTCTAACAGAGTTAGAGTAGGAACAGTACCATAAAGATGCTCACTGGTGCAGGGCATGTCTAGCTGTACAGAGTTAGAGTAGAAGCAGTATCATAAAGATACTCACTGGTGCAGGGCATGTCTAGCTGTACAGAGTTAGAGTAGGAACAGTACCATAAAGATGCTCACTGGTGCAGGGCATGTCTAGCTGTACAGAGTTAGAGTAGAAGCAGTATCATAAAGATACTCACTGGTGCAGGGCATGTCTAGCTGTACAGAGTTAGAGTAGGAACAGTACCATAAAGATGCTTACTGGTGCAGGGCATGTCTAGCTGTACAGAGTTAGAGTAGAAGCAGTACCAAAAAGATGCTCACTGCTGCAGAGCCTGTCTAGCGGTACATAGTTAGAGTAGAAGCAGTACCATAAAGATGCTCACTGGTGCAGGGCATGTCTAGCGGTACTGAGTTAGAGTAGGAACAGTACCATAAAGATGCTCACTGGTGCAGAGCCTGTCTAGCTGTACAGAGTTAGAGTAGAAGCAGTACCATAAAGATTCTCACTGGTGCAGGGCATGTCTAGCTGTACAGAGTTAGATTAGAAGCAGTACCATAAAGATGCTCACTGGTGCAGAGCCTGTCTAGCTGTACAGAGTTAGAGTAGAAGCAGTACCATAAATATGCTCACTGGTGCAGGGCATGTCTAGCTGTACAGAGTTAGAGTAGAAGCAGTATCATAAAGATACTCACTGGTGCAGGGCATGTCTAGCTGTACAGAGTTAGAGTAGGAACAGTACCATAAAGATGCTCACTGGTGCAGAGCCTGTCTAGCGGTACAGAGTTAGAGTAGAAGCAGTACCCTAAAGATACTCACTGGTGCAGGGCATGTCTAGCTGTACAGGGTTAGAGTAGGAACAGTACCATAAAGATGCTCACTGGTGCAGGGCATGTCTAGCTGTACAGCGTTAGAGTAGAAGCAGTACCATAAAGATGCTCACTGGTGCAGGGCATGTCTAGCTGTACAGAGTTAGAGTAGAAGCAGTACCATAAAGATACTCACTGGTGCCGGGCATGTCTAGCTGTACAGAGTTAGAGTAGAAGCAGTACCATAAAGATACTCACTGGTGCAGGGCATGTCTAGCTGTACAGAGTTAGAGTAGAAGCAGTACCATAAGGATACTCACTGGTGCAGGGCATGTCTAGCTGTACAGAGTTAGAGTAGAAGCAGTACCATAAGGATACTCACTGGTGCAGGGCATGTCTAGCTGTACAGAGTTAGAGTAGAAGCAGTACCATAAAGATACTCACTGGTGCAGGGCATGTCAGGCTGGTCCATGTCACCGCGGTAGTAACCATTGCGGCAGATGCAGATAGTGGCGGCCTCGGCTGCAGAGCGGCTGTTGGAGGGGCACTGCAGACACAGGCCTGGACCCTGGGTTGACTTGAATGTCCCTGGGGGGCAGGCTACAGGGGGAGAGAAGGACAAAACAACATTAGTTATTAACCTGTTTGGCGTGCAAGCCCGACGTCGGTACACTTATGACAACAGCCAGCTCAAAGTGCAGGGCGCGAAATTCAAAAGATATTTTTTTTAAATATTTAACTTTCACACATTAACAAGTCCAATACAGCATATGAAAGGTACACATCTTGTGAATCAAGCCAACATGTCCGATTTTTAAAATGTTTTACAGGGAAGACACAATATGTAAATCTATTAGCTAACCACGTTAGCAAAAGACACCACTTTTCTTACTCCATCAGTTTTTTACTCCATCAGTAGCTATCACAAATTCGACCAAATAAAGATATAAATAGCCACTAACCAAGAAACAACTTCATCAGATAACAGTCTGATAACATATTTATTGTATAGCATATGTTTTGTTAGAAAAATGTGCATATTTCAGGTATAAATCATAGTTTACATTGCAGCTACAGTCAGAAATTGCACCGAAAGCAGACAGAAAAATTACAGACACCAACGCCAAATAACTAAATACTCATCATAAAACATTTCTGAAAAATACATAGTGTACAGCAATTGAAAGACAGGCATCTTGTGATTCCAGACAATATTTCCGATTTATCAAGTGTTTTACAGCGAAAACACAATATAGCGTTATATTAGCGTAGCCACAATAGCCAAAAACACAAGCAATTTCCCAGTAGCAAAAGTAAGCGATCGTAACAAACAGGCAAAAGATATATAATTTTTGACTAACCTTGATTTTCTTCCTCAGATGACAGTCCTATAACATCAGGTTATACATACACTTATGTTTTGTTCGAAAATGTGCATATTTAGAGCTGAAATCAGTGGTTATACAGTCTGCTAACGTAGCTACTATTTCCCACAACGTTCGGATATTTTACTGACACTTTTTCTGACACACATATTCTGACCAAATAGCTATTCATAAACATAACTAAAAAATACATGTTGTATAGGAAATGATAGATCCATTAGTTATTAATGAAATCACAGTGTTAGCATTCTAAAAATAACTTCATTACGTTATGCAGCTTCGGTATAGCTTAGAGTAGCCAAAACGTTGGCCGCCCACGACTAGTACACAGTTCGACAGATATATGAAATAGCATCATAAAATGTTTCTTACTTTTGCTGATCTTTCATCAGAATGTTGGACAAGGTGTCCTTTGTCCAGAACAGTCGGTGTTTGGATTTAGAACCTTCATTTTCCCTCTCGATTTAGGAAGCGCACTTGCCAAGTGGCACAAAGCTCTCCAACGTCAACAAAGTCAGAGAACGGAACACGGCAAAACTCCCGAAAATTTTTCAATAATCTGATGAAACTATATTGAAAAAACATACTTTACGATGATATGGTCACATGTATCAAATAAAATCTATCCCGGAGATGTTAGTCGTTCATAACGACAGCTAAACAGAAGGCAAATCCATGTCCTCTTTCGCGCGCTCCAGAAACAGGAAATGGACGGTCACGTCAAACAAAGAGCTTTTATTCCACCTCAGACCAAGATAAACACGAAATTTTTTCTCTCACCGCCTCTTGACAACCAGGGGAAGGTGTATGAAGTGTACGTAGACTCTTACGTATCATGCCCATGTATAGGCAGGAAGTTGAACAGAGCATCGATTTCTGACATTCCACTTCCTGGTCAGGAAGTGTGCTGCAGAATGACTTCTGTTTCACTCAGAGAAATAATTCAAACGGTTTTAGAAACTAGAGAGTGTTTTCTATCCAATAGTAATAATAATATGCATATTGTACGAGCAAGAATTGAGTACGAGGCCGTTTGAAATGGGCACAATTTAACTGGCTACTCAATACTGCCCCTTGCAGCCATAAGAAGTTTAAGATAATGCAAAGTATTTAGGCCTAGGGCTAAACATGTACACAGTACACTGAGGCACTGGCTTACATAGTGGGAGAGGGGACAAAATACATCAAAAGACACATTAGATAATGCCAAAGCCAAATAGCAATTTTCTGTTTATCATTGTACGCGCGATAGAAGAGCACAATGTCGTCTCCGTCTTTCCCTTTCTTTCTCTTTCACACTGCCCTCCCTCCCTCCTTCCCTCTAACCGTCCCTTCAACCAAATCTCTCATCCCATCCCTCTGTCTTACTTTATTATAAGTGACTACATCCAGCCCCATTGATTTCCACAGTGATAACTCCCCCTCCTTCAGCAATAGCAGTAGCAGATTCATTCCACTATGTTCTCTAATGTAAAGGCAAGGCTGGGGAACGGGGAAAGAGGAAGGACAAAGATGATTGTGCCTGATATGACTGCGTCCCTAAGCTCAGGCAATAACCACATCCATTTCGCAATCCTGCAGGAACAAAATGATGGGAAAAAAGAGGGATCTCTCTCCTCCAAAGAGAGGGATTTTACAGGCTATTATAACTGTGATGAATGCCTAATATTTTAGCTAGCTTCCTCATAGGGTTTAAGAGGGGCTACAACCCGAGAATAACTAGGTCTATAAGTGTAACAGGACAAGCCACTCACTTTCTCCATCAGTGGTTATGTTCTGGAGTGAAACCGTGTCATGGCTTGGCTGTGGGTGGGAAATGTGGGGTGCGCTTTTGCGACTTGCCCAATGACAGCACATTCAATCCTTCTGATACGACCCTTTTGATACATGACTTCACCGTATAAAGTAGGAGTGAGGATTGGTCTTCAATATACAAATATAACACTGAGGTCAAATTTGATGGGAATGGGGGAACAACAGACAGGTAGAATGCCCAATTTTTACCTACGGGTGTTTAATTTGTAAAAAAAGTCTGGACCCCATAAGCTAAAACCAGGGCCCGCAGTCATGCCACATTGCAGGAAAAGGACAAACGTCAAGCCCTACCACTACAGTAGTATGCGAATCACTGCAGAGGGACAAATAGAGAGTTACTCCCTACTGTAATGAGTGGGGAGCTATCGATCCACACCGTCTCAGAATGAACAGAATGAACAATCAGGAAAGAATGCAGAGCGGAGGCACAGCACGGAGGGCAGCTGAAACCTTTGGACCTTTATATCAACAGCCTTTTAAGATTTAATTAAATATTCCACGCTTCATTAATATAAGAACAGAGAAGAAGGGTTTTGAGGCGAGCGTCTGGTTTATGGCGCCGTTAAATAGGCAGGTTTCACTTTTTTACGAGTCCTCCCTCCTGTTCAACTGGCAACTCTAATGGGCTGTTAGACTAGGGCTATGAGATAGGGAGGGAAGGAGAGAGAGAGAGAGAGAGAGACCGAGTCATAGAGTTGCTACAGTGGAAGGCCTACTTTCCAGAGCCAGAATGTCCTCAAGGGAGACAGAGACAGAAAGAAAAGAGAGAGAAAGAAGTAGAGAGAGACGGAGAGAGAAAGAGAGAGCGAGAAACAGAGCGAGAGAGACACTCCAACAGTATCGTCAGTGGTGTTATACCCCAGACCGTGAGATATAGCCCAGCTCCAACAGTGTTCCTTACAAACACAGAGGAGGCTAACACACTGACCTGATGTCTGGTCACACAGCACACAGTGACACATCACAACAGCCACCAAGCCCCGTACCACCAACTAACATAAAACACACACAGGCTGCCCACATCGACCACAAACGCCCAGTAAAACATTAGAAACACCCAATAAAGAAAGTAGCGAGCGGTAAAAGATAGAAACAACCACTACCGACATATGCTCCTAACATGAGCACTACTAGCAGTTCGGTTCCCCCTGGCGAAATAGGTTTCTAACCTCAAGGGTATTTTCCTGGTCAAATAAAGGTTCAGTAGAGAATAGTGCTGTGTAGGCTATGTGGAGGCGTAGGGAAGAGTGTAACCATTCAATAAAACGCATTATGCTGCATTGGCTTCCACACTGAGAGGTTCAATCTGGTGAATGCACTATAAACAGGAGTGTGGAAACTCGTAACAATTAGACAGGCCATATGGGGAATTATAAATCCCAGCTGGGCCATCCCTTTATAAACCAATAACCCTTTAAAGAACAAAACACTTAGTTACCACACAGATCCACAGCCATTACTAGGAGGGAAAGGAGGAATAATGATATGTCGCTCGTCATCTTTTAATATGTCTATTAAAGTGGTCATGAGAGTCATAGAGTGGACACATGAATGGACACCACGCACTCAATAAACTCATTTCGCCGACCATCACGAAAGGGCCCACAAAAGTCCCATGTGTGTTTAATGAGGTGTTAACAGGGTATGTATGTGTGAGTGGCCTCGGCCTGTATTGACAGACAGCAGCCTAGGGCCAGATAAACAGAAAGACGAGAGCAGAGGAGGAGAGTAGAGAAAGAGGCGAGGAAGACTGGAGGGGAGGCTGTGTGCAGAATTAGCTCTTCAGGTCAACAATGCTACGGTGGTGCCCCCAGGCAAACATGCATATACATACAGTACAGACTCAAACACGTAAACACATACACACATACTCAGATCCTCACACAAATGCATACATACACACAGACACACACACAAACAGATCCTCATACCCACACACAAACACACACAGACAGCACAGACCCCGTTAAATCAATTCTACTTCCACATTTTACGCCAATTGTCTAGCGTCTGTTCAACAGGACGTGGGTTAATTTCATTCTCCTCCTGGTCTACCTGCCAAGACGATGGGGTCAGCACGCACGCACAAACACACATACACACTCACACGCAGACAGACACAAACACACACACACACACACTCACACACAAACACATATACACACACACACACACACATGAAAGAGAAAGACAGCCTCTGTCTGTGTCACTCTGCTCTGCATCCGAGCTGAGCCTTTTTCTAATCGACCTTGCATATTATGTGCATGAAGCTACCGCATTAAAGCCATTAATTAACTACTAGCTGCTCTGCTGCACAGGGCTGTCAGAGAAAGAGAGAGAGAGAGAGAGAGAGAGAGAGAGAGAGAGAGAGAGAGAGAGAGAGAGAGAGAGAGAGAGAGAGAGAGAGAGAAAGCAAGAGAGAGAGAGAGAGAGAGACAAAGCAAGAGAGAGAGAGAGAGAGAGACAAAGCAAGAGAGAGAGAGAGAGAGAGACAAAGCAAGAGAGAGAGACAAAGCAAGAGAGAGAGAGAGAGAGAGAGAGACAAAGCAAGAGAGAGAGAGAGAGAGAGAGAGACAAAGCAAGAGAGAGAGAGAGAGAGAGAGAGACAAAGCAAGAGAGAGAGAGAGAGAGACAAAGCAAGAGAGAGAGAGAGAGAGACAAAGCAAGAGAGAGAGAGAGAGACAAAGCAAGAGAGAGAGAGAGAGAGACAAAGCAAGAGAGAGAGAGAGAGAGAGAGAGAGAGAGAGACAGAGAGAGAGAGAGAGAGAGAGACAGAGAGAGAGAGAGAGAGAGAGAGACAAAGACAAAGCAAGAGAGAGAGAGAGACAAAGCAAGAGAGAGAGAGAGACAAAGCAAGAGAGAGAGAGAGACAAAGCAAGAGAGAGAGAGAGACAAAGACAAAGCAAGAGAGAGAGAGAGAGAGAGAGAGAGAGAGAGAGAGAGAGAGAGAGAGAGAGAGAGAGAGAGAGAGAGAGAGAGAGACAAAGCAAGAGAGAGAGAGAGAGAGAGACTCATGACAAAATCATGAACCAATCAAAGGACTCATATATACAACATTGGAAAAACGAAACAAAATCCCAAAGCCGACTAAATTGCTATCTGACCCTAAACAGAGAATATGAATTGGCTGAATATCTCTACTCTGTCAGAGATACGAAGCAGAGACAGATTCTTACCAAGTACAGGCTGAGTGACCACCGATTGGCAATAGAAACCGGCAGACATAAAAAGACATGGCTACCCAAAGAGGAGCGTGTATGTGGTCACTGCACGACAGGGGATGTAGAAACAGAGATGCACTTTCTCCTTTACTGTGATAAATATTCCTCACCAAGAGATTCATTATTCACAGAAATGTCTACATTTATTCCAAATTTTTACTTATTAAACCCAGAGGAAAAACTAAAAATACTCATGGGCGAAGGAGCAATGGCTCCTCTTGCAGCCAAATATGTATTTGCCTGCCATAGCCTGAGAGACACTGAATAATAACATCTGCATAGTAAGCAGTAACTTACTTATTATGACTGTTATTGTTATTACTGTTATTGTTATTACTATTATTATTGTTGTTTATCATTCCAAATAGTAGTGGTATGGGTGGTAATGGTAATGATAGCAGTTTAATGATGGTGGTGGTGGTAGTAGTGGTAATGATGATAGTAGTTGTAGTACCAATGTAATGGTGAAGATGACCGTTATTTAGTTATAAGTTAGTTATAGTTTCATTTTTTTATTACATTACATTCGATTATTGACTGTTACCATTTTATTGTTACTATTTTTATATTTAATTTTGTATTATTATTTACTGCCATTCTATATTATTATTTGTCATTGTTTATAATTTTATTACAATGTATATTGTATACATTGTTGCTTTGGCAATATTGACACAATGTTTTTCATGCCAATAAAGCAGCTTGAATTTGAATTTGAATTTGAGAGAGAGAGAGAGACAAAGCAAGAGAGAGAGAGAGAGAGAGAGAGAGACAAAGCAAGAGAGAGAGAGAGAGAGAGAGAGAGAGAGAGAGAGAGAGAGAGAGACAAAGCAAGAGAGAGAGAGAGAGAGAGAGAGACAAAGCAAGAGAGAGAGAGAGAGAGACAGAAAATGTGAAATGTTGCAAAAACCTCAGAGGCCTCGTTCTAAACCCCACAGAGGAGGTTGGTTGGGTCGAACTCATTGCGATTGGTTCGCGGCCCACACTCTTCACTGATTTATGAATATTTGGTTTGGAGGATGCCAGGTGTTCTCTCCCCTCAAAAGGAGAACCAACAGTACAGTGCCAGGATAAAGGAGTAGAGGAGAGACGCATCACTCTCAGAGTGTGCGGGTTTTCAGGAACACATAGAGATAAAGTATTAGATCAAACAGTAATTAGTCTCCCCTCAGTGAGGGGGTAACCTAGCACTGAACTGAAAACACAATATTATCCTGTTTCATGTGGTCTCTGTTGGGGCCCCTGTCTTTCACAACACATCTGTCTTACTTTGTCTCCCATTTCTCTTCCTACCCTGACTCATTCTCTCGCTTTCCGTTTTCTGCATGCTTCTCCCCTCACTTCTCTCTTTCTTACTTTGTCTTCTCTCTTTCATCTCCCCTTGAGCCACATGTACTTATCACAGACATCATCTTGGTCTGCCGCTGTCCCTCTCTTTCCCCTCTCCAACTCTCGCTTTACAGCCTTCACCTCTCTCTCTCTTGCTCTCTCGCTCTCCCCCTCTATCTCTCTCTGCCAGACAGTTTGGTGTTAAAGCACAGGGTTGACATAGTCCGCTGTGGTTCGCTGACCACTGATGACTATCGGACAGCCCTGGCCTAATGTCACAGTCGGCGTGGTGACCAAAGCAGACGAGAGCTCATCTTGTCTTATACTGCCTCACTCACCAGCAGAAACACCCCACACCCAGTTCCACCATAATCTCTCTGTGTCCACACCACAGAACCACAACTGAAATGAACCAGAGCACAATAGTTTAAAAAAAAATGTTTTTATCATAACACATGGCTTGACTGAGAACCTGTCCCCATCTAAGCGATTTAATGAAAGAGTAGCCCAACAATAACCTGGCATTAGAAGACAGCGTGACAGGATCCAACCGTAAATCAAGCCAATGCATAGTAATAGTAGACACTTCCATTGAGTCAAAGGTCTGTGGTAGGAGAAGACTGTAAAGAAAAAATCTATGACCAAGATATTACCACGGACTACACAAATACAGAGGCTAGGAGAGCACAGAGTAAGTGCTGTGGGTTTAGAGAATACATAACATATTCTATATAATAAACTGCAAACTCCAGGCCATACATCATAGATAGATCCACATTGGCAACGTGTCTGTGCTTCGAATGTATAGCCCATTGCATTAAAATGTATATGGCCCATAAGATTCCAAATGTAATTAGAAACCTGGGCTTTATAGGGCGAGTGTGGAAGGAATTATATCAGGTTCTCATGACTGCATTACCAGGTGTGTGTGCGATAAAAGAAAATGGTATCCCATGAACACCTTTGGCAAAGGATTATATGGATAATATGGTCAATCTGATGTGTGTTAAAATGGGTTTTATAACTGTGTTGAATAAAATGGGTGAGTCCTCTGGAGTGTCCCTAAGGTGTGTCACAGGGTTCATATCATATCATATCATATTGACCTATTTGAAGCAGATATATCTGGGGGACTATATTGGGTGACTGACATTGACAATGCAAAACCAAGATTGAATTATAAAAATAAGTGCTGTAATGTGGTAATGGTAGGGCCTGGAGTTGTTCCTTACCAGTCCTAGTTAAAAACAACTCCTGGCCCAATAGGCAAGAGCCATCACTTCTCACTGGAGGCCAGTGGACATAAACATATTGACATTCAGAGAAGGTTAGAGGGAGAGAAGTCACCTTTAATTACCCTTATGAATAACTCTTATCACCCGAAACACACCCTTAACCTTTAACCCTGCACCTATCTATCACACGGGATGGAGCTCAGTCTGTAGAACCATGCCCCCCCCCCCCCCCCCCACACACACACACACACACACGCACACACACACACGTAAGACCCTCTTCTCTGTAGCTATGAGGCTTTGAAGTTGAGGTAGTTAGATGAATATGTTTGCCAAAGACGATGACAAAATGTGGCGGAAACTGCAAAATACAGAAAAGTAAAGTCAATCAAAAGCGGAGTTCATTTGTATTCACTCTCTTCCTCTTCATCTTTGTTCATTTGCAAGTCAGTAAGGCATGTAATGAGCTTCTTCTTTTTCAAAACCAGGTGTTCATTGGCTGAAGAATTACACAAAGAGAACTGTAAAAAAGGACAATGCCATTGTTCAAAGCAGAAAGTGCCTTTGAGAGAGAATATTTTCATCACCAGCACAACAGAATTCCCTCTCAAGAGACTGAAAAGACTTGGCATGGGTCCTCAGATCCTCAAAATGTTCTACAGCTGCACCATCGACAGCATCCTGACTGGTTGCATCACGCCTGGTATGGCAACTGCTCGGACTCCGACCGCAAAGCACTACGGTGGGTAGTGCGTATGGCCCAGTAAATCACTGGGGCCAAGCTTCCTGCCATCCAGGACCTATGTACCAGGCGGTGTCAGAGAAATGCCCAAAAAATTGCCATGGACTCCAGCCACCCTAGTCATAGACTGTTCTCCCTGCTACCGCACGGCAAGCGGTACCGGAGCACCAAGGCTAGGTCAAAAAGGCTTCTTAACAGCTGCTACCCAGACTATTTGCCCCCACCCTACATTTTTACGCTGCTGTTACTCTGTTTATTACCCATGCATAGTTACTCTACCTCTACCTACATGTACATATTACCTCAATTACCTCGACTAAGTGGTGCCCCCCCGCACATTGACTCTGTACCAGTACCCCCTGTATATAACCTCGTTACTGTTATTTTATCGTTGCTCCTTAATTATTTGTTATATTTCTGTTTTTTTTCCTTCTTAAAACTGCATTGTTGGTTAGGGGCTTGTAAGTAAGCATTTCACTGTAAGGTCTACACCTGTTGTATTCGGCACTTGTGACAAATAAAATTGTATTTGATTTGATTTGAAATCCTCAGAGTCAGAGAAACTATTTAGATGGGAATTGAGAGTTCAAAGTGCACGGGGATGACATCATTTGACAGTGCACTATCGTTGTGAG
This sequence comes from Salvelinus namaycush, assembly GCF_016432855.1. Taxonomy (NCBI): domain Eukaryota; kingdom Metazoa; phylum Chordata; class Actinopteri; order Salmoniformes; family Salmonidae; genus Salvelinus; species Salvelinus namaycush. Next base: position 15,056,119 of record NC_052317.1, on the reverse strand, counting down.
GACGGGACCCTGCGGGCCACAGCTGCTGGATCAGGGGGAGGACAAAGAGCCCTTGGTTAGGGGTGTGTCTCCTGAACCTCTGCACCCCTCTGTCAGCAGGATGGAAAGAATTTAGGGAGGAATAAAATAATGGAGGGTTGAGACATGGGGCGTTTTCTGAATGAATAAAGGGAGGATTGAAAGACTCTGGTCTGAAGCGCTACTAGTCTGCTCACCAAAGCTCTCCGCTGAGGAGTTGAATAGTCCCTACCCTGAAAGCCCACTGGTCTGGTCATTAATCATGTCTATTATGTCTTTCATCAGCCAGTGCTGTATATTCTCTACTCTGTACTAAACACACAACGTCTCCACAACATCTCCACAATACGTGATACAGTCCCTATCCCACCTTTCTGCACTAAAAAGATACAATCTCCACATAACACTCAGCAAACAAATACAAGCTCGAACTCAACATACCAGAAGCCCAATAACGTTCCTCTTCACAAACTATACACCTAGCCATTATCAGCTCCCTACATCAAACCCACTACGGTCCAATCAGGGAAAGAGAGATGTCGAGAGAGACGATGAGAGAGTTGGAGAGTGACAGTCTTCTATACTGCTCCAGACTGCCTCTCTCTGTGTGTCATGTCATGTCTGGCTGTATTCAATAGAGGGCACCCCAGCAGCTACAGGACAACATTTCCAGCTTTATTGACACAAAAGAACATTACTGTGTGAACTCTGTTGCTCATTAGTGTGTATTATAACACGGCAGAACAAACCCAGGTAATCAACAAAGCTAACAGATAGTCAATAAGGATTTTCCTTTTCATTTACAGATACATTAGGGTATAAGAGAAGAGAGGAGTTATATGTGAGTAGGAGCATGTTCACTGACACACAGACACACAGGATGACAAAGCCCACGCCCTATGGGCAGGCTGTCACCATGGCAACGCCACAGCCGGTGTTTCTCTGTCCAGTACCGGCGGTTAAGCTCCTCTTTGAACGGCCGGCCAATGACAGACGTGCCGACTACGGGGAAATATGCCCTACCAGCAGGGCGAAAAGGGAGTCTGTGTGTGTATGTGCAAGTGTGAACGTGTGCACGTGCGTGTGTGTTTGTGTGTGTTCTGTTCGTTCATTCGTGCATGCTTTTGTGAGTGTGCGTGACCACACGTCTGTGTGTTTGCACAACATCAAGGGACCCATATCAGCTTTTAACTCCCACTCCCCCTTATAACCAGAGAGCCATGGCACTTGGCACAGTCGTATCGCGATTGGCACACACGACCAGGTCCATTTTATTTCCAGGAAGATGGTGCTTGGTGCAAAGCCTAAAGAGAGAGGGCCAGAGCAAAGTGGACCGTAACAGCATTGGTATTCATCGGTATTCATTGGTATTCCAGCAGTGTCCGATGCCACTCCAGCCCTGGCAAAGAGGATAGAGAAGCAGATAACCCACCCTACACAGTAATCAGACCCAAACTACAGTAGGAACGAATGCTCCTTTTATTTCTGGTGTCTACTGCCAGAAGTAGAGAAGAGGCGAGGAGAAGGGAGAGGAGAGAGGGGAGGAGAGAGGCAGAAAGGAGTGGAGAGGAGATGGGAGAGGAGAAGAGGGGAGGTAAGGAGAGGGGAGTGGAGGAAAGAAGAAGAGAGGAGGAGAGGAGAGGGGGAGAGGAGGAGATGGGAGAGGAGAGGAGTGGAGAGGAGACGGGAGAGGAGAGGAGAAAAGGAGAGGAGAGGAGGAGAAGAGATGGGAGAGGAGGAGAGGAGAGGGGAGAAAAGGCAGTCATACAGTATACTGATAAACTCTAAACCTCCTATCCATCTGCACTCACAGATGGCCAAGATCAATAGAAAGCAGATTTCATCCCCACATACCCATTCCAAAAGCATTTTTAACTTCTGCCTCAGTTTCACAGTACAGCCCTAACACTCTCCACCAACTTTGCCTGTGAAAGTGATTTGTTGAATATATCTAACCAAACCTGGGTTCAAATACTATTTGAAATAATTTCAAATACAAAAACCAGGCTTGCTTGAGCTTGCTTGGTGCAATGGAACCAATAGAATAGTTGAAAAACTACAAACACCTCCCCCCTGCCTGCAGGAAGACTAAAGCAAATGTTATAGATTTCAAATAAAATGTGATACAAGTCTGTATCAACCAGTGGATCTTGCGACGGGTATACATAGATGACCAGTTTACAGAGGAGTATAGAGTGCAGTGATGTGTCCTAGAAGGAGCATTGGTGGCAAATGGCTGAATGGTAAAGAACATCTAGCCGCTCGAGAGCACCCTTGCCTGCCGATCTATAATTTACGTCTTCGTAATTGCTACTGTAGAAAGGCAAGACAACAACAAAAAAGACTTGATACAAGACTGTAAGATTATATAATAAAACTAACAGCAATAGACCCTGTCAATTACCCATAATACCTTTAGATTTCATCATGTGAGGGGAGTAAAGTATACGATAAATAGCTTTTCCCTTCTTCTTCCAGAGGCCATTAGGCCCTTACTCTTCTTCTCCTTCATCTGTCTCCGCACTTGTCTCTTTTAAAAAGGCATCAGCTCATTAACTTCATGGGTAGATCAATTAATCGTTAGCAGTTAGACAAAGCTGCCTACTCGTGCCCTTTTTTCTCTACCGCCTCACTGAGCTTCTCTTGAACAATGATGTCTATGACGTTTACCACGCTTTCTTTTCACTGCTGATCATTCTAATACAGAGAATCAATTTAATGAATAAATCAATGACAAAAAGCTCTGACGAAGGCCGCGAGGCCGATACGTAAGCTTATTAAATATCGGTGATGCTATCAAGAGCAGTGTGCGGTTTCCTTTTTCCTTTATAATGAATAAATCAATGACGAAATCACCTTGTTGAGGGAATCGAAGGAAAGAAGGGTGCCACTTAATGTGAAAGTATATATCGCCAATATATCACAGATAAGGGTCTCTCGTGCTTTATAATGCTGCATGACTGCATATAAAGTGCTTATAACATGTTTATAAGGCACAATGACACTTCAAAATGAACTGCTTCATGTGTTAGCCTACTAAAAGAAGTGCCTGTACCTGTCACTTCGAGCACTGTAAGCAAACATGTCATTCCGCCAACGGCAAGATAGAGACGCAAAGAACAACAAAGGAAATGCGGGGGTAAGTGCCGTGAAAACCCTACTCTTCACGTAATTAGAGTTGTTCGGCGCCTGTACGATCAAAGGAAACATTTTGCTTTTGAAATGCTTTGATTAAACAAAGCACAAAGACTTTTCATGTTGAATAACGCGGTAAACAGAACTAGTTTACTGAATACAGGCCAGTGTTAGGGTGGTGTCCTTATTGGTTAGACAAGAAGCTCAAGACAGATCAATAGTAATGCACACCCGAAATGTAGCACCTGAGATAAACAAAAAGATAGTTCTAGAGCGAGTTGTAAATCGCTTTTCCTTAATGTGATATTCGGTAATCATTCCAATATAAGACATTGTAATGCATGCATCATAATGAATTATACCTAGGTGCTTTAAGTAAAATTCCTTCAAACATGGACTGTGTTTCTGACAAAAATTCACTAGTTGAACTAAACATTGAACTATGACTAAGCTTAATAAAATAAAGTCAGGGAGCAGCAAAATAGCACATGGACATTATACTCTCTTCTCAAAGTCGAGCGTCTTGGGCCACTCGGGAGGAGGTGACACGTCTCCTACCCATAATCCACCATCACATGTCAGAGGGCTTTCTGGGCTCTGGGATATGTTCACACTCGACAGAGAGGCTGTCAGCCAGATGTGAGGAGGGAGTGAGTGAGGAAAAGAAAAAAGAAGCAGAGGTCTGTTAATCATAATTTTCTTTACATGTCTCTGAGGCCGTAGTAGACACAACCCCCAGTATCAGAAAGCAGCCACTCTCAGCCACTCTCATCTTGAGATATTACTCAGGGAGTCTCCATAGGGACTCAGGTATTGTCACACTTCTATCTTTAGCAGTACCTTAGAGAGAGTCACCCATGACCTCACCTGACTTCACAACAGAAACATGAAATGATTGATGACGTCAATGATGATATAATTTATGATAGCGTCTAGCTTTCATAGCATGACTCAGCTAAGATGTCATGGCCTTCTTCAAGGAGCTTCATCATATGTCTGAGTAGCGCTCCTGGTAGAGACACAGATCTAGGATTAGCTTTCCCTAGCCAAATCCTAACCACAACCAATAGGGTCAAAACCCTCAAACCTACCTTAGACCAATTGAGTGGAGAGGAATGATTAGACAAGCCCACACAGCAGGGTGATAAATGTATCCAACTGACACACACACACACACACACACACACACACACACACACACACACACACACACACACACACACACACACACACACACACACACACACACACACACACACACACACACACACACACACACACACACACACACACACACACACACACACACACACACACACAGGAAGACCTTGCGTGTCACTTTCGGTCAGGGTATGAAGGGTTGAGGTACCCACTGAGGCATCACCCTGCTACACCCACATTACCCACTACAGCACTCCATCTCCCAGAGAGAGACAGACAGAGAGAGAGACAGCGAGAGAGACAAGGAGAGAGAGAGAGAGAGAGAGGGACATAAAGAGAGAGAGACATAGAGACAGAGAGACAGCTAGTGAGACAGAAAGAGAGACAGAGAGACAGATAGTGAGACAGAAAGAGAGACAGAGACAGAGAGAGAGAGAGAGAAAGAAGATGGGATAAATAGAGAGGGTGGAAGATGGAGGGGGTGAGGAGAGAGAGAGATATAAAGAAAGAGAAAGGGAGAGGGAGGGAGAGAGAGATAAAAAAGCGAAAAACCAACAAGCTCAGAGATGATCTCTCCTCTTTGCATCCTCTGCAGCAGCAGTGTCCCAGTCGTTGCTCATTGAATGCTAAGTGACAGCTATGTTACTATTTCCAATTCCAAGCCTGTCACACGGCAATGGGGGAATCTAACATGCAGAATAATAAATGCTGTCGCAGATGAATCTGCATCCGTCCTGTTTAAATTGAACTCCTAGGTCTGTGGCGGTCATGACATTTTGTCAGCCGGTGATTGTCAAGCAAATAACTGCCGGTCTCACGGTAATTGACCGTTAATTAACATAAACACGTTTAGCATCTCCTGGCTTCCACGCATAACCTACAAGCCACTGATGTGGACATCTCAATAAATCTATTTAATATAGCCTACACCATCACAATAAATCCATAATTTATTTTAGACAGGTCTAAATAAACATGATGTGAAGAAAATGTAGTCTATTTCAGAAGAACAGAATAGCATACTCTGAGTTGTCCTTATGTTAGGTCCTGATCTGGCTATGCTATATGGCTGTGGGCTACACTAGTTCAGTTAACAGGCATGATTTGCTTAGAATTCTGTGGAATTATTTTATAGTGGGAAGAATACAATTCAACAAAGCTGAATTAAATACAAAGGATATTTTCTCCAAACGATTTTCCGAGGGACTGTGCACAGGTCATAGGTCCTCCTACAGTATATGTTTAATTTAGAGTTACTGTATTTATGCAACTTTAGTTGTGATACAAACCTTAGACTATATGTTTAGATTTTTATATATATTTTATACATACAGGATGTGACTCTAAGCTCTGTTCGGTTTTGTTTTTTTGCGCAGGCTGCACACACTTCATCAGTCTCTCAATAACAATGTGATAAGCACTTGAAAATATTCTCACCCATCAGACTATTCTGTATTTCATCTGATCTTTACATATAGCTTACTAATAGATTTGTATAATTACTTTGATTAGAATGGCCCACAATTTTTTTTTTTAAACATGTCATACGTAGCCTGCACTCGAATAACGGATGGAGGTTACGTGCAGTTCAGTGTTTAATATGCAAGCATAGGCGGCGAATCCATGAGGCTAGGGGAAGCTTTTTCTGAAGTAAATTGAAATATATGTGTAAAATTAGTTTTGATTTAGAATGGGCCATTATCATGCACCTGTCAGAACAGGGGCAGGGTGTCACGTTCCTGACCTGTTTTCTGTTGTTTTGTATGTGTTTAGTTGGTCAGGGCGTGAGTTGGGGTGGGTAGTCTATGTTATGTGTTTTCTATGTTGGGTTAATGGTTTGCCTGGTATGGTTCTCAATTAGAGGCAGGTGTTTGACGTTTCCTCTGATTGAGAACCATATTAAGGTAGGTTGTTCTCACTGTTTGTTTGTGGGTGATTGTTCCTGTGTCTGTGTTTACCACATGGGACTGTTTCGTTTGTTCGTTCGTTTTAGGTAGTCTGTTCCTGTTCGTGCGTTCTTCGTCTATATGTAAGTTCGTTTGTTTCAGGTCTGTTGCCTTCGTTTATTGTTTTGTAGTTTGTTCTAGTGTTCATTAGTGTTTCGTCTTTCATTTATAATAAATTAGTATGTATTCATCACCCGCTGCGCCTTGGTCCGTTCATTCACCACAAGACGAACGTTACAGAACCACCCACCAAACTCGGACCAAGCAGCGTAGCAACGGGCAGCAGCGGCAGCAGCAGCAGCAGCGGGACCAGGAAAAATGGACATGGGAGGACGAGCTGGACGGAAAAGGACCCTGGGCAGAGCCAGAGGAGTATCGCCGCCCCAAAGCAGAGCTGGAGGCAGCAAAAGCAGAGAGGCGGCGTTTCGAGGAGCTAGCTCGGCAGCAGGAGCCGGATCTGGGTTACACCACTTGGGAGGAAATAGACAGGTGGTCGGTTGACCCAGGGAGAGTGCCGGAGCCCGCCTGGGATTCCATGGAGCAATGTGCAGAGGGATACCGGCGAATGAGGTTAGCACGACGACGCGGTAAGAAGCCCGTGAAGAAACCCCAAAAATTACCGGCGAAGTCAGGTAGGAGACCTGCGCCCACTTCCCATGCTTACCGTGGAGAGCGGGAGTACGGGCAGACACCGTGTTAAGAGCGCACGGTGTCTCCTGTACGTGTGCATAGCCCGGTGCGGGTTATTCCACCTCCCCGCACTGGCCAGGCGAGATTGAGCATTGAGCCAAGTGCCATGAAGCCGGCTCTACATATCTGGCCTCCAGTACGTCTCCTCGGGCCGGTGTACATGGCACCAACCTTACGCATGGTGTCCCCGGTTCGCCAACACAGCCCAGTGCGGGTTATTCCACCTCCCCGCACTGGACGGGCTACGGGGAGCATTCAAACAGGTAAGGTTGGGCAGGCTCGGTGCTCAAGGGAGCCAGTACGCCTGCACGGTCCGGTATATCCGGCGCCACCTTCCCGCCCCAGCCCAGTACCTCCAGTTCCAGCACCCCGCACTCGCCTTATGGTGCGTGGCCCCAGCCCAGTACCATCAGTGCCTACACCACGCACTAGGCTTCCTGTGCGTCTCCAGAGCCCTGTTCCTCCTCCACGCACTCTCCCTGTGGTGCGTGTCTCCAGCCCAGTACCTCCAGTTCCGGCACCACGCACCAAGCCTCCTGTGCATCTCCAGAGCCCTGTACGCACTGTTCCTTCTCCCCGCACTCGCCCTGAGGTGCGTGCCCTCAGTCCGGTACCACCAGTTCCGGCACCACGCACCAGGCCTATAGTGCGCTTCGAGAGTCCAGTGTGCCCTGTTCCTGCTCCCCGCACTAGCCTTGAGGTGCGTGTCTCCAGTCCGGTACCACCAGTTCCGGCACCACGCACCAGGCCTGCTGTGCGCCTCAGCAGGTCAGAGTCGGTCGTCTGTCCAACGCCGCCTGCACTGCTCGTCTGCTCAACGCCGCCTGCACTGCTCGTCTGCCCAGCGCCATCTGAGCTGCCCTCCAGTCATGAGCTGCCCTCCAGTCATGAGCTGCCCGCCAGTCATGAGCTGCCCGCCAGTCATGAGCTGCCCGCCAGTCATGAGCTGCCCGCCAGTCATGAGCTGCCCGCCAGTCATGAGCTGCCCTCCAGTCATGAGCTGCCCCTCAGTCATGAGCTGCCCCTCAGTCATGAGCTGCCCCTCAGTCATGAGCTGCCCCTCAGTCCGGAGCTGCCCCTCAGTCCGGAGCTGCCCCTCAGTCCGGAGTTGCCCTTCAGTCCGGAGTTGCCCCTCTGTCCTGAGTTGCCTCTCTGTCCTGAGCTACCTCTCTGTCCTGAGCTACCTCTCTGTCCTGAGCTACCTCTCTGTCCTGAGCTACCTCTCTGTCCTGAGCTACCTCTCTGTCCTGAGCAGTCTCCTAAATCATGTGGGGGCCTTGGGGAGGATTCCTAGGCCAAGGTCGGGGGCGAGGGTCGCCACTCAAAGGACGCTAAGGAGGGGGACAAAGACAGTGGTGGAGTGGTGTCCTCGTCCACCGCCGGAGCCGCCACCGCGGACAGATGCCCACCCAGACCCTCCCCTTGAGTTTTAGGGGTGCGTTCGGAGTCCGCACCTCAGGGGGGGGGGGGGTACTGTCACGTCCTGACCATAGTTCTTATGTGTTTTGCTTGTTTAGTGTTGGTCAGGACGTGAGCTGGGTGGGAATTCTATGTTGTGTGTCTAGTTTGTCTGTTTCTGTGTCCAGCCTAATATGGTTCTCAATCAGAGACAGCTGTCAATCGTTGTCCCTGATTGAGAATCATATATAGGTGGCTTGTTTTTTTGTGTTGGGGATTGTGGGTGGTTGTTTCCTGTCTCTGTGTTTGTATTCTGCACCAGATAGGACTGTTTCGGTTTGCCACATTTTGTTATTTTGTTCGTTGTAAGTGTTCACTGTTTTTTGTTTAATTAAACATGTTGAGCACTGGCTACGCTGCGTGTTGGTCCGATCCCTGTTTCACCCTCTCTTATAGTGAAGAGAGGGAAGGCTGCCGTTACACAGGGGAAAATAATACATATCATCTATGCACTCAAGTAGCGAATGGAGGACGCTTTTCCCTTGGTTCATTTTCATGCCAGTCAGGTAGGCTACTCCTGTTGTAAAGCAAAGCAATGTGCTAAATATTAGGTCAGTTGAGAAAAAAATATTGTAGGCCTAGCCTGTAGAAAGCTGATGGGATCCTCCTATTTTTAATAGAGGCCATCAAAACTCTGTTTTCCCACCCAATTGCATAGCCTATAGAAGATTTGCGCAACATGAGCTCATGGGCTCTCATGAAGTGTTTCATTTCATTTTCGATACATTTGCAATGATGTCAGAGTGATTGGTGGGACAATAGAGTGCTGAGTACCAGACCATTAGCGACTGGCCGTTAGCAAGTTTGGTAGGCTACTAATGACCATCAGCAGCACCAGAGAGCAGTTTTGGAGAAGCCTAGTTACCGTGACTAAACGGTCACGTGGAATATGACTCATGACCGCGGGTGTGGCGGTAATAAAGTCACCGTAACAGCCCCAGGCAGTCCTGGTCTACTTACTCTCTGTCTGCTTAGGGATGGATGGCTGTGCTTATTACAACGGCACTGTTCCGAGGAATCGAAAGAGACTGTTTCGGGTTGGAGTCCTTGCTTGTTTACTTGTTTGAGGGAGTTAGAGGAAAAGGCATGGCAGGCATTTTATCGTGTGTGTGTGCGTGCGTGCGTGCGTGCGTGCGTGCGTGCGTGCGTGCGTGCGTGCGTGCGTGCGTGCGTGCGTGTGAGAGTGACAGATACACAAAGATAGAGAGAGAGACACACGAGGAGAGAGCGAGATAAACATATATACAAAGACAGATAGGGAGAGAGAGAGACAGACAGACAGACAGAGAGAGAGAGAGAGAGAGAGAGAGAGACACACCAGCCCCTGTGACATTGTACACTTTGTTGAAAGACATAGAAAGTTGGGCCAGGAGAGGATTAAAACTGGGCAACACAATAGAGACAAAACAGACAACAAAATAAAGGAAATACAAGTAAAATATATAAATTCCAAACAAGGCTCAATGGCCTGTGTGTACATTACCAGATGGACAGGTCAGAAGTTATTCACATGGGACTTGATTCTCCTAGGGGTAAAGATGCCAAAACAGACTAACACTATCTGTGTCTTAGGGAAAATACGTTTTGATAGGGCCGGGCACAGTAGCAACGGTCATACAAATTGTTAAAAGGTTTTAAAAACAATTATAATAAATGCAACAGTTGGACAATGTATTAGGATGCTCCAAACTATTTGAATGTTTTAATGAGTCAGGTATTGATTGAATAATAGTACATAAAACATTTTACTGACACGGACAAATAATACATTGAGGTTCAGGGATTTTTGTGGGAGTTCAGATATTCCATTCATTGTAAAATGTCACCGGTTTTTCTTATAATGCAGTCATACAGTATATATATATATCTATTTTTAACTGTATCAGGTATTTCTTTTATATATTGTGTTCAAATAAAGAAATGTGTAGGTTCCCTAATTTGCATAAATACACTGGGTGTATTTGCATAAGGAATACTTTAACACAAAGGGGTGTAATAGGGCTGCATCCACAAAAACCTCGTCTGTCTAGACCTACCTGCACTCACCTGCACTGTCTAGACTGCCTCATTAATTACTGTTGTTGTCACCTTCTGTTGCATAAGTCAGCAAATGTGTCAATAGCATGATACCCTCAGATAACAAATCAACACGCTTGGCTCTAGATTACACCTATCTATACTTTACATTGTTTGCGAGATCAGACATATTATCGTTATAATCTGAGTGTACATTTTCGGGAAGATGCTTTCATTTCAGCGCAACTAATTTGCAAACATCCCACTGGGCACACAGGTTGAATCCACATCATTTCAATGAAATTGCCTTGAACCAACACGGAATAGAAGTTGAATTGACGTCTGTGCCCAATGGGATTTCAACTGTAGCAAATTAGAACTTTTTTCAAAACCCATCAAAATAAAGTTCTCTTTCTTCCCTTTCTTGATGTAAATGTCGAGATTATGTTTTCAATCCCAGACGGAGCTTTAGCACTCTTATAGATGCTACGGAAAGACAATGTATTCCATTGAGTCATTTCAGCCATTACTGAGAGGTGTTTGACAGGTCATTAAAAACATTTACGCGGTCGTAACATTAATGGGAAAAAACAAGGCACAAGCAAGAGTACGAAAGAGTCGCAGGAGTAAAATGAAAGCAATCAATCCACGGAGATTTAAGTGACAAGTGGATTCTGCATCCCTCAAACGAAGGAAATAGACGGCAGAAAAAGACAGATCCTCAGGTGGGCGGGACATGCACGTTGCTAAATGAATGGTGAATGTGTATTTGCGTGTGAGTTGTTATGTTAGTGTGTGTGTTTGTATCTGTTCAAAGTTAATGAATGTATAAGGAATGTATAAGTATGTTTGTATAAGAATATACACTACATGACGAAAAGCATGTGGACACCTGCTGGTTGTGCATCTCATTCCAAAATCATAGGCATTAAAATGGAGCTGGTCCCCCCTTTACTGCTATAACAGCCTCCACTCTTCTGGGAAGGCTTTCCACTAGATGTTGGAACATTGCTGCGGGGACTTGCTTCCATTCAGCCACAAGAGCATTAGTGAGGTTGGGCACTGATGTTGGGCGATTAGTCAGCATTTTAATTAATCCCAAAGGTGTTTGATGGGGTTGAGGTCAAGGCTCTATGCAGGCCAGTCAAGTTCTTGCAACCCGATCTCGACAAACCATTTCTGTATGGACCTCGCTTTGTGCACGGGGGCATTGTCATGCTGAAACAGGAAAGGACCTTCCCCAAACTGTTGCCACAAAGTTGGAAGCACAGAATCGTCTTGAATATCATTGTATGCTGTTACGTTACGATTTCCCTTCAATGGACCTAAGGGTCTAGTCCGAACCATAAAAAACAGATAATTATTCCTCCTCCACCATACTTTACAGTTGGCGCTATGCATTGGGGCAGGTAGCGTTGTCCTGGCATCCGCCAAACCAAGATTCGTCCGTCGGACTGCCAGATGGCACTCACATTAACATCTGCTAACCATGTGTATGTGACAAATAAAATTTGATTTGATTTGCATGACTCATCACTGCAGAGAACGCCACTGCTCCAGAGTCTGATGGCGGGAAGCTTTACACCTCTCCAGCCGACGCTTGGCATTGCAAATGGTGATCTTAAGCTTGTGTGCGTGCGGCTGCTCAGCCATGGAAACCCATTTCATGAATCTCCTGAGGAATAGTTATTGTGCTGACGTTGCTTCCAGAGGCAGTTTGGAACGCGCTACACGCTTCAGCACTCGGCAGTCCTTTTCTGTGAGCTTGTGTGGCCTACCACTTCACGGCTGAGCCGCTGTTTCTCCTAGACGTTTCCACCTCACAATAACAACACTTACAGTTGACTGGGGCAGCTCTAGCAGGGCAGAAATTTGACAACCTGACTTGCTGGAAAGCTGGTATCCTATGACGGTGCCACGTTGAAAGTCACTAAGCTCTTCGGTAAGGCCATTCTACTGCCAATGTTTGTCTATGGAGATTGCATGGTTGTGTGCTGGAATCTATACAACTGGTGTGGCTGAAATAGCCAAATCCACTAATTTGAAGGCGTGTCCACATACTTTTGTATATATAGTGTATGTAGGAATGTATAAGTATATGTATGTATGTGAGTGTGGGAGTGTTTCGTTTCAAGTGTGTATGCAAGCTCAATGACGTGTCTGTGTTTGTTCATGAGAGGCAGGGCCGTCAAACACTGAGGTTGTGTTCAATGCATAATAAACTGACAAATTATCCTTTATACAGTTCACTGCGCATTCTTCAGGTTTTTACATACATTTTTGTGACATGGAGAAACAACAGTCTTTCTGCTCTAGGCTGTTGTTCCAGTGACCAGACTGATGTTTCTCAATGATAAACTGATACCCTGGGACAAGGCACACGGGCTTGGAACTCTACAGAGCAGCACGCACGCATGCACAGATGCACACACGAACACATACACTTCATGTGAGAACTCTTATAGCCCAAGTGGAAGAAAAATACCCTTAATTTCCCTTAATGCACCACTTAGACTGACATTCTAATAAAATGTCATAAAATGTCATATTAGTAGAAATGGAGGCTGGTGGGATGAGCTGTAGGAGGACATACTCATTGTAATGGATGCAGTGGAGTAATTGAAACGGAGTCCAACATGTGGTTTCCATATGTTTGATGTAATTGATACGATTCAATTTATTCCATTCCAGGTATTACAATGAGCCCGTTCTCCTATAGCTCCTCCTACCAGCCTCCTCTGACTAGTAGAACAATTATAACACGCTACCTTGGTGGTCACAATATGTGGTTGGTCTAGCGTAAAACGGGGTGAGGAGAATACGGGAGAAGAACTGTAGCATCAAACGGGGTGAGGAGAATATGTGAGAACTGTAGCATAGAACAGGGTGAGAAGAATACGGGAGAAGAACTGTAGCATGAATAGGGTGAGGAGAATACGGGAGGAGAACTGTAGCATAAAACTAGGTGAGGAGAATATGTGAGAACTGTAGCATAAAACGGGGCGAGGAGAATAGGGGAGAAGAACTGTAGCATAAAACAGGGTGAGGAGAATACGGGAGAAGAACTGTAGCATAAAACGGGGCGAGGAGAATACGGGAGAGGAACTGTAGCATAAAACAGGGTGAGGAGAATATGTGAGATGAACTGTAGCATGAAACAGGGTAAGGAGAATACGGGAGAAGAACTGTAGCATGAAACGGGGCGAGGAGAATACGGGAGAAGAACTGTAGCATTAAACAGGGTGAGGAGAATACGGGAGAAGAACTGTAGCATAAAACGGGGCAAGGAGAATACGGGAGAAAAACTGTATAATAAAACGGGGCGGGGAGAATATGTGAGAAGAACTGTAGCATGAAAGGGAAAGGAGAATACGGGAGAAGAACTGTAGCATTAAACGGGGCGAGGAGAATACGGGAGAAGAACTGTAGCATGAAACAGGGTGAGGAGAATACGGGAGAAGAACTGTAGCATAAAACGGGGTGAGCAGAATACGGGAGAAGAACTGTAGCATAAAACAGGGTGAGGAGAATACGGGAGAAGAACTGTAGCATAAAACAGGGCAGGGAGAATACGGGAGAAGAACTGTAGCATAAAACAGGGTGAGGAGAATACGTGAGAAGAACTGTAGCATGAAACAGGGTGAGGAGATTATTGGAGAAGAACTGTAGCATGAAACAGGGTGATGAGAATACGTGAGAACTGTAGCATAAAACAGGGTGAGGAGAATACGTGAGAACTGTAGCATAAAACAGGGTGAGGAGAAATACGTGTGAAGAACTGTAGCATGAAACAGGGTGAGGAGAATACGGGAGAAGAACTGTAGCATAAAACGGGGCGAGGAGAATACGGGAGAAGAACTGTAGCATAAAACAGGGTGAGGAGAATACGGGAGAAGAACTGTAGCATAAAACGGGGTGAGGAGAATACGGGAGAAGAACTGTAGCATAAAACAGGGTGAGGAGAATATGTGAGAAGAACTGTAGCATGAAACAGGGTGAGGAGAATACGGGAGAAGAACTGTAGCATAAAACGGGGCGAGGAGAATACGGGAGAAGAACTGTAGCATAAAACAGGGTGAGGAGAATACGGGAGAAGAACTGTAGCATAAAACGGGCGAGGAGAATATGGGAGAAGAACTGTAGCATAAAACGGGGCAGGGAGAATACGGGAGAAGAACTGTAGCATAAAACAGGGTGATGAGAATATGTGAGAACTGTAGCATAAAACAGGGTGAGGAGAATACGGGAGAAGAACTGTAGCATGAAACAGGGTGAGGAGAATACGTGAGAACTGTATTATAAAACAGGGTGAGGAGAATATGGGAGAAGAACTGTAGCATGAAACAGGGTGAGGAGAATACGTGAGAACTGTAGCATAAAACAGGCTGAGGAGAATACGGGAGAAGAACTGTAGCATAAAACGGGGCGAGGAGAATACGGGAGAAGAACTGTAGCATAAAACAGGGTGAGGAGAATACGGGAGAAGAACTGTAGCATAAAACGGGCAAGGAGAATACGTGAGAAGAACTGTAGCATGAAACAGGGCAGGGAGAATACGGGAGAAGAACTGTAGCATGAAACGGGGCAGGGAGAATACGGGAGAAGAACTGTAGCATGAAACGGGGCAGGGAGAATACGGGAGAAGAACTGTAGCATAAAACGGGGTGAGGAGAATACGTGAGAACTGTATTATAAAACAGGGTGAGGAGAATACGGGAGAAGAACTAGAAGAAGATACAAAGGCTGTGAGAAAATAAACTACTCCCTCCCCATGCCATACTGTAGATCTGTGTGATTTTCAGTTGACACTGAGTCACACACACGCACGCACACACACACACTGACACAAACACATACACACACACCTGTGTGCACATTATCACACTTCCAAGCACACAAACACAACCACACACACCCTGAAATAAACACAACCACACGAATACCAGCCAGGCTGTTCAAGATTGAGTAGAAACGGAGGACGTCGGGAAATGCCTTCAAAACCGTCCACTAGGGGCAACAGTGAGCGCTATTTCTACCATCAAGTATGCTTGGGTTTTGCTGGGGTGATGCGGGTGGGGGTACTGGATGGACGTAATCTGATGACTCCGGATCAGAAGGTTGCGTGTTCAGTGGGTTTTTGTTGTTTTTGGTTTTAACCCTATCCCTTACCTTAACCATTCAGAACGAGTGCCTAAACTTAAACCTTAACCTAGAAATTTGACCTTTGGAGAAATGGAATGATACGGAACAGCAGGAGCAACAAAAACACTTCGAAATTTGACGTTTGGAGAACGTGGATGAACTTCTAATTCTGCAGACTGTGACACACACACACACACACACACACACACACACACACACACACACACACACACACACACACACACACACACACACACACACACACACACACACACACACACACACACACACAGTTTTCCACAAGCAGGACAAATTGAATTAGGATAATTTTTACCTACAGTAGGCTCCTCCTCAAAGGTGCTAGATTAAATGCAATTCCCACTTTACTACAGATGGCTCCAAACAAAATCACATCACACACACACACTCACAAACACATGCACACACACACACACAGCCCCCCCCCCCCCCCCCCCCTTCACTCCCACACACACATTGTGTCTCTCACTCTTCTCTCTCACTCTTTCACTCACCCAAACACACACTAAAACAGCCCGACGCTTGAGCATGTCTGCTCTTTGTATTTCAATCACTGAATCGATGCTGGATCTATGGGCCGGGGGCCAGAGATGTTCCCCCTGGCTAGCAGCCCCTGGATCCTAGCTCTCCTGCTGGCTGGCCTGGCTGGGGCTATTGATCCAAGCTCCCAGAGCCAATTGCTTTCACAGTGGATTAAGGTGTTATGGGGCAGTGAGCAGGTTGTGTGTGTGTGTGTGGGGGGGGGGGCTGAGAAAGAGCTTTATTGCACCGGGGCTTACAGCCTGCATGGTACCACCAGGACAGGATCAGCACACCACCAATCATTCTATACTCTATCTGTCCCACTAGAAGGGATTCTGATTGGAAATGAACATAAACAAAACTCAAACACTCACTGTTAACGTCTCAACGCTCAACCCCTCCCCCCCCCTCTTCTCTCCTTCTCCTCATCCTCCTCCTCTCCTCCCCTCTCCCCTTTCAGTGTTCCCCCTCTCCATGCCACAATTAGCCACTCAGCCTGGGTTCTCCAGATGGAGGGCAGGAGGATGAGGGGAGGAGTTGAGGGGGAGACAGCCAGGGAGAGAACAAAAAAGGCTAACCCCAGTCCCAGACAGACTCCATTGTCCAGCAGAGATTTCCCTGTCAAATCACTCACTTTCAAAACGCTTTCCTTTCCATTTCAAGATTAGAGCTCAGAAGGGTGGGAGTCGCTGGGGAGACAGTCATGAGGTGAGATGGGCCAGAGGTGAGAGGGGCCAATGGGGGAAGGAGGATCTTTCTTTAAGCGGACACAACGGCAGCCCATTCAGTTTTAGACAACTGAGGAGTGAATTGACTGGGTGGGTCAGAGGAAAAGCCTCCATTACCTTAATAAATCTATTGTATCGCTGCTATACCGACGCTGGGAAGAACATGGGAGAGAGCGGGACAAGGGAAGAGAGACGGAGGAAGGGAGGGAGGGGAGAGCGACACAGGATTTTCCAGCCTAGTCTAACAGTGGGTGAGAAACACACACTGGCCTTTTAAAAACACTGGGCCTTGTTTGCAAGTCTGAGTCGTGTGACACGGCGCTAGACTAGTACAACAGGTCTCGGCCAGAGTCGTGAGGATGAATAGGCTTCGACTGAAGACACTGTCAGAACAGCCTTTATGTCCGCGAAGATAAAGGTCACAGTGCGTGTGTGTACATGTGTGTCTGTGTATGTGTTTATTCCCCAATGTATTGTATTATGCTTCACACCTCCGCTGGCACAAAAGCAGTGTGTCTCTCTGTACCACAACCAATCCGGCCTCCAGAGAGATTCTACACAGAGAAATCGACCTGTCAAATGCCCAACAGCAAGACTCAAACTACAGTAATTGCATGCCAATCCCCACTACCAACTGCACTGATCTAACTACACTCTTAGAGAAAAAGGGTTCAACAGGGTTCTTCGGCTGGTCCCATGGGAGAACCCTTTTTGTTTCCAGGTAGAACCCTTTTTGTTTCCAGGTAGAACCCTTTTTGGATCCATGTAGAACTCTTTTGGATTCCAGGTAGAACCCTCTGTGGAAAGGGTTCTACAAGGAACTCAAAAGGGTTCTACCTGGAACCAAAAGGGTTCTACCGAGAACCAAAACGGGTTCTTTAAAGAACCCTTTTAGGTTCTAGATAGCACCTTTTTTTCCAAGAGTGTAGCCCTGCGGTCATACAATCTGAAATTACATCTCAACCATTCAAATGAATGTAAAAAAAATCCATGGTGACAAATTCCATGCCTACAAAGTGGCTTTAGGTAGTTTCTAGACAACCCCCATCTGTAAGCAACAAGAGCAGCTGGTCAAAATGGAACAGTCTCCCATCCCATAATTTGTCCAGCATTTCTCTAGGCATCCACTCTGACAAAGTATTGCTTTTCAAATGAAAGAGTTGTCAAATAGACTCGGACAAGTAAGAGCAAAGTGTAGTGGGATGAAAACAGGAGAATATGTGTCTGTTGTCACTCTGTCGTAAATCACCAGTAGGCAAAATAGGAAGTCTGAAAGCATAGCAGACTTAAATTGGTCCTATCTGACAGACAGACAGACAGAGACAGACAGGCTGCAGTGCTCATTAGAGTTGGAAAACAGATTTTCTGTCCTTCACTTACACACACACACGCACACGCACATACACACAGACTGGCAGTCTTGCTAATTCCTGTGTGGCCCTGAAAAGCTGCTGTCTCCCAGCCAGTGTGGGAACCCTGTAAACAAAGTCAGCACAAAGACAGTCAAAGACCACAAAGAGAGGATTACTCTCTCTCTCTCTCCCTTTCCCTCCTCCTCCTTGCTCCTCCTTGCTCAGAGTCAAGGCCATTCAACATTCAAGCCTAGTCTTTTCTGGCAGGCGTTCTCTGAAGGCAGCCCCAGCAGGGGGTCCTCGGAACAGGGCTGTGTGAACAGGCCAGGGCTCTGATCAATAGTACAGCAGTGGGACTTGTCAGAGCCTCATACACTATATGTCTGTCAGGCCAGTCAGTCGGCTTGTCTGTATGTCTGTCTGTCTGTCAGTCTAACTGGCAGTCTGTCTGGCCGCCTGTCTGTCCATCAGTCCGTCTCTCTCGCCATCATTCCGCCCCTCCCTCCCTTCCGTTCAGTCCACCTTGGTATGAATACAACACGTACTCCTTCTCCAGTCAAGAAACCGTGTGCCGTCACCCTGAAAACTAAGGGCCAGGTTTACTGTCAAGAGGAATGTGCAATTACACAGTCTCACCTACACAACCTACACACAGTGAGCACTGCCTGCTTGAGAAGAAGACACCTAATTGCTGTATAATTACATATTGTACCACATTACATAGAGGGTTGAGGTTGCGTTAGATATGACTCCGACAATTAGTGTGGGGGGAAACGAGTTGGTCCGGGATTACAGTCGGTGTCATGACATGAATTATATAGATGCAATTCTTCACTCTGTGGCTAATCACACAGGCTAAAGGAGCATGAAGTAGAGCTGTCCTCTGATGAAGTCTGTAGAGTCTGCACGGGAATGACAGCACACACAATTATATGGGGAGCATGTGTATAGGTTAACCTGTGGTGATTGGGAGTGTGTGTGTGTGTGTGTGTGTCTGTGTGTGTGTGTGATGCGTATAGGCCCAGATCACATAGAGGTAAGTGAAGCTCAGACAATCAGCCTCAATACAAACCTAACCTTCAAACCTGAAGAGACTCCTAGTCAAACCTCACAAACTAGAGCTAAGCTTAACTGATTGGACAAATGACTTGGGGAAAGGGTTCACACTAGTACACATCAGGCTTACAGGATAGATGTGGTACAGATAGAAGACAGGACATCCCCAATCCCTCCAAACCTAGTGTGATGGGCTGTGCTTCAGTCTATCACACTCTAATCTCTTATCTGTAATGAGATCTGTGTAGAGGCTGTAGACGCTGTAGTGAATGTGCGTGTGTGTGTGTGTGTCTCCAAGGGGTGACACCAGGCGTGACAACAGGCGTGACAACAGGCGTGACAACAGGCGTGACAACAGGGGTAACAACAGGCATGACAACAGGGGTGACAACAGGGGTACCAACAGGGGTGACAACAAGCGTGACAACAGGGGTGACAACAGGGGTACCAACAGGGGTGACAACAGGGGTGACAACAGGGGTGACAACAGGGGTACCAACAGGCATGACAACAGGCATGACAACAGGGGTGACAACAGGGGTACCAACAGGGGTAACAACAGGCATGACAACAGGGGTGACAACAGGGGTACCAACAGGGGTGACAACAGGGGTACCAACAGGGGTGACAACAGGGGTACCAACAGGGGTACCAACAGGGGTACCAACAGGGGTGACAACAGGGGTACCAACAGGGGTACCAACAGGGGTGACAACAGGCATGACAACAGGGGTGACAACAGGGGTACCAACAGGGGTACCAACAGGCATGACAACAGGGGTGACAACAGGGGTACCAACAGGGGTAACAACAGGCATGACAACAGGGGTGACAACAGGGGTACCAACAGGGGTAACAACAGGGGTAACAACAGGCATGACAACAGGGGTGACAACAGGGGTACCAACAGGGGTACCAACAGGGGTACCAACAGGGGTACCAACAGGGGTACCAACAGGGGTGACAACAGGGGTGACAACAGGGGTACCAACAGGGGTACCAACAGGGGTACCAACAGGGGTACCAACAGGGGTAACAACAGGCATGACAACAGGGGTGACAACAGGGGTACCAACAGGGGTGACAACAGGGGTACCAACAGGGGTACCAACAGGGGTACCAACAGGCGTGACAACAGGCGTGACAACAGGGGTACCAACAGGGGTACCAACAGGGGTACCAACAGGGGTACCAACAGGGGTAACAACAGGCATGACAACAGGGGTACCAACAGGGGTACCAACAGGGGTGACAACAGGGGTACCAACAGGGGTACCAACAGGGGTAACAACAGGGGTAACAACAGGGGTGACAACAGGGGTACCAACAGGGGTACCAACAGGCGTGACAACAGGTGTGACAACAGGGGTACCAACAGGGGTACCAACAGGGGTAACAACAGGCATGACAACAGGGGTACCAACAGGGGTACCAACAGGGGTGACAACAGGGGTACCAACAGGGGTACCAACAGGCATGACAACAGGGGTGACAACAGGGGTACCAACAGGGGTAACAACAGGGGTAACAACAGGCATGACAACAGGCATGACAACAGGGGTGACAACAGGGGTACCAACAGGGGTACCAACAGGGGTAACAACAGGCATGACAACAGGGGTGACAACAGGGGTGACAACAGGGGTGACAACAGGGGTACCAACAGGGGTACCAACAGGGGTACCAACAGGGGTAACAACAGGCATGACAACAGGGGTGACAACAGGGGTACCAACAGGGGTGACAACAGGGGTGACAACAGGCGCGACAACAGGCGTGACAACAGGGACGACAACAGGGGTGACAACAGGGGCCACAACAGTGGCGACAACAAGGACGATAACATGGTGACAACAGGGGTGACAACAGGCGCGACAACAGGGGCAACAACAGGCGTGACAACAGGGACGACAACAGGGGTGACAACAGGGGCCACAACAGGGGTGACAACAGGGGTACCAACAGTGGCGACAACAAGGACGATAACAGGGTGACAACAGGGGTGACAACAGGTGAGACAACAGGGGCAACGGAGGCAAATTGACAGGAGCCCCAGCCATCTGCAGCAGCCATGAGGTCCTTTGTGTCCCCCTGTTCCCTCTGTCCCCTCACTCTCTCTGACAGGCCCCTGGAGCCATTATCCCCCAGCCAGCTAGTACACAGTCACCGTCGGCTAATCAGGATTAGTAAGACAGGAACAGGGGGAGAAGAATGTGACAAGGCTATGTACATAGAGAGAGGGGTAAGAGCGAGACAGAGTAAGGGTATAAGAGAGTGTCAGAAAGGTGAAAGATGGGAATAGAGGAATGAGTGTAAGATACCAGGGAGTAAGAGAGATTAGAACTGAGAGAGGTAAGAGTGGATAAGAGAGGAGTGGTTGAAAGGCCAGAGAGCATGTCAGAATGAAAGGGACAAGATGAGAACAGATTCCAGTCTTTGGGTCAGTCAAAGGAATGATGATTGCAGTGGAAGGACAACGGAGACGGACTGGTCAAACATAGGCTCAGTTAGACAGGGAGAGAGCGGGTCTGGGTATGAATGGGAAACTGGTCTAACTGGGGGGTAAAGTGGAACGTTTTGGCTTCCGCGAGGTTCATGAACTATGCAGTCTTGAGAAAGAGGGATGAGATGAGAAAGAGGGAAAAGGGACAAAGCAAAAGTAGCTGTATTGAGATGAAGAAATGGGGGAGTCGGGGAAGAAGAGGGGAAACATGAGTGGGAGAGAACTGACAGAAGAGGATCTCTATATCCGTAGAGTATGACGACAACTCCACGTCTGGTTTCTCTTTATTGTGTCAGAGTGGAGGTGTGTGTGTGTTTGTGTGCGCGTGCGTGTGTGTGTGTGTGTGTTTGGGGTCATTATAAAGTGTGGCCAATGTCTTTGCTTGGATCACACTCTTTCACTGCTGCCTTCCGTGCTTCCTCTGTTCAGCTTATTGAGGGCCTTTCACTCTTTCTTCTCTCTCCTTCTCCCCCACTCCCATGTTTCCATGTCACCATGGCCTTTCTGTAGCCCAGTAAGTTGACCTGGCTGAGAGCAGAGACCCCTGTTAAAGGCATGCTGTACTGAGAGAGAGAGAGAGAGAGAGAGAGAGAGAGAGAGAGACAGAGAGAGAGAGAGAGAGAGAGAGAGAGAGAGAGAGAGAGAGAGAGAGAGAGAGAGAGATAGAGACAGAGAGAGACAGACAGATACAGAGAGAGAGAGAGAGACAGAGACAGAGAGAGAGACAGAGAGAGAGAGAGAAAGACAGAGAGAGAGAGACAGAGAGAGACAGAGAGAGACAGAGACAGAAAAAGAGACAGAAAGAGAGAGAGAGAGAGAGAGAGAGAGAGAGAGACAGAGACAGAAAAAGAGACAGAAAAAGAGACAGAGAGAGAGAGAGAGAGAGAGAGAGAGAGAGAGAGAGAGAGAGAGAGAGAGAGAGAGAGAGAGAGAGAGAGAGAGAGAGAGAGAGTGCCATCAAAGCAGCAAGATTTGTGACCTGTTGTAACAAGAAAAGGGAAACCAGTGAAGAACAAACACCATTGTAAATACAACCCATATTTATGTTTATTTATTTTCCCTTTTGTACTTTAACCATTTGCACATCGTTACAACACTGTATATATACATAATATGACATTTGAAATGTCTTTATTCTTTTGGAACTTCTGTGAGTATAATGTTTACTGTTCATTTTTATTGTTTATTTCACTTTTGTACATTATCTACTCCACTTGCTTTGGCAATGTTAACATACGTTTCCCATGCCAATAAAGCCCCTTGAATTGAATTGAATTGAGAGAGAGAGAGAGCAGTGTGAAAGTCCAGAATACTACTTGATTAAACATCTGATCAGGGTAAATGTTATATTACAGTATACAGATAAATATGCTCATAGAAACTGAGTCAAATAATTAAGTTCTCCTCTACTCTAATCTGTTCTCCTCTCCTCTACGCTCCTCTGTTGTCCTCTGTTCTAAGCTCCTCTGTTCTCCTCTGTTCTCCTCTACTCTCCGCTCCTCTGTTCTCCTCTACTCTCCTCTCCTCAAAGCTCCTCTGTTCTCCTCTACTCTCCTCTGTTCTCCTCTCCTCTAAGCTCCTCTGTTCTCCTATACTCTCCTCTACTCTCCTCTGTTCTCCTCTGTTCTCCTCTACTCTCCTCTACTCTCCTCTACTCTCCGCTGTTGTCCTCTGTTCTAAGCTCCTCTGTTCTCCTCTACTCTCCTCTACTCTCCGCTGTTGTCCTCTGTTCTAAGCTCCTCTACTATCCTCTACTCTCCGCTGTTGTCCTCTGTTCTAAGCTCCTCTGTTCTCCTCTACTCTCCTCTACTCTCCGCTGTTCTCCTCTACTCTCCGCTCCTCTGTTCTCCTCTACTCTCCTCTCCGCTCCTCTGTTCTCCTCTACTCTCCGCTCCTCTGTTCTCCTCTACTCTCCGCTCCTCTGTTCTCCTCTACTCTCCGCTCCTCTGTTCTCCTCTACTCTCCGCTCCTCAAAGCTCCTCTGTTCTCCTCTACTCTCCTCTCCTCAAAGCTCCTCTGTTCTCCTCTACTCTCCTCTGTTCTCCTCTCCTCTCCTCTGTTCTCCTCTGTTCTCCTCTACTCTCCTCTACTCTCCTCTACTCTACTCTCCTCTACTCTCCTCTACTCTCCTCTACTCTCCTCTCCTCTCCTCTACTCTCCTCTGTTCTCCTCTACTCTCCGCTCCTCTGTTCTCCTCTACTCTCCTCTCCTCAAAGCTCCTCTGTTCTCCTCTACTCTCCTCTGTTCTCCTCTCCTCTAAGCTCCTCTGTTCTCCTATACTCTCCTCTACTCTCCTCTGTTCTCCTCTACTCTCCGCTCCTCTGTTCTCCTCTACTCTCCTCTCCTCAAAGCTCCTCTGTTCTCCTCTCCTCTCCTCTGTTCTCCTCTCCTCTAAGCTCCTCTGTTCTCCTATACTCTCCTCTACTCTCCTCCGTTCTCCTCCGTTCACCTCCACTCTCCTCTACTCTCCTCTACTCTCTACTCTCCTCTGCTCTGCTCTCCTCTGCTCTGCTCTCCTCTGCTCTGCTCTCCTCTGCTCTGCTCTCCTCTGCTCTGCTCTCCTCTGCTCTGCTCTCCTCTGCTCTGCTCTCCTCTACTCTCCTCTACTCTCCTCTACTCTCCTATGTTCTCCTCTGCTCTCCTCTGCTCTCCTCTACCCTCTTCTGCTCTGTTCTCCTCTCCTCTCATATCCTCTCCTCCTCTCTCCTCTGCCTCGCATCCTCTCCTCTTCTCTCCCCTCCTCAGCCTAGGCCCATAATAGCAGCCATTAGACAGGAATAAGGCAGCCATGATGAATCGGTACTTAGGCCTGCGGAGACACACTCGCTCAATGGGCCGTGAATCTCCCGTCGCCAGCCTCAGCCCGCCGAACGTTGAATAAAGTTATTTGAATATTTGTAATATTAATGTGCCAATGTGTCAAGAGCCCGCCGATGCTGAACAGAGAGGGAAAATAACAGCGGATACACATCATCTATATCCGGTATTCACAGAATAGTGGGAAAACGACTGGACGGACGGACGGATGGACGCATGCGGCAGTGGATGGATAGATACACGGATGGATGGACGGATGTTCATTTACTTTCCTCCCTCAACCTCTTCAATAGAGCCACACTATATACTGTCACACAGTGTCAAATCAACCAGCTGTCCAGCCTGCGTTTTCAATAGAGAAAACATCCCCCCAGCCCTCAGTATCTTCCCATCCCTGTCCATTACAGGCCCAAGTCCCCTGTGGTGCCCAGCCTCAGCTCTGCAATGTGCGTTGAATAGGAATGGGTCATCACACAAAAGGAACAAGAACAGCAATAAGCTTTCAGCACCGTTAACCAATTACAAAAGAATAAAAACCACAGCACAGAGGCTCATAAAGTCAGACAGGCCTCTTTATTGACTCCAGACTACAATAAATCAATGGTGTAGAAAGTCTGCTTTACCACAAAAAAAGTGTGTCTCTTAGCCTTGCACCCTGCACCTAATATGGGGACTTTTCTTTTGACAGATGGACTTTTATTTGGCCTATTTTACATAGCCTTATTTCCCCTGAATATTCACTTGAACTACACTATACTGTATATACAAACGTATGTGGACATCCACATTAATGTAGAAGTATTCTGAAACATATTCTATTCTTATTTACAATAAAAGTACTCCAAAATGACACAATACAATACTCACCATACAATACTCACCATACAATACTCACCATACAATACTCACCATACAATACTCACCATACAATACTCACCATTCATTTCCTATTGGGCAAAACATAATCCGAAAGACAACAAAACAAATTGCAAATGCATCCAATAAATGTGTAGTCACAAGCTTGATGTAGTCATTGTGTGCTAGCAATATGGGACCTTATACCAAACGTTGATGTCACGTTCCTGACCTGTTTTCTGTTGTTTGGTATGTGTTTAATTGGTCAGGGCGTGAGTTTTGGGTGGGTAGTCTATGTTATGTGTTTTCTATGTTGGGTTAATGGGTTGCCTGGTATGGCTCTCAATTAGAGGCAGGTGTTTGGCGTTTCCTCTGATTGGGAGCCATATTAAGGTAGGTGGTTTCACATTGTTTGTTGTGGGTGGTTGTCTTCCGTGTCAGTACATGTTACCACACGGGACTGTTTTCGGTTTGTCTGTTCCTGTTCGTGTGTTCTTCGTTTCATGTAAGTTCGTAAGTTTAGGTCTGTTTAGTTCGTTTTGTTATTTTGTTTTTCTAAAGTGTTATTTTGTGTTTCGTCGTTTGTCTAATAAATCATTATGTCCACATACCTCGCTGCGTGTTGGTCTGATCCATGCTCCTCCTCATCCGAGGAGGAGGAATATGACGACGATCGTTACAGTTGACTACTTTAATACACTATAAGTGAATTTGTCCAAGTACTTGGAGAGTTAGGGTTAAGGGGGAGTAGATACATACAGTGCTTTCATTTCTAAATGGTAAAACAGATACTGTATGTATGAAAATACCCTCAAATAAAAGATGACATTCTGTCCTTGTTGCTTCATATGAAACATTTGATCTCAAATCCAAAATGCTGTAGTATAGAGTCAAATGAACACATTTTTGCTTCACTGTCCAAATAAATACGGAAGGGAGTGTATCAATCTTATGCTGTTTTAGACATAACGACTGGTAGAGCTGTCTTTCAGGAAGAGTTGAGTCCACAACGCCAATGTGCCTCCTACTCACCACTTTGTGAACACAAATTGAAAAGAAGACATTTTGGAGTCATTTCTTTGAAGCTTCTTATCAAATTTCAAAATAATTTCCTTGCCCATATCAAAATATCATGCTGCAAGCGTTATTCAGCGGCCACATGTGAAACATACACTTATATACAGTAGTATGTGGATACCCCTTCAAATTAGTGAATTCTGCTATTTCAGCCACACCCGTTGCTGACGGGAGTATAAAATCGAGCACCACGCCATGCAATCTCCATAGACAAACATTAGCAGTAGAACGGCCTTCCCGAAGAGCTCAGAGTTTTTCAACATGGCACGTTCAAAGGACGACACCTTTCCAGCAAGTCAGTTCGTCAAATGTCTGCCCTACTAGAGCTGCCCTTGTCAACTATAAGTGCTCCTTATTGTGAAATGGAAATGTCTTGGAGCAACAACAGCTCACCCGTGAAGTGATAGGCCACACAAGCTTATGAACGGGACACCAGAGTACTGAAGTATGTAGCACATAAAAATCGCCTGTCCTCGGTTGCACCACTCACTACCGAGTTCCAAAGTGCCTCTGGAAGCAACGTAAGCATAATAATTGTTCCTCGGGAGCGTCGTGAAATGGGTTTCATCAGCAGCACACAAGCCTAAGATCACCATTTGCAATGCTAAGCATCGGCTGGAGTGGCGGATGCCAGGAGAATGCTACCTGCCGCAATGCATAAGACCAACTGGTTTGGTAAATCTTAAGGCTACAGCATATAATAACATTCTTGTGTTCCAACTTTGTGGCAACAGTTTGTGGAAGGCCCTTTCCCATTTCAGCATGTCAATGCCCCGTGCACAAAGTGAGATCCATACAGAAATGGCTTGTCAAGATTGGTGTGGAAGAACTCGACTGGCCTGCATAGAGCCCTGACCTCCACCCCATCGAACACCTTTGGAATGAATTAAACGCCGACTGTGAGCCAGGCTTAATCGGCCAACATCAGTGCCCGACCTCACTAACACTCTTGTGGCTGAATGGAAGCGTGTCTCCGGAGCAATGTTCCAACATCTAGCGGAAATACTTCTCAGAAGAGTGGAGGCTGTTACAGCAGCAAATGGGAGAAACCAACTCCATATTAATGCCCATGATTTTGGAATGAGATGTTCAACGAGTAGGTGCCCACATGCTTTTGGTCATGTAGTGGATATCAACTATGCGGGATACACATGCTGTACATATTTAAACAGTAATCTATGATCTTGTAATCAGGAAGTAAGTGCTATAAAAAATGTTTTAACGATGCACATGATATTGACATCTGCTTCAATGAAGCCATTGGATGTCAGATCAATTATAGCCGAATCAAAATGGAACTTCTGACTCTCTGTATACCAAGTGTGATAATTATTCTGAATAGATACAACTATTTCGTAACCACATGTTCAATTACAAAACACTACTGGATTGTATGCAAACTCAAGAGCACATGGGTCAATCAGTCATTCAGTTGGAGGTCGCAGCAATGGCCACATAACCAAATCATGGACCTCTTTCTCGCTGGAAAACACACTAACAACTACTTCAGAGAATATCCCTCACACAAACTACTACAGTAACCCAAAAAACACACACTTACAACTACACCAGAGAATAAAACATGAGCTTTACTCTAGTGAGTTGAGGGTGCTTTCCGAAAAGGCGTCTTTGTTCGCTTTAACAAGGAGGCCATCAAATATTTAGCAGATTGCAAACACAGCTGAGAGGCGAGGCAAAGGGAGGTGAGGATGTGTGTGTAGCAGAAAGAAAGTCCCAAATGGGAGCTGTCAGAGTTATGGTGGGGTAAAAAGAGAGTCACGCTGG
This sequence comes from Salvelinus namaycush, assembly GCF_016432855.1. Taxonomy (NCBI): domain Eukaryota; kingdom Metazoa; phylum Chordata; class Actinopteri; order Salmoniformes; family Salmonidae; genus Salvelinus; species Salvelinus namaycush. The sequence goes on along the minus strand of NC_052317.1, from coordinate 15,027,819 downwards.
ACCCATCTTTAAACCTCTCCACAGGCCCTTGCCTCATACACAGCAGGCAGGCTACAGGGTACATACAACAGGCTGGCTACATACAGGCTGGTTACAGAAGGGTACAGGACCTCAGTCTGCTCATAGTCACTCATTAAAACTGGGGAGAAGGGTGACCTGTTTCAGCACATACATACAGTTGAAGTCGGAAGTTTACATACACCTTAGCCAAATACATTTAAACTCAGTTTTTCACAATTCCTGACAGCTAATCCTAGTAAAAATTCCCTGTCTTAGGTCAGTTAGGATCACCACTTTATTTTAAGAATGTGAAATGTCAGAATAATAGTAGAGAGAATGATTTATTTCAGCTTTTATTTCTTTCATCCCAGTGTGTCAGAAGTTTACATACACTCAATTTGTATTTGGTAGCATTGCCTTTAAATTGTTTAACTGGGGTCAAACGTTTTGGGTAGCCTTCCACAAGCTTCCCACAATAAGTTGGGTGAATTTTGGCCTATTCCTCCTGACAGAGCTGGTGTAACTGAGTCAGGTTTGTAGGCCTCCTTGCTCGCACACGCTTTTTTAGTTCTGCCCACAAATTTTCTATAGGATTGAGGTCAGGGCTTTGTAATGGCCACTCCAATACCTTGACTTTGTTGTCCTGCCACAACTTTGGAAGTATGCTTGGGGTCATTGTCCATTTGGAAGACCCATTTGCGACCAAAGCTTTAACTTCCTGACTGATGTCTTCAGATGTTGCTGAAATATATCCACATAATTTTCCAGCCTCATGATGCCATCTATTTTGTGAAATGCACCGGGCCCTCCTGCAGCAAAGCACCCCCACAACATGATGCTGCCACCCCCGTGCTTCACGGTTGAGATGGTGTTCTTCGGCTTACAAGCCTTTTCCTCCAAACAAAATGATTGTCATTATGGCCAAACAGTTCTATTTTTGTTTCATCAAACCAGAGAACATTTCTCCAAAAAAGTACAATCTTTGTCCCCATGTGCAGTTGCAAACCGTAGTCTGGCTTTTTTATGGCGGTTTTGGAGCAGTGGCTTCTTCCTTGCTGAGCGGCCTTTCAGGTTATGTTGATATAGGACTCATTTTACTGTGGATATAGATACTTTTGTACCTGTTTCCTCCAGCATCTTCACGAGGTCCTTTAATGTTGTTCTGGGATTGATTTGCACTTTTCGCACCAAAGTACGTTCATCACTAGGAGACAGAACGCATTTCCTTCCTGAGCGGTATGACGGCTGCGTGGTCCCATGGTGCTTATACTTGCGTACTATTCTTTGTACAGATGAACGTGGTACCTTCAGGCATTTGGAAATTGCTCCCAAGGATGAACCAGATTTGTGGAGGTTTGCCGATGACACAACAGTGGTAGGCTTGATCACCGACAACGATGAGACAGCCCATAGGGAGGAGGTAATAGATCTGTCTCCCCTCAGGAGAATCAAAAGTTTTGGCATGGGACCTCAGATCCTCAAAAAGTTCTACAGCTGCACCAATAAGAGCATCCTGACTGGTTGCATCACCGCCTGGTTACGGTCATTTCTTTTAACGCATTCAATATTATTATTCCAGTCTTCCTGTTCTCATTGTCGGAGTAGAAACATTGTTTACGGAGTGCACAACATATGCTACACTGGTGAGAAACAAGTTTTGGTTAATTTAATTCCATTTACATGTTCTGTCAAGTTAGTCGTCGTCTTTTGTTTGGAGCGCTCCTGTCAATGTTGAGTAAGGATGAGCAGGCATAGAAATAGGCCTATAGCCTACCTGGCCTGCGTGCAAATGTAGGCATATAAATGTTCCCATTTGGGGATCTGATAGTATTTCTGATTGGCATAACACACCACAACTAATGACCTGAGGAGCTTCGTAAAGTAATGTTTTCTTCACCTCAATCAGCCAGCAAACAAAGACTGTTTTTACATCCACTGAGAATTACAATAGTTGATCAATGTATTTGAAAAATCTTTCCAGCTCTGTCTACCTTTCGATGACCACTCAGTGTGGAAGGGAAAAATGTTCTGATCCAGTGGAAACGTTTCCTCATTGCCGACAACTTCAGGAGAGTGATGGCATAATCTGCAAAAGCCAGCAGGGGCAGGAGGACAATAGTTGGGTCAGGTTACGTTTTTTTTCTTCTGGTTATCTAGATCTCTGGCCCCCTCTTGAGGCATCAACCGTAAGCTTAACGCATCAAACAAGATCAATGCATATATACTGCTCAAAAAAATAAAGGGAACACTTAAACAACACAATGTAACTCCAAGTCAATCACACTTCTGTGAAATCAAACTGTCCACTTAGGAAGCAACACTGATTGACAATAAATTTCACATGCTGTTGTGCAAATGGAATAGACAAAAGGTGGAAATTATAGGCAATTAGCAAGACACCCCCAATAAAGGAGTGGTTCTGCAGGTGGTGACCACAGACCACTTCTCAGTTCCTATGCTTCCTGGCTGATGTTTTGGTCACTTTTGAATGCTGGCGGTGCTTTCACTCTAGTGGTAGCATGAGACGGAGTCTACAACCCACACAAGTGGCTCAGGTAGTGCAGCTCATCCAGGATGGCACATCAATGCGAGCTGTGGCAAGAAGGTTTGCTGTGTCTGTCAGCGTAGTGTCCAGAGCATGGAGGCGCTACCAGGAGACAGGCCAGTACATCAGGAGACGTGGAGGAGGCCGTAGGAGGGCAACAACCCAGCAGCAGGACCGCTACCTCCGCCTTTGTGCAAGGAGGAGCACTGCCAGAGCCCTGCAAAATGACCTCCAGCAGGCCACAAATGTGCATGTGTCTGCTCAAACGGTCAGAAACAGACTCCATGAGGGTGGTATGAGGGCCCGACGTCCACAGGTGGGGGTTGTGCTTACAGCCCAACACCGTGCAGGACGTTTTGCATTTGCCAGAGAACACCAAGATTGGCAAATTCGCCACTGGCACCCTGTGCTCTTCACAGATGAAAGCAGGTTCACACTGAGCACATGTGACAGACGTGACAGAGTCTGGAGACGCCGTGGAGAACGTTCTGCTGCCTGCAACATCCTCCAGCATGACCGGTTTGGCGGTGGGTCAGTCATGGTGTGGGGTGGCATTTCTTTGGGGGGCCGCACAGCCCTCCATGTGCTCGCCAGAGGTAGCCTGATTGCCATTAGGTACCGAGATGAGATCCTCAGACCCCTTGTGAGACCATATGCTGGTGCGGTTGGCCCTGGGTTCCTCCTAATGCAAGACAATGCTAGACCTCATGTGGCTGGAGTGTGTCAGCAGTTCCTGCAAGAGGAAGGCATTGATGCTATGGACTGGCCCGCCCGTTCCCCAGACCTGAATCCAATTGAGCACATCTGGGACATCATGTCTCGCACCATCCACCAACGCCACGTTGCACCACAGACTGTCCAGGAGTTGGCGGATGCTTTAGTCCAGGTCTGGGAGGAGATCCCTCAGGAGACCATCCGCCACCTCATCAGGAGCATGCCCAGGCGTTGTAGGGAGGTCATACAGGCACGTGGAGGCCACACACACTACTGAGCCTCATCTTGACTTGTTTTAAGGACATTACATCAAAGTTGGATCAGCCTGTAGTGTGGTTTTCCACTTTAATTTTGAGTGTGACTCCAAATCCAGACCTCCATGGGTTGATAAATTTGATTTCCATTGATAATTTTTGTGTGATTTTGTTGTCAGCACATTCAACTATGTAAAGAAAAAAGTATTTAATAAGAATATTTCATTCATTCAGATCTAGGATGTGTTATTTTAGTGTTCCCTTTATTTTTTTGAGCAGTGTAGTTGATTTTATTAAAACACATAGGGTGTGTCTATATATGGAGAAATACACGTTCGAGCAATCGATTGGTCGAAAGAACAGACAACTTTCGGGTCTTCCAAGATTTTTTTTTTAGTCGAGGACAGCCATACTGTAAATGTATCGCCCAGCTCTAATGCACACACACTGAAATAATCCACTCCACTTCCCACAAAACACACCCTTCACAATCGAAAAGCTTCCGTCTATGAATGCCCATTCTGCATTCAGCATACACCCTACCCCTCCCTCCTTTCTCTCTCTACCGTCTCAGTGCTTCCCTCAATGAGGGGAATTATTTCAGCTTGAAATTGCATGCTCTCATATTCTTTTTGTTCCGTTTTCGTCATCTCTAATGGGCAATTACATCAGGCTCCATTCGGAGGCCATCTTGTTTCACTGACCTCTAATTGATTGGCTGCCCAAACTGCTCGGCTTCTACAAGCACTTTAAGATCACATTTCCCTGTTTAAATAACGGATTACAAGATCCATGAAAGTAGATTGTGTGGAAAATAAAAGGCAGGGATTGCCTCTCGTTTGAGTCGTTACAGAGACTCACACTGGAGATGGGCAACCCTCTATTTCAAACCTCAGAGACTGGGTTATTAGGGGAGATGGAGAGCATTCAGAGTGCTTAGACTACTTTACAGTCACGGCATCTGTGTGTGTTTGTGTGTCTGTGTACCACTTCTGCTCTCTCTTTGTTCAAAGAATAGTTTTAGTCACGCTATCTGTCTCCAGATGGATATCAGTATGACCAACAGACTGTTTGCCACTCTCTCTCTCTCTCTCTCTCTCTCTCTCTCTCTCTCTCTCTCTCTCTCTCTCTCTCTCTCTCTCTCTCTCTCTCTCTCTCTCTCTCTCTCTCTCTCTCTCTCTCTCTCTCTGCATGCTGGGAGTGTTTGGTGCATGCTGGGAAGTGTATGATCGAGGGAGTGCGTGTGTTGTGTGGAGTTAGATTTTCAGAACTTTCTTTCGGTTTTCTCTTTCTTGGTGGCATTCTTTGGTTTCTTCTGTGCATGATTAAGATTATTATATATATTTTTTTTTTGTGTGGTAGAATTAAGTATTTAGGTTTTTTCGTATCGAAATTACCTTGATTTTGGCGGGGATGGCTTCCCGAATTGGAATGCCGTCCCTGTCACTTCGGCACGGCTTTAGGTGTGTTACTGAAGCTACTGTCACGGTGGAGGATTTTCTGGTCGCCGTAGGAGAGAAGGTAGGCTATGAGAATATTGCTTATGCGTCACGGATGAACAAGGCGGTGGTGGTATTTCTTAGAGAAGAGCGCCTTGTTGATCGTATGGTTGAGCAGGGCGTACTTTTTAAAGGAATGTTTATTCAAGTTACGCCGCTTTTTTCTCCGTCAACAAGGGTAACTATTTCAAATGTACCACCGTTTATTCCAAATGAGCTATTGGAGCGCGAGTTATTGCGCTTTGGGAAGTTTGCAAGCTCAATTAAGGTTGTTCCGTTGGGTTGCAAACACCCGGCGTTGAAACAGGTTATGTCGTTTCGGCGACAGGTGTTTATGTTTTTGGACTCACCGGAGCAGACTTTAGAGATATCGTTTAAAGTCAAGTATGACAATAGACTATATATGGCTTATGCTAGTACGGGTAGTCAACGGTGTTTTGAGTGTGGGGATGTTGGCCATAAGCGACATGCTTCCCCGAAAAGGGAGAAGGCAGAGGGAGGGGCGCAGGTGGTCATCATAACGCCTGGGCCCACTGATGTAGGGAGAGGTGGGCTGATAGTGGTTGAGCAGCCACAAGCACCTGTTGCCGAGGAACAAGTTATCCGTGTTGAGGCCACGAGTTTGCAACTTGTATTAGAGGGAAATATTATGCAGCAGAAAAATATTGTTGTAGAAGGCAAGGATGGATCTGAAGAGCCAGTTCCTCAGACTGGTGAGGAGGTGCCCAGTACGAGTACTGGGGCACAGGAGGGGGTTCATATGGAGTTAATCTCCCAGGTAGTGGAGGAGACGCCCACTACGAGTAATGGAGTACAGGAGGGGGTTCAAATGGAGTTAATCTCCCAGGTAGTGGAGGAGATGCCTGGTACGAGTAATGGAGTACAGGAGGGGGTTCATGTGGAGCTAATCTCCCAGGTAGTGGAGGAGATGCCCACTACGAGTAATGGAGTACAGGAGGGGGTTCATGTGGAGCTAGGCTCTCAGGTAGTGGAGGAGATACCCACCACGGGTAATGGGGTTCAGGTGGGGCTAGTCTCCCAGGTAGTGGAGGAGATGCCTGGTACGAGTGATGAGGTGCAAGTGGGGAGTGTTGAAAGGGATGTGGTAGAAGGGAGTCAGTGGTCTGTGGCCTCAGCTGAGGAGGATCAGGAGAAGGATATGGATATCTCTTCTGATATGACAGCAGCTGGTGAGGACTCAATTTATGATCTAGAGGAGGTAAATGGTTTTCTGGATCAGACCTTTGGGAAATCTGTCAAATTGGCAGAATATTTTGATGTTGATAAGTTTGTGAGGTCAGCTGTGATGTTACAGAAGACGGTGGGGTTGGACGAGTTGAGTGAGAAGAAGCGGTTTCGCTTGAGGAAATTTGTTACTGCTGTTACAGCAGCAAAAGGTGGTGGGAAACGTGGTCAGTTTAATAAGAAAAAGAGTAAATAATGATGATGATCATGCTTCATAGGGTGTCTTTTTTCTCTTTGGTTTCTCTGTGGTATCTTCTGCTTTTCCTTTCTCTTTTCTACATGGAGGTACTAAGGGTAGGCTCTCTCAATATTAATGGGGGAAGGGACAGAAATAAGAGGGCTTGGGTATTAGAAGAAATAAAACAGAAAAGGCTTAATGTAGTTTTCCTACAGGAGACACATAGTGATGAGGATAATGAGGTTGACTGGGGAATGTGGTGGGAGGGGCAGCATATACTCAGTCATGGTACTAATTTCAGTGCTGGGGTGGCCATCTTGTTTTCCTCAGGCTTAGGGGTGACTGTGGTATCTACAACAGAGATTGTCAAGGGTCGGGTTTTATTGGTCAAGGTGGATGTTATGGGGTTTTTGTTTGTTTTTTTGAATGTTTATGCTCCTAATGAGGGTACCGAGCGTCTTGTTGTGTTTGATAAAATAAAAGAAACCTTAAGACAGTGTGACCAAGAGGGGTGTATGGTTTTAGGGGGGGACTGGAACTGTACTGTGGATTTTACTGTTGATCGCAACGCTGAAGAACCTCACCTGCGGTCAGCCACTTTCCTGTCTGGCCTATTAACTGAGTTAGAGCTTTCTGATGTGTGGAGAGTAAGGAATGCAAAAGTTAGGCAGTACACATGGTTGAAAGTGAATGAAGGTCGTGTCAGTGCAGCAAGGTTAGATAGGTTGTACGTATCTGATCAATACTGTAGTAGGGTTGGAAGGTGTGCCATTACTCCTGTGGGTTTCTCTGATCATCATATTATTACTGCTGATATTCACTTGTCCTGTCCACGAAGGTCATCACCTTACTGGTATTTTAATGTTAAATTGTTACATGATGTCAAGTTTTGTGAAAGGTTTTTGTTGTTTTGGGAAAAATGGAGGGTTACAAAAGGGAATTTTGAGTCCTTGAGACAATGGTGGGATGTTGGGAAGGCCCAAATACGAGTATTTTGTCAACAGTATACTGCTTTGTCTCAAATTGAAGTTAAAGAGACTATCAAGGCCCTTGAACAGGACATCAAATCAATTGAATTGAAGCTGCTCACTCAGAATGACCCTGGACTAGTCATGAACTTACAGGACAAGAGACATGAACTGAGGTCGTTTCTGCATGAAAGAGTGAAAGGTGCCTTGATTAGGTCTCGTTTCGCTTCCCTCAAGGACATGGATGCTCCTAGTGCTTTTTTCTTTAACCTTGGACAGTCGAAATTACAACGTAAACAGATGGTCTGCCTTCGCCTCCCTGATGGGAAGGTGACCACGGATGACAGTGAAATGCGTCAACATGCCGTGGATTTCTACTCTGCCCTGTATAAGGCGGAGGATTGTGACTCTATGTGTACTGACCAGTTGTTACACGGTCTTCCTCAATTGGGAACTGAACAGAGAGTCGCATTGGACTCTGACATTACACTGCAAGAGCTGTACACAGCAGTTATGCAGCTCTCAACAGGCCGAGCTCCTGGCATTGATGGTTTACCATCTGAGTTCTATAAGCATTTTTGGGGGTCTATTGGGGAGGATTTTTATAAAGTGGTGTGTGAATCTTTTCATGAGGGTTCTCTTCCTGTATCCTGTCAACGTGCTGTTCTTTCACTGTTGCCAAAAAAGGGGGATTTGGCTCTCATAAAAAATTGGAGACCTGTTGCTTTGCTGTGTGCAGAATACAAAATAGTTTCTAAATGTCTCTCAAACAGGTTGAAAGAGTATCTGGGATTGTTGGTCCACAAGGACCAGTCCTACTGTGTACCTGATCGCTCAATTGTTGACAACTTGTCTCTGATAAGAGATGTTTTAGACATTTGTAAACTGTCTGATGTAAATGTGGGTTTACTTTCTTTGGATCAGGAGAAGGCTTTTGACCGAGTGGACCACCAGTATTTGTTTAAAACGATGAAAGCCTTTGGGTTTGGGGATGTTTTTTTGTCTTGGATGAATTTACTGTATGCTGGGGCCTCGTGTATGGTGAAGGTGGGGGGTGGTTTGAGTTGCCCCATCCCTGTCCAAAGGGGCATCAGGCAGGGATGCCCAATTTCAGGGCAGTTATATAGTCTGGCAATTGAACCAATGCTTTGTTTTTTAAGAGCGAAGCTTACTGGTTTCTCTGTGCCAGGTGTAATGAAGGGACCCACGATAGCACTGTCTGCGTATGCAGATGATGTGACAGTTTTTATTACAGGGGCTGAGGATGTTAAGGTTCTCTCAGACGCTTTAATGGTGTATGAGGGTGCCTCCTCAGCGAGAGTCAATTGGGGAAAGAGTGAAGCGCTGTGGGCAGGTCAGCTTCAGATAGGGTCCGCTCCACGGTTACCAGGGGGGCTTCAGTGGGGCAGAGATGGAATGAAGACATTGGGTGTTTTTCTAGGCTCTGATGTCTTTCAGAAAAAGAACTGGGAGGGTGTAGTGGAGAAAGTGTGTGCCAGACTGTCAAGATGGAAATGGGTGTTACCCCAGTTGTCTTATAGGGGAAGGGTACTGGTAATTAATAATCTTGCTGCCTCTACCCTGTGGCACAGACTAATGATTTTGCAGCCACCAAAGGGTCTGATACAAGAGCTTCAGAGGACCCTTGTCAATTTCTTCTGGTCTGGACAACACTGGATCAAAGCTGCAGCCCTGTACCTGCCACTGCACGAGGGGGGACAAGGCCTGGTGGACATTTCCTCTAGGATCATGGCTTTCCGGCTTCAAGCAGCCCAGAGACTGTTATACAGTGACGGTTCTAGCTGGGTCGACACAGCCTACGCATTGATGAGGAGAGCGGGCTGTTTGGGCTTAGACAAGCACCTTTTCCTCTTAAAGCTGGAGGGGGGTGAGTTGAATGGCCTGACTCCATTTTATGAGTCTGTTATGCAGGCTTGGAGGGTTCTTGACAAGTCCCGTAAGGCCGGCACGCTACCAGGGATGTGGATTTTTGAAGAGCCTCTTTTTTATAACACTGCCATCCAGTCCAGTGTTCTGGGTTCAGCCAGCCTGCGTTCATGCCTGTTAGGTGTGGGGTGCACCAAGCTGGGTCATCTGATGCAGAGCAGGAGCAGATCGTTGGAGGAGCTGGGAGAAAGAGCGGGGATCCGATCATCTCGCCTACTGAGGAAGGTCGTCGCTGAGGTCTGTGACTCCTTGCCAGTTCTTCATCGTCAGTATGTGACTAACATTTCCATTTCTGATCGGTGGAAGGAGGGTCTGGATTATGTGTTCCCTGCACTGATTGTTAGTGCTGCGGTGGGGGCATTTGAGGAGGACGTGGGGATGCTGCTTTCCTTCGATACCCCGGAGCTGGGGGATTTCAAGGAGGTGGGAAAGAAGGCCATGTACAGAATATGTGTAAAGGTGTCCCATGCCTCTTCCCTGGAAGGGGTAAAATCGACGAGGTGGGCGGGTGTGCTTGGTCCAGGTGCTTCCCCAAAAGGCTGTTGGCGATCATTATACAAACTGCCGATTGATAAGAGGACAGCTGACCTCCAATGGAGGATCATACATGGAGCTATAGCCACCAACATGCATCTGGTACATCTGGACCCTACTGTTGAGGAAGGGTGTCCATTCTGTGCAGAGTCTGAAACTCTGGCACACCTGTTTTTACTGTGTCCCAGGTTGGTCGGGATGATTGACCTGATCACTGACTGGTTCTCAACGTTGGGAGAGGTTTTCTCTTCCCAACTGTATATATTTGGGCCAAAGTACAGGTTCAGGCAAAAGGGTGTCGTTGTGTTGCTCAATTTTGTATTAGGGGCAGCAAAATTAGCGACATGGAAGACCCGAAAGAACAGTATTCGGGAACAGGGGTCTGTGGATGTGGTGGGAATGCTGGAGGGAATGGTGGCAGCGAGACTAAGGGTTGAGTTTGCCTATTATAAACTTGTCAACAATATTGATCTGTTTTTGAGTATATGGGGTATTCAGAGGCTGTTGTGTTTAGTTACTGTGGAGGAGGAGTTGGAGTTGTGTTTTTAATTGATGTGTAACTGTGGTTTTGTATGAGTATTTATTGTGTGGTGGGCTCCCAGACCCAATAAAGAATATTTAAAACTCAAACTCTCTCTCTCTCTCTCTCTCTCTCTCTCTCTCTCTCTCTCTCTCTCTCTCTCTCTCTCTCTCTCTCTCTCTCTCTCTCTCTCTCTCTCTCTCTCTCTCTCTCTCTCTCTCTCTCTCAATTTAATTCAATTCAATTTGCTTTATTGGCATGACGTAACAATGTACATATTGCCAAAGCTTATTTTGGATATTTACAATATAAAAATGAGAATCAAAATGGTCAACGGGACAACAGTAACAACAATAACCAAGTGTCGAAATAACCATACATTCAACAATAACAATAAGCATACAGTAGAGTACATGTGCAGGTTGATTGGTCTGTCAGACACTGTCCCTCAACTTATGGCAGGCAGCAATGTAGTGTGCTGCCAACCCACAGGTCTCTGCGTCCTCCCCCAACAGGACGTGTAGCCTACTCTCATCAGAGAGGTCTTTGAAACCTTGAATAAGGGTTTCAAATTTGGGGAAATGACACTCTCTAATTGTTTTATATTTTTTACATTTTGTCAGGAAATGCAGCTCCGTCGCAGGTTCTGCTATTGTGCAGTGGTTTCACAGCCTTTCCTCTACAGGGAGCCAGGTTTTCCTGTGTCTACCCTTCTCAATGGCAAGGCTGTGCTCTCTCTCTCTCTCTCTGTCTCTCTGTCTCTCTGTCTCTCTCTCTCTCTCTCTCTCTGTCTCTCTCTCTCTCTCTCTCTCGCTCTCTCTCTCTCTGTCTCTCAATTCAATTCAATTCAATTCAATTGACTTTATTGACATGGCAAGTTCATTGTTACTTACATTGTCAAAGTATACATATCGAAAAATAAAAATAAAATATATATGTATATATATACAAAATATATATTTATATATAAATAAATGGTGGGACCAACAGCAATAATAATAGTAGTAGTGGACATGGGATTACCATTAACAACAACTACAACAACAATATTAATCAGAACAACAATACATTAAAGCAATGGTAGTAGACCAGTGTCAACATGACTGAGAAGACACATGACCTGGTATGAAAGACAAAACAAAACAAGATGGGAAATAGTATCAACATTACTTTGCACTTTTCACTGGCTGTCCCTCAGGTTGTGGCAGGAGGACACATATTTGGCTGCCAAAACTGCACATTTTGGCTTTTCACCCAATAAATATTAGATTTTTTCTTCATCTTTTATAGTTTCAAATTCTTTGTATTGAATTATAATTTTGGGAAAGAACTATTCTCTTAGGTCTTAGAGGGAGCACAGCCTGTCCTCTCTGGGCAGCCAGGTTTGTCTGTGACGACCGGTCTCTATAGCCAGACTGTGCTCGCTGAGTCTGTACCTAGTCAATGTTTTCCTCAGTTTTCTATTAGTCACAGTGGTCAGATAGTCTGCCACCATGTACTGTCTGTTTAGAGCCAAATAGCATTGAAGTTTACTTTGATTTTTTGTGGTGTTTTCCAATAGGTGATATATTTTTATTTTTGTTTTGTGATGATTTGGTTGGGCCAGATTTTCTGAGGGCTGTCCTGAGGCTCTATGGGGTTGGTTTGGGTTGGTGAACTGAGCCTCAGAACCAGCTGGCTGAGGGGACTCTTCTCTTGTTTCATCTCTTGACATTGTAGAGCTGTGTGATGGAATGTTTTGGGGTCACTTGTTTTTAGATGGTTGTAAAATTTGATGGCTCTTTTTTCTATTCGAATGAGGAGGGGGTATAGGCCCAATTCTGCCCTACATGCATTATTTGGAGTTTTTCTTTGTACTTGCAATACAGTCTTGCAAAACTCTGCATGCAGTATTTCGATTGGATGTTTGTCCCATTTGGTAAATTCATTATTAGAGAGTGGACCCCATACTTCACTGCCATATAGAGCAATTGGTTCTATAACTGATTGGAAAATTCTGAGCCAGATTCTAATTGGAATTTCGATTTTGATGTTCCTTTTAATGGCATAGCATGCTCTTCTTGCTTTGTCTCTCAGCTCATTCACAGCCATGTGAAAGCTACCTGTGTTGCTGATATTTAGTCCTAGATATGTGTAGTTTTTGGTGTGTTCTAATAGAACTGTGTCCAAATAGAATTTATATTTGTCATCCTTATTTCCAGACCTTTTTTGAAATATCATTATATTTGTTTTTTTTAGGTTAACGGTCAGAGCCCAGGTCTGACAGAACCTGTGAAGACGATCTAGGTGCTGCTGTAACCCCTCTTTAGTGGGAGACAGCAGCACCAGGTCATCTGCGTACAGCAGACACTTGATTTCAGTGTTGTATAGGGTGATACCAGGTGCTGCCGATTCTTCTAATGTTTTTGCCAATTCATTAATGTAGATGTTAAATAGTGTTGGACTTATTGGGCAGCCCTGTTTCACTCCCCGCCCCTGAGAGAAGAAGTCTGTTTGCTTGTTGCCAATTTTAACCGCACATTTGTTTTTAGTGTACATTGATTTAATAAAATCATATGTTTTCCCTCCAATACCACTTTCTATTAGTTTATAAAAAAGACCTTCGTGCCAAATTGAATCAAATGCGTTCTTGAAATCTACAAAACACGAGTAGATTTTGCCTTTGTTTTGGTTAACTTGTTTATCAATTAGAGTGTGGAGGGTGTAAATGTGGTCTGTTGTACGATCATTTTTTAGAAATCCAATCTGGCTTCTGCTCAGGACGTTGTGTTCGTCAAGGAAATGACGTAGTCTGCTATTTATAATACTGCAGAGAATCTTCCCCAAGTTGCTGTTAACGCAAATTCCTCTGTAATTATTTGGGTCAAATTTGTCTCCATTTTTATAGATTGGTGTGATCAATCCCTGGTTCCAAATATCGGGGAAAATACCTGCAGTGAGGATAATGTTGAAGAGTTTGAGTATAGCCAATTTGAATTTGTGGTCTGTATATTTGATCATTTCATTTAAAATACCATCAGCACCACAGGCCTTTTTGGGTTGGAGAGTGCATAGTTTTTCCAATAATTATTCTTCTGTAATTGGGGTATCCACAGGATTCTGATAGTCTTTGACTGCTAATTCAAGGATTTGTAATTTTTCTTGTATATCTTTTTGTTCTGGGCTCTTTGTTATATTGCTGTAGAGGTTTGCAAAGTGATTTCTCCACATATCCCCATTTTGGATAGCCAATTCCTCATGATGAGGTTTGTTTAATTTATTCCAAATCTCCCAGAAGTGGTTTGATTCAATGGATTCCTCAATTCCATCCAGCTGATTTCTAATGTGCTGTTCCTTTTTTGTTCTTAGGGTGTGTTTGTATTGCTTCAGTGTTTCCCCATATTGAAGGTGTATATTTTTGTTGTCTGGTTCTCTGTGTTTTTGATTAGATATATTTCTCAATGACTTTCTTAGATTTTTGTAATCATTATTTTTGGTTTGCTCTTATGCTTCTTTAAATTAGCCAAGGAGGCTAATTTGTCAAATATAAAGTTTATGTTCCTAACGGCCAAATTTACACCTTCATTGCTGAAGGAGAATGTTAAGGCTAAAAAGTTGTCCAGGAGAGATTGTATTTTTTGGCTACTAATTGCTTTTTGGTAGATGTCTGTAATGTTTGCACTCCATCTATAGGCCTGTTTAGTACCATGTAATTTATTGGGCCATGATGCTTCATGGTTGGGTTCTGCTCTTCTCAGATACACTGTGATTTTACTGTGGTCTGAGAGAGGTGTTAGTGGGCTGACAGTGAAGGCTCTGAGAGACTCTGGGTTTAGGTCGGTGAGGAAGTAGTCTACAGTGCTGCTGCCAAGGGATGAGCTGTAGGTGTACCTCCCCTCTCAGCCTGCCATTGACTATGTACAGACCCAGTGTTCGACAGAGCTTCAGGAGCTGTGCTCCGTTTTTGTTTTTCACTTTGTCATAGTTGTTTCTGTGGGGGTATGTGGGGAGGGAAAAGTTGTTGCTTCCTGGTAGGTGTTTATCCCCATGACTGTTAATAGTGTCTTGTTCTTCTGCTGTTCTAGCATTCAGGTCTCCACAGACCAGTACATTGCCTTGGGCCTGAAAGTGACTAATCTCCCCCTCTAGAATGGAGAAACTCTCTTTGTTGAAGTAGGGTGATTCTGAGGGGGGAATGTATGTGGCACAGAGGAAGACGTTTTTATCTGTCAAGATAGCCTCCTTGTTGATTTTTAACCTCCTTGTTGATTTTGATCAATTCGATTGAATTAATTAGTTCAGATTTATACCATATTCTCTCTCTCTCTCTCTCTCTCTCTCTCTCTCTCTCTCTCTCTCCAAAATCAAGTTTCTCTTGGTAACAGCAGAGAATCCCCTCCTGTAACCTTGCTGTGTAATATTTGTTTTGTGCAGCTAACTGTGAGTAGCATATTTTAGTTACGTGTATAACTTTATGAGCTGGGATATCTGTCCTGCAAATACTTTAGGTCCGAGACTGTATAAAATGTTTCCAATGTGCTCCTTAGCATTTAGTTAGCTCTGGGATTTTACCTACATGTTAGCATTTAGTTAGCTCTGGGATTTTACCTACATGTTAGCATTTAGTTAGCTCTGGGATTTTACCTACATGTTAGCATTTAGTTAGCTCTGGGATTTTACCTACATGTTAGCATTTAGTTAGCTCTGGGATTTTACCTACATGTTAGCATTTAGTTAGCTCTGGGATTTTACCTACATGTTAGCATTGCTAATCTTCATATTACAGTTCAGTGCCGGTATTACCGAATATCCTGGTATGGCACGAGGTCGGTATGAGGGTATGACAATCTGATACCGCCCATGTCTACTCTCCTTCTATAATGAACACTCCTATATTGTCCTTCCTCTAGTCACCTGGGTCCTGTTTTTCATACCTCCCACAGTTTGTGCTTTTAAATCAGAGAGAGAGAGAGAGAGATAGCGACCAGAGAAAAAAACAGAAAGAGACATAGAGAAAGAGAGAGGGGGAAAAAAGGATAGAGAGAGCGATAGAGAGACAAATACAAAGACAGAGCGAGTGTGAGAGAGAGTGAGAGAGAGAGACATGCAAAGAGAGCGAAAGATAGAGATTCTGAGAGACAGCTCGGCAGGTAGTCTACTTTTTGAGGCCACTTAGAAGAAGGAAGTCAGGGGGATTGTGAGAATTAGCGGTAGCCCACGTCGCCTCTTCCGTTTAAAGGGGCTTTGTAATGCCTGCCTACCGGGGTAGGTGTGTGTGTGTGTGTGTGTGTGTGTGTGTGTGTGTGTGTGTGTGTGTGTGTGTGTGTGTGTGTGTGTGTGTGTGTGTGTGTGTGTGTGTGTGTGTGTGTGTGTGTGCGTGTGTGTGAAACCCCCTGCAAACAACCTCCATACCTCCTCCAAAAACAACGGGGCTCCAATTACTCTCAGGATTAGAGGAAAATACAGTAGAGAGGGAGATAGAGAAAGGTACCGAGAGAGAGAGAGGTAGCAATGTAAAGGGAATCTATTCAGTACAGTATATCTGTCCAAGCCAATAGGATTTGTTCTGTGCATAGCACAATCATAATACAGATGGCTTGTGTTGTTATTCTCACCCATTTCATCTCTGGTTGTTAAGAGAAACTGATGGAGAGGCTTTGGACATCACTGTCTCTATCTGCATCCTTAGTTCTGTTCAAGTGCATAGGACTTTCTTTTAACTGTCTTGAAAGAAGAGGACATAGCAGAAACAGAGACAGATATGGAAGAGGAAGGAGATATAAGGAACGGGGAGATGGTAGAGCGATAGCGGGAGATGTGTGTCTGCGGTGTGTGTATTCAAAGCATTGTTATCCACCCTACTCTTATGTTTAAAAGCCGTATTCATTCACACTGTTGATCTGAACCCTGTTTTTGAATAGTTGTTTTGACAGGCGTCATCACCACTCAGCACTATGTTGTCAGAGTAACTTTGTGTGTGGAGGAAGAGCTCCTCTTCTGAGTTCTTTTCAGAGTAGAACTGTGACTACACAGTCGTTCTCAGCACAGTTCATAATCACAGCATCTGTATTGATAAGAGGGACCTTGCCTGGGGTTGGATCTGATCTAGGTACATTTTAAATAGGATCAAAACACTGGAGGTAGAAGTTGCCTTTCACCACAGGTCTAGGATCTGATTATCTTTAAACGGAACTATAACCTTCAGCATTAGTGAAATTATGACATATTTGATCCCGTATCAGTTGTTCAAGTTCAAGCAAATCAAAGTCATCTTTTACTTGGCCAAGGACTGTGTGTGTAGAGCAGGAAACAGCAATGTACAGTACAAAGGCAGGCGCATGCCCACACACACACACTGCCCTCATATCTATGTATTGATCGTAGCAGATGGGCGTCAATCAATCTTATCTCCGCTCCACACATTCTCCCTCACACCTCCAGAGGGACCCAATAAGGCACAGACCTTGAACACATTTTATACTTGGGGTGTGTGTGTGTGTGTGTGTGTGTGTGTGTGTGTGTGTGTGTGTGTGTGTGTGTGTGTGTGTGTGTGTGTGTGTGTGTGCGTGCGTGCGTGCGTGCGTGCGTGCGTGCGTGCGTGCGTGCGTGCGTGCGTTTGACATACCTGGTGGACCTATTGTAATGTCTGTGTGTATACCCTTTGTCTGTGATGCGATGTGGTGGTAGGTGAAGCAGACCTGTTGGACGTGTGTGTGTGTGTGTGTGTGTGTGTGTGTGTGTGCGTGTGTGTGTGTGTGTGCGTGTGCGTGTGCGAGCGAGCGAGCGAGCGAGAGAGAGAGAGAGAGAGAGAGAGAGAGAGAGAGAGAGACTTCCTAATATACCTACTACTGTACATTCGATTTCCTTTACAAATTATATACTGTCTATACCAGTGGGGGCTCCCCAGAGCAGGAAAGATGAAACTATATTAAATATATTCACGTCACCAAATAATTGATTAGAACACACCGTTTTTCAATTAAATTCTACATTAGCTTCAACAACACTCTGTAGGGTAACACCATGGTGTAGCCGGAGGACAGCTAGCTTCCGTCTTCCTCTTGGTACGTTGCCTTCAATAGAAAACCTAGGAGGCTCTTGGTTCTCACCCCCTTCCATAGACTTACACAGGTATTATGACAACTTCCGTAGGACGGCCTCCAACCTATCAGAGCTCTTGCAGCATGAACTGACATGTTGTTGTCCACCCAATCAAAGGTTAAGAGGTTAATCTAGTACTGAAAGCCTAAGCTACAGCTAGCTAGCACTGCAGTGCATAATGTGGTGAGTAATTGACTCAAAGGGAAAGAAAGACAATAGTTGAACAGTTTCCAATAAAATTATTTCTTAAAAAATGAAGGAGAAGCAAGAGCGTGAGGGAGAGATTGTCATTTCAGTGTCAGTTTCACTTACTTAGCTAGCAAATGCAGCTGGCTAGTTTAGTTACTCAAACACCCGGCTCAAACAGAGGGATGCTATGTTAGCTAGCTGGCTATGATTATCCAACAAAACAATGGAACTCTTCCAAGTCAAGGTAAGCTTTTGGTTTTATTAATTTATTGCCACCGCTGCCTGCCAGCAGTAACTGCTAAACTGCTTAGTGACTATACACTGTAACGTTACTGCATGATTGTAGTGGGTTTACTAACACATTAGTTCTATTAGCTATGCTGACTAGGACGTTACTTTAGCTAATATGGGGACAACGATGTAGGCTGGCTGTAGCAATTATGACATGGTTTGGCTTGGAGAGTTTTTTTTTGCCTGGTCACATACAGCTGATGTGTTGTTCATTGAAGTCCACAAACGAAAGGAAAAGGTGAGAGGAGGAGAGAGCATAGAGGCTAGAATGAATACAATGTGGCTTCTATGAAAGTGAACTGTGTTTATGCGTGATCAGGGGTGTATTCATTCCACAGATTCTGTTGAAAAACGTTTCTTAAACAGAAGCAAACGAAACGGGGATAGAAATACCAGAATTTGTCCAATAGAAACTCTCGTTTGCAAATGTTGGACTAATGATTACACCCTAGATAAGCTGGACGCAGGCAAGACTGTGCAAGGTGGTATTGAATGTGTCACTGTCTGTCAATGTGTCACTGTCTGTCATCTCAAATTTTTCTCTCGACCTGTGGTGCACCTACATTGTAAACTTTCATTCTCAGGCTAGCTTGTAGCAACCCCATGATGGGTATAGGGAAAAAATGTTGTATCATGTAGTAGCCTAAACCTATCGCTGTCACATTGAACTGGGTGAATGGAATATGAATGACAGTCTTCCAACATGCTGAAATAGAAATAAGGCCATGCTTATGAAAAAAAGATAATCCTCCCTCATCTTAAATGGCACTGACCGCCACTGGTCTATACATACCATGCATTTATATTCTGGATTCTGGCACATGCTCACTTTAACATACCTATCTACTTTGGACTGTTAACTGGACTTGTTCTGTTATTTCTTGATTTCTTCTTTAGATTTGTTTTATTATTTGTGTATTTGCATGACATTCTTGTGTACTGTTGGAGCTAGTAACACAAGCGTTGTGCTGCACCTGCTATAACACCTGCAAATCTGTGTACGCGACTAATACACTTTCATTTGATTTGATTTGAAAGAGACCGAGAGAGTGTGTGGGAGAGAGGCAAAGCCAGAGGTTATGTCAGGTAACTTTTACCACCAAATGTTTGAAAAATAAGGACATCAGAAAAATAAGATTCCCTACAGTAGCTCACTACCACAACAAATGACTTTTTTGTGCAACGCAGACCCATTCCTTCATCTACCAAGCCTTACAAACTGTAGCCTGGATGTCTGTTATTGGGTTTGGAAAATCAAACATGCGGTTTTACATTATTGAATGATACACTACCGTACATCACTCAGCATCTGTAGTACAGCAGCCCTCGCCATCTCAACAGATTAGGAATCAATGATAATGTGCCTCTCTATCATGCTTGAGATGTGTGTAATCAAAGGAGAACTACAGTGCACCGCATTCTGCAAAGTATATGAAACACAGTCAATACTGCACGCTCAACAAAGCATTGTCAGGAAAGAGAGCTATGAAATCGGCAGTGGGCTGTTACAATAAAGATAAAGATGATGTCTTCTTATGCACCTGCCGCACCTAAAATAGAACAATTCCCGTAGAACCTGTGTGATTAGATCGACTGCAAGTCTTCAGTCATGTTGAAGCGTTAAAATATGAAAGACAATTAATTATTTACAACTCTCATGTCTGGGACTGAGGTTCACCACAAATCAATTCCCAAACTGGAAACAGCTACACATTCAGAATAAATCCATGGAAATTGATTCCACAGCAAACCAAATATGGTTATTTCAAGGTTCCCCGGATTTTCCATTGGGTTGTGGGAATGGTGATGGACAGTAAAACTAACACCTCAAAATACACCAATCATATGGTTATGGACAGTTTTTTCTCCTTACCTCGGCAGACGTTCCCGTTATCAGTCTCGAACCCGGCCTTGCAGGTGCAGCTCCCGATAGGAACCATCCACTCGCCATCTCCATTGCAGTACAGCTTTATGGGCACGTCCACCTCCTCTGAATTCGGGATGCAGATCCCTCTAGCGATGACCAGGGAGGTGCTCTCCGCCCCCGTCATGGTCTCAGGGAAGATGGCAAAGTTCTGCACCACACTGGGGCACTTCTTATAAAACACTCTGACCGAGAGCAGCGACATACAGGCACCATAGTCCTGAAACGCCAGGTAGAACCCGTTCTTCGACAGTGGGCCAAAGCTCCGAACCTCCGTGTTGACCTTCATCAACCGTCCGCCGAAGTCCACCTGGGAGAAGCTCTCGTCAGCCGCGATGGTGTCAACCTTTAAGTAGGGGGCTTCCATCCAGAAAGCGGTTCCTTTGGTGGCGATAACCGAGTCCGTCTCGTAGTAGTAAAGGTTGAAGGTCTCCTTGCAGGAGCCGGGAACGTTGGGGATGGAGCTGCAGTCACGCACGGTGAAGCGCATCTCCACGTAGATCCTCTGAGCTCCACGTCGGTCGATGAAGGTGGTGAGGAGCCAGTTGTTCTGGCTGGGCTCGAACACATTGCACACCTGGTAGGTCCGTATGGTGTTGAGGTTCTCGTCGTAGCCGCTTACCTCCTCCCACTGTGAGACAAACAAAGTAGAGACCAGAGAGAGGGGGGATAATTAGAAACATACAGTATCTTGAAAAGTCACAAACACAGCTACGAAGAGTTTTTGACACTACAATGCCAAAAGAGAGGGACGCTCAGCTAGTATCACCTCAACTCTTTATGTAAACACATTTCTGAAACCATATACAGTACCAGTCAAAAGTTTAGACGCACGTGCTCATTAAAGAATTTATCTTTATTTTTAAATATTTTCTACATTGTAGAATAATATTGAAGACATCAAAACTCTTAAATAACACATATGGAATCATGTAGTAACCGAAAAAGTGTTAAACAAATCAAAATATATTTTAGATTTTAGATTCTTCACAGTGCCACCCTTTGCCTTGATTACAGCTTTGCACACTCTTGGAATTCTCTCAACCAGCTTCACCTGGAATGCTTTTCCAACAGTCTTGAAGGAGTTCCCACATATGCTGAGCACTTGTTGGCTGCTTTTCCTTCACTCTGCGGTCCAACTCATCCCAAACCATCCCAATTGGGTTGATTTCAGGGGATTGTGGAGGCCAGGTTATCTGATGCAGCACTCCATCACTCTGCTTCGTCAAATAGCCCTTTCACAGCCTGGAGGTGTGTTGGGTCATTGTTGTTAAACAAACGATAGTCCCACTAAGTGTAAACCAGATGGGATGGCGTATCGGTGCAGAATGCTATGGTAGCCATGCTGGTTAAGTGTGCCTTGAATTCTAAAAAAATCACAGACAGTGTCACCAGCAAAGCACCCCCACACCATCACACCTCCTCCTCCATGCTTCACGGTGGGAATCACACATGCGGAGATCATCCGTTCACCTACTCTGCGTCTCACAAAGACACGGCAGTTGGAACCAAAAATCTCAAATTTAGACTCATCAGACCAAAAGACAGATTTCCACCGGTCTAATGTCCATTGCTCGTGTTTCTTGGTCCAAGCAAGTATCTTCTTGTTGGTGTTCTTTAGTAGTGGTTTCCTTGCAGCAATTCAATCATGAAGGCCCTATTTACGCAGTCTCCTCTGAACAGTTGATGTTGAGATGTGTCTGTTACTTGAACTCTGTGAAGCATGTATTTGGGCTGCAATCTTAGGTGCATTTAACTCTAATGAACTTATCCTCTACAGCAGATGTAACTCTGGGTCTTCCTTTCCTGTGATGGTCCTCATGAGAGCCAGTTTCATCATAGCGCTTGATGGTTTTTGAGACAGCACTTGAAGGAACTTTCAAAGTTCTTGAAATGTTCCGCATTGACTGACCTTCATGTCTTAAATTAATGAATGACTGTCGTTTCTCTTTGCTTATTTGAGCTGTTCTTGCCATAATATGGACTTGGTCTTTTACCAAATAGGGCTATCTTCTGTATACAACCCCTACCATGTCACAACACAACTGATTGGCTGAAACGCATTAAGGAAAGAAATTCCACAAATTAACAGGCACACCTGTTAATTGAAATACATTCCAGGTGACTACCTCATAAAGCTGGTTGAGAGAATGCCAAGAGTGTACCAAAGCATTCAAAGGCCATTTTCCCTAAAGTGGGGTTACAAGTTTAGAAACTGTAATATGTGCACTGGGAGTCGGGAAGCAAGTTCAGGGAGGGAATCATTTAATAAATAAATGGAAACATAATACAAAACAAGAAACACGAAACACGAACAACGCACAGACACGAAACTGAAACAGAAACAATGACGCCTGGGGAAGGAACCAAAGGGAGTGACATATATAGGGAAGGTAATCAGGTAAGTGATGGAGTCCAGGGGTGACAGGTGTGCGCCATAATGAGCAGCCTGGTGACCTAGAGGCCGGAGAGGGAGCACACGTGACATGAACTTTCAAAGCAGAATGACTTTCCCATTGTTCCTCAACAGCAGCGTATGCTATACATTTTTTGAGTCTCTAAAAAACAAAATTTCCAATTTTGCTACAGTACATAGGACCGAAATGAACCGGTCAGTCACAATTACAGAACAGCTATAGCACCGTGAAAAATGAAAGAGACCAAAGACAAGCAACAAAAACCTGGCTGAAGAGAGAGACCAGCTACAGAGAGGGGAAAGACCTACTTACCAGTTATAGAAAACTGTATAAAGAAATAGACGAGCTACAGGTCAGTTTCAACAACCTGGCTAAAGAGAAGAATGAGCAACAGACCAGCAACAACAAACTGACGACAGAGAAGGACCAGATAAAGAACGGCTACAATGCCACGAAAGGTGAAAGAGACAGGGCACTGAGCAACAACTGCCTTAGCTATTTTTGAAAAGAGGGATGTCCGTAGGGACCTTTTGTTAACTCACACACATACAAGTATTACACATCCAAACTTTCAGGAGATCCACAGCTGATTAATGACCTTGCCTGAGAAACCCAAAGCCTGAAACCAAAGAGGGTATACTAAGAGAAACTGATTCTCCAATAGAAATCCCTGAACGCACTTGTAGAAGATGTCATGGTGACATTACCTAGCTAAGCTCATGTGCATAAACTTATTATTAGGTCTAACGGTTGTGTCGCGCTGAAATGTGCACGTGCAAGCAATCAAATCAAGGCACTCTTTGATATAAAAATATATATTGTTTTTGACGATAATGAAAATGTGTGTTGTCACTTCCACAAAGTTGTAGTCATGTTCAGCTACTTACAACACTGGCTTCAATTTAAGTTGTGCATTTAGATGTGGAGAAAATTAATTTCTCCCTCCCATTGACTTCCCAAACCCCTGGTCTGTTTGGTGTGATTCGTGGGCATCCCCGGAGGTAGTGGCCGCTTGGTCCATGTGTCTTGTTATCATGATATAATGGATCTTACTCTGCCTGCCAGTGTGATGTGATCGAACAAAACTGCCTTTGTTATTTAGTTTGTTTCTATTTTTTAGGTCGCTTGCTTGTCTTGTTAATTTGTTGTTATCTGATTGATGTATCTTGATTATTGATTGATTTGACTTGTCAATTGTTGTCTTTGTTGCCTAATGAAACATGAAAAATGAACACCCCTCGCGTTGTAGCAGCCCTATGTCACATCTAGATTATTACAACAGGTAGGGCTAGTACTCAACAAACTAAGCTGACTTCCTGAAATGACAGTTTCCTGTCTACCAGTGGTTATGTCTAAAATAGCAACAGATGGAGGGGGACAATGGTAACACACATAAAGGTATCTGTTTTTTGCAGAACCAATTTATTTTGAAAAACCAATCAATTTTATATTTGTTCACAAACAGGTGGCAGGGGTATGGACATTTCATTTGGACTCAACTGACTTCCTGAAATGGAAGTTCCCTGTCTAGCAGTGGTTACAGCTCCAGATAGAGAGATACAGCGATAGCACATTTAGGAATCTGCTTCTTTGTTAAAATGAACATGAAGAATAAGATTCATTTGCAGATCCCAAACACAGCCACATCCTCATTCTTGTGAAATCTTATATTCACACCTATTTAGCAGCCAATCACATTCAAGGTTTTGTATTGTCTGCCTAATATGGCATGCCCATTGGTGGTAAGACATCTATAAAATGTTCAGTACACAACATCATACTAGAACATATTCTGTAGCCGATCGTCTGGTAATAGTATTTGAGACCGTGGTAGAACATGGAGATGTCACAGGATAAGTATGCCAATATGGACCGGTTATGTAACAAAGGGTTGAGCAAAAATGACAATATCTATGAAGATGCCATTGCCTCTCAGGACTCAAGAGAAGAGACCAAGAAGGATGCTACCTCTAAGGACAGACCAGTTGCTAACCCCTCAAGTTATGGTAACTCAGGTAGGAGACCCTCCAGAGCTGCTGCAGTTTGTCTGGGGATGCTGTGTGTTCTCCTACTGGCTGGGATTGTAGGTCTGGGTTTCTACCACAAGAATATCATCAGTGGGTTTGAGGATTGTAAAGTCAGCAACATCAACCTGTCTAAGAAAAAAGACCAGTTAGAGATCAGCTTCAACACCATGACTAATGAGAGAGACCAGCTACAGACCAGCTACAACACCATGAAAAAGGAGAGAGACCAGCTACAGACCACCTTCAACACCATGACTAAGGAGACAGACCAGCTACAGACCAGCTACAACACCATGAAAAGGGAGAGAGACCAGCTACAGACCACCTTCAACACCATGACTAAGGAGACAGACCAGCTACAGACCAGCTACAACACCATGAAAAAGGAGAGAGACCAGCTACAGACCACCTTCAACACCATGACTAAGGAGACAGACCAGCTACAGACCAGCTACAACACCATGAAAAGGGAGAGAGACCAGCTACAGACCACCTTCAACACCATGACTAAGGAGACAGACCAGCTACAGACCAGCTACAACACCATGAAAAAGGAGAGAGACCAGCTACAGACCACCTTCAACACCATGACTAAGGAGACAGACCAGCTACAGACCAGCTACAACACCATGAAAAAGGAGAGAGACCAGCTACAGATCAGCTTCAATAACCTGGCTAAGGAAAGTGACCAGTTGAAGACGGAGAGAGACAGGCTTCAGAAGTGCTTTTCTGACTTAAAACAAGCTGGGCCTAAAGGCTGGACGCTGTTTCAGTTCACTTGGTATTACATCTCCTCTGAGGTAAAATCCTGGGATGAGAGCAGACAGGACTGCATTGAGAGAGGTGCAGACCTGGTGATCATAAACACCAAAGAGGAGCAGACATTTCTCACTAATCTGAACAAGAGGGTCTGGATTGGCCTGACTGACAAAGACAAAGAGGGGACCTGGAAATGGGTGGACGGTACCACACTGACCACATCCTATTGGTCGGGGAAACAACCTGATAATGGTGGTGGGGATCCAATATATGGGGAGGAGGATTGTGCTGAGATTGTTATTAAGTGGATATGGAATGATATTTCATGTGCAAATCATTTCAATTGGGTCTGTGAGAAGGTTGTTTAACAGTGTTATAATTTATTGCATGTGTATGTACCAGATGAGCTCCCTGATCTTGTATCATGAAGTTTTGATAAGAAGCTTCAAAGAAATAACTCTGAAATGTAAAGACTGTTCCTTTCTATTTGTGTTCACAAACTGGTGGTTAGGTGGACATGTTGGCACTTAACTCAACTGACTCCCTGAACAGACAGTTCCCTGTCTACCAGTGGTTGTGTCCAGTGGTGCAAAGTACTTAAGCAAAAATATTTGAAAGTATCTACTAGTTTTTTGAGGTATCTGTACTTTACTTTACTATTTATATTTTTGACAACTTTTACTTTTACTACACAACATTCCTAAACAACATAATGTACTTTTTACTCCATAAATTTCCCTGACACTCAAAAGTACTCGTTACATTTTGAATGCTTAGCAGGACAGAAAAATGGTCTAAATCACGCACTTAAAGAGAAACTCCCTGGTCATCCCTACTGCATCTGATCTGGCGGACTCACTAAACGCAAATGCTTTGTTTGTAAATTATGTCTGAGTATTGGAGTGTGCCCCTGGCTATAAGTACATTTAAAAAACAAGACAATCGTTCCGTCTGGTTTGCTTAATATAAGGAATTTGAAATGATTTATACTTTTACTTCTACTTTTGATACTTAAGTATATTTTGGCAATTACATTTACTTTTGATACTTAAGTATATTTAAAACAAAATACTTTTTCACTTTCACTGAAGTAGGATTTTACTGGGTGACTTTCACTTTTACTTGAGTCATTTTCTATTAAGGTATCTGTACTTTTACTCAAGTATGACAATTGGGTACTTTTTCCAGCACTGGCTATGTCTAGCTAACACAGCATCAGATAAAGATATAGCAATGTGGTACTGTCAGCTCAGGACATACAGCCCTTTGCAAGCATGTGGAGAAATATTATGCAAAATGCAAGATATACCTATAGCCACATCAGAGGTCCTTGAAATGTTATCCTATATACCCCCATGTTCATGTGTATTACTACCGTGATGCATGTAATGGATCTTACTCGGCCTGCCAGTGTGATGTGATCTACTGTAGTTTGGTATTTTTAGGTCGCTTGCTTGTATTGTAATTTGTTGTTATCTGATTGATTTGTCTTGATTATTGAATGATGTGTCTCTTCAATTGCTTTGTTGCATGACGAAAAAGGTCAATAAAGATTTTGGTCACAAAAAATGAACACACCTCGGGTTGTAGCAGCCGTATGTTACATCTAGAGTACTAGAACAAGTCGGCCTAGTACTCAACGGACTAAACTGACGTCCTGAAATTACAGTTCCCTGTCTACCAGTGGTTATGTCTAAAAGAACATTGGATAGAGGGGGACAATGGTAACACACATAAAGGAATCTGGTTCTTTGTTCAAATCAAAATAAAGAGGAAAATTCAATTCCAGATCTGCTACCTCCAGACCCCAAACACAGCCACATCCTCATTCTTGTGAAGTCTTATATTCACACCTATTTAGCAGCCAATCACATTCAAGGTTTTGTATTGTCTGCCTAATATGGCACGCCTATTGGTGGTAAGACACCTATAAAATGTTCCTTACACACAACACAGCTTTCATATTTGAACAGATTCCCTAGCAGATCGTCTGGTAATAGTAATTGAGACCGTGGTAGAACATGGAGATGTCAGAGGATAACTATGCCAATATAGACCGGTTATGTAACAAAGTGGCGAGCAAAAATTTGAATTTATATATGAAAATGCCATCGTCTCTCAGGACTCAAGCGACAAAAGCGATGAGGATTCCACCTCTAAGGGCAGACCAGGAGCTAACCCCTTAAGTTCTGATAACTCAAGTAGGAGACCCCCCAGAGCTGCTGCAGTTTGTCTGGGGTTGCTGTTTGTTCTCCTGTTTGTGAGGTGGTCATTCAACAGTGTTATATTAATGCAGGTACACTACATGACCAAAAGCATGTGGACACCTGCTCATCGAACATCTTATTCCAAAATCATGGGCATGAATATGGAGTTGGTTCCCTCTTTGCTGCTATAACAGCCTTCCCTCTTCTGGGAAGGCTTTCCACTAGATGTTGGAACATTGCTGTGGGGACTCGATTCCATTCAGCCACAAGAACATTAGTGAGGTCGGACACTGATGTTGGGCGATTAGGGCTGGCTCGCAGTCGGCGTTCCAATTCATCCTAAAGGTGTTCAATAGGGTTTAGGTCAGGGCTGTGTGGATGCCAGTCAAGTTCTTCCACACTGATCTCGACAAACCATTTCTTTTTTTTTTCTTTTTTTTTCTTTTTTATACATTTTATCCCATTTTCTCCCCAATTTTCATGGTATCCAATCGCTAGTAATTACTATCTTGTCTCATCGCTACAACTCCCGTACGGGCTCGGGAGAGACGAAGGTCGAAAGCCATGCGTCCTCCGAAGCACAACCCAACCAAGCCGCACTGCTTCTTAACACAGCGCGCCTCCAACCCGGAAGCCAGCCGCACCAATGTGTCGGAGGAAACACCGTGTACCTGGCCCCCTTGGTTAGCGCGCACTGCGCCCGGCCCGCCACAGGAGTCGCTGGAGCGCGATGAGACAAGGATATCCCTACCGGCCAAACCCTCCCTAACCCGGACGACGCTAATGTGCCAATTGTGCGTCGCCCCACGGACCTCCCGGTCGCGGCCGGCTGCGACCGAGCCTGGGCGCGAACCCAGAGACTCTGGTGGCGCAGTTAGCACTGCGATGCAGTGCCCTAGACCACTGCGCCACCCGGGAGGCCGACAAGCCATTTCTGTATGCACCTCACATTGTGCACAGGGGCATTGTCATACTGAAACAGGAAAGGGCCTCCCCTAAACTGTTGCCACAAAGTTGGAATCACAGAATGGTCTAGAATGTCATTGTATGAAATTTGATTAACTGACTTGTTGAAAAGGTGGTATTCTATGATGATGCCATGTTGAAAGTCACTGAGTGCTTCAGTTTGTCTATGGAGATTGCATAGCTGTGTGCTCAATTTTATACACCTGTCAGCAACGGTTGTGGCTCAAATAGCCGAATACACTAACTTGAATGGGTACTTATATATAATGTATTCGGAAAGTATTCAGACCCCTTGACTTTTAGCACATGTTGTCACAGCCTTATTCTAAAATGGATTAATATTTTTTTTTCCCTCATCAATCTACACACAATGCCACATAATGACAAAGCAAAAACAGTTATTTATTTTATTTTTGCGAAGGTATTAAAACAAAAAACAAAAATATGCCATTTACCTAAGTATTCAGACCCTTTACTCAGTACTTTGTTGAAGCACCTTTGGCAGCGATTACAGCCTCGACTCTTCTTGGGTATGATGCTACAAGAAGCTTGAGCTTCTTCTCTGCAGATCCTCTCAAGCTCTGCCAGGCTGGATGGGGAGCATCTCTGCACAGCTATTTTCAGGTGTCTCCAGAGTTGTTCGATCGGGTTCAAGTCAGGGCTCTGGCTGGCCCACTCAAGGACATTCAGAGACTTGTCCCGAAGCCGCTCCTGCGTTGTCTTGGCTGTGTGCTTCGGGTCGTTGTCCTGTTGGAAGGTGAACCTTTGCCCCAGTCTGAGGTCCTGAGCACTCTGGAGCAGGTTTTCATCAAGGATCTCTCTGTAATTTGCTCAGTTCATCTTTTCCCCGATCCTGACTAGTCTCCCAGTCCCTGCCGCTGAAAAATATCCCCACAGCATGATGTTGCCACTACCATGCTTCACCGTAGGGATGGTGCTAGGTTTCCTCCAGACGTGACGCTTGGCATTCAGGCCAATGAGTTCAATCTTAGTTTCATCAGACCAGAGAATCTTGTTTCTCATGGTCTGAGAGTCCTTTAGGTGCCTTTTGGCAAACTCCAAGCGGGCTGTCATGTGCCTTTTACTGAGGAGTGGCTTCAGTAAATGCCTGATTGGTGGAGTGCTGCAAAGATGCTTATCCTTCTGGAAGGTTCTCCCATCTCCACAGAGGAACTCTGGAGCTCTGTCAGCATAACCATTGGGTTTTTGGTCACCTCCCTGCCAATGGCCCTTCTCCCCTGATTGCTCTGTTTGGCTGGGCGGCCAGGTCTAGGAAGAATCTTGGTGTTTCCAAACGTCTTTCATTTAAGAATGATGGAGGCCACTGTGTTCTTGGGGAGCTTCAATGCTGCAGAAATGCTGTGGTACCCTTCCCCAGATCTGTGCCTCGACACAATCCTGTCTCGGAGCTCTACCTACATTTCCTTCGACCTCATGGCTTGGATTTTGCTCTGTCATTCACAGTCAACTGTGACTGCAAACTTGTTGGATGCATTTGCAGTTATTTTAGGTTGTCTTTCGAATTATGTTTTGCTCAATAGGAAATGAATGGTTAATAACGTTTTGTGTCATTTTGGAGTCATTTTATTGCAAATAAGAATATAATATGTTTCTGAACACTTTTATATTAATGTGGATGCTACCATGATTATGGATAATGAATAATGATGATCACACCCCCAAAATCATGAATAAAGATCATATCCAGAGTGTGAATTACACCGTGACATTTGGGGCATCTCTATTTGGCTCTCTATCATGGGCTTAATAGTAAAGATGCCATTTAATGGTAAAAATGTATTACTTGTTATTATCTGATTGTCAAACATATCACTTCAGAAAGTAGGCTACCTGTGCATTTACATTTAAGTCATTTAGCAGACGCTCTTATCCAGAGCGACTTACAAATTGGAAAGTTCATACATATTCATCCTGGTCCCCCCGTGGGAATTGAACCCTGGTCCCCCCGTGGGAATTGAACCCACAACCCTGGCGTTGCAAGCGCCATGCTCTACCAACTGAGCCACACGGGACCAACGAAATTATCATCCAATCAATGCACTGCATGTGCACTTGCTCCATCTGATAAATGGAAAGAGACGTCTGTTACAAAACACCCACACCCACCCACATTACTAGAATATCGGGTAGCAGTAATTGAGACAGTGGGAGATCATGGAAATGTCTGAGCATATCTATACCAATATTGGCAGCATTTTTGAAGGTGACCCCTGTGGCAGAAGGGCAGCAAACAGAGACGAGGATATCAACAAAGATAGCATCATCTTCCAAGACTCAAGAGAAGCGGCCGAGGACGATGACACCTGTATGGGCAGACCAGCAGCTAACCCCTCAGGTTCTAAGAGCTTAGGTAGGAGACCCTCCAGAGCTGGTGCTGTGTGTTGGGGGCTGCTTTGTGTTCTCCTACTGGCTGGGATCGTAAGCCTAGGATTCTATCGCAATACAGTCATGAATAGTTATAAAGACAACTTGACAAAAGAGAAGAACCAGCTAGAGACCAGCAACAACAACCTGACTACAGAGAGAGACCAGCTACAGACCAGCTACAACACCATGAAAAAGGAGAGAGACCAGCTACAGACCACCTTCAACACCATGACTAAGGAGACAGATCAGCTACAGACCAGCTACAACACCATGAAAAAGGAGAGAGACCAGCTACAGACCACCTTCAACACCATGACTAAGGAGACAGATCAGCTACAGACCAGCTACAACACCATGAAAAAGGAGAGAGACCAGCTACAGACCAGCTTCAATAACCTGGCTAAGGAAAATGACCAGTTGAAGACGGAGAGAGACAGGCTTTAGAAGCGCTTTTCTGACCTAAAACAAGCTGGGCCTAAAGGCTGGACGCTGTTTCAGTTCACTTGGTATTACATCTCCTCTGAGGTAAAATCCTGGGATGAGAGCAGACAGGACTGCATTGAGAGAGGAGCAGACCTGGTGATCATAAATAGCAAAGAGGAGCAGACATTTCTCACTAATCTGAACAAGGAGGTATGGATTGGCCTGACTGACAAAGAGGGGACCTGGAAATGGGTGGATGGTACTCCACTGACCACAACCTACTGGATGGGAAAAAATCCTGATAAGAAAATGGAGGAAGATTGTGCTGAGATCAGCATTGGACCGGTAGAAGGGAACTGGAAGGATTTGTCATGTGCCACTCATCTTAACTGGATGTGTGAGCAGAAGCATTAACTTTGTATTGTAAACTGGTTGGAGAACTACGCATGTATTCTGTCTCTGTCTCTGTCTCTGTCTCTGTCTCTGTCTCTGTCTCTGTCTCTCTCTCTATGTTTGTGGTTTCCTGCATTTAGGCTATATCTATCCTCCTCGGTGTGTGTCTGTGGGTTGGTTGTTAACTTCCCCTGACCTATACCCTCCTCAGCACTCCATCAGTACTAATGGAGAGAAGATCACCTCTACAATACACACAGCCACATAAGAGAGAAAATAAACAGAAATAATGAGAAAGATTCACTCTCAATTCATTTCAATTCAAGGCGCTTTATTGGCATGGGAAACATATGTTAACATTGCCAAAGTAGGTGAAGTAGATAATGTACAAAAG
The DNA here is from genome assembly GCF_016432855.1 of Salvelinus namaycush. Lineage (NCBI taxonomy): Eukaryota > Metazoa > Chordata > Actinopteri > Salmoniformes > Salmonidae > Salvelinus > Salvelinus namaycush. Next base: position 14,995,957 of record NC_052317.1, on the reverse strand, counting down.
TGAAATAAACAATACAAATTAACAGTAAACATTATACTCACAGAATTTCCAAAATAATACATTTCAAATGTCATATTATGTATATATACAGTGTTGTAACGATGTGCAAATGGTTAAAGTACAAAAGGGAAAATAAATAAACATAAATATGGGTTGTATTTGCAATGGTGTTTGTTCTTCACTGGTTGCCCTTTTCTTGTGGCAGGTCACAAATATTGCTGCTGTGATGGCACACTGTGGTATTTCACCCAGTAGATATGGGAGTTTACCATAATCGGGTTTGTTTTCTAATTCTTTGGGCGTCTGTGTAATCTGATGGAAATATGTGTCTCTAATATGGTCATACATTTGGCAGGAGGTTAGGAAGTGCAGCTCAGTTTTCACCTCATTTTATGGTCAGTGTGCACATAGCCTGTCTTCTCTTGACAGCCAGGTCTACCTACGGCGGCTTTTCTAAATAGCAAGGCTAAGCTCACTGAGTCTGTACATAGTCAAAGCTTTCCTTAAGTTTGGGTCAGTCACAGTGGTCAGGTATTCTCTGTTTAAGGCCAAATAGCATTTTGGTTTTCTCTGTTTATTTGTTAATTCTTTCCAATGTGTCAAGTAATTATCTTTTTGTTTTCTCGTGATTTGGTTGGGTCTAATTGTGTTGCTGTCCTGGGGCTGTGTGGGGTCTGTTTGTGTTTGTGAACAGAGCCCCAGGACCAGCTTGCTTAGGGGATTCTTCTCAAGGTTCATCTCTCTGTAGGTGATGGCTTTGTTATGGAAGGTTTGGGAATCACTTCCTTTTAGGTGGATGTAGAATTTAACGGCTCTTTTCTGGATTTTGATCATTAGCGGGTATTGGCCTAATTCTGCTCTGCATGCATTATTTGGTGTTTAACGTTGTACACAGAGGATACTGTTGCAGAATTCTGAATGCAGAGTCTCAATTTGGTGTTTGTCCCATTTTGTGAATTCTTGGTTGGTGAGCGGAACCCAAACCTCACACCCATAAAGGTCAATGGGTTCTATAATTGATTCAAGTATTCTTTGCCAGATCCTAATTGGTATGTCGAATTTTATGTTTCTTTTGATGGCATAGAAGGCCCTTCTTGCCTTGTCTCTCAGATCGTTCACAGGTTTGTGGACGATACCTGTGGCTCTGATGTTTAGGCCAAGGTATGTATAGTTTTTTGTGTGCTCTCGGGTAACGGTGTCTAGATGAAATTTGTATTTGTGGTCCTGGCGACTGGACCTTTTTTGGAACACCATTATTTTGGTCTTACTGAGATTTACTGTCAGGGCCCAGGTCTGGCTGAATCTGTGCAGAATATCTAGGTGCTGCTGTAGGCACTCCTTGGTTGGTGACAGAAGCACCAGATGATCAGCAAACAGTAGACATTTGACTTCAGATTTTAGTAGGGTGAGGCCGGGTGCCGCAGACTTTTCTAGTGCCTTCGCCAATTCGTTGATATATATGTTGAAGAGGGTGGGGCTTAAGCTGCATCCCTGTCTCACCCCACGGCCCTGTGGGTAGAAATGTGTGTGTTTTTTGCCTATTTTATCCACACACTTGTTGTTTGTGTACATGGATTCTATAATTTCTTATGTTTTTCCCCTAACACCATTTCCCATCAATTTGTATAACAGACCCTCAAGCCAAATTGAGTCGAAGGCTTTTTGAAATCAACAAAGCATGAGAAGACTTTGCCTTTGTTTTGGTTTGTTTGTTTGTCAGTTAGGGTGTGCAGGGTGAATACGTGGTCTGTCGTACGATAATTTGGTAAAAAGTCCATTTGACATTTGCTCTGATAATGCAGAGGATTTTCCCAAGGATCCTGTTGATGCATATCCCATGTTTTCTGTTTGACATTTTAGATTTGATAGGGAAGCTGAGAGGTCAAATATACTGTTTAGATTTTCTACTGCTAAGTTAAACACCTTCAATATTACAGTGGAACGTTTTGTCCAGGAAGTTGTCTAAAAGGGATTGAATTTGTTGTTGCCTAATTGTTTTTTTGGTAGGTTTCCACACTACATTCCTTCCATCTATAGCATTTCTTAATATTACTCAGTTCCTTTGGCTTTGATGCCTCATGATTGAGTATTACTCTGTTCAAGTAGACTGTGATTTTGCTGTGATCGGATAGGGGTGTCAGTGGGCTGACTGTGAACACTCTGAGGGACTGGGTTGAGGTCACTGATAAAGTAGTCTACAGTACTACTGCCAAGAGATGAGCTATAGGTGTACCTACCATAGGAGTCCCCTCGAAGCCTACCATTAACTATGTACATACCCAGCGTGCGACAGAGCTGCAGGAGTTGTGACCTGTTTTTGTTGGTTATGTTGTCATAGTTGTGCCTAGGGGGGAATATGGGGGAGGGAATGCTGTCACCTCCAGGCAGGTGTTTGTCCCCCTGTGTGCTGAGGGTGTCAGGTTCTTGTCCGGTTCTGGAATTTAGGTCACCTCAGACTACTACGTGTCCCTGGGCCTGGAAATGATTGATTTCCACCTCCAGGATGGTGAAGCTGTCTTCATTAAAGTATGGGGATTGCATTGGGGGGATATAGGTAGCACACAGGCGGGCATTTTCCTCTGTTAAATTAAGATAATTTCCTTTTGAATTTCTAGCCAAATGTAAAATGTTCCTGTTTTCATTAATTTAGTTAGGTCTGCTTTATACCAAATTAGCATAACCCCTAAGTCCCTTCCCTGTTTCACACCTGGTAGTTTGGTGGATGGGACTACCAGCTCTCTGTAACCTAGAGGGCAACCAGTGGGTCCGTCTTCTCAATACTATGTTTCTTGTAGGATGACAATGTTTGTATTTCCAATCTCTTTGATGAAGTCTGGGTTCATACTCTTTAGGCCAAAGGCAGATGACCTCAGGCCTTGGATATTCCAGGATGAGATAGTGAAGACTTTGTGTTCCATAAAGTGTCCAATGTTGTGGGTCGCGTGGTTTTGTCTCAGGCCAGTAAGTGTGAGCAGAGCCTGCTGAGCATCTGTGGTACATTCCATTGGCTTGGGCTAGTGTAAGAGTGGGGGTTGAGCCTGTTTGCCCGCTCACTGCCTGGGCGTATGTGTGACTTCCATGTTGAGACCCTCTTTGCGGGAGTGGGAGGCATGCGATGGGAAGGAGTGGCAAAGTGGTCCCGTGTGGCTCAGTTGGTAGAGCATGGCGCTTGCAACGCCAGGGTTGTGGGTTCAATTCCCACGGGGGGACCAGGGTTCAATTCCCACGGGGGGACCAGGATGAATATGTATGAACTTTCCAATTTGTAAGTCGCTCTGGATAAGAGCGTCTGCTAAATGACTTAAATGTAAAATGTAAATGCAAAGGTCTGATCTGAGGGGGCCTAAATGGGGTGTGGGCATAGTTGACTTGGGGGGGGTGTTGATGTCTTGGGGTGGAGGTGTGGATGGGGGGGTCTGGGAGAGTGTCTCACTAGTCTGGGCGGGGTGTCTATTGATCTGTTGCTCCTATGTGAAGTGTTGGGGCTGTGTTTGAGAGCGATGTCCTTTAGGGTCTGGGCGAAGGTGGGCAGTGCTGCCTTGTATAGGTGGACCTGGTCGTAAAGGCTGTTCAAGTCCAGGGTGGAATGGCGGGCCAGGAAAACATTTGGTTTTGAGGCACAGTCACGAGAAATACTTGCGTTTACCCGCTGTATGGTAGCAGGGTGGAAATAACCACTTGTGCGTTGGGGAAAGTAGAAGAAGCTTTTCCAATCACTCCCTTGAGTGCTGTGGCCACCCTTTCCTGCTGTGCTCTCAGGTCGTTTGTGCCTGTGTGTATTATTATGTGGCTGGGTGACCCTAGTTGGTCCTCAGACAGAAGGTGGCGGCTAGGTGTCTGGACACCAGAGTTTAGACACTGTGTTTGAGAAAAGTTGTTTTTCTTGTATATATTTCCCGTTTGAGTCCATAAGGAGTACAATCTGTGTCTTGTGTATGTCCTCAGTGGGTGTGGGGGGGTTGTCAGGAGGGCTATAAGGGTGGCTGACAGGGGGCAGGTGCTCAGAGGGGGTGGGATCCCCTGGGCTTGGCCTTCTTCATTTGTCTGTTCTGCTGTGATGTCAACGCTATGGTCAGGGTCTGGGGTGGACTGTTCTGCTGTGTTGTCAACGCTACGGTCAGGGTCTGGGGTGGACTGTTCTGCTGTGTTGTCAACGCTACGGTCAGGGTCTGGGGTGGTCTGTTCTGCTGTGTTGTCAACGCTACGGTCAGGGTCTGGGGTGGACTGTTCTGCTGTGTTGTCAACGCTACGGTCAGGGTCTGGGGTGGACTGTTCTGCTGTGTTGTCAACGCTACGGTCAGGGTCTGGGGTGGACTGTTCTGCTGTGCTGTCAACGCTACGGTCAGGGTCTGGGGTGGACTGTTCTGCTGTGTTGTCAACGCTACGGTCAGGGTCTGGGGTGGACTGTTCTGCTGTGTTGTCAACGCTACGGTCAGGGTCTGGGGTGGACTGTTCTGCTGTGCTGTCGAAACTTTTGTTGGGAGCTGAGGTGGGCTGTTCTGCTGGCTTCTCTGCGGGGGTGGTCACCTCTTTGTCACAGGCCACCCCCCTCACCCTCTCCTCCAGCAGTCCTCTCCTCTGGTGCTCTGTTCTTCTCCTGCTCCTGCTCTTTCTCCTGTAGATGTTATCTCACTACAGTCCAGAGTGCAGATATGTCTCTCTCCACATCCAGCTCTCCAGGTCTAGTTAAGGGGGTGTTGTTGTGCTGGACTGTTGTCTGGGTCTGTGCTGACTGGAGTGTAATCACCTGCTGTTCCAGCTCCACCTGCCTTACCTCCAGCTGGGTGAATGTATCCTTCATTTCAATGAGGGAGTAGTACTCTGTGCTGGGAGGTTGACTTTCCACTTGGGGTTGCTCGTCTGTGGGTTTATGTAATGAAGAGGTCTGGTCTGACCCATTCGGCGTGGGGTTATCTTTCTCAAGGGAGAGCTTCTCCTGCTGAGCAATTTCTTTGATTAGGTGAAAGTCCAGCTGAAACTGTTTGTGGTTGCCCTGTACCAATACTGTTCCAGACTTATAGAGATTTATATTAGCTGACTCAGAGTCCTCGTTGTCTAGTATCCTGAGTTTCCATCCATCGGTAACACCCACCCCCCCAACAGAGGGGTAGTGTGTTAATATAGCACTGTGCCATGCAAGGGGATGGTCTGTGTGGAAGATACGGTTGCTTATTGTTCCATTTTTATAATAGTCAGCAAAAAGTGTCTCTTGATTTTCCATAAGGAGCTTCATTGTGTACTCTTTTTGTGTCTTATTACTCTTTACATACAGAGGGTACTGTATATTAATTACCTCTGAACATTGGGAGGGTGCATCTAAGGCCGCTCCATTTGGTTGGGGCTCTCCTGCCATTGTTGGGCTCAAGGGCTTTGACACCTCTCACTTGACACGTCAGTGCTAATTGAAGTTGTATCAAGCTTGGCAGCCTTAACTTAGCATTCAACCTTAGAAAGTAAAATATATCATTGTAGTGTATTTTTTTTCTTGGCTTTTGGAATTAAAATATAGCTTCAGACTGAACATTACTCACTCAATTCCAGGTTGGATGGTGTTTTCAGGTCTCTGTTCGCCAAAGCATGTTGCTGTATAGCTTGCGAATAATAATCTTTGGTAGTTGTAAGCCTTCCAGGCAATTCCGTAATTCTGTCCAAAATCAGGTTGTAGGTCTTGAGTTTTCTCAAAATCCTAGTTTATCTAATTCTAAATGGATCTTTTTTTAAGAACATGCTGAAAAATGCAGGAGCTCATCTGCTCATGACCTCTCTGTCTCTCTCTTTAAATAAGTGTAAAATCGTTAAAAAGACTGCAATATCAATCACTGTTTTAAAAAGAAACATAGGACGTGTACATCTGAAGAGAGAAAAAGGGAGGAAGGAGAAAAAATGGGGAGGTGAGAGCCATGACACTGCTGACATGATAGATGAGTTTACAGAAATCTGAGGTGCAAATTAAAGAATTGTTTCAATGCTGTGCCCTCTGTCCCACACTTTCTCTCCTCATCCTCTCTCTCCTTGTCTCTAACCCTTGCTTACTTACTTCTATCCTCTCCTTTCTCTCTCCCCTCTCCCCCCGTTCATCTGTCTCTCTTTCTCTACCCATCACTCTCCTTGTCACCACCCCTCCTCATCTCTCGTACTCCCATTCCTCTCTCTCTCTCATCCTCCTCTCTCCTCATCCCCGTTTCTCCTCGTCTCTAACCAGTAATGACCATTCATCAACATTACAGGGACCTGTCCCTTTCAGCGCGGCCTGTTCATTATTACAGCCTGTTCAGGGCTCGCCTTTCCTCCCCTCTCCTCTTCTCTCCTCTTCCCGCCACCCCCCTCCACTACAGTCTGGGGGAGATCCTCAACCCTTGTCTGTCCAAATGACCGCCATCTTTCACCACGCTAGAACGGCCCCGTGGGTGTCTCAGATAATGTCTGGTTGTACTCTGCACTACCTTTCCATCCCCTTAAACTCACTGGTTTATAAAATGGTAGAATTAAATGTGTTTTGCTGCTGGATATCTACTGTGGACACACAAATATGCTCCGTAGCCTTGTTTTTATGTTATGTAAGAGATAAGCAATGTAATATAGATTGGACAATTTCACTTTCTCGTTATAGCCTTTAGCCTCGAAATAAATAGATTAAAACTTTGGTATTCATTACAAGTACACACACACACACACACACACACACACACACACACACACACACACACACACACACACACACACACACACACACACACACACACACACCATAAAGGAGACTGTAATGTGTACTATTGGATGATACAGTGGCTGCTCCACTAAAAGTTTTGTGATTATGCTGCAGGACTTAAAGGTAATTTGTGGTTTAGTACAGTACCCTGTGTCACTACTTCATTGCTCCAGACCAGCACAAGGGGGAGTTAGAGCACTGATTATGCTTTTGGGTCCCAAGGTGCTACTATGTCTGTATAGTACTGTAGCCTACTCCCGACCGATCACGTTGTACAGCGCCTTAATGGCGCGGCGGTCTAAGACACTGCATCTCAGTCCAAAATGTGTTGCTACAGACGCTGGCCTTGACTGGGAGATCCATGAGATGACTGTAGGTTTTTAGTTTCTCTACCTCTAAAAACACAAATAAATTATTCTAAGTAACAAACTGGCTTTATTTACAAATTAGTAACAATGTCTCACCCCATGTTGAAGAATTGCCTTTTCTCGCTCATTTTACGTTATTTGAAAACAAAATTATCTCCAAAATACTGTTATTTTTAAACAAAGCGATTATTATTATTATAATCAATTTATAATTATATAAATGCCCCTTGGATATTCTCACAGATATATTATTAACCCTGTTATTAGCAGGACGATATATAATGGTCATATCGGTCATGGCTCCCGAGTCGCACACAATGGGATTACCTTGCAGTTCTCCAGCTGTATCCACTGAAATAGCGGTGAGCTGTATCACATCCGACTGTGATAGGGCAACACAATTGGCTTAGCGTTTCTCTTCCTCTAAAAACAGAAATAAATGTTTTGGCCTTAACAAATATTATTTTGGCCTTTATTCAGATTACAATCGCTCACTTTCGTTTTTTTTTTTTTACGAAATAACCTCCAAAATATTGTTATACAGTTGAAGTCGGAAGTTTACATACACCTTAGCCAAAAACATTCCTGACATTTAATCCAAGTAAAAATTCCCTGTCTTAGGTCAGTTAGGATCACCACTTTATTTTAAGAATATGAAATGTCAGAATAATAGTAGAGAGAATGATTTATTTCAGCTTTTATTTATTTCTTCACATTCCCAGTGGGTCAGAAGTTTATATACACTCAATTAGAATTTGGTAGCATTGCCTTTAAAATGTTTAACTTGGGTCAAACGTTTCAGATAGCCTTCTACAAGCTTCTATAAGTTGGTTGAATTTTGGCCCATTCCTCCTGACAGAGTTGGTGTAACTGAGTCAGGTTTGTAGGCCTTCTTGCTCGCACACGCTTTTTCAGTTCTACCCACACATTTTCTATAGGATTGAGATCAGGGCTTTGTCATGGCCACTCCAAAACCTTGACTTTGTTGTCCTTAAGCCATTTTGCCCCAACTTTGGAAGTATGCTTGGGGTCATTGTCCATTTGGAAGACCCATTTGCGACCAAGCTTAAACTTACTTCCTGACTGATGTCTTGAGATGTTGCTTCAATATACCCATATACATTTCCATCCTCATGATGCCATCTATTTTATGAAGTGCACCAGTCCCTCCTGCAGAAAAGCACCCCCACAACATGATGCTGCCACCCCCGTGCTTCATGACTGGGATGGTGTTCTTCAGCTTGCAAGCTTCCCCGTTTTTTCTCCAAACATAACAATGGTCATTATGGCCAAACAGTTCTATTTCTGTTTCATCAGACGAGAGGACATTTCTCCAAAAAGTACGATCTTTGTCCACATGTGCAGTTGCAAACCGTAGTCTGGCTTTTTTATGGCGGGTTTGGAGGAGTGGCTTCTTCCTTGCTGCGCGGCCTTTCAGGTTATGTCGATATAGGACTTGTTTTACTGTGGATATAGATACTTTTGTACCTGTTTCCTCCAGCATCTTCACATGGTCCTTTGCTGTTGTTCTGAGATTGATTTGCACTTTTCGCACCAAAGTACGTTCATCTCTAGGAGACAGAACGCTTCTCCTTCCTGAGCGGTTTGACAGCTGCGTGGTCCCATGGTGTTTATACTTGCGTACTATTGTTTGTACAGATGAACGTGGTACCTTCAGGTGTTTGGAAATTGCTCCCAATGATGAACCAGACTTGTGGAGGTCTACAATTTTCTTTCTGAGGTCTTGGTTGATTTCTTTTGATTTTCCCATGATGTCAAGCAAAGAGGCACTGAGTTTGAAGGTAGGCCTTGAAATACATCCACAGGTACACCTCCAATTGACTCAAATGATGTCAATTAGTCTATCAGAAGCTTCTAAAGCTATGACATCATTTTCTGGGATTTTCCAAGCTGTTTAAAGGCACAGTCAACTTAGTGTATGTAAACTTCTGACACACTGGAATTGTGATACAGTGAATTATATATGGCACAGTCATATAGCCCGGCACCTACATAAAGCTGAGTGACTCACTCATTTATGACTTTGGATCAAAATAAAGAAGTACTGTACCAACATTATTTCTGATAGTCTTTAATAAAGAAATGTTTTGGTTATCCTAACCTGGACACCATGTACAGTATTATAATAGCCCATTATGGGCTATTAGCAGGACAATATACCTTGTCCAATATACCAACACCTCTCTGTATTTTGATACTTTGTGGATGGGGCCTCCCGACTGGCGGACCTGTCTAAAACACTGCATCACATTGCAAAATGCAGTTGCAGGTTTGATACCCGTGACGGCTGCCACCGGGAGACCCATGAGGCAACTTCTGGTTTTAATTTAGAATCCTCCAATCCTCTATATGTAATTATTGGTGAAGAGTCATGTTAAATGTTTTGTTTTTCTTGGAATAGAAACACCATAATATTAATCAAATTAATTAAGCAAAATTTCTTAAAATCAGTCCCATATACTATGTTCTTCCAAACAATGTTGTAAATTCTCTAGTACAGCCACTATTGAAGGCTATCAAATGCTTCTCAAAGATGCCCTCTGGTGGTCAAACTAGTACTAACTAGCATTAATGTAAACAGTGGTTGACACTTAAATAATGTGCCATAGAATTCTGTGACACCATGTAAGCTGTGCTGCGGTATGCTGCCACTTTTAAAGGACGATAAATCCACTATTAAAGGACGATAAATCCACTATAATTGAGAATTTCAATAAGAATTTTTCTACGGCTGGCCATGCTTTCCACCTGGCTACCTCTACCCCGGTCAACAGCACTGCACCCCCCACAGCAACTCGCCCAAGCCTTCCCCATTTCTCCTTCTCCCAAATCCAGTCAGCTGATGTTCTGAAAGAGCTGCAAATCTGGACCCCTACAAATCAGCCGGGCTAGACAATCTGGACCCTTTCTTTCTAAAATTATCTGCCGAAATTGTTGCAACCCCTATTACTAGCCTGTTCAACCTCTCTTTCGTGTCGTCTGAGATTCCCAAAGATTGGAAAGCAGCTGCGGTCATCCCCTCTTCAAAGGGGGGGGACACTCTTGACCCAAACTGCTACAGACCTATATATCTATCCTACCCTGCCTTTCTAAGGTCTTCGAAAGCCAAGTCAAAAAACAGATTATTGACCATTTCGAATCACACCGCACCTTCTCCGCTATGCAATCTGGTTTCAGAGCTGGTCATGGGTGCACCTCAGCCACGCTCAAGGTCCTAAACGATATCTTAACCGCCATCGATAAGAAACAATACTGTGCAGCCGTATTCATTGACCTTGTCACCAAAGCCCCATATACTACCCACCACTGCGACCTGTACGCTCTCGTTGGCTGGCCCTCGCTTCATACTCGTCGCCAAAACCACTGGCTCATGGTCATCTACAAGACCCTGCTAGGTAAAGTCCCCCTTTATCTCAGCTCGCTGGTCACCATAGCAGCACCCACCTGTAGCACGCGCTTCAGCAGGTATATCACTCTGGTCACCCCCAAAACCAATTCCAAATTTGGCTGCCTCTCCTTCCAGTTCTCTGCTGCCAATGACTGGAACGAACTACAAAAATCTCTGAAACTGGAAACACTTATCTCCGTCACTAGCTTTAAGCACCAGCTTTCAGAGCAGCTCACAGATTACTGCACCTATACATAGCCCATCTATAATTTAGCCCAAACAACTACCTCTTCCCTTACTATATTTATTTATTTATTTAGTTTGCTCCTTTGCACCCCATTATTTATATTTCTACTTTGCACATTCTTCCACTACAAATCTACATGCAAATCTACATCTAATCTAACATTCCAGTGTTTTACTTGCTGTATTGTATTTACTTCGCCACCATGGCCTTTTTTTGCTCACATTGTATATAGACTTATTTTTCTACTATATTATTGACTGTATGTTTGTTTTACTTCATGTGTAACTCTGTGTTGTTGTATGTGTCGAACTGCTTTGCTTTATCTTGGCCAGGTCGCAATTGTAAATGAGAACTTGTTCTCAACTTGCCTACCTGGTTAAATAAATATATAAATAAATAAAAATAAAAAAAATACACAGAAGCACCGTATTGATCCACTGTGTAGTCCTGTGTTATCAAGGTGCTTAGGGCTATATACTCTGCATTTATGTGGCTCTGGACATCCATTGTTAAGCATCTTATTTGTGCCACCAAAAGGTCGAGACAACAATGAACATTCTGTGGAATAATGTGTACAGGCTTATCTACTGTGCGGGGAATGTGTGTGTAATGACTCTTAAAATGTGTGTGAGTGTGTATGACAGAGTTAGGCTTAGGCTAAACACACACACAAACACACACACACACACACACACACACACACACACACACACACACACACACACACACACACACACACACACACACACACACACACACACAAAGTTTTAGTGAATGTCCTGCCGGTACGTGTTTCATGACATGATTAAGGTTCCAGGAATCACGGAACATCACATCCTTCCCTTTAATCAATTGACCATTTCCTAATACCATCAAACACGTATCTCTCCTGCAGAACAATTGTTGATGTACAGGCTTCAATGTGAAATAACATAAAGTAGAGCAGCCATTATCACCAGAATTGACCTTTGACCCCTTGAAAATTGCTTTAAGACCTAACATCTGGGATGACATCCACCCTTACATGGTTCATCCCCATATCAATGTTTGATAAAGCCTGGATGCCAGCATATAACAAGCAAAGAAAATCTACTAATAGTAAAAACGTCAATAACAAAGCATAGGTTTGCTCTATCCATTCCCTCTCCTTCTATGATGACTGTTAGATCATACACAGTACACTGAACAAACCTATAAACGCAACAATTTCATATAAGGAAATCAGTCAATTGAAAAGAAATGCATTAGGCCCTAATCTATTTCACATGACTGGGAATACAGATAAACATCTGTTGGTCACAGATACCTTAAAAAACTTCTTGTCAATAGGGGGGCGCTGTTTTCACTTTGGAAAAAATCGTGCCCAAATGAAACGGCCTCGTACTCGTTTCTAGATCATACAATATGCATATTAGTATTACTATTGGATAGAAAACACTCAGAAGTTTATAAAACTGTTTGAATTATGTCTGAGTAAAACAGAACTCATTTTGCAGCAAACTTCCATGCAGGAAGTGAAAAATCTGAAAACGAGGCTCTGTTTCAGGGCCTGCCTATTCAATTGCCTTATATTTATCGATATGCATGCACTTAATACGCCTTCCACTAGATGTCAACAGGCAGTGGAAGGTGGAATGGGGTGTCTAGCTTGATCTAAGGCCGAACAAGAGCTTTTGGAGTGGCAGGTCAGGAATTTTCTTTGTCTACCAAGGTGCGCCGCGGAGCTCGACATTGGCTTCTGAAAAGCGTTATGTATACACGGCGAATATCTCCGGCTCTGATTTTATTTGATACATGTGATAATAACATCATAAAGTAGTTTTTTTCAACCGAGTTTTATCAGTTTATTCAACGTTTATTGGGACTTTTGGAATTTTCCGTTCTTTGCACCAAGAGTTGACGGGCATGTTCGCGCCACATGGCTAGCCAAGGTTGCTAATTCGACAGAAGAAATGGACATTCTAAAACCAAACAACGATTTATTCTCGACCAAGGACTCCTTGTACAACATTCTGATGGAAGCTCAACAAAAGTAAGAAAACATTTATGATGTTATTTCGTATTTCTGTGTAAAATGTTGAGTCCTAATCTCCGCCGTTTTGGTGAGCGCTGTCTCACAATAACGCAAGCTGTATGTTATGGTAAAGTTATTTTAAAAAATCTAACACAGCGGTTGCATTAAGAACCAGTGTATCTTTCATTTGCCATACAACAAGTATTTTTATGTAAAGTTTATGATGAGTTCTTTGGTCAGATTAGGTGAATCGATGCTACGTATTCACAATGTATAATCAGGATTTGTAGCTCTAAATATGCACATTTTCGAACAAAACATAATTGTATTGTATAACATGATGTTATAAGACTGTCATCTGATGAATTTGAAGGTTAGTGATTAATTTTATATCTTTTGTTGGTTTTTGCGAAAGCTACCTTTTGCGGTGAATAAATGCGTTTGTGTGTTTGGCTATTGTGGTAAGCTAATATAATTCTATATTGTGTTTTCGCTGTAAAACACTTAAAAAATCGGAAATATTGGCTGGATTCACAAGATGTTTATCTTTCATTTGCTGTACACCATGTATTTTTCATAAATGTTTTATGATGAGTATTTAGGTATTTCACGTTGCTCTCTGTAATTATTCTGGCTGCTTTGGTGATATTTTTGATGGTAGCTGCAATGTAAAACTATGATTTATACCTCAAATATGCACATTTTCGAACAAAACATAAATGTATTGTATAACATGTTATAAGACTGTCATCTGATGAAGTTGTTTCTTGGTTAGTGACTAATTTTATCTCTATTTGGTCGGTTTTGTGATAGCTACCTATGCGATAGAAACATGGTGAAAATATGCGGTTGAGTCTTTGGCTATTGTGGTTAGCTAATAGATATACATATTGTGTTTTCGCTGTAAAACATTTAAAAAATCGGAAATGATGGCTGGATTCACAAGCTGTTTATCTTTCATTTGCTGTATTGGACTTGTGATTTCATGAAAATTATATTATATGATATCCCTGTCCCGTTAGGCTAGGCTATGCTAGTCAGCTTTTTTGATGAGGAGGATCCCGGATCCGGGAGAGAGAAGTGGTAGAGGTTAACGAAAAGGTAGGGGCGTGGATCAGAAAACCAGTCAATATCTGGTGTGACCATCATTTGCCTCATGCAGCGCAACACATCTCCTTCACATGGAGTTGATCAGGCTGTTGATTGTGGCCTGTGGAATGTTGTCTCACTCCTCTTCACTGGCTGTGCGAAGTTTCTGTATATTAGCGAGATCTGGAACACGCTGTCTGACACGTCGATCCAGAGCATTCCAAGCCTGCTCAATGGGTGATATGTCTGGTGAGTATGCAGGCCATGGAAGAACTGGGACAATTTTTAGTTTCCAGGAATTGTGTACACATCCTTGAGACATGGGGCCGTGCATTATCCTGCTGAAACATGAGGTGATGATCTCATCATGGTATCTCTTTGAATTCAAATTGACATTGATAAAATGCAATTGTGTTCGTTGTCTGTAGCTCATGCCTGCCCATACCATAACCCCACCGCTCGCACACACGCCGCCATACATGTCGTCTGCCATCTGCCCGGTACAGTTGAAACCGGGATTCATCCGTGAAGAGCACACTTCTCCAGCGTGCCAGTGGCCATCGAAGTTGGTTACGACATTTATATTTTTGTTCAATGTATTATGATATTCAATTTTCTCCGCCCCCTGCACTCCACCATGGCATCGCCTCTGACCTCAGAGTGGAAGCAAATAGAAAAGGAATCATCACCTGTCATCTTGGTGATAATGGAATTCTCTAGTCTCCGCATCCCCCCCTCCCTCCGTCCAAGGCCCTGTCTGTTAAATAACATCTCAGGTCTGAGCACATATGTATGTTGTTTGAATGTATTATGGATGTTAGAGTCAAGGGAAACAGGTTGTGATGATCAAGAGTGGAGTGTTTAGTTTCTGACGCTATCTCTCTCCATCCCTCTCTCTATCCCTCTCTCTATCCTTCTCTCCATCCCTCTCTCCATCCCTCTCGCTATCCGTCTCTCCATCCCTCTCTCCATCCCTCTCTCCATCCCTCTCTCCATCCCTCTCTCTATCCCTCTCTCTATCCCTCTCTCTATCCCTCTCTCCATCCCTCTCTCCATCCCTCTCACTATCCCTCTCTCTATCCTTCTCTCCATCCCGCTCTCCATCCCTCTCTCCATCCCTCTCTGTATCCGTCTCTCTATCCCTCTCTCCATCCCTCTCTGTATCCGTCTCTCCATCCCTCTCTCCATCCCTCTCTCCATCCCTCTCTCTATCTCTCTCTCCATCCCTCTCTCTATCCCTCTCTCTATCCCTCTCTCCATCCCTCTCTCCATGCCTCTCTCCATCCCTCTCTCCATCCCTCTCTCCATCCCTCTCTCCATCCCTCTCTCTATCCCTCTCTCTACCCCTACTAGTATATATCACCATCTCCATGTCTGTTTATTTCTATTTCACTGTTTCCCTCTCCATTTCTCGCTTCTGTCTCTGTTCATATCTCTATCCCTCATTCTGTGTCCCTCTCCAACCCTATTTCTCTCTCTCTTCATCCTTCTTGCACTGATCCACTGTAGCTTTCTCTCTTCCATTTGGTTTACCCTGTTTGTAATGACACCAGGGGGGTTGCATCCCAATAGGCTCACCAAACAACAATCTGATAACACTTTCATAGCTTCCCTTTCTATAAAGAAAATAAACACACAAACCCATTTGGTTTTGTACTCGAATAGCTTTGCTTTGCCCTTCCTATTGGAGATTGATCTTCTCTTTCCCTTGCCCCCACAATTGTAAAGTGTGTCCGTGTCATTATGGTAGCTGTGTTTTTATGGGCGGGAAGCAGAGAGTAGAGATGGAGAGGCTGTGGATTCACAAAACACTTAATATTGGTGTTAATGACCTGGGGGTAGAGAGTGGTAAACGTGGCAGCATGAGGGGATATGAGAGAGATGGAGGGAGAGAGAGAAAAAAAGAGACAGACAGGATGAGATAGGGAGAGATGGAGAGAGAGAGAGAGAGAGAGACAGACAGACAGACAGACAGACAGACAGACAGACAGACAGACAGACAGACAGACAGACAGACAGACAGACAGACAGACAGACAGACAGACAGACAGACAGACAGACAGACAGACAGACAAAGAAAGGGAGAGAGATAGAGAGAGCGAGCGATGGAAAGATGGAGAGAGAGAAAGACTAATATATTCAGTGCAGTGTTCCTCTGCCCACGACTGCAGTGCTGCCATCAGGCCATCGACACGGCACACTCATAAAGACCATTCATCAAATCGATCTCCTGCCGTTACCTTCAAACACTGAAAAAACAGTACTCAAACTGCAGACAGGAAAGACAGGGAGCGTCTGTCCTCAGAGAGAACCAGAGCCAACAGAGAGAGAGGGAGAGATGAACGGGAGTGACAAGGCTGACCCACTATCAGAGGCAGAGCAGTGGGCACTGACTGGGGACCTATAAGGATTCTAACGAGTCACACTTGTCCTTGGAGGAGTGGAGGAGGAAAGCGAAGAGAGTGTGTAGGGAGAGGAAGAGGAGTGAGACAGAGTAGGTAGAGGAGGAATAGGACGGGAGAAGAGAGAGGGGAGGACGGAGACCTGCAGTCAGGGAAGTGGAGCCATATGCTGGCTGTCAGTCTCCCATCAGGGACCATCTGCCCTGGTACTGACGAGGACTATTCACCCCGGTACTAGCATGGACCCAAAGGGTTAACTCACCATAGTGTATTATTCTTCACCATAACACAGGTCTGTTTACAGGGACAGAAAGGGTGAACACAGCATGCTAGTAGATACCATAGACTTCCAGTTACTGCGCTAACGCTAGTTAGCATTGGTGCACAAAACGGTCTCTAATTTCTTTCATACTGGACACAGAGACAAAAATGGTATCCACGAGTTCATCTGTCTCTGGAGATGATAAAGGTCCTCAGTGCCAAAATCCCAAAGTATCCCTTTAACTGTTTAAAGGTTGCCTGGAGAGTAAGCACACACACATACACACAGAGATGCATGCACACACACATCTTTCTCTCTCAGAGTACCCTGAACGCGTATAGATTGTTTTAATGGCTAGACCACCTCCATCCAGAGAGGTTTATAAAATGCTACCGTGTCCATAATGGTCGATGAGGGTTTGGAACCCTTTTCTGAACGGCACTCAAACCTGACATGACCTAATATGCCACTGAGCTTTTCACTCTGAAGGACACAAAGCTGTGAAGGAAAGGGGCTTTTTATTACAGTAACACTCAAAGATAATACTATGGCCAACTGAAACTGTTCCCTAAGAGTAGTGGTGTTACATTGAAACATGTCCCCTATGAGATTCAATGGCAATTTCTATTGTGCCCCCATTTTGGTTTCAGTAATGGTCAGTGGTGTTGTGTTAAATTTCAATCCCAAATATGGTTCAGGCACGTCATTTTATCCGTATTGGGTCCTTCATGGGAGGCCTGTCTCCCTGGTGTGCCTGTGACCACTTCACCCCAGGGACTTGAATCTAATCTAATGAGAGAGAGAGAGAGGAGAGAGAGAGAGAGAGAGAGAGAGAGAGAGAGAGAGAGAGAGAGAGAGAGAGAGAGAGAGAGAGAGAGAGAGAGAGAGAGAGAGAGAGAGAGAGAGAGAGAGAGAGAGAGAGAGAGAGATCATACAACAGGCTGAGGATGTTCCTTTTGTAGAGCCTATTTTTGATCCGTAAGCAACTGAACATTGGATGAGGAAACGAGTGTATAGGATTCATTCTCTATGACTAAGCTGTACCATGTGTGCGTCCGTTGGTGTGTGCGTGCATGCGCCAATGCGTATGTATGTAAGTGTTTGCTTTATCCTTTTTCAAAACATTCAGCTTATAGGGGGTATATATTGCATGGATTTAAGGACCAAGGTCTTAGTATGACATTGGAATATAATGCATAGTGTGAAACAGAGATAATGACTAAACTCTATATACCCTCATAAGCAGCTCTTCTCAGTCCCTCCTCCAAGCTCCCAATTAAAAGAAAACAAGTGGCTTCTTTTTTTTTCTCCATAGGCAATCTCAATCCCTCTGACTTAATCAAACCATTTGCATGTGAACCTTTGGGCGCATTCTGTAAAGTGGAACTGACAGCATTTTAGCAACATTAAATCTCATTAAAATCTCTTCATATACACCCCCAGGAGGAATGTGATATTCTGACAAGCGAACAGTTAGATATGGTCATTTTCAGGTTTTCATAAATTCTTATAATGTTTGGGAATTACGTATAGAAGCATTTGTGAAAATTCTATAGCAATATAGAGTGGGAAAGTGGCCGTGCGTTTGGACAATTAATAGACACTGCAGTAAATAAACCTAGTAAGTAAACCTAATAAAGACATCTGTCTCGTCCAAGACCAGAGTCTACACAGACCGGTGCGCTAAAGTCAATCAGAGCTACAGTAGGCCTTTATACAAACAAGTCATTTGCCAAACGGGCCTGTCATCATTCACTTTGAACTGGACTGTGTGTTTACAGGCAGTTGGACCTGCCATCATTCACTTTGAACTGGACTGTGTGTTTACAGGCAGTTGGACCTGCCATCATTCACTTTGAACTGGACTGTGTGTTTACAGGCAGTTGGACCTGCCATCATTCACTTTGAACTGGACTGTGTGTTTACAGGCAGTTGGACCTGCCATCATTCACTATGAACTGGACTGTGTGTTTACAGGCAGTTGGATCTGCCATCATTCACTTTGAACTGGACTGTGTGTTTACAGGCAGTTGGACCTGCCATCATTCACTTTGAACTGAACTGTGTGTTTACAGGCAGTTGGACCTGCCATCATTCACTTTGAACTGGACTGTGTGTTTACAGGCAGTTGGATCTGCCATCATTCACTTTGAACTGGACTGTGTGTTTACAGGCAGTTGGACCTGCCATCATTCACTTTGAACTGGACTGTGTGTTTACAGGCAGTTGGACCTGCCATCATTCACTTTGAACTGGACTGTGTGTTTACAGGCAGTTGCAACAGCACAACTTTAGATCATTGGAACACATTCACTAAAAGTCACAAAATACACCTGAATAGATTAATGAAAATATGTCAATACCACAGGAGTCCTCTTACATTTGGGAACTTTACTGTCCTATTGATGAAACAACCATGAAAAGGTAGGCTTCTTTCACTCAGTTGTGCACATCAACAATAATCAGATCAACAACTAACGTTAGTTCTAGCCAGAGCAAGATGAGCTCAAATCTAACGAAGGAACATCAGATAAACACTCAAACCTTTTCAGCTAGTTGGCCGTCAAAATCGCACTGATAAACAATGGGGAATTGTAGCCTACTCGTCCTTCTGCAGCTTGCCTGCCAATGCATGCTTGTCCCAACCAAGCACCCAAGCTAACTGGCTAAAGTTACTAGCTAGCTACTTCCAGACACAAATGAGAGAACACCTCACTCTAACCATTTTACTCGCCGTAGCAGAGCTGGTTAGACTGTTTACATATTATCTAGAACGTTCTTGACTAACTATAATTTTTTCTGCCTACGTTTACTGACACCGGTCATATTCAGCGGGTGTTGCGAGTTTGTAAATTCATCAGTTATTCTGCGCTCTGGCACACTCAGACGAGAGTGCTCTGAAATCAAAGTAGAGTGACCAGAGTGAATTTGCGAACTCAAGAGATATTCTAACTGAGCAACAGTCGTTCAAGATCTTGCCAGCTAACCAAATGACACCTGTATCTCTAGCTGTGTATAGCCACCGAAAAAACGATATGAGGGGAAAAGTCACTCACTCACCCACTCCTCCAGTGGCATGGCATGACATGACATCATCCTAGCAGCTAGCTAGCCAGCTGATGTTAGGCTGTGTTTTTAGCTTGCTACATAAATTGATACACTAGCCTATTAGCCACGTTATGACTGACTTGTGATCATTGATCTTGCTAGTTTGATTGTAGTGACATTTCCAGCCTTAGCGACATTCGTCCGTTTTGGTCCAGAACACTGAGTCATTGAGTCTGAAGTGCATCCAGAATGGAGGCAGCAAACAATGTACCAGGTCAGCTGTGATTTACTACCTGATAGCAATATTTTTTGGA
Source organism: Salvelinus namaycush (assembly GCF_016432855.1). NCBI lineage: Eukaryota > Metazoa > Chordata > Actinopteri > Salmoniformes > Salmonidae > Salvelinus > Salvelinus namaycush. The sequence continues at coordinate 14,976,095 of NC_052317.1, read as the reverse complement.
CTCCCAAGAAATGTATTGGTGAATTATATTAATCATAGATTGAACGGCATCCATCTATTCTTCCAACAATGCCTTAGTGTGCGCCGTCGCATGTTGTGTCAAATAGAACCGGCTTTTAAAACCTTTTATGAAGTTGATTTTGTGGCATAAACTGGGAATTTGATATTTTTGACTGATATTAGGATTGTCTGTTTGTTTCATATTTGCAAAGTAGTTAAAACACTGTCAGTTCCACTTTAAAGTCAATTAAAAAGTGATTCTACACATGGACTTGTCAGTTGCCGTGGGTATTGTATTTGTAGTAAATGCCGTCACACTCAGACAAACAAAATCACACATGGATATGCGTACACACTAGCAGGCAGGCAGACAGACTACACACACATGCGCATGCACACGCACACCCAAACACACCACCTCCCGTCCACACAGACACAGTTCCACTTACCACACACACTCTCTCACACCACCCGATAGGGCCTATAGAGCGCACTTGACTTCTCCATATATTTACTAGGCGAAACACTAGACTAAATAGATGGATCTATGATGGAAATGCAGTCTCACATCAACTAGTGGTCATAAAGGAAAGGAGAAAGGAGAACCTAGCCTGTGAGAGCAAGCAGGACCATAGGCATGTAAAACAAAATATAGACAATAGACAAAGGTTCCTTATATTGCTGGAGTAATTCCAGAATTATATTGTGTTGGCTGAAAGACTTCATTAACTGTGTGTGTGTGTGTGTGTGGTGTGTGTGTGTGTGCGCACATGCATTTGTGTGATACGGACACCACACATGCACACATGCCTGCATCTTCATCTCCTGTGGGAAATATGCTGCGTTAATACAATATTTGCCATTAGGCCATATTACATGCTCCCATATTCCATTGAAATGTTTTTGTCTTTGGTTCTGAGAGCATTGTGCATAATGTGGCACCAAGCTGTGGTATTCAGCAGAACAATCGAAGCCTGGCTTCTCAAATGAAAGGTAGGCAATTTAGTCCAATCGTCTATTTGGTGGCGGCGGCGAGAGCTGCGAGTTGGAAAACAAGTGTGATATTTACGCGGGGAGGCTGAGCCACATCAACAAAAATGCTAAATGGTAAATTAAAGGCATGAATATACACACACACACACTCAGAGGAGGCTGGTGGGAGGAGCTATAGGAGGACGGGCTCATTGTAATGGCTGAAATGGAATCAATTAAACCAAATCTTACATGTGGTTTCCGTATGTTTGATACCATTCCATTTATTCCATTCCAGCCATTACCTATGAGCCCGTCCTCCTATAGCTCCTCCCACCAGCCTCTCCTGCACACACTGAGGTGAGATGGACAATAGAAAAAGAATGAATAGAACGGGCGTCCCCATTCAAGACAATGATGGCATAATGGGTGGACTGGCAGCCATTGCGAGTTTACCTATAGGAGCAAAGCAGGAAGTAAAAGCAGGAAGTGCACCCATCAATATGTGCGTTGATTTGATTATTCAACTCAACTGACATGACAAAAAAGACATTCCATTGCATGAGCCACATCAGTTAGCATATTTGAATGAACATTCTACATTACCATGGATATTATTGCATCACAATACCAGAGTGTACCCATGAGTTTACCAGTCAAATTGCCAGGGTTAGACGTTCCAAGCCTGTTCTATTAATTATATGTCTATGAGATGGACCTTGGACGAAGATTAATCCAACTTAGTTCACCTGATGTAACCTGATGTAACATCAGTCTCGACAATAGGAAGTAACATTTGTTTCTGCTCCACAAGCAAAGTGAGCAGCCATTCAATCCAAAGCGCTGAAAGACAACACGTTCACGACCAAGTAAGGACACACTGTGCAATCAAAGGTGGTCAATGTCAATGTCAAGAAATGCTGTAGCTCTTACATTCACTTTTTTATATCTCAACAACAACCATTGAGTTTCCACTATACCTGAAAGATTAAGTCTGAAACTGCTTCACAATCCAGTAGCAACACTACCTTTAGCCCTATGGTGAAAGGCTTATGTCCTGTGTTGTGTAGAACCAAAGGTAAAGAACTGGATGTTTATCTATCTGCTCACGACAACAACAGGATTACACAACTTTATGTTCTAAGGCTTTGAGAGGATGGACTGTTTGGATAGATGAACAGATATCAGCCTCTCAGGGCTGGGGAAGGAAAAAGAGAAAAGGGATATTGAGAGATGTACAAATAAAGATTAGAAATATGGATGAAAAATATGGGAAATGGACACATACAAAGAGATAGGGAGAGAGAGGGAGAGGGAGAGGGAGAGGGAGAGGGAGAGAGAGAGAGCGAGAGAGAGAGAGAGAGAGAGAGAGAGAGAGAGAGAGAGAGAGAGAGAGAGAGAGAGAGAGAGAGAGAGAGAGAGAGAGAGAGAGAGAGAAGACAGGAAAGTAGTGCACTCGGAAAACAAAGAAGAAAAAGAGTGAGAAGGAAAGACAAAGAGGGACGTATTCAAACACCACAGGTGAGCAGAGTTGACGAGGCGAGACAGGAGACATTCACTGCAATTACAGCTGACCTCACAGGTCTGCTGTAAAAGGAGGTACTTTAAGATTTGGCTGACCTGAGTTTGAGGACACTTCTCCTTTCAATGCATCTAACCATTCTGCCTCTCACAGTCATGCCAGTAAGTGAAGAGGAGGATGGATTCTCTACTTCTCTTTTGTTTGTGTTCTAGTTTCATTTATCTTTTCTTTTATTCATGGTCATATGGTCATAAGGATTTTTAAGAGAAGGAAATCAATAATTGAGTCAGCTTTTTTCTGTGTGTTCTCATCCTAACGGAGTAATCATGTTAAAAGAGAACAGATAAAGAGAAGCATTTCCCTCATCTATCTACACACAATATCCCATAATGACAAAGCAAAAACAGGTTTTAAGAAATGTTTGCAAATGTATTAAAAATAAAAACAGAATTACTTAATTATTCAGACCCTCTACTCAGTACTTTGTTGAAGCACCTTGGGCAGCGATTACAGCCTCGATTCTTCTTGGGTATGATGCTTCAAACTTGGCACACCTGTATTTGGGGAGTTTCTACAATTCTTCTCTGCATATCCTCTCAAGCTCTGTCAGGTTGGATGGGGAGCGTCGCTGCACAGCTATTTTCAGGTCTCTCCAGATGTTAGATCAGGTTCAAGTCCGGGCTCAGGCTGGGCCACTCAAGGACATTCAGACACTTGTCTCAAAGCCACTCCTGCGTTGTGTTGGCTGCGCTTAGGGTTGTTGTCTTGTTGGAAGGTGAACCTTCGCCCCAGTCTAAGGTCTTGAGTGCTCTGGAGCAGGTTTTCATCAAGGATCTCTCTGTACTTTGCTCCGTTCATCTTTCCCTCTATGATCCAGAATAGTCCCCCAGTCCCTGCCGCTGAAAAACATCCCCGCAGCATGATGCTGCCATCACTATGCTTCACCGTAGGGACGGTGCCAGGTTTCCTCCAGACGTGACGCTTGGCATTCAGGACAAAGAGTTAAATCTTGGTTTCATCAGACCAGAGAATCTTGTTTCTCATTGAGAGTCCTTTAGGTGCCTTTTGGCAAACTCTAAGCAGGCTGCCAAGTGCCTTATACTGAGAAGTGGCTTCTGTCTGGCCACTTTACCATAACGGCTTAATTGGTGGAGTGCTGCAGAGATGGTTGTCCTTCTGGAAGGTTCTCCCATCTACACAGAGGAACTCTGGAGCTCTGTCAGAGTGATTGCTCAGTCTTGGTGGTTCCAAATTTCTTTCATTTAAGGATGATGGAGGTTACTGTGTTCTTGGGGACCTTCAATGCTTCAGAAATGTTTTGGTACCCTTCTCAAGCTCTGTGCCTAGACATAATCCTGTCTCGGAGCTCTACAGACAATTCCTTTGACCTCTTGGCTTGGTTTATTTCTCTGACATGCATTGTCAACACTGGGACCTTATATAAACAGGTGTGTGTAAATCCAATCAATTGAATTTACCACAGGTGGACTCCAATCAAGTTGTACAAATATCTCAAGGATGATCAATGGAAACAGGATGCACTTGAGCTCAATTTCGAGTCATATAGCAAAGGGTCTGACTACTTATGTAAATAAGGTATATCTGTTTTGTTTTTTTATAAATGTGCAAACATTTATAAAAACCTGTTTTCACTTCGTCATTATGGGGTACTGTGTGTAGATTGATGAGGAAAAAATATGTATTTAATCAAATTTAGAATAAGGCTGTAACATAACACAATGTGGAAAAAGGGAAGGGGTCTGATTACTTTCCAAATTCACTGTAAATATACATACAAAACATTAGGACTACCTCCCTAATATTGAGTTGCACCCCCTCATTTGCCCTCAGAACAGCCTCAATTCGTTGGGGCATGGACTCTACAAAGTGTCGAAAGTGTTCCACGGAGATAATAGCCCATGTTGACTCCAATGCTTCCCACAGTTGTGTCAAGTTAGCAGGATATCCTTTGGGTGGTGGACCGTTCTTGATACACACGGGAAACTGTTGAGACTGAAAAACCCAGCAGCGTTGCAGTTCTTGTCACAATTCACTTGGTCAGGCTATGTCATGGAAAGAGCAGGTGTTCATAATGTTTTGTACACTCAGTGTATGTGTATATATACAGTACCAGTCAAAAGTTTGGACACACCTACTCATTCAAAGTAAACAAATATATATATATATATTTTACTATGTTCTACATTGTTGAATAATAGTGAAGACAATAAGAAGATTCTTCAAAGTAGCCACCCTTTGCCTTGATGACAGCTTTGCACACTCTTGGCATTCTCTCAACCAACTTCACCTGGAATGCTTTTCCAACAGTCTTGAAGGAGTTCGCACATATGCTGAGCACTTGTTGGTTGCTTTTCCTTTACTGTGCATTCTAACTCATCCCAAACCATCTCAATTGGGTTGAGGTCAGGTGATTGCGGAAGCTGCTCATCTGATGCAGCACTCATCACTCTCCTTCTTGGTCAAATAGCCCTTACCGGGCCCTCCTAGTGGCGAAGTGAACTAAGGCACTGCATCGCAGGGATGTCTTTGTCCCATCGCACACGAGTGACTCCTGTGCGGGCCGGGCACAGTGCACGCTGATACAGTCGCCAGATGTACGGTGTTCCCTCCGACACATTGGTGCGGCTGGCTTCCGGGTTAAGTGGGCATTGTGTCAAGAAGCAGTGTGGCTTGGTTGGGTTGTGTTTCGGAGGACGCAGGGCTGTCGACCTTCATCTCTCCCGAGTCTGTACGGGAGTTGCAGCGATGAAACAAGACTGTAGCTACCAATTGGATACCACAAAATTGGAGAGAAAAAGGGGTAAATATATACGTATATCTCTCTATATATATATAGACTGTATATATATATAAATATAAATACATGTAAACAATAGCCCTTACACAGCCTGGAGGTGTGTTGGGTCATTGTCCTGTTGAAAAACAAATGATAGTCCCACTAAGCACAAACCAGATGGGATGGAGTATCACTTCAGAATGCTGTTGTTGCCATGCTGGTTAAGTGTGCCTTGAATTCTAAATAAATCAAAGACAGTGTCACCAGAAAAGCACCCAACACCATCACACCTCTTCCTCCATGCTTCATGGTGGTAATCACACATGCAGAGATCATCCGTTCACCTTCTCTGTGTCTCACAAAGACACGGCAGTTGGAACCAAAAATCTCAAATTTGGACTCATCAGACCAAAGGACAGATTTCCACCGGTCTAATGTCCATTGCTCGTGTTTCTTGGCCCAAGCAAGTCTCTTCTTATTATTGGTGTCCTTTAGTAGTGGTTTCTTTGCAGCAATTCGACCATGAAGGTCTGATTCACACAGTCTCCTCTGAACAGTTGATGTTGAGATGTGTCTGTTACTTGAACTCTGTGAAGCATTTATTTGGGCTGCAATTTCTGAGGCTGGTAACTCTAATGAACTTATCCTCTGCAGCAGAGGTAACTCTGGGTCTTCCTTTCCTGTGGCAGTCCTCATGAGAGCCAGTTTCATCATAGCGCTTGATGGTTTTTGCGACTGCACTTGAAGGAACTTTCAAAGTTCTTGAAAATTTCCAGATTGACTGACCTTCATGTCTTAAAGTAATGACGGACTGTTGTTTCTCTTTACTTATTTGAGCTGTTCTTGCTATAATATGGACTTGGTATTTTACCAAATAGGGCTATCTTCTGTATACCACCCCTACCTTGTCACAACACAGCTGATTGGCTCAAATGCATTCAAAAGGAAATAAATTCCACAAATGAACTTTTAACAAGGCACCCCTTGTTAATTGAAATGCATTCCAGGTGACTAACGCATGAAGCTGGTTGAGAGAATGCCAAGAGTGTGCAAAGCTGTCATCAAGGCGAAGGGTGGCTACTTTGAAGAATCTCAAATATAACATATATTTTGATTTATGTACCACTTTTTTGGTTACTACATGATTCTATGTGTTATTTCATAGTTTTGATGTCTTCACTATTATTCTACAATGTCAGAAATAGTAAAAAAAAAAGAAAAACCTTGAATTAGTAGGTGTGTCCAAACTTTTGACTGGTACTGTATTTACAGGTAATATACATATAGAAGGATCAGATACACCTTTGGTACATTTCTAATACCAAGACACACAACTGCAACGTGTTTCGGCTGCTAGTCTTCTTCAACGCTTCTTCACAAGCACGCGCACCCACACACCCTGGTCCATGTGATTGCCTGTCCTGTCATCCCTGTCCCCATCTTGAGTGTAAATGATGATGTCTACTCAGAGCAAATACTACCCAGTCTGCCAGACAAACCTAGCAAACACACCCTATATCCTCCACTGTGTGTGTGGTGTGTGTGTCACCCCGAGATTAAGATGCTCTTCTCCCATGGCCACTGAAGCACAGCCAGCACGATTCCCTGTCATTTTTCTCTCCTCTTTCCATTTCAGCTCCAGACTCCAGGGTCACAGTTCACCTCTCTCTCTCTCTCTCTCTCTCTCTCTCTCTCTCTCTCTCTCTCTCTCTCTCTCTCTCTCTCTCTCTCTCTCTCTCTCTCTCTCTCTCTCTCTCTCTCTCTCTCTCTCTCTCTCATAGCAATATCTAAAAGAAGAGAGAATAATAGTTTTTTATCAGTTGTTGAGTTCTGTCAACTAGGTAGCTAATAATCAGATTGCTCTCGCTTATTTTATCCATGGTTCTCCATGGTTGCATTTAAGGGCTGTATTTCAGGAGTACATTAGTCCACAGCCAAATCCTTTTGCATGCACACTGTACTTAGAGCGATAACACCTTGCAAAGTAGAAGAGTGTAGGTCAACGCTGGGCTGCAGTGCCTAGATTTGATGGATGAATGGAACATTTTGAAGGGCCATTTGCCAAATCAATAACATTTATTTCAATTGCAGTTTTCTAGCATTAATTGTTCACAGGGGGACATGGGATTTCCACATGTATAGATAAGTCACGTTACAAGGAAGCCCTTTGGTGAAAATGTTACATAGAGTTATATGAGAGCTATAGAGTTATATAGCCCATAGATCTCAAGAGAACAGAAAGTGCAAGGAGGCCCTATAATTTTACCAGTATCAAAGAGGCCCTACCAAGTAGCAAAGAGGCCCTATCATGGTAGCAGAGAGGCCATGTCGGTATCAAAGAGGCCTTGTCGGTATCAAAGAGGCTCTATTTCAGATTGCATAGAGGCCTTTACAGATATCTGTAAAGGCCCCCCACCTGATTTGAGCCCCACATTTTTTGCAAAAAAAATGCCTGTTTTTCATGTTACTTTGGCATTAATATTTGTCACATAACAGTTTGCAAATGTAAAAAAATAAATATAATTGAGTTAATAAAGCCTCATACAATGAACTAGTAACTGAAAGGTTGTAAGATCAAATCCCAGAGTTGACAAGGTAAAAATATGTCGTTCTGCCCCTGAACAAGGCAGTTAACCCACTGATCCTAGGCCATCATTGAAAACAAGAATTTGTTCTTAACTGACTTGCCTAGTTAAATAAAGGTAAAATAAATCAATTTTAAAATACAAACATGGTCTCTTTTTTGTTTTCTTGAGTAAGGCAGCTCCAAAATGCAGGTGTTTCAGCCTAGCTCAGTGCTTTCTGTGGTGGTGGGGCAGCCAGCGGAAAATGTAGGGGTTCGTAATATTCTCTAGTTGTGCCGTGATTGGCTCAGTGTTCTGTCACTCATGGGGACACTACGTCACTGCCAAATCTATGGGTAGAGCTCGAAAATTCATGCCCCTTGGGTGCCATAGAGTTACATTAGAAGTGCCTATCCAAGAAGGCTCAAGGTCATTGGCCACAGATAAAATGACGTCAAAATGATAAATATTCAACATTGGCCTTGCCGTCAATCCAGCATGATTTTTGACACGCTCAAAACAACTGTTAACTCGGATCTAGGAAATCTGACTTCAGTGAGTTCAAACAACTGGGAACTCAGAAAAAAATTAGCTCCAACTGGGAAAATAGGTTTTGAACGGTCATCCAAGTCAGGAACTCGGGCCTCTTTCTAGAGCTACGACCTGCAGATCACTGACGTCATCATGATTCAACTTTGCTTTTTCAGTTCCCAGTTGTCTTGAAAGCACCATAAATCCAGAGAATGACAGACTTTGATGACAAAGTTTGATTACAAAATTTGCCCACGAAGGACCGCCGTGCCACCTTCCTGTTCAAGTGAGCACAGCACAACAAGGTGAGTCCAAAAATGTCTTGTATGCTGCTGCTAACATAATGTAATATGCCAAGGAGGTATGTATACTGTAGCTAAGAAAATAATACTAAGTGTATGTTGTGTAGTAAGCTGTTAGTAGCCCATGTGCCTCACCCTGATAATTTTGTCTATGTTCCCCTCATAATTTCACCTACTGTTCTGACTTGGTGGTGCACATGTAGCCTATAACCTGTTTCAGAGAAATGTAATCATTGTATATTGTAAGAGCTTTCATTGTCTGCTTATATGCCCCCTTTATTTATCCACGGTTCTGATTTGATGTACAGGGAGAACACTGTAAGAACGGGCCATGTTCTGAATACTCAGGCTGTACATTTCAAAAGTGCTGAACAAATAGTTATATTGACTACGTCCGTCCTAGCTCGCTCATTAGTGTCTTATTCAAAATTACGGATTGCCTCTTATCCGCTTCGTCCCCTTATGCCATAGTTTGTACATCTCAATAGTCATTAGAAACCACATTTGTTTAAGCAAGTCAGCTATATCAGCTATGTTTTTTTTAAAGGCAGTAAATGAGGATGAATTAACTGTTTTGCTGCCAGACTAGGCTCTGCTGATAGCAGGTGTTATAGGTTAGCGTTTAGTGTTGTTTAGTTTAGTGTTTAGTGATGTATTGTGTAGTGATTGGCATGCAACACCCCCCCCCCTCCAAAACAAATGGTTTGCCCCACCCAGATTTACATGCTAAAATCTCCACTTCCCTCATCACTTCAATCTTTTTGTCCTTCGTCCCCCTGTCCCCCCACCTATGTACCCCGTCCTGTGTGTGCCTGTGCCTGTGCGTGTGCCTGTGCCTGTGCCTGTGCCTGTGCCTGTGCCTGTGCCTGTGCCTGTGCCTGTGCCTGTGCCTGTGCCTGTGCCTGTGCGTGTGTGTGTGTGAATAATGGATGTGTGTGTCTGGCCAGCAGATGGTCAGATGGTCAGCCAGGCTCTCTCCTATTTAAGACATGCGGAGAGCACATCAATGCCTGACGGGGACAGCCATCAATTTGACCAGCCCTGATCATATCTCACACACACACACACACAAACACACACGCACACACACACACACCCCATGAGACATCCATTAACTCATCCCTACCTACCCTCTCACACCTGCCATAGGCCAGGACAAAGACTTTCAATTCCATTTCCCTTAATCTTCCCTTTTATTCCACCCAATTTCACCTTCTCCCACCCCATCTTCCACCCACCTCGCCCCCTTTTCCCCACACTATTCCATCCTTCTTTCCATCCCAACCACTGCCTTTTCTCTACTCCTTTGACTTTGTATCCCAAACCCTATCACTCTTTGTTACAGTCTCTCTACAGTGCCTTGCAAAAGTATTCATCCCTCTTGGCGTTTTTCCTATTTTGTTGCAATACAACCTGTAATTTAAATGGATTTTATGTCATGGACGTACACAAAATAGTCCAAATTGGTGAAGTGAAATGAAAAAAAATTAACAAAATAAAAAACAACGGAAAAGTGGTGCGTGCATATGTACAGTTGAAGTCGGAGGTTTACATACACCTTAGCCAAATACATTTAAACTCAGTTTTTCACAATTCCTGACATTTAATCTTAGTAAAAAGTCTCTGTCTTAGGTCAGTTAGGATCACCACTTTATTTTAAGAATGTGAAATGTCAGAATAATAGTAGAGAGAATTATTTATTTCAGCTTTTATTTCTTTCATCACATTCCCAGTGGGTCAGAAGTTTACATACACTAAATTTGTATTTGGTAGCATTGCCTTTCAATTGTTTAACTTGGGTCAAATGTTTCGGGTAGCCTTCCACAAGCTTCCCACAACAAGTTGGGTGAATTTTATCCCATTCCTCCTGACAGAGCTGGTGTAACTGAGTCAGGTATATAGGCCTCCTTGTTCGCACACGCTTTTTCAGTTCTGTCCACAAATTTTCTATAGGATTGAGGTCAGGGCTTTGTGATGGCAACTCTAATACGTTGACATTGTTGTTCTTAACATCTTATGGCTGCAGAGGCAGTATTGAGTAGCTTTGATGAAAGGTGCACAGAGGTGCCCATAGTAAACTGTCTGCTCCTCAGTCCCAGTTGCTAATATATGCATATTATTATTCGTATTGGATAGAAAACACTCTGAAGTTTCTAAAACTGTTTGAATGATGTCTGTGAGTATAACAGAACTCATATGGCAGGCAAAGTCCTGAGAAAAAATCCAAACAGGAACTGGGAATTCTGAGGTTGGTCGATTTTCAACACAGCCCCTACAGATCACACAGTGGGATATGGATGAGTTTGCACTCCCTACGGCTTCCATTAGATGTCAACAGTCTGTAGAACCTTGTCTGATGCCTCTACTGTGTAGTGGGGCTGAAGGAGCCAGGAAATAGTCAGGTCTACCATGATCTGGCCATACTCTGACCATGCGCGTTCACATGAGAGGGAGCTCTGTTCCGTCGCACATCTGAAGTCAATGTAATTCTCCAGTTGAAACGTTACTGAAGATTTATGTTAAAAACATTCTAAAGATTGATTCAATACATCATTTGACATGTTTCTACTGACTGTTACGGAACTTTTGGACATTTCGTCAGCTTTTAGTGAACGTGCTTTCTGACTTTGGATTTGTTTACCAAACACGCTAACAAAAATAGCTATTTGGACATAAATGATGGACATTACCGAACAAAACAAACATTTCTTGTGGAAGTGGGAGTCCTGGGAGTGCATTCCGACGAAGATCAGCAAAAGTAAGTGAAGATTTATAATGCTTTATGAGTTTTGTTGACTGCACAATTTGGCGGGTAACTGTATGGCTTCCTTTTGTGGCTGAACGCTGTTCTGAGATTATTGAATATTGTGCTTTTGCCGTAAAGCTTTTTGAAATCTGACACAGCGGTTGCATTAAGAACAAGTGTATCTTTAATTATATGTAAAACATGTATCTTTCATCAAAGTTTATGATGAGTATTTATGTTATTTGACGTGGCTCTCTGCAATTTCTCCAGATATTTTGGAGGCATTTCTGAACATGGCGCCAATGTAAACTGAGGTTTTTGGATATAAATATGAGCTTCATCAAACAAAACATATATGTATTGTGTAACATGAAGTCCTATGAGTGTCATCTGATGAAGATCATCAAAGGTTAGTGATTCATTTTAACTCTATCTCTGCTTTTTGTGACTCCAGTCTTTGGCTGGAAAAATGACTGTTTTTCTTTGATTTTGCGGTGACCTAACATAATCGTTTGTGGTGCTTTCGCTGTAAAGCCTATTTGAAATCGGACACTTTGGTGGGATTAACAACAAGATTATCTTTACAATGGTATAAGATCCATGTATGTTTGAGGAATTTTAATTATGAGATTTCTGTTGATTGAATTTGGCGCCCTGCACTTTCACTGGCTGTTGTCATATCATCCTGTTAATGGGATTGCAGCCATAAGAAGTTAAGCCATTTTGTCGCAACTTTGGAAGTATGCTTGGGGTGATTGTCAATTTGGAAGACCCATTTGCGAACAAGCTTTAACTTCCTGACTGATGTCTTGAGATGTTGCTTCAAAATATCCATGATTCTATCTATTTTGTGAAGTGCACCAGTCCCTCCTGCAGCAAAGCACCCCCACAACATGATGCTGCCACCCCCGTGCTTCACGGTTGGGATGGTGTTCTTCGGCTTACAAATGTATATATATAAAAATATGGAAAGAATATGGCACCACAACAAACCTTTCAAGAGAGGGCCGCCCACCAAAACTCATGGACCAGGCAAGGAGGGCATTAATCAGAGAGGCAACAAAGAGACCAAAGATAACTCTGAAGGAGCTGAAAAGCTCCACAGCGGAGATTGGAGTAACTGTCTATAGGACCACTTTTAGCCGTACACTCCACAGAGCTGGGCTTACGGAAGAGTGGCCAGAAAAAAGCCATTGCTTAAAGAAAGAAATAAGCAAACACATTTGGTGTTCGCCAAAATGCATATGAGAGACTCCCCAAACATGTGGAAGAAGGTACTCTGGTCAGATGAGACTAAAATTGAGCTTTTTGGCCATCAAGGAAAACACTATGTCTGGCGCAAACCCAACACCTCTCATCACCCCGAGAACACCATCCCCACAGTGAGGCATGGTGGTGGCAGCATCATGCTGTGGGGATGTTTTACATCGGCAGGGACTGGGAAACTGTTCAGAATTGAAGGAATGATGGATGGCACTAAATAATTGGGAAATTATTGAGGGAAACCTGTTTTAGTCTTCCAGATATTTGAGACTGGGACGGAGGTTCACCTTCCAGCAGGACAATGACCATAAGCATACTGCTAAAGCAACACTCGAGTGGTTTAAGGGGAAACATTAAATGTCTTGGAATGGCCTTGTCAAAGCCCAGACTTCAATCCAATTGAGAATCTGTGGTATGACTTAACCTGTTTGGCGTGCAAGCCCGACGTCGGTACACTTATGACAACAGCCAGCTCAAAGTGCAGGGCGCAAAATTCAAAAGATATTTTTTTTAAATATTTAACTTTCACACATTAACAAGTCCAATACAGCATATGAAAGGTACACATCTTGTGAATCAAGCCAACATGTCCGATTTTTTAAATGTTTTACAGGGAAGACACAATATGTAAATCTATTAGCTAACCACGTTAGCAAAAGACACCACTTTTCTTACTCCATCAGTTTTTTACTCCATCAGTAGCTATCACAAATTCGACCAAATAAAGATATAAATAGCCACTAACCAAGAAACAAATTCATCAGATGACAGTCTGATAACATATTTATTGTATAGCATATGTTTTGTTAGAAAAATGTGCATATTTCAGGTATAAATCATAGTTTACCATTGCAGCCACCATCACAACTCGACTAGAATAACTACAGAGAGCAACGTGTATTACCTAATTACTCATCATAAAACATTTCTTAAAAATACACAGCGTACAGCAATTGAAAGACACAGATCTTGTGAATCCAGACAATATTTCAGATTTTCTAAGTGTTTTACAGCGAAAACACAATATAGCGTTATATTAGCTTAGCACAGTAGCAAACCACACAACAGCATTGATTCCAGCCAAACATAGCGATAACGTATTCACCACCAAAATATATTAATTTTCACTAGCCTTCTCAGAATTCTTCAGATGACAGTCCTGTAACATCATATTACACAATGCATATAGAGTTTGTTCGAAAATGTGCATATTTAGCGGCACAAATCGTGCTTATACAATGAAAATAGTGTCCAAATACTCAAGCAATCTGTCCGGCGCCATCTTGGAAAGACACCTATTCTTATCGAAAACTATTCATAAACTTGACTAAAAAAATACAGGTTGGACAGCAATTGAAAGACAAATTAGTTCTTAATGCAATCGCTGAATTACATTTTTAAAATTAACGTTACTGCGCAATGCAGGGTGCGATAAAGCAAGGCTACACTGCAAGTAATGGCGTCTTATGCATTTTACTTTTTCCAACAGAACAATGAATTATCAGCATAAATAGTTCTTACTTTTGGATGAACTCCCATCAGAATCTTGGGAAAGGTGTCCTTTGTCCAAAAGAATCGTTGCTAGGTTAGAGAACGTCGTCTTCAACGTTGCAATTAGCAGTAAACAATAGCCATGTGGGCCAGAGATACCCAACTTCCTACAACGTCACGAAAATAAATACCCGAAAATCGCAATATACTGACATAAACTGATATAATTCGGTTTAAAATAACAACATTACGATGTCTTTAACACCTATATCGAATAAAAACAGAGCCGGATATAACTAGGAGCTAAAACAAGAGCTTCTAACATGACATGCCAAGACCCTCCCTGCGTCAGAGCGAAGAGTGGAAAGATGGGACATTTCGGTTCCAAGCAATTTATAACCTTTGGGAACTACGTAGAAACTCCATTTCAACTCTCCCTATTCGCTGACACCCAGTGGAAGGCGTATGCAGTGCATCTCAACCAATAGAGGACAGGCAAATTAATACAGAGGTCTCAGAACAGCCAGCAAAATTCTGCATTCTGACATACACATAGGAAAATTGCTCTAAGTCGAGTTCTGTTTCACCCACAGATATAATTCAAACGGTTTTAGAAACTAGAAAGTGTTTTCTATCCAATAGTAATAATAATATGCATATTGTACGAGCAAGAATTGAGTACGAGGCCTTTTTGAAATGGGCACCTTTTATCTGGCTACTCAATACTGCCCCTTGAGCCCAAAGAGGTTAAAGATTGCAGTAAACCAGCGGAACCCATTCATCTTGAAGGAGCTGGAGCAGTTTTGCCTTGAAGAATGGGCAAAAATCCCAGTGGCTAGATGTGCCAAGCTTATTGAGACATACCCCAAGGGACTTGCAGCTGTAATTGCTGCAAAAGGTGGCTCTACAAAGTATTGACTTTGGGAGGGTGAATAGTAATGCACGCTCAAGTTTTCAGTTTTTTGTCGTATTTCTTGTTTGTTTCACAAAAAAACGATTTAGCATCTTCAAAGTGGTAGGCATGTTGTGTAAATCAAATGACATAAACCCCCCAAAAATCTATTTTAATTCCAGATTGTAAGGCAACAAAATAGGAAAAATGCCAAGGGGGGTGAATACTTTCGCAAGCCACTGTATATGGGAGCTAGGACCATAAAACTGCAGCAGCCAAATTCCCCGTTCAGCAATAAATCTGAATCTCAGTCAGCACCTAAATCAGCACCTACCTACACCCTACCCACTATCGCTCTCCCCTAGCACCCTACCCTCAGCACCATACCCCAGCACCATACAGCGTCCTCTCCCTTTCTCCCCTACCCATAGCACCCTACCCTTATCCTCTGCTACTCCTAACACCCATCCCACAAGCCTGTGCGCCATCCCTGACCCGTGGAGTGACATGCGCTAACCCAGACTCTCATTCAAACACAGTCAACCAATGCACAGCCACACTCTTTTTTTCACTCTTCACACACAATTGCCCTCTTTCCCTCTATACCTCAGCTCGCTCGAGTCTCCCTTAATCCTACACGCCCCCCTTTGCCTCCCTCAACTGAAAGCCACCCCCTCCTCTTACTCCTTCCCCCTCTCCTTGTCCAGCTCTCCTTTCCCCCTCTCGTTCCACTCTAAAGGTTTCTCTAATCTCTCATTGCCAAAACGGAAAACCCTCCACTCCATCCCTCTCCTTTTCCTCTGTTTCTATTCTTGACATTCGTCCCACGCCCCCTTTCCTCCCTTCCTCTTCTCTCCTCCATCTGAGGTTGTTTTCTCCAGACTCCAAAGAACACAGTGGCCACTGTGTGTGTCTGTCTGAGCCATTACCTTTCACGCCTGCTTGCCCCCGGCCTGCTGCATGGCTGAATGGCAGAGGTCAAAGGGCACTCTCCTCTGTGGGACACCATATTTAATTCATCATCACTGAGCAGCTCTGTGTGTGTGTGTGTGTGTGTGTGTGTGTGTGTGTGTGTGTGTGTGTGTGTGTGTGTGTGTGTGTGTGTGTGTGTGTGTGTGTGTGTGTGTGTGTGTGTGTGTGTGTGTGCGTGCGAGACAGAGAGTGAGAGGGAGAGCAAGAAAGACTGAAAGAAGAGAGAGAGAGAGAGAGAGAGAGAGAGAGAGAGAGAGAGAGAGAGAGAGAGAGAGAGAGAGGTGAACCATGTAAGTGTGTGTATGAGTCATTATTGCTTTGAATAAGTGGTCTAGTCACATCTGCTTGCCTTGTCTTCTACTTTCCTATATGAACATATGCCGTATGTGTTTGAGTGTGTGTGTCTACATGTGGTCAACTGACATATCATGGTTTGAAGTGCACTATATAGGGAATAGGGTGCCATTTAGGACACAATCAGTATGTCCGGAGGAAGAGGTAATTCACTTCAAACCTACTGTATTTATACAGACCATTACATCAATGTGAGTTTACATACATCCTCCTTAAATAAAACTTAATCCTATGTGCTGTATGCCTAGTTTATCATTTGCTTTGTTATACTGTATACACTTTCATGCCATTTCTGCTCATCGTATAAGGCACTCAAGCATGTTTTTGACAGAGATCCTATAACAAAATGCTGCAGTTTTAAGCCTTGGGCTGTTACCGTATATAAATACCCCCTAACGTCTGCAATCGACTCTGTTTGACACCGCTATGACCTCTCACCCTCTGTAAATGTGTGCGTGGTGATCTAGCCTCATCTTTCAACGTATCTCTCAGACATATCATTGCCTTGAGCAGATCTGCACCGGGCGCTATAAACACACAGACAGAGCAAGGGTGCTGTGTTCTTCCGTTAACTTCCACTAGTGGGACTGCATTCTCCCTGCAGCAAGGCTCAATCCCTGAACCCTTACAGCGAGAACAGCTTAAAAACAACTTTGAGAAGAGACAAGAGACAATAACTCCTTGGTACTTAGCCTTGCTTTGCTGAACAAGCCTCAATGAAATAGAAATAGAACTACCCAAGTATTTACTACAAGAATCTGGGTCAAAACCCTTAGCTGTGTCTTCACACTTTTCTGCAAGAATCTTACAAACAAAGAACCCTGACTGTCTTCAAATATCAACCAAAAAAAAAGTATCTTCAAACCCTGCAGGTATATGTTGCCCTTAAACCCAGATCTACTATCAGCTTACCTTCCTCAGATGCTAGTTTTAACCATTAGGGAAAAAACAGAAAACTAACCTTGGATCAGCGACCAGGGACAACTCCTATTCTACTTCATGCAGTACCCACTATCCTACAGAATAAACACAGTATTTCATTGCTCTGAGTGAATGTGTAGATGGAGCTAGATTCTTGAGTGGATGCAGTAGTGTGTGTGTGTGTGTGTGCGTGTGTGTGTGTGTGATGTAGCTCACTAGGGTGCGAGAGCTCCACTCAATATAGTACTGATTAGTACTGAGGCAATCTGACATCGAACATCATGCATAGCTCTCCGTAATGGCTGTGAGATTTTGAGGCTCCTTGACCTGTAGGAAAGGCTCTCATTTTTCTTTTACTTTTAGGGAACTGTCCCTTTTAATTACACTTTTTGTTTAACTGTCCGTTTAACTGCAGGCACCTCTAGGCAATAGAGATGTACAGAGAGAGTAACGTCTCATCAGTCCTCTATAGAGTCCCACGGTGGAGGTGTCATAATACCCATAAAACCTAGCAGTCAAACAGGGAAATGGTTCCAATTGTATCTTGGATTGAGCAAACCTTCCCATACAATTCTGATAACTCCATGAAAGACATAACTCTACCATTTCAATTTACAATATAATTTAAAAACAAAATACCCTCTTCAAACATCTTTTCCATAGTGTGGCACATCATTTAATTGTCAGACATTTTTTCTGTTACTGCAAGTTAGTGCTAGTTTGACCACCAGAGGGCATCTTTGAGAATCATTTGATAGTCTTCCATATTGGCATTACCAGAGACAGGGAGGGCACGCGGGAGACCGGGGTTCAATTCCCCGACAGGGAGGAATGAGTATGCCGTTCTTGTAAATAAGAATTTGTTCTTAACTGATTCCATATGTGTTATTTCAATGTGGGGATCTCATGCGTGGTAATAACTACAGTACATGTATATAGGACTTGCATCCTTGGCACAATAAAGTTATTATATTCTACTCAATCCATAGGTTTCATTAATGCCATTCAGACTTGAAGTTGATACAACAACTATGATAGCTGAGGTTCATAGATAGGTTCTGAACTAATATTAATTCCAAACATTTTAGGGTCCATACACAGATCGGCTACATACTGTAGCTAGCTACACATCCATAGGCATACAGTTATTTTGATCCTCCACTACACAATAAGCAAATAAATAGTTAGCTAGCTATGTTACTTCAGCTGCATTGCACGGCAAAGCAAGTTCACACAATTGTACATTCAATTTGCAGTAAATGCTTTAGCTAGCTAGATTCTTTACATCCACTGTTTCCCAAGACGACAGCCTGGTTTTCTCAGGAGTCCCTAAAACATTAAACAACATGAATTACAATGTTATACTCATGTCATTACACCAGCTAGCTAGCTGGCTAATGTTAGCTAGTCAGCTAACTTGCTAAATATCAATTTTCGTAAATTAACTTTATGACAAAAGATATGCACAATCATTTGTCTCTACGTTAACTAACATATTCCTCTCAATTGTACATGTTTTGCTTGACTCGTTATGATGTTATAACTACTTACATTTGCTTCCACTGTAATGTTTTGTCAGCCATCTTTGCTGAAGAAAGTCACCAGGGACGGGTGGATTGTGTCAAATGCGTCATTGGAACCAATCGATATGATTGGTCATATAAAAACCTTGGGACCCAAATGCATAATGAATGCTCTAACTCCCCCTTGTGGTGGTCTGGAGCAATGAAACGGTGACGCTTGGTACCTCTAAGTCCCGCGGTGTAAGCTCGCAACTTTTAAAGGAGGAACCACTGTACAATTTTGTTTACATTTTTAGCACATTTGGAAATGATTTGGATTACTGTTTGAGGAAAATAAATGACAGCTAAACCTCTCTAGACAGGAACCTCAGGTCTCTCTCCCTATCCTTGTCCTCTTACCGAGACATCCTGCATCAGCTCCTACCTCATTCAGTGCATTCAGAATAGGCAACCTGTCTGAACACTACCCGACAGTGAGATACAGTGTGTTTGACACAGAATTCCTTGCTAGAACTGTACATGCTCCAGGCAGAACACATAACATTTAAGACCTTTCAATGTCTGTAAATGTGGCTCAAGTCTGATGACAAAAGTTGCTGAAGGAACTACTGTACCATAGCTAAAGTCCATGTCTCTGTCGTATTCTGTCACAGTGGTATGTTTACAGTCAGCAGGGAGGTACAACTATCACGTTACCAGGTCGGAAATGTTTTATTTGCCTTCTTCAGTGAGAATGGGTTTTGTATTACTGTATCTTTTTAAAGGTGCAAAATGCAGGAATCGCTCCACCATTTCCTGACTGTCAATGTTCTAATAGTTTGTCGAATTCCAGTTTGTGACAGAACAAGCACTCAGAGTGTAGATAATCATTGTACCATCTAAAACGCTGTGAAATATATTATCAATTACCAAAAATATTGTAAACTCAGCAAAAAAGAAACGTCCTCTCACTGTCAACTGCGTTTGTTTTCAGCAAACTTAACGTGTAAATATTTGTATGAGCATAACTAGATTCAACAACTAGGACATAAACTGAACAAGTTCCACAGACATGTGATTAACAGAAATTGAATAATGTGTCCCTGAAGAAAGGGGGGGTCAAAATCAAAAGTAACAGTCAGTATCTGGTGTGGCCACCAGCTGCATTATGTACTGCAGTGCATCTCCTCCTCATGGACTGCACCAGATTTGCCAGTTCTTGCTGTTAGATGTTACCTCACTCTTTCTTCCACCAAGACACATGCAAGTTCCCGGACATTTCTGGGGGGAATGGCCCTAGCCCTCACCCTCTGATCCAACAGGTCCCAGACGTGCTCAATGGGAATGATATCCGAGCTCTTCGCTGGCTATGGCAGAACACTGACATTCCTGTCTTGCAGGAAATCAAGCACAGAACGAGCAGTATGGCTGGTGGCATTGTCATGCTGGAGGGTCACCACATGAAGGAGGAGGATGTCTTCCCTGTAACGCACAGCGTTGAGATTGCCTGCAATGACAACAAGCTCAGTCCGATGATAGTGTGACACACCGCCCCAGACCATGACGGACCCTCCACCTCCAAATCGATCCCGCTCCAGAGTACAGGCCTCGGTGTAACGCTCATTCCTTCGACAATAAATGCGAATCCGACCATATCACCATACAAAACCGCGACTTGTCAGTGAAGAACTATTTTTGCCAGTCCTGTCTGGTCCAGCAACAGTGGATTTGTGCCCATAGGCGACATTGTTGCCGGTGATGTCTGGTGAGGACCTGCCTTACAACAGGCCTATAAGCCCTCAGTCCAGCCTCTCTCAGCCTATTGCGGACAGTCTGAGCACTGATGGAGGGATTGTGCATTCCTGGTGTAACTCGGGCAGTTGTTGTTGCCATCCTGTACCTGTCCCGCATGTGTGATGTTCGGATGTACCGATCCTGTGCAGGTGTTGTTACATGTGGTCTGCCACTGCGAGGATGATCAGCTGTCCATCTTGTCTCCCTGTAGCGCTCTTAGGCGTCTCACAGTATGGACATTGCAATTTATTGCCCTGGCCATATCTGCAGTCCTCATGCCTCCTTGCAGCATGCCTAAGGCACGTTCATGCAGATGAGCAGGGACCCTGGCCATCTTTATTTTGGTGTTTTTCAGAGTCAGTAGAAAGGCCTCTTAAGTGTCCTAAGTTTTCATAACTGTGACCTTAATTGCCTACCGTCTGTAAACTATTACTGTCTTAACGACCATTCGACAGGTGCATGTTCATTAATTGTTTATGGTTCATTGAACAAGCATGGGAAACAGTGTTTAAACCCTTTACAATGAAGATCTGTGAAGTTATTTGGATTTTTACGAATTATCTTTGAAAGATAGTCCTGAAAAAGAGACGTTTCTTTTTTTGCTGAGTTTATTTTCAACCGAAAGTAAAAGATGCAAAAACAAAACTTAAGAACGGGAAGCATAGAAATATCGCAAATAGACCAGATCTACCGCTTACTTGACTTGCTTTCAATGATCTATAACTGACATTTCTGTGAATTTGGTCACGTTTCCCCAAAAGTTACATATTGTAGCTTTAAATTAACAACAGTATTTTTTGGGAGAACCGTCATCAAGTTCTTTCTGGAAATAGAATTATGAAATTAAATGGGGAATGGAGAATGCTGACCACCTCCATTTCCGTCCCCTGTGTCTAGTGTGCATGCTGAGGACTATGGTTGGTGAGAGGGGGCTAGGCCAAGGCCCAACAAATGCCAGGCAGTATTAACCACATTCTCTCTGATACACTGTTACCCATCAGACATCCTGTTAGTCCCCACACCCTGTAGAGCTCTCATCTAAGAAACACACACACCCTCAGCCCAGCTCTGCCCTTAGCTCAGCTGCGGGACTACATCATGGCCTATTCTTAGCAGGCCACTCGCTCATTCAGGAGGACAAAAGCAGCGTTTAGCCACTCACCATCCATCGTGCTATCAGAATGAGTCAGTGCGCGAGTGTGTGTGTGTGTGTCAGCCTGAAGCAAGTCCCATGTTTCTCTGTAGTGCTCTTTGTGGCGTGAAACTCCTTGGATGTGTCTGTAAAACGCTTCATAAAATGCCAAAGAGCCTGTTCATGTTAGACACAGTTGCTGGTTGTTTTACACAACATAGCTGCTGCATGATTCACCGCGCTACAGTCTGGGAGGTACTAGTACGCTAAGGAAAGGAACAAGTCTGGCATTTCCGTTCATGCAGAAAAAGGATGTAGCCGGAAACCCAAATCCAAATCTGTTAAATCCGACCCAATCCAGTGTTTCCCACAAGCACATGGAGTAGCCAGCCAAATAGAAAAAGTAGCCAGCCAGGATCCCCCAAGCGCCATATGATCAAAAAATGCTCGTTTAACAATTGACACACATATTTCTTCTTAAATAATCCTGCAAGAGTCTGCTGACTTCCACTGGCTTTAAGCTTCCTTTTCAGAGGCATTGTCTCAGCAATAAAGGTATGATTGAATACATTTTATAAGAACAAATTCTTATTTACAATGACGGCCTAGTCCGGCCAAGCCCTAACCCGGACGACACTGGGCCAATTGTGTGCCGCCCTACAGGACTCCCAATCACAGCTGGTTGTGATACAGCCTGGAATCGAACTAGGTCTGTAGTGACACTTCTTGCACTGAGATGCAGAGCCTTAGACCGCTGCGCCACTCAGGAGCCAAGAATAAAGCAAGTGTTAATCATGGGCTTTGCTACACAGAAAGCAGCAGTTCCATTGTCAACACTTTGATTCAATCACTAGACGTGTATCAACATCTTTGATAATACCATACAAGTATCATTAGCTTTTAAAACATTTCAATCCTTTTTCTTTTATCACGTTTTGGACCAGAGTGAGGCGCTCTCTCCACTAGTCTACCTATTGTTCCTGCAGTGAGGAGGATTCACCATCTTCATCAAAGTTTTTCATCATTTATCTGCAGATAATCACCAAAAACCCTGCCAGTATGCAAATTAGGGAGTCAAATGAACAGCTCTCTTACCGATGCGATTCAGGAGGGTACTAACAAGTCACTCACTTTAAAGTCGCTGTCTGGCAAGTCCTGATGGACTTCATATCAAAAACACAAATGAGAACATTAGTTTACTTGTCCCGATGCGATACTATGGATACATAACTACGTTGTATGATTTCTGAATGGTAAGGATGTATGAGATTGACTTTATTCAGTCAGTTCAACATCTTTTATAAACTGGTCAAGCTTGCTCTTCGTCAGTCAAATCACAGTAAGCCTATGCGCCAGCATTTCGTGGCTGCAGATGAAACACCCAAAATAAAATAAATGAATGTGCCAGAAAGCAACAGGCTAAGTGGATTTCGACTCACCGTTACCATAAATGGAACGTGCAAATTGAGGCACACAGACGATGTAGGAGCATCATGCTCCCCTCCCTCGGTGTCAAGAAATGTGACTGCAACCACAGCGTACACAACACACACACCCAGGTACCGGGAGCCATGTCATTTACATTTACATTTACATTTAAGTCATTTAGCAGACGCTCTTATCCAGAGCGACTTACAAATTGGTGCATTCACCTTATGATATGTTCTCATCACTCACTCTGTGACTGACAGGCACCTAGACTATCAATAGATCGCTAGAAGATGCATAGCGGGAGAGGGCTCGGCTGACTTCTTTTTTCTGACTTGGCAAATTGTTTTTAAAAAAAGTACATTTAAGTGGAAAAAGTACCCGGCTGAAAATGTGTATGTACCCGGCTGTACAGTCGACAGCCGGTGCTAGTGACCTTCGCTCCTCTTTAGCCCGCTTCCTCCCCTGGATAACTGTATCATTACACTGAAGCATTACTGTAGCATTATAACTGTCTTATCCCCTATAGCCTCTATTGAAGTGATCTGGGCTGGCTTTCACTGGCTTAAGTGGACCCATTATGTAATTAAGTCATTATGAACGGGGATGGGATGGATAAAAATGAACACTGCAATAGGGATCACACTACTCTACTACGCTGCTGTAGTTCTATGGTATGGCTGGCTGTCTGTCTGGGGAAAGACAGTACTGTACATGCTGGGGATGACATTGATCGACTCATTGGGCTACGGAGACAAAGGCAAATCAAAGGGTATTTGTACTGGGTTTATACAGTTCCTTGGCTTGCATTATCATATGGCATAACTATTTAGCCCCCCTAGAATGGTATTGCTAACCATTTACACCTAAAGTGGTTGGGGAAACAATGAACCAGAGAAGATTGAAAATGATAAACATGGGGCGAAGGTAACCATGGACACAGTACATAGGAGTCCTATAAGGATGTTACTCACCCCAGATGCAGGGTAGGCCGTCCAGCCTAGCTCAGCCGTAGCCACCCGTGTGTCCATCAGCGTTTCTACACGAGAAAGAGAGAGAGAGAGAGAGAGAGAGAGAGAGAACCAGGTTAGTCAGATATAAAACAAAGTATGTTCTCATACATTCTCACTCCTGTCCCATGGTTGAAGTTAAGCCATGAATGAGCACTTTGATGAGTTTTACTGCGGAAATGACCAGAGTTCTGTTCCAGAAAAGAACACCCGATGACAGAAAGTAAATGGACCTGCTCGACTTATCCTCAATTTACACTTCTCTTCTGTTTGGAAAAAGAGAGAAATAGAACAAAGAGTAGCATTGCTCTATTGGAGTGGAATGTTGAGGACCAGTAGATTCTAGCACTAGAGTGCTGAACATTATCTCACTGTGTGTGTGTCTCTGTCTGTCTCTGCTGTCTGTCTCTGCTGTGTGTGTGTGTGTGTGTGTGTGTGTGTGTGTGTGTGTGTGTGTGTGTGTGTGTGTGTGTGTGTGTGTGTGTGTGTGTGTGTGTGTGTGTGTGTGTGTGTGTGTGTGTGTGTGTGTGTGTGTGTGTGTGCTGAGTGCTGCGCTCTGTGCCATTGTTTACCCAGCGTGATATCTCCCATCACTGTAGAGGGCTCTCCACAGCCGGCCAGGCCATTTCCACTCACATGTTTACTTAAGAAACACCAACAGAGCACTGACAGCCTGCTAGCCTTTCCAGAGAGAACACACTCTGGCCATAGTTCACAGCACATACTGTATGGAACACTGGTCACCCAGTGGTACTTTGTGTTGGAACAATAGTGTGCACTAACCCTGTGGGTCTCAAAGACCAAGGTTTGTGACCACTGGTACAGAACAACCAAAAGGTGAAGAGAGACACACCCACTCACCTACTCGCCACGTGTCATTATGTCAAATCAGTTTGCATTACTACAAATCAAATGAATTGCCTACACCCACATCTGGCCTTAATGGCCATGTACTCTTATAATCTCCACCAAAAGGATGGGTATCCCCCTCCCCCCTCACTCTCTACCTCCCCCCTCTCCCCCTCGCTCTCACCCTAACTCACCCCGACACCCCGCAGACAAATAGACCTGGCACCAGTCCTGAGGCATTTGTCAGCCCGTGTTGATTCATATCTGCAGCGTTGGCACGCCGTCAGTGTCACTAAAAGCTGATATTGTTCCAGGTAAGAGAAGGCGTCTTGTAGGAAGTCACCCAAATAATAGTTTGCCATATCTGGTGCCAACTGCCAAGGACCCAATTGTGTTTGTTGTCTGAAGAAATGAAAGGTGTGAGAATATACCAGGAAAATGTGATTTCGGGAAGATGTGATTTCGGGAAGATGTGATTTCGGGGAGATGTGATTTCGGGTAGATGTGATCGGGGAGATGTGATTTCGGGAAGATGTGATTTCGGGGTTGATCTAGGAACGGAAACACACACTTAAACTGATTAGACATATTTTTGCTGACCTCAACAAATCCTAACACGATTCTTTAGTCTAAACCATATCTTATGTCACGTCTCCTAACTGCTTGTGAAATACTGTTGGTGAAAAATTGTGAGAATAGCATAGTGCAGTTGATTGATGGGTGAGCAGAAGACAGTAGAGGGTGGTTTCAGTGTCAATCTCCTCCTCCCTGACAGAAACTGTCCACAGAGCACCAAACCAATTAGCCCTGGTGGTGATTCAGCTAAAGGCTTCTGCTGTGGTACTACTGTAGTGCACGCACACACACACACACGCACACACACACGCACACGCACACACACACACACACGCACACGCACACACCAATCTCCCATGTTCTTTTGCGCTGACAGCCTTGTTCACACTGGGTTTCCATCAGGCAATTTCTCCTCAGATAAAGCTTTGGTCTGTCACCACTGTCTGCTTGTTTTGTCTGTCTGTCTGTCTGTCTGCCTGTCTATCTGTCTGTCA
Source organism: Salvelinus namaycush (assembly GCF_016432855.1). Classification (NCBI taxonomy): domain Eukaryota; kingdom Metazoa; phylum Chordata; class Actinopteri; order Salmoniformes; family Salmonidae; genus Salvelinus; species Salvelinus namaycush. Next base: position 14,949,984 of record NC_052317.1, on the reverse strand, counting down.
AGACTGATGGAGCTTTACGCACCAGCCACCAGGCTCTGTCATGGGGCCTGCATCCATGGGCTTGCTCAGGGGAAATCACTGAGGCTTTAGTCAAACCCCAAGGGGATTGGAAAAGCCATTTCCCCTTTCCTTTTGAAGAGGGAGGGAGGGGTTGGGAGTGGAGGGGGTAGTGAGGCAGGGAAAGGCAGGGATGGGAGAGGAAGGAGAGAGAAATGAGTGAGGAGGGGAGACTGAGGATTTGAAACGGAGGGAGGTAGGGCAGGGGGAAAGGTCGAAGGCCCATGGGGGGACCCATCGTGTCATGTGGCTAGCCCCCATTAGCAGAGTCTCAGTGTGACAGATGAGTGAATGAGGGACGCTACAAGGACATTAGAAGATGGGCTGGACTGAGGTCCCATGGGGTGAGGAGAGAGAGTGGGCCCTCCTTATGCCACAGCTCAGGCACCTGTCCACTGCTCATCCCTCTGTGGTTTGACAAAGGTGATCTAATAATGGAGAATATCGAATGGAAATGTTCAATGTCGCATGAAAGTGCTACAATGCACACTTGCTCGCTAAACGTCCCAATGTAGCGAGACCTATGTCCCAATTCTCTAACATGGCATCCCAGACTCCTCTTCTTTTCCTTACGTCATGACCGCTCATATACTACAGCATGAGGTGAGTGGATTGACATATATTTAATCATAATTGTTTCCACATTGCTGTTACCAAGCTGTTGGGATATCCTAAAGGCTAAGATACCTCCCCATTCCCTGCCAGTGCCAGCCCTGTCCCTGGCCCAGGTCCTTTCACACTAGGCTAATTGTTTTAGTGCTATAAAAGCCCCATAAAACAATTTGTCCTCTTTTCTTCCAGCGCAAAATCACCCGGCAATTAGACCTGACCACATCTAACCATGCCTCCCTGCTATCCATTCATCCCTTAGCACCCAGAATCCCCCAGTGGAAGAAAATAGGATTATTTTCTTGTCCTCCGTTTTGGAGGGTATGCTAGATAGTTTTTCCCTGTATTTTACATTTTGCCTCGTCAGCGTTACCTGCGTAAGGGAGATACATTGAAAACAGCAGGTTCCTAAGCAATTCCGTCTGGAACGAACTGATACAGCTACGTTAGTGTTTTGGGTTGTTCAGTGTATTGTATTTGTAAAGTATGCGAATCCTTATCAATCCATAGCAAGAACAATAGAAAAGTATAGGCTTTAATGTATAAAGTCATTATAGCTATAAGCTGGCAGCAAGGCCAGAAGGCCATATTGAATGGAATGGATCAGAGAGGATTTGTTATAATAGAATGATTCAGGAATGGCTGGTCCTTTGTTCAATGTGTGTATCATTTGTTACAGCCACCCGCCACACCAATTAAAGTGAATCAGTTGGTTTGCTGTAGTTCAGCCCAGTTCCCATCACTGCTCAGTATAACTGGGCCTTCTAGGGTGTGTACAGGGGAGAGAGGATTCAATTTCATCTATCTGTAGAATATGGACAATATGCTTATCGTTGATCGTTGGTGTAATTGTTTGCTGCTATAACTAGCCTCCACTCTTCTGGGAAGGCTTTCCTCGAGATGTTGGAACATTGCTGCGGGGACTTGCTTCCATTCAGCCACAAGAGCATTAGTGAGGTCGGCCAATGATCTTGGGTGATTAGGCCTGGCTCGCAGTCGGCGTTCCAATTCATCCAAAAGGTATTCGATGGGGTTGAGGTCAGGGCTCTGTGCAGGCCAGTTAAGTTCTTCCACACCAATCTCAAACAAACCATTTCTGTATGGAACTCGCTTTGTGCACTGGGGCATTGTCGTGCTGAAACTATAAAGGGCCTTCCCCAAACAGCTGGAAGCACAGAATCGTCTAGATTGTCATTGTATGTTGTAGCGTTAAGATTTCCCATCACTGGAACTAAGGGGCCTAGCCCAAACCATGAAAAACAGCCCCAGACCAGTATTCCTCCTCCACCAAACTTTACAGTTCGCGTTATGCATTAAGGCAGGTCGTTTTCTCCAGGCATCCGCCAAATCTAGATTAGTCCATCGGACTGCCAGATGGTGAAGCGTGATTCATCACTCCAGAGAACGTGTTTCCACTGCTCCAGAGTCCAATAGCGGCGGGCTTTACACCACTCTAGCCGACGCTTAGCATTGCGCATGGTGATCTTAGGCTTGTGTGCGGCTGTTCGGCCATGGAAACCCATTTCATGAATCTCCCGACGAACAGTGCTTGTGCTGACGTTGCTTGATAGTGAGTGTTACAACCGAAGACAGACTATTTTTACACGTTACATGCTTCACACCTGGCGGTCCCGTCCTGTGAGCTTGTGTGGCCTACCGCTTCATGGCTGAGCCCTTGTTGCTCGTAGATGTTTCCACTTTACAATAACAGCACTTACAGTTGACCGGGGCAGCTCTAGTAGGGCATACATTTGATGAACTGACTTGTTGGAAATGTGGCATCCTATGACGGTGCCACGTTGAAAGTCACTGAACTCTTCAGTAAAGCCATTCTACTGCCAATGTTTGTCTATAGAGACCCGTTCATGGCTGTGTGCTCGATTTTATACACCTGTCAACAACGGGTCTGGCTGAAATAGCCCAATCCACTAATTTGAAGAGCTGTCCACATACTTTTGCGGGAGGAGAGAGGTATAGAGAGGGAGGTGGAGAGCAAAGAAAGGGAGGAGGACTGCGACTGCATTCAACATTGATGAGGCTCCTGCGTCTGCGATCGATACCTCCAGCCCTCTTCACACAATTACACGTCAGCACGTGCTCGCATGATGCATTACAGTGGACACGGATGATTACCTGTTGCCAATAGGAGCTGCAGGATCCCATTTATACACATACTGTAGGTAGCCTATAAGGAAAGCCAATACAAGACACAGAAGAGACAAAGGAGAAAAAAACAAACGCCACTGTTGTTCAGTGTTCAGATACAGGTTGAGGAGGGTTGTCTGGTAAATTGTCACCCGTATGTGACAGAGTGAGGGGCCGGGAGTGAGGGGCCGGGAGTGTAATTGTCTCCCTTTGTGGTGATGCAGAAGGGGTCGATATGACATGTGGTGCGGCGGCTTTTTGCTGCTCACTCTTCCTCTGTCAATACGGCCACGAATTCTCAGAGGGCCCCCCCCCCCCCCCCCCCCCCAACCCATATTTGAATCCCCATCCCTCCACCCCTCCTTCTCAACCCCCCGTTCTGGTCAACTGTAGGATGAGAGCACTTTGTGAGTCAATATCTGATCCAACATTAGGTCACCTTCTTCATGGGATTATTACTGTCTGAAGAATGCGCAATAGTGCTGATCAAGATACGTTTCGGAGAGAAAAAGAGAGTGGGAGGGGGGGAGTGGAGCGGAATGAGTGAGAGAAGAGGGAGAACTCAGCGGAATAGAAATTAGTTCAATAATGATGAAGCCTCGTCGGTGTGCCGCTGAGCCTGGCCTTTTAAACAGGGTTTGAAAACAAATTGAGGAGGAAAAGAGGAATGAAAACTGGTGTTTAATACATATTAATCAAATGTCAATGCTAAGGATTGGAAATAAAAAAGGGGGGAGATTTTTGCTGAACAAATGGAGCGGAGGCTCCCTGTCTATCTTTGCCGTATGGCCGCCAATGGGGAAGCCATTCACTCACAGACAGCACTCTGGGAAATTAAAACCAGAGAATGTGATTGGTCGAAATGTCGTTACAGTAGAGTCCCGGCTCTTGCGGGCGCTTATTGGATTCCAAACCAACATCGTGTTTCAGGATCAGTTGAGCCGAGCCCTGGTGGCTACGTGTGAACACTTTGAGCTGATTTGGGATCTTGGGGGTATAGTGGTGGAACATGAGGAGATTCTGTCGGAACATTGCTTCTGGACAAAGAGAATACGAGGCAGTGATAACAACGTGAGTCACCACAGTAGGTCGAAAGTAAAGTCAATTTACATCTCGCTCTGTCTATTGCTTCCGTCTATCATACCCATTTTCACCAGCCTTATCCATCAACGTCAGTTGGGAGTATATTGCAGATTGCCATTCATGTCATTTCTCAATAGACAGTTATGACAGTGTGGTTCATCGATATAAATTGAAATCTGAACAGAAAATCATCTTGAGACGTTAGGTGACAGAGGGTTAAGTGAAGGGATACGCGTCTCGCACCACTGAGCTAGGAGACACGGCTAAATGAATAACCTCTCACACACGCACGCGCGCACACACCCGCGCACACACACTTATCACCCTGTACAGGGAGACGCAGTCACACATCGTCGAGTCTAAGTGAAGATACATTTTTTCCGTGTGAAAGGAGAGACTGACTCACCGTTGCAGGGAGAGGGGAAGGGAAGGAGGGATGGGGGAGGAGAAGGGAAAACGACAGGAGGGGGACAATATCACACCACGGAGAGCTAGGGAAATCTTGGGGGTGTGAAAGAGGGGTAAGATAGGAAAGAGGGAGAAACACAGCGGGCTCTTTAGAGGAGAGGAGCAGGTGAATCACACAGTGCTTGGCACCCATGTGTTCAGACCTCTGTTAGGGAGACTAGAGTCTGCCCTGAGTCTGAAGTAGAAAGGCAACTACTCAAATACCTGTTTCATACTCTTGTCCAAATCCCTACTTACACTGGCGACGTCACTAAACAAACAATACTATGCTGTGGTAATCTCTCTATTCAAAACCTGGCCAGCGGGACAAACGTCTCTATGTCCCTCATGAGAAAATTGTTGTAGGCCAGGACAAAACAGGAGAACACAGAACCAGACAGCCCCCACAGAGCTAGCCTATAGCCAGACACAGGTAACAAGCTAGTAGCTACACAAGAGTAGACAGTCGAGTGACAGATACTCATGTATATCCTAATGGTCAATCAGCTTCTCTACAACCGATTCAGCACCACTCAACATACCCCCTCGCAGCTGTGTATCTCTCCAGCTCCATCTATCTCCCTCGCTCTCTCTGAATTTCACTCATTTATCTCTCCCTCTCTCTTATCTCCCCCACCCCTTCCTCCTTTCTCTCTCTCTCTCTCTCTCTCAATCTCCATCCCCTTCTCTCTCTCCTTCCCCCTCTTCCTCTCTGGTCAGAAGAAATTATGCCACATCATTTGCATTCATTAACATTTCAGAAAGAGTGATCTTTAGAAACACTGCTGCCGGAGAGTGCCATCTTTAATTCATCACAAACACCCCCACTTCCTCTTCACGCCATCCCCCTCTCCTGTCCTCTGCTACGCCTCTCCTTCTCCCCCATCCTACCCTCCTTCCCCTCTTCCTGCTGTCTTCCATACTTCCTTCCACCCTACTGTCACACACACACACGCACGCACGCACGCACGCACGCACGCACGCACGCACGCACGCACGCACGCACACACACACACACACACACACACACACACACACGGTTGAGGGTCTCCGATCCTCAGACAGGCTCTCCAGCGACCCTGTGCTCCGGCACTTATTAGAAAAGAAATGTGGCTTCCAATTAGACCAGTCGTCCTCTGCCTGCGACAGGCAGCCTATACCCCATTGGCATCTATCTCCCTTACTCACACATAAACACACACACACACACACACACACACACACACACACACACACACACACACACACACACACACACACACACACACACACACACACACACACCCCTCTCTAACACACACTAACACACACACCCTCTCTAACACACTCTCTCTTACACACACAAACACACGTTCTTTAATCACACTGTCTGTGGACCTCCAGCCTCAGTCTGGTTTTCAAGGCCATAATTAGTAGCATTCATTCTCCAGCTATCTACCTGACCTTTAGAGAAAACAATGACCATTCCATCCAGAAACACACACTCACTTTCAGCCCCATAGGAGTAGAGCAGAGCAGACCCCCATCTCTGAGTCTATACTATTTGTGTGCGTGTGTTGTGTGTTTATTATGTAGATCATTGCTTGTGTTTGCTGGTGTGTATTCAACTGTGTACAATCTAGCCTTAACATGGAAGATAACTTCCTTTTAATGGTAATAGTTTCCTGTCTCTCTCTGAGAGGAGAACGCTGTGATAGACCAATAGGTGTCAGTGAGGGCAGAGTGACTCATCTGAAGGGAAAGAATCCACCAATCAATGGAGGTGAAATTACAGCCACATTGATTCCATCTTTATGAGAAGAGAGCATTGATTGGATGGATGCACATAGAGACTGAAATGAAGAGGAGATAAGGGGTTGTCCTTATTTACTCTCATAAGATTGCCTGACTGAAAAGAGGATATGTCCAATAGACAATAAGTTAGGCACACACACGAACACACACACACACACACACACAAGATCCATTCAAACAAAGGGAGATTGTTTTGTTAGTCATCGATAGCTAGCTAGATACCATAGCATGTCTGTGACCAATCTCTTACTATAGCCCTGAGGAACCACATTGTTAGATGTTTATAAAAGAGGCCCGGGTGTTAACTGTAGCGTTGAAAAATCTAAAAGGTATTTGATACCATGCCACCAATGGAATTACAATGTGTAACTGTGATCCTCCGACGTGAGGGGTACTAGTTAGATCAACTCAATGGCCTTTGGAGTCATAAGAGAAAGGAAGGCATCTTATCCACTGCATCAATCTGCTGTTCACTTTGATGAAAGTGAAATTGAAAATTGTACTATGCAGGGTAAACCACATGAACACAATCTAGTGAAAATACATTATTCTATGTACAGACAAAACTGTTCAAACTTCATATCAATCTCTCTTTCACAGCGGAGGAAAGATGATATTCCCCTGGATGGAAGCATGAATGAGAACGCCACTGAGGGAATTTCAAGATCCCATAAGCAGGCTATCATTTAATGTGTTCTCTCAGGGACCAATCAAAACACAGCATTTCAGCAACACTGTCCCCTCTGGATGTATAAACAACAACGATGTTTCAGACTGAGTTAGACACACGAGACACACACACACACACAAACTTCAACGGACCATTGCAAGTTACTGTACAAGCAGACAAAGTATCATGAGTACACCATTTCTAAATCAGGACATGGAGACATGGAGAGATCTAAAGAAATAGTCCTTCCATCAGCATGATGCATGCATATACAGTATATAACAAAAATATAAAAGCAACATGCAACAATTTCAAAGATTATACTGAGTTACAGTTCATATAATCAGTCAATTGAAATAAATTCATTAGGCCCTAATCTATGGATTTCCCGTGACTGGGAATACAGATATGCATCTGTTGGTCACAGATACCTTAACAAAAAGGAAGGAGTGTGGATCCGAAAACCAGTCAGTATCTGATGTGACCACCTCATGCAGCGCAACACATCTCCTTTGGATAGAGTTGAAAAGACTTTTGATTGTGGCCTGTGGAATGTTGTCCCACTCCTCTTCACTGGCTGTGCGAAGTTGCTGGATATTGTCAAGAACTGGAACATGCTGTCGTACACGTCGATCCTGAGCATCCCAAAAATGTTCAATGGGTGACATGTCTGGTGAGTATGCAGGCCATGGAAAAACTGGGACATTTTCAGCTTCCAGGAATTGTGTACAAATCCTTGCAATATGGGGCCGTGCATTATCCTGCTGAAACATGAGGTGATGGAAGCGGATGAATGGCACAACAATGGGCCTCAGGATCTCATCATGGTATCTCTGAGCATTCAAATTGCAATCGATAAAATGCAATTGTTTTCGTTGTTCGTAGCTTATGCCTGCCCATACCATAACCCCACCACCACTATGGTGCACTCTGTTCACATTGTTAACATCAGCAAACAGCTCGCCCACACAACGCCATACATGATGTCTGCCATCTGCACAGTACAGTTGAAACCGGGCTTCAACAGCAGTCAGGTCAAAACCCTGGTGAGGACGACAAGCACGCAAATGAGCGTCCCTGAGACAGTTTCGGATTGTGCAACCCCACAGCTTCATCAGCTGTCCAGGTCACTTTTCTCAGACCATCCTGCAGGTGAAGAAGATGGATTTGGAGGTCCTGGGCTGGCGTGGTTACAAATGGTCTGTGGTTGTGAGGCCATTTAGACATACTGCCAAAGTCTCTAAAACAACGTTGAAGGCGGCTTATGGTACAGAAATTAACATTGTTTTATTGTCCCCAGCACAAGGTGCAGCTGTGTAATGATCCTGCTGTTTAATTAGCTTTTTAATATGACACCTGTCAGGTGGATGGATTATCTTGGCAAAGGAGAAATGCTCATTAACAGGGATGTGAACAAATTTGTCCACAACATTTGAGAGAAACAAGCTTTTTGTGCTTATGGAACATTTCTGGGAACTGCCACACCTGTCAGGTCACTAACAAGGATGTAAACACATTTGTGCACAACATTTTTGAAAAATAAGCTTTTTGTGCATATATAACATTTCGCTTTGTGCACGGGGCATTGTCATGCTGAAAGAGAAAAGGGCCTTCCCCAAACTGTTGCCACAAAGTTGGAAGCACAGAATCGTCCAGAATATCATTGTATGCTGTAGCATTAAGATTTCCCTTCACTGGAAGTATGGGGCCTAGCCCGAACCATGAAAAACAAGCCCAGACCATTATTCCTCCTCCACCAAACTTTACAGTTGGCGCTATGCATCGGGGCAGGTAGCATTTTCATGGCATCCGCCAAACCCAGATTAATCCGTCGCACTGCCAGAAACACAGATTCGTCCGTCGGACTGCCAGATGGTGAAGCGTGATTCATCACTCCAGAGAACAGGTTTCCACTGCTCCAGAGTCCAATGGCAGTGAGCTGTACAACACTTCAGCCGACATTTGGCATTGCGCATGGTCATCTTAGGCTTGTGTGCAACTGCTCGGCCATTGAAACTCCCGACGAAAAGTTTTTGTGTTCTTGTGCTGACGTTGCTTCCAGAGGCAGTTTGGAACTCGGTAGTGAGTGTTGCAACCGAGTACAAACGATTTGTATGAACTACGCGCTTCAGCACTCAGCGGTCCTGTTCTGTGAGTTTGTGTGGCCTATCACTTTGCGGCTGAGCTGTTGTTGATCCTAGACGTTTCCACTTCACAATAACAGCACCTACAGTTGACCGAGGCAGCTCTAGCAGGTCATACATTTTACAAACTGCGTTGTTGGAAAGGTGGCATCCTATGACGATGCTACGTTGAAGGTCACTGAGCTCTTCAGTAAGACCATTCTACTGCCAATGTTTGTCTAAGTAGATTGCATGGCTGTGTGCTCAATTTTATACACCGGTCAGCAATGTGTGTGGTTGAAATACCTGAATCCACAAATTTTAAGAGGTGTCCACATACTTTTGTATATATACAGTCCAGTAAAAAGTTTGGACACAGCTACTCATTCAAGGGATTTATTTGTACTATTTTCTACATTGTAAAATCATAGTGAAGACATCAAAACTATGAAATAACACATATGGAATCATGTAGTAACCACTAAGTGCAAACCAGTTGGGATGGTATATTGCTGCAGATGCTGTGGTAGCCATGCTGGTTAAGTATGCTTTGAATTCTACTAAAATCACAGACAGTGTCACCAGCAAAGCACCCCTACACCATCACACCTCCTCCTCCATGCTTCACGGTGGGACCCACACATTCGGAGATCATCCATTCACCTTCTCTGTCTCTCACAAAGACACGGCATTTGGAACCAAAAATCTCACATTTGGACTCATCAGACCAAAGGACAGATTTCCACCAGTCTAATGTCCATTGCTCGTGTTTCTTGGCTCAAGCAAGTCTCTTCTTATTATTGATGTCCTTTAGTAGTGGTTTCTTTGCAGAAATTCGACCATGAAGGCCTATTTCACACAATCACATATTCTCTGAACAGTTGATGTTGAGATGTGTTATTTGAACTCTGTGAAGCATTTATTTGGGCTGCAATCTGAGGCTGGTAACTCTAATGAACTTATCCTCAGCAGCAGAGGTAACTCTGGGTCTTCCTTTCCTGTGGTGGATCTCATGAGAGCCAGTTTCATCATAGCGCTTGATGGTTTTTGCAACTGCACTTGAAGAAACTTTCCAAAGTTCTTGAAATGTTCCGGATTGACTGACCTTCATGTCTTAAAGTAATGATGGACTGTCGTTTCTCTTTGCTTATTTGAGCTGTTCTTGCCATAATATGGACTTGGTATTTTACCAAATAGGGCTATCTTCTGTATACCACCCCTACCTTGCCACAGCACAACTGATTGTCTCAAACGCATTAAGAAGGAAATACATTCCACAAATTAAAAACAAACTTTTAACAAGGCACACATGTTCATTGAAATGCCTTCCAGGTGATTACCTGGTTGAGAGAATGCTACGAGTGTGCAAAGCTGTCATCAAGGCAAGGGTGGCTACTTTGAAGAATCTCAAATATAAAATATATTTTGATTTGTTTAACACGTTTTTGGTTACTACATGATTCCATATGTGTTATTTCATAGTTTTGATGTCTCCACTATTATTCTACAACGTAGAAAATAGTACAAATAAAGAAAAACCCTGGAATGAGTAGGTGAGACCCCTTGACCTTTTCCACATTTTGTTACGTTAAATCCTCATCAATCTACACACAATATCCAATAATGACGAAGCAAAAACAGGTTTTTAGAAATGGATGAAAGAAGAATGGGAGAAACTCCCCAAATACAGTTATGCCAAGCTTGTAGTGTCATACCCAAGAAAACTCAATGCTGTAATTGCTGCCAAAGGTGGTTCAACAAAGTACAGGGGTAAATGGTCTGAATACTTAAGTAAATGTCATATTTCAGTTTTTTATTTTGAATAAATTAGCAAAAATGTCTAAAAACCTGTTTTTGCTTTGTCATTATGGGGTATTGTGTGCAGATTTATGAGGAGAAAAACAAATTTAATACATTTTAGAATAAGGCTGTAACCTACCAAAATGTGGAAAAAGTCAAGGGATCTGAATATATAGAGTGCATTTAGAAAGTATTCAGACCTATTGACTTCATCCACATTTTGTTACGTTACAGCCTTATTCTAAAATGTATTTAATAGTTTTTTTGTTGTGGTACAATAGAATTCTGTGGATTCAAGTCTGACTCAGCGAAAACCTCACTACTAAATCAGATCAAGAAAATCAATACAAGAATAAATGTTTCAGACTATGTGAGAGAAAGAAAAGAGAGAGAGACACTAGACAGAGAGTGAGCAAGGAGGAGAGAGATAAATAGAGAGAGGGAGAGAGAGAAAAACAGAGATAGACATTTCAATTTTTTCTGTCTGTTCAAATATCTCAACACCTCTCACCCAACTACCCTGAAAAGCTAAGCTCTCTACACTTACAGTGCCTTCTGAAAGTATTCAGACCCCTTCCCAATTTCCACATTTTGTTACATCACAGCCTTATCCTAAAATTGATTAAATAATTTTTCCCCTCATCAATTTACCCACAATACCCTATAACGACAAAGAAACATTAAACATTAAAACATTTTTGCAAATTTATGAAAAATAAAAACAGTGAAAACCTTATTTACATTGTAAAGGGTCTAAATACTTATGTAAATGTCATATTTCAGTTTTAAATGTTTTATAAATTAGCAAAAATGTCTAAAAACCTGTTTTTGCTTTGTCATTATGGGGTATTGTGTGTAGATTGGTAAGGGAGAAAAAAACTATTTAATCCGTTTTAGAATAAGGCTGTAACGTAACAAAATGTGGAAAAAGTCAAGGGGTCTGAATACTTTCCGAATGCATTGTATGCTTGGCCAAACAACAGCAATTAAGCTATTATCCAGATGGAATTAATGGTCGCCTTACTAGACTCCCTAAAATATAAGAACACTCATTTAAAGTAATATGACCTCAGCAAGCCTGTCTAGTACAGTACCTGGTCATTTACTGTAGTAGAACGATGTAATTACTATCAACATCCAGACTGGACACAGCACAAACACTCCTTATGAGTGAGACTATGAGATTATATGGGCTATGGTTCACTGTTTTACACCACAAGGCTCTCAAGTATTTGGCTTCCTTCCCAGACCCCACACACCTTCTGCCAATCTCTCTCACTAACTCTCCTCTCTCACTCTCTTCCCTCCCTATGCTCTTTCAATTTTGTATATGTCCTCTCTCTCTCTTTCCCTCTCTCCTCCCATCACTTTCCTCCCTTCCCGCCCAACATCAATCCCTGTTTCACTACTCTTTCCCTGTCCTCCCTCTTCTCCCTTTCTTTTTCAAGTACAGTAATCGTATGTAAAAGAGCAGGTTTTGTAGAAAACACCACCACATAATGGAAACTGCACAACAAGTACAAAAGGAATACACACAATCAATATTCCATCTAATTCCATCCAATTTGACATGAGCCGTAGGGTCCTGAAGGTACTGTATCACATTGCTACATTGCTACATTGCTACAAATGCCGCCAGCTTCAAATATGTCACCCATTTCAGGAAGCTAGGCGTGTGTTGCACGTCACTACTTCACAGGAGAGGCATTTGAACGTAAACATTTATTTTTTTATCAAAATGCATTTATAGGCAGAAATGCCTTCTGGAACATTTGGAACTTTCATGTGATTTAAAAACAAACTTTTATGCCATCTGTAAATAAGAATAAAATTGTTAAATTACGAGCCTAGTTGGTTTAGCCACAGAAAAAGGGAGGAACCTTCCCGCTAGCCATGATTGGCTGAGATAATGGATGGGCTGGGCGTGCCGAGAGATGAGTTCGGATTGGTCTGCAATGTAGCATGATTATATAATGGAGAACTGCAAACGTGTTGCATGGGTGGTTCCTTCTTTAAAAGTTGTGAGCTTTTACACCGCGGGACTTAGAGGTACCCAGCATCACCTCTTCATTGCTCCAGACCATCACAAGGGGGAGTTAGAGCACTCATTTGGGTCCCAAGGTTTTTATATTACCAATCATATCGAGTGGTTCCAATGACGAATTGTCCCTGTTGACTTTATTCAGCAAAGATGGCTGACAAAAGCAAATGTAAGTATAACGTCATAACGAGTCAAGCAAAAAATGTACAATTGAGAGGAATATGTTAGTTAATGTAGAGACAAACGATTGTGCATAATTTTTTTCTCATAAACTTAATTTACGAAAATTGCTATTTAGCAAGTTAGCTGACTAGCTAACATTAGCCAGCTAGCTAGCTAGTGTTATGACATGAGTATGAAATTGTAATTCGTGTTGTTTAATGTTTTAGGGACTCCTGAGAAAACCAGGCTGTCGTCTTGGGAAACAGTGGATGTAAAGAATCTAGCTAGCTAAAGCAGTTACTGCAAATTGAATGTACAATTGTGTAAGCTTGCCTTGCTTATATTTGCCATCCAATGCAGCTGAAGTAACATAGCTAGCTAACTATTTATTTGCTTATTGTGTAGTGGAGGATCAAAATAACTGTATGCCTATGGATGTGTAGCTAGCTAAAGTATGTAGCCGATTTGTGTATGGACCCTAAAACTTTTGGTATGAATATTAGTTCAGAACCTAGCTATGATCCTCAGCTATCATAGTTGTTGTATCGACTTCAAGTCTGAATGGCATTAATGAAGCCTATGGATTGAGTAGAATATAATAACTTTATTGTGCCAAGGATGCAAGTCCTATATACATGTACTGTAGTTATTACCACGCATGAGATCCCCACACTTTTAAAGGAGGAACCACTGTACTGCTCTCAACATTGCTGACCTGAAATAGGTGCTATTGACAAAGATCAGTGAGAAAAGGTTATGATGGACTACTTTCTGGAGGAAAATCATGCCATGCTGACTCTCTCTGACTCTGAAAATAAATCAGACTATGAGGAAATCCCTGATTTAGGTTAAAACATTTTCATTGAACCAGACATTGTAGTCTTTTGATGGCAGTGATGGGGAAGAAACAGCGATCAACAGTGCTGTCGTCATGGACGATGTTGACCGAGTTTTGAAGTCAGTTGAATGCCCGGTGGAAGCAGAGTATCATTGCAAATGCAGAGAGAGTCGAAAATAGAACGCTGCTGTATAAAACACCTGTCTCCGGATTACATCTTCAAACTAAGGGCAACCATGGCATCCATGACAGAGGGAGAAGCGTTCATCCATGTATACGGGTAAGAGTCTAGCAAAATATTCAGATATTATACATTTCAAATTTAGTCAGAAAGTAATTTTCATTGTAAGTTAAAACGCACTGTTAGCTAGCTAGCTAATGTTAGCTGGCTGACTTGCTAGCTAACGTTACGTGTAGGATTTGTGTAGTAATATTATTAGTATCTCAGAAATCCATTTTCATTGCTAGTTATAGCCTAATGTTAGCTAGCTAGCTAACATTGAACCTAGTTGGTTAGCTTTAGCTACCTGCAGATTCATGCACGGTGGCTAGCTATGGCAATCAGTTTATATTATTAGTAGTATGGGTTGGGACTATGGTTCATTGTTTAGCTAGCTAGCTAGCTACATGTCTAAACAAAAGACTCCACTATGCAAGTAACCATTTTACTGTACTGTTTACACCTTCTGTATCCTGTGCATGTGACAAATAAACTTGGATGTTATTTGATATAGTGTGTGTTTATCAGAGATGGTAATATGAAGAACAACATGACCTGCAACACAGTCGGAATAGGATAAAGGCCAAGGACTAGATAGTGCATTTATTTTGCTACTATTTTCACCACTTTTAGTCTTGAAACCTTTGGTTGTTTACTACACTACACTACACTACCTTACTCACTCTGTTTAGCACATGGCCTCACATGTGAATCCTTAAAGAGATGGTTGTGGCTAAGGCTTAAGAGGGTGTGAACGATGCTCAATGGGTGTAGACAAAGAAGAGCTCTCCAATAGGTGTACTAAAACACTCAAGGACCATTTTCACAAAAGTGGGGTTACAAGTTCCTTAACTTTCAAAGCAGAATTACTTTCCCATTGTTCCTTAATTGCAGTGCATGATATACCATTTTGTAGCTCTGAGTCTCTACTTTTATCCAATGTAAAAAATAAACACAATTTCAAATTTTGCTACATAAGACCGAATCAAGGTGATGGGTCACATACGTAGAGAACAAGCATGACTCTGAAAAGTCCATGTTGATTTTGGAGAGCTGGCATGGAGAACATGACAATGGAATTAGAGAGGTTAACCTCAGTTTGACCCTCTCATCACTGCAACTACACAGCAGGTTCTGCTCAAACTGACACACACACATACGCATACGCACACACTAATCCAAGAGCCCATTGCGTAAGGCTGTTGGGGGCAGTGAACCGTGCTTGATGGGTTATCCTGGGTGAGTTACAGTGTCTTTGTTACGACCAGAGCAGGAAATAGTGCTGAGTAAACACGTTGATGTCATCTCAATTACCTCTCCTCTCACTGCAGGCCTCTGATTGAAACAATGACGATCATCATTAGTAATGGAAGTGGTTGTGTGTGTGTGTGTGTGTGGTTGTGTGTGTGTGTGTGTGTGTGTGTGTGTGTGTGTGTGTGTGTGTGTGTGTGTGTGTGTGTGTGTGTGTGTGTGTGTGTGTGTGTGTGTGTGTGTGTGTGTGTGTGTGTGTGTGTGTGTCAATTTCAGGATTACATGCTGCATAGTGTTGAGTGGAGTGAGAGAGAAACAGATCATGTCTGTCTATGTGAGTATAAAGTATGTGAGAGAGAGAGGGACAAAATGAAAGGGAGGGGGGACTGTGTTATGTGTGTGTGTCTCAGATGACGTTCCCTCAAAACATGAGACATCTGTGGCATTGTGTTGTGTGACAAAACTGCACATTTTCAAGTGGCCTTTTATTTGCAGCACAAGGTGCAAATGTGTAATGATCATGCTGTTTAATCAGCTTCTTGATATGCCACTCCTGTGAATATGAAACAATTCTGGGATCTTTTATTTCAGCTCATGAAACATGGGACCAACACTTTACATGCTGCATTTATATTTTTGTTCAGTGTATATAAACACTGAAGGTCAGAGGGTTAAGAGATAGATGCATCTAACTGCCCTTCCCTGTCACACAGTGACACTGCCAAACACAGATAACTATCACCAGAGAGAGCGAGAGAGAGAGAGACTCCCATCTTATTTTTCACTTGAGCTAACCTTTCCAAGCAGACACTCTACTCACAAACAACAGAGCTATGGCCCAGAGAGTAACCACAAACTGAGCTATCTACAGATTTCACACAGTCCACAGCTGTTCATTCTGCCATCTCCATTGGCAGAGCTTCTGAGTCTGACTTAAAACATTGGGTGGCATTAACATGTAGAGAGAAGAGGGAAAAAGGAGAGGGGGAGAGAGTACTAACAGAGAGAGAGAGAGAGAGAGAGAGAGAGAGAGAGAAAGTGAAAACGAGAGCAAGAGTAATTTAAAGAGGATAGAGAGCAGAAACTAATCCATAAAACTGATCCGCAGGCAGATTACAAAAACGAAGTACATATTCCTACTGTCAAAGCTCGTTCCCCTCAAGAATACAGAAGGCAGCCAATGTACCACAGCACACAATAAAACGTTGCATTGGGGCATGCAGCCTCCTCTGTAGTGTATTCAATGTAATTAAACCGTGTTGTTAACAGTGTGTGGATGCAACACAAAATTGACTTGAGACTCTTTTAATATTCCCCACTGGCTGAGAACAAGGCCTTGAGCGTCTGGCCTTCTGGTCCTCACTCTCCTTTCCATTTCTGTTCAGGCAGTAAGCGGACGACCTCCAATAACCTTGAACGTTAGCGAAGACTGCATTTCAATCAAAGTAGAATTATCGCCATGGCTTGTGGGGCCCGTGAGGCACTAAGCCCAAATTGAGTGTGTGGCTTAGACAATTTAACAGTAATATGTAGGTGTGAGCGTGTCACTCGGTAGAACGCGGTTATTCTCTGAGATGGCTTCGTACAGTCACAACGCACTCAGTGGAATCAATTTAGCTTTACCCTCCCTTGGCCAACGAAGTGACATACAGGTAATTGCTGTAGGCCTGTGTTGTGTATTCCCAGACCTAGCGCTCTGTGTACCAGCGGGACTGTGTGGCTAGGCCAGTGTGAATGAGAGACAGACCACAGTAAGTACTATAAACCCTGGATACCCTAACCATTAGCAATGTGTGTGCATGTCTGTGTGCCTGTATGTCACACTCTACCTCAGGGAGCTTGTTAGCTCCAGTCCACACACGCACACGCACACATACACACACACACAGGGCTCAGTGAGCATCACCCCCAGGGCCCTCTCTCCTTACCACAACACACATCTCAATGCTACAGGGTCTCAGCCCCAGAGGACTGCAGCAACCAGAGACCCATCAACAACATCACAGAAACATACCAGGACATGCTGCACCGCAAACAGAGTGGAGAGCGAGGAAGGAGAGAGGGAGGAGGAAGAGAGAGAACGAGAGAGAGAGAGAGAGAGAGAGAGAGAGAGAGAGAGAGAGAGAGAGAGAGCGGGATAAATACAGTACCGAGTAGATCCAGTCTAGAGAAGCAAGAGAATAAGAGAGAAAGAGAGGCAGAGAAAGAGAGAAAGACAGGATGAGACGGGGAGAAATAGAGATAAGACAAAGAGAATAGGAGCTTAAGAAGAAGAAGAAGCAATCTCTTACCTGTGTTTGTGTGACGTCTAAACATGGTTCTATCTAGCCAGCTGTCCTGGGATGTGGGCTAACTAGTCCCCAGGGGAACAAGTAGTATCTAGGATGTGTTCCACCCGCAGTTTACATTACAAATGGTACCTGATACGGATATGAAGCACCTTGTGATGTATTTGCTCAACATACAAGCTGGGAGAAACACACTCACACAGAGACACACGCACGCACGCACAAACTCTCTCACACACACACACACACACACACACACACACACACACACACACACACACACACACACACACACACACACACACACACACACACACACACACACACACAGAGAGAGACACATGCAAGCGTGCACACACACAAGCATGCACGCACGCACTCACAAGTACGCACGCACACACAAACTCTCACACACACACACTTTCTCTCTCACACACCCACTCACAGTCTGCTAATGGCCTCCTGAGGGTAGACGCTCACTCAGACACCGGCACAAAATCACCAGAGCTCTCTCATACACACCAAGGAGCTTACAGCAATCTCTGGAGAAGTTATTCAACAGTACTACCTGCCTGCTATAATAGCAGCGACAGGTACGAAAAATTGCCAGACTCCAGTCACCCGAGACATGGACTGTTCTCTCTGCCCCCGTCTGGCAGGCGGTATCGAGGCATCAACAGGCTCCGAGACTGTTGGTCCGCAGACGGTACCGGAGCATCGACAGGCTCCGAGACTGTTGGTCCGCAGGCGGTACCGGAGCATCGACAGGCTCCGAGACTGTTGGTCCGCAGACGGTACCTGTGGACCAACAGGCTCCGAGACAGCTTCTACCCCCCAGGCCATAAGACTGTTGAACTACTGTCAAGAGCTACCTGCACTGACTCTATGCTCATCCATAGGTCTCCACCTGCTCAGACACACACACACCTCCACTGACACTTTTACAAACACGCTCACACATACACCCACACTCCCACACTCACTACTTACGCCACACACATACACTCACACTCACACACATAAACACTCAACCACTGCTATGTTGATTATATTGATTATTATATTTATTATTATATTTATCCTGCTACCAGTCACTGTTGTGTTACAGCCTGAATTTAAAATGGATTAAATGGATTTTCTTTTGTACCTGGCCTACAAACAATACCCCGTAATGTCATAGTGGGAAGAAAAATGATGTGAACCCTTTAGAATTACCTGGATTTTTGCATAAATTGGTCATAAAATTGTATCTCACAACAGTCACAACAATAGACAAACAGTCTGCTTAAACTAATAACACACAAACAATTATAATTGTTCATGTCTTTATTGAACACACCATGTAAACATTCACAGTGCAGGTTGGAAAAAGTATGTGAACCCTTGGATTTAATAACAGGTTGACTCTCCTTTGGCAGCAATAACCTCAACCAAACGTTTTCTGTAGTTACGGATCAGACCTGCACAATGGTTAGGAGGAATTTTGGACCATTCCTCTTTACAAAACTGTTTGAGTTACACAATATTCTTGTGATGTCTAGTGTGAACCGTTCTCTTGAGGTCATGCCACAGCATCTCAATTAGTTTGAGGTCAGGACTATGACTGGGCCACTCCAGAAGGCGTATTTTCTTATGTTGTTGATTTACTTCTGTGTTTTGGGTCGTTGTCCTGTTGCATCACCCAACTTCTGTTGAGCTTCAATTGGAGACAGATGGCCTTACATTCTCCTGCAAAATGTCTTGATAAACTTGGTAAAACATTTTTCCGTCGATTATAGCAAGCTGTCCAGGCCCTGAGGCAGAAAAGCAGCCCCAAACCATGACGCTCCCTCCACCATAGTTTACAGTTGGGATGAGGTTTTGATGTTGGTGTGCTGTGCCTTTTTTTGTCCTTCCAAACAACACACATACAATTATCTGTAAGGTCCCTCAGTCAAACACAGATTCAACCACAAAGACCAGGTTTTCCAAAGCCTTGCAAAGAAGGCCACCTATTGGTAGAGGGGTACAAATAAAAAAAGCATATCCCTTTGAATATCCCTTTGAGCATGGTGAAGTTATTAATGACACTTTGGATGGTGTATCAATACACCCAGTCACTACAAAGATACAGGCTCAGTTGCTGGAGAGGAATGAAATCGCTCAGGGATTTCACTATGATGCCAATGGTGACTTTAAAACAGTTAAAGAGTTTAATGGCTTTGATAGGATAAAACTGAGGACAAATCAACAACATTGTAGTTACTCCACAATACTAAGCTAATTGACAGAGTGAAAATAAGGAAGACTGTACAGAATACAAATATTTCAAAACATGCATCCTGTTTGCAAGGCACTGAAGTAATACTGCATAAAATGTGTCAAAGCAATTTACTTTAAGTCCTGAATACAAAGTGTTATGTTTGGGGCAAATCCAATACAACACATTACTGAGGATACTCTTGATATTTTCAAGCAAAGTGGTGGCTGTATCATGTTATGGGTATACTTGTCATTGTTAAGGACTGGGGAGTTTTTCAGGATAGAAAATAAATGTAATGGAGCTAAGCACAGGCAAAATCTTAGAGGAAAATCTGGTTCAGTCTGCTTTCCACCAGACACTGGGAGATGAGTTCACCTTTCAGCAGGACAATACCTAAAACACAAGGCCAAATCTACACTGGAGTTGCTTACCAAGAAGACTGTGAGTGTTACAGTTGAGTGGCCGAGTTACAGTTTTGACTTAAATCTACTTGACAATCTATGGCAAGACCTGAAAATGGTTGTCTAGCAATGATCAACAACCAATTAACAGAGCTTGAAGAATTTAGAAAAGAATAATGGGCAAATGTTGCACAAACCAGGTCTGTAAATCTCTTAGAGACTTACCCAGAAAGACTCACAGCTGTAATTGCTGCCAAAGTTGCTTCTATAAAGTATTGAGTCAGTGGTGTGAATACTTATGTAAATGAGATATTTCAGTATTTCATTTTCAATACATTTCTAAAAACGTGTCTTTACTTTATGGGGTATTGTGTGTAGATGGGTGAGAGACACAAATGAATGTAATCCCTTTTGAATTCAGGCTGTAACACAACAAAATGTGGAATAAGTGAAGTGGTCTGAATACTTCCTAAAGGCACTGTGTATTATTACTTGTATTCCTGCACTGTTGGGAAAGAGCTCGCAAGTTCACTTTACTGGTTGACTCCTGTTGAGCAAGGCAGTTAACTCCCATAACAACAAATGCTCCTCGGGCGCCGATGACGTAGACGTCGATTAAGGCAGCCCCCCGCACCTCTCTGATACAGAGGGGTTGCGTTAAATGCAGAAGACACGTTTCGGTTGAATGCATTCAGTTGTACAACTGACTAGGAATCCTCTTGGACTTCTCTATCCTGTGCACATGACAAATAAACGTGTGTGTGTGTGGCGTGTGTGTGTATTTGTGTATGTGTGGGGGGGGGGCTTCTGCATTAATTCATGTGTGTGTATGCTTGTGCCTGTGTGTGTGTGTGTGTGTGTGTGTGTGTGTGTGTGTGTGTGTGTGTGTGTGTGTGTGTGTGTGTGTGTGTGTGTGTGTGTGTGTGTGTGTGTGTGTGTGTGTGTGTGTGTAGCTCTCAGGTGTGAAGAGAAACAGTTTGGAGGGAGCAGATCGACGGTAGTGGATGTTTAATAAGGCAGCTCAGCAGCTTTCACCATGTTGGTGTTGTAACACAGGAGGCTTGGTGTCACATTTTGACTCAGGTAGCACACATCACACCAGGTAGCCCCCAGCAGCAGGCCTCACTGTAGTGGAGGGAACCATTACCGCAAACCCTCTGGTTTCCTCTAGTTCCCCCCTTGCAGGCACACCTTTGACTGGGAGAGGCTAACCGTGAGGTGTTTCACACAGGGAATCAGAAACGAACGGCTCCTCAGCTCATCTTTAGATCCACTATCAAGCCTCAGTTTCTCCTCACCCCATGGAACACAATGGGCGCTCTGGCGACTGCTAAATAATAACAGCAATGATACAAAATGGAGGGATTAAAAACATTTCTGAATAAATGGCTGTGACTGGGTTTTAGCAGCTGGGTCCTACAGGCTACCACTTCCCGCCGACACGGGTGCCTGTGGATATTGCCTGAGTGCATACGGTTAGCCTTGGCTTGACTACAGCTCTGAGGGCCGCGGGGGCCTTGGAGAAAGCTGCTCAGCTCTGCTCAGCTTGTTACAGGCAGTCTCAGTTGACAGCCGTGGCATTTGGGTCTGTTTTCTGGGCCAGACGTCAAGCACTACTGTGGCTGTTGGCTACACTGATCAGCTAAGTCGTCTGTTTGTTGGTGTGTGTGTGTGTGTGTGTGTGTGTGTGTGTGTGTGTGTGTGTGTGTGTGTGTGTGTGTGTGTGTGTGTGTGTGTGTGTGTGTGTGTGTGTGTGTGTGTGTGTGTGTGTGTGAGTGTGTTGAATTACAGATCAGAGAGACAGCAGCACAAAATCCAGAGACATGGAATCAAGAAACAAGAAAATGTATTTACATCTAATCAAGAATGCAGGAAAATTGGAACACATCAAATCAGGAATCCAGAGAATAGAATCAAACACTATTCTTACTTCAATAATCTGAAACAAAATCTTTGAAGGCTAGAGAAAGCATACAAGAAATAAAACTTGAATATCCACTGAATCAACGATCTGACCCTCGACCCTGAACGACCAGATTGAATGGGTCCTGAGTGAACAGTGTCACGGAGCTATATGACCTATGACCTCATCAAGTCAACCTGACCGTGATGAGCTAGCACCAGTCACCTTTTCATTCTCTCGCTCTCTTTTCTCTCTCTTTTTTTCTCTCTCCCATCATTTGAACTCCAAGTGCACACGGATAATCTGTAGGAAGCCACAAATAAGGCAATTTCCACTGACTCACTCATAAGCCATGAATCCATGCAAAATATCCCGTCTACCAATACGGGGCTTATCAGAAGAAGAATATGCTATTCCGAAATATGCTAAGCGAGGGAACTTCACTGTTTAACTCTCTTCCAATTGAGTACTGGCTTGTGTTCCTTTGACACTGAACAGAAGACAATGGAACGAAACAATGAGGGACAAGTGGAACATGTCTAATACGAAACGTGTGATTTCCTGTTCAGTTGCAAAATGTTTTGCTACCCTGTATCCAGTTGAACGCCTCCCCGTGTATTGGATCTGTCACCTGCTACAATGAAGGGGAAAAGAGAGGGAACTGAAGCTGTTGCCAGAGTGTGTATTTTAAACAAACAAAGGGGACCCATTCTAGCGGGAGTGATGGTGTCATGGTGATGGTAGCTAGCATCCAACTGGCATTTCAGGTTAGTAAACGACAGGAGGCGGGCAGGGATGACGGGGCACACAAACACGAGCGGAAGATAGGGCATACACACGCAGTAGGGGACGGAGGAGCATACACACACACACACACACACACACACACACACACACACACACACACACACACACACACACACACACACACACACACACACACACACACACACACAGACACACACACACACATAGAAGGGCATGGTGGAGCAACCGGCTTAGGTAGTAGATGTGTTTGGACTGGAACCAGACGGTAGACTCAGTAGGCTCAGCAGTATAGGCCAGAGGTGAACTGCTCTCTCCTCTGGGTGCCTGGCCCAGAAACACTGACCCACAGCCTGACCCAGACACAGAGATGAGGAACAGATCCGAAACAAATTACAGCCCAGCCACCTTTCACCTCCTCTTCAGCTCTCTTCAGCTCTCTTCTCTTGTCTTCTCCTCTTCTGACTCTCCTGTGCCCCCTCTGCTATCATCTTCTTCCATTTACATTTTGTTGAGTCCATCTCTGTTCATTCCTCCTGGCCTATTCCTAGTCACACCATCCTGCCCGACGACAGCGCCATGGAGGAACCTCATTGGTCAGATAAACCTTTGTTCTGACCGCCGATCTGTTTTTTTTAGTCTGGAGCAGTGACAGATCGATAGTAACTCATTGTCAGACTCATGTCACCACTGTGTGTGTGTGTGTGTGTGTGTGTGTGTGTGTGTGTGTGTGTGTGTGTGTGTGTGCGTGTGCGTGTGCGTGTGCGTGTGCGTGTGCGTGTGCGTGTGCCTGTGTCTGTGTCTGTGTCTGTGTCTGTGTCTGTGTCTGTGTCTGTGTGTGAGTGTGTGTTAGCACAGCTTTGAAAAGAGACCTGTTGACACGGGTGCTGAACCAACACAGGCAGGGAAAACCCACTGCCTCATATACTGCTTCTCGATGACTTCTCCTGAGGGTGTGTGTACAGAATGTGTGTGTGTGTGTATGTGTGTGTTCCCGTGTGTGTGTGTGTGTGTCTATTGGGGGGGTTATTAGCTACAGTACCAAGCAAAAGTTTGGACACACCTGATCATTCAAGGTTTTTTCTTTATTTTTACTTTTTTCTACATTGTAGAATAATAGTGAAGACATAACAACTATGAAATAACACATATGGAATCATGTGGTAACCAAAAAAGTGTTAAACAAATTAGCCACCCTTTGCCTTGATGACAGCTTTGCACAGTAATGGCATTCTCCCAACCAGTTTCATGAGGTAGTCACCTGGAATGCATTTCAATTAACAGGTGTGCCTTGTTAAAAGTCAATCTGTGGAATTTCTTTCCTTCTTAATGCATTTGAGCCAATCAGTTCTGTTGTGAAAAAGAATGTATCAAGTGCTATGATGAAACTGGCTCTCATGAGGACCACCACAGTAAAGGAAGACCCAGAGTTACCTCTGCTGCAGAAACCACTACTGAAGTACACCACTAAGAAGAAGAGAGTTGCTTGGGCCAAGAAACACGAGCAATGTACATTAGACTGGTGGAAATCTTTTCTTTGGTCTGATGAGTCCAAATTTGAGACGTTTGGTTCCAACCGCCTTGTCTTTGTGAGACGCAGAGAAGGTGAACGGATGATCTCCGCATGTGTGGTTCCCACCGGGAAGCATGGAGGAGGAGGTGTGATGGTGTGGGGGTGGTTTGCTGGTGACACTGTCAGTGATTTATTTAGATTTCAAGACACACTTAATGGGTATGGCTCCCACAGCATTCTGCAGCGATACACAGTCCCATCTGGTTTGCGCTTAGTGGGACTATCAGAGTGATGGAGTGCTGCATCAGATGACCTGGCCTCCACAATCACCTGACCTCAACCCAATTGAGATGGTTTGGGATGAGTTGGACGGCAGAGTGAAAGAAAAGCAGCCAACAAGTGCTCAGCATATGTGGGAACTCCTTCAAGACTGTTGGAAAAGCATCCTCATGAAGCTGGTTGATAGAATGCCAAGAGTGTGCAAAGCTGTCATCAATGCAAATGGTGGCTACTTTGAAGAATCTCAAATTTATGTTTAACACTTCTTAGGTTTCCACATGATTTCATATGTGTTATTTCATAGTTTTGATGTATTTACTATTATTCTACAATGTAGAAAATAGTACAAATGTAAGAAAAACCCTTGAATGAGTAGGTGTGCCCAAACATTTGACTGGTACTGTAAGTCAAACTCAAAGAAAGAATAACAGTGACCCCGCCTGCCTCCTACTCCTCTCACAAGTCAACACGACTCCTACATTCCTGCTGCTGTCCCTGTGGTACACATTACACTTACCAGAGGAAAAGGTCATATGTCATATTTCATGGAATGAGTGAAGCCAACTGGAGAAATAAAAAGGTCTCCGTAGCCAATAACAAAATAACTACTCAGTGCAGTGATGAACTGGGCAAAACTGATGGGAAATGTTTCAGAATTGGCGAAGAATGGGTCTGAGGCAGAGTATGAGTTAAGACCACTTGAATTAAAAGCCTGAAACACTGACTGTTAGTCTTCCTTGACCTTTAACCAAAAAGCAATATAAACCTGCGTTATATAAATCCATAGTGCCCATAAATAAAGTGCCTGAATAAACACTATTCACTCGATTGACCTGATGACCCCCAAGTAGTCTGCAAGTAGGATTGTATACAGTAACAACCACACTAGAAAAGCAATTGGCTGTGAGCTACCGTGCATTGTTCCAGAAATCAATACAATACGGGCTTATCGAGCTTATCGACGGCATAAAGGCAGTCCCCATTCGTTTACAGCAATCATACGGCTACAGAGTCACTCCAGCGCTAAGACAATTACAGCTTTCGCCGCTTTAATCGAGAAATAAATGACTAGGGAGTCTTTTGGAAGAATAGTTTTAAGAGTAGACTAACAGAGAGAGTGTTGTATAACACACAAGGGTATATTGGGCAATTTAGCTGAGGTATTGGCCTTTACATTGTGCCGTGTTCATTTTAAGCTATTGTCTGCCTTTGAGCCACAATGGAGACATAATTTCCCACTGAGGAGAATGGGGCCAGGGCTCCGTTGAACATTCCAGTTGTGCCGCCTCAGCTCCAATCTGCAGACGGCGATTGAAATGACTTACAAGACAGAGCCGGCAAGAGCAGTGGCCGCGTCTCTTTGTGTCCCATTGTACTTGGTGAAAAACCCGGCTAGCCAGATAGCGGCAACACAAAGGAACAGGAAAACGCCATTAAAGAGCTTAATTCAACAGACAGCGCTGGCAACCCGTGTCTCTCTCCTTCTCTCTCTACATTTCTCTCTTCCTTTCTCTGCCTCCTCTCCTCTCTTGGTCCTCAGTCCTTCTCTGCCTCCTCCTCTCTTGGTCCTCAGTCTTTTTCTGCCTTCTCTCCCTTCCTCTATCTCTGCCATCCTCTCCCTCTGTCTCTTTCTTCAGGTGTATGCCTAATTGCCTATACCCACTGTCTGCCTTGCTCTTCTTCATCCACAATAGGAAACGCAGCCCTTCTAATGAGCCCCTCCCCTCCTAGGAAAGCTAAATCTACCATTAATAAAAGGCTTATTCAAATCTGAGCAGGGCTACAGACAGACAGCAGCACTCTCTTAACAACAGGCTTTCTGACTAATGAATTGTGCGGGCGGTAGCATTGTGAGACGTGGCACTTGTTGGGCTGGGGAGAAGGAGAGAGAGAGGAGACTGTGAGTGAAAAAAGGGTTTGGGTTTTAATGAAGGGCTGATGGATGGGTCTGGAGGCTGGCTAGCCGTAACTCATAGCTACGCTGGGCCTCTCTAGGCCCTGACATACACTTGGCAGGAAGAGGAGAGCAACTGGGATGGCGTGGGTGAGGATGGGATTGGTGGAGACAGAGCTATGGCCATAGGGGTGAACGGGAAAGCCGGGGGAAAAGTGGGATCTGGGCTAGCCAGTGTGTGTGTGTGTGTGTGTGTGTGTGTGTGTGTGTGTGTGTGTGTGTGTGTGTGTGCGTGCGCGTGCCTGCCTGCCTGCCTGCCTGCCTGCCTGCCTGCCTGCCTGCCTGCCTGCCTGCCTGCCTGCCTGCCTGCCTGCTGTGCGCCCATGCGTGCTTGTCCATGTAAGAGACGCTCTTTTAGTCAAAGAGCACATAGATGCATTAGATTGATACTGTATGTCAGTGCCAGTGGCACTCGCCATCGTAAAAACTAAGAGGGAAACTCGAAGCATGTTCCCTATTACAAAGAATGTAGAAAAATCTAAGCATACGAAGTTTATTATGCTTCTTGGGTAACTGGGCCTTTTATGGTCTCTCCTATAAAAATTACTAATATACTGTTGACCATGCTGCATTTTACATTCTTACAGCATATGCTACATAATACCTTATAATGTGTAACGTAAGCACAGATGAAAAATACACGGGTCTGTCTAAAATGGCGTCCTACTCCCTATATAGTGCACTACTTCTGATCAGTTCCCATTGGGCTCTGTTCAACGGCAGTGCACTATATAAGGAATAGGTTGACATTTGGGACGCACACAACATTCTTCTCATCGTTACATTCATTGGAAGGTATCATGGAATGGCTGCGGGTTGTAACCAGAGTACTGAATTGTAAGGCTTGTAGACATTGTGTACATTATTTCAAGATGGGCTCTCATGTCCATGAAAATCTATGATGCCTGTGATGCCTATCTTGACATGTGTTGTAAATACTGGGGGAAGAACTTCCCTGTATAAGCACTGGCGTTAGAGAACAAAGGGAGTTTATGTTTATGCAGTCAATACCAGGTATGATTTGTACAGTTCCAGGTAAATCTGCCCGGTAACAGGATACTTAACACAAGAAAATTCCCCCAGCCATGACTGATGCTGTCCTCTTGGCTGGCATGGATTAGTCTACACACACACACACACACACACACACACACACACACACACACACACACACACACACACACACACACACACACACACACACACACACACACACACACACACACACACACACACACACACACACACACACACACACACAAAGGATCATACATACACTCTCACAGGCAAGATCAAACACACACACACACACAAACACACACACACACAGACAGTCAGAGACAGACACACTTGCGAATCTCCAAATAGACTTTTGATCATACGTTAGTGATGTGCGGGTTGACTCATAAAGCACAGTCCCCATGGTTATATCCGCAGGGAGGGCGAGTTTAGGGTCATGAAATATTGTGTGGATGAAGGGCGGATTGGTGGCGGTCTTGTGTAATAAAGACAAAACAATGCATAAACAAATCCATAAATGTATCATTATTGTGTAATTCATATCTATAGGCTACATGGAGGTTTTTCTTTCAGAATTGTTAGGCTATCTGGCAGTAGTACGTAAGCCTAAGCTTTAGGGCCTAACTTTACGTGTGCCAAATAGCCTACACACCAATCGCCAGAAAAACTTCGATCCACTGAGGCAAAAAGGACAATGTCGTTTAATTCAATAAACAAAAGCTGTAAAATGGAGAGTTGAAAATAAATAGAAGTAAGGCCCAGAAAAGTCATGTTTTGGAAAGATTTGGTGAAATGGTAAAAGAGGATGATAGTAGTGCCGGCTACGTTATGTGTGATGCGCTATATGAATTCAACAGTCACAAGACGGGGACTTCAAATAGGCCTATGGCACATCAAGATAACTGTAGCCTACTGTTCAGCTGGTTAATGGAAACTGACTGTAGGTCTATAACCTCTCACGTAGTCTTAATATTAACTCCTGCAGAATTAAGCACTTCTTGCAGTAAAATGATACACCAAATGTACATTTTGACTCGGGGACAGGTGGGGAGAAATGATTGAGAGAATGTGAATGCGAATGAGCAGTTAGTATTTCAACCACATAAAATATGCATCCAAGCCGAACTGAAATCCTATCAGAAACATGTTTTCACAGCTTTTTATTTCCTTACAACCGTTCAAACTGATTTTGCACACATTGTTGAGTTATTGCATTTTCTCCCCGGTGCCTAAATGTCTTTGCTCCGTGAAAGAAGCAGATGACAGAGAGAACTTTAATGATGTCAATTAGATTGAAGCATTCATTCTATCATTCATGACATTATTCTGGTGAGCACAGGTTTATTAAATAGTCTTCTATGGCAACATACAGTATAACGACAGAAGAGAAGCTGCATGTATCTAATTATAGACACGTTGAATAACAAATAGCCTACTAGAATGTTGAAAATTATAAGCAGAAACATATCTAAATTAGGCAACAACAAAAAAAAACTGCATCCCCTGTCAAAACATTGTTCAGCCATCGCTGACTGTAGCCTACAGCGCATTTCGATATTTGCGGGTTAGGGTCGGGTGCAGGCCTGAGATTTTCACTTTATCACATATAGTTAGGCGTTTGTGGATTGGTTATTAGCAATTTTGGGCAGGTGCGGGTGAACAAACAGCTGACCCGCGCACATATGTCTTCCTCCTGCGCTTCGTCTGCCAGTCAGTCTCTTCATCTCTCCATTCATATTCCAGGATGTCCACCTGTCCTTTCCTAAATACAAGTGGATTGAACAGAGGGTTGAAAGAATTTTCCTCTTGACTTCACCGTGGACAAATGCCAGCACTCTGTCTTGTGGACAGACTAACAGACCAGGAGCACAGGAAACTCCAGAACTAGAGTCAGAATGCACAAACCAACTTATGCCCTCATCATCATGCCAACCGCTACCTGCATCCACCTCACATCAGCTAACCCATTCCAGGTTAAAAGCTAAATGCTACGATTGTAACAACATATCAGCAGACAGGCATGATGAGCATCAAACGCATGCAACAGTCACGCTGTATCTTCCTCGGTAACACTCAAGCTGCACACACACACCCACGTGCACGCCCTTGCACGCACACTCACACACACAAGCACATTTTAACACCCCTGGGAGAAGATCTCACTCAATAGATATATTAAAGGCAGGCTTTGCATCATGGGTAGATGCAAGAAGACGATGCTATCAAGGTAATTATATTTCTGTTCAAATCTTGACAAATGAAATCGCCTCGAAATGAAAGCACATCCACAGGATATTGCCTGCTTGTTGTGTGTGTGTTTTGCATTTGAAATGGCTAAATTACATCCATCCAAAAGAACATTGTGTTCATCATGTGGGTGGTGGTGCTGGTAATATTGTTTCGTCACAAATCCGGTGAAGTCCACAAAACATATTGCATGTAACAAACAGTTACATGACCTACAGCATGGTCCAGCAAGTTAATGTTTCTGACATTTTCAGACTACTAAACAACTATTGATTTAGAACCATGGAGAGTTACCACAAGTCGCAAAGAAAACAAAAGCTGCCTCCACTATTCTAGCATCATTTCAACTTCAAAATGTCAACATCATCAAATCATCCATGCTTAGTCGAATACAGTGACAACTAAAAGATACCAAAAACAACTTAGTCCAATCAACGTAAGATAATATGATGTGGCTGTCCATGTTTCTGATTTCTCTGTGTGTGCGTGCGTTCGAGCAAGTAGAAAAGAAACATGTTGACTCACCCAATGCCATCCTTCTCTCTTTCATGTTGACAAAATGGTCTATTACTCTGTCATACAGCACATGCTTTTAAGTTATTGTTGTCCTAGGCTACCTGGCTAAAATGCTTGTTCGCTAGCCTAACTTCCTTTCATGGGCAACAATAAGACAGCTAGTTATTACAGTTTTTTTGGATTGCTTACACACTAAAATTAAAAGTAGTACACTATTAGCAAAACCTTACACTCAAGAAGCAAAACATCAGCCCATATTTGCACAACTATAAGCACATTGTCAACCTCACACTTGTTGCAAAACTCTACACACAGTGATTTGCAAAACACTAAACACACTTAACATACATTACACACAAAAATCTATCATGAAGTCACGTCCTTGTAATACCAAAGCACTGA
Source organism: Salvelinus namaycush (assembly GCF_016432855.1). Lineage (NCBI taxonomy): Eukaryota > Metazoa > Chordata > Actinopteri > Salmoniformes > Salmonidae > Salvelinus > Salvelinus namaycush. Next base: position 14,919,214 of record NC_052317.1, on the reverse strand, counting down.
CTGTCAAATTACCACACCGTCCAACCAATTGGTTCAACACAGTCATCAGGTGTGCAAACACTCGTTTGCTTAATTGTAGACACACCAATCAGGTGTATAAGCACTATAAAAAGCAGCAGGTGAGTTCATCGGTCTTCAAGCACAATGGAAAGAGTCAGAGAAAGAGTAAGACGAGGAGGAGGAGGACGAGGAGGAGGACAAAGAGGAGAACGAGGAGGACGAGGAGAACGAGGAGGAGGACGAGGAGAACGAGGAGGACGAGGAGGACGAGGAGGACGAGGAGGAGAACGAGGAGGACGAGGAGGAGGACGAGGAGGAGGAGGAAGGGGAGGAAGAGGAAGACAAGAAGGTGCTCAAAGAGGACCGAATCTGACAAATGAGATCCGCGCAACACTGGTTGACCACGTTGTCAACCATGGCCTGACGCTGAGGGAGGCTGGACTGCGAGTACAGCCAAATCTAAGCCGATATACAGTGGCAAGTGTGATGAGAACATTTAGACTGGAAAATAGGTATTGTAAAAATATCATCATATCAAAAACATCTGCACGGTTTCAGTAACTGCTTACAGTACTGTATTCTATGCACTATCAGCACTTCTGTTACCTTTTCCTGTGAAATTACTGTACTACTGTATACTGTTTTCTTTTTCTACATAGGATTGAGGGTCAGGGACGACAAGGGGGAAGGCCTCCTATGTTCACAGAACAGCAAGAGAGGGAGATAGTAAACATGGTTTTGGCCAACAATGCTATGACACTCAAGCAGCTCCAAGCTAACATTGTCAATAACCACGCCATTTTCAACGATATCCATCAGGTCTCAACATCAACACTGGCACGCATCCTAAAAAAAAAACATATTCAAATGAAGCAAATTTATCGAGTGCCTTTCGAGCGCAATTCCGAAAGGGTGAAACGACTGCGGCATGATTATGCAGAGGTATGTATTCACTTTAGCAGTGTGATCTTGCATACTGTCTCATAATCTTTTACTGTACTGTAATATGTATACTAGATCTACACTGAACTACACAATTTTGCCTGACACTGTTTTTCAGAGAGTTTTACGAATGGATGGAGAGGAGATCCAGCATGAGTTCATTTACGTAGATGAGGCTGGGTTCAACCTGACGAGAACACGAAGGAGGGGAAGAAACATCATTGGCCACAGGGCTATAGTCAATGTCCCAGGGCAACGTGGGGGTAATATAACACTCTGTGCAGCCATTACACAGAATGGGGTCCTCCACCGCCATGCCCATATGGGCCCTTACAACACAGCACTCATACTTACATTCTTGGACCAATTGCACAACATAACAGCAGCAAATCAAATCAATCATATGCAATACATTGTTGTCTAGGACAATGTGTCTTTCCACCGCTCTGCTCTGGTTCAGAACTGGTTTCAGCAACATCCACATTTCACCGTCCTATATCTTCCACCATACTCTCCATTCCTCAACCCTATAGAAGAGTTTTTCTCGGCATGGCGGTGGAAGGTATATGATCTCCGTCTCCAGGCTGAGGTACCCCTCATCCAAGCCATGGAGGAGGCCTGTGACCAGATGGAGGTAGCAGCAATGCAAGGATGGATTCGTCATTCAAGACGTTTCTTTCCAAGGTGTCTTGCTAATGACAACATTGCCTGCGATGTTGATGAAATTCTCTGGCCAGATCCAGCTAGGCGAAGAGACAATGTCTAGTTTTTTTTTTTTTTTTTTTTTTTTTTTGAACTTACAATACGTAAAGTGACGTTTGGTTACAGTATTATGAATCTCCATGTCAACATTTTGGGCGAATTGAGAAATAAATTAGTTTCTTCAGTCTGCAACATTGGTCTTGTGTAGTGTTTGGTGAATTTACATTATATTTGTACTTTGTTGATAGTAGCCTACTCTAATCATAGGGAAGTAGAAGTGATAAAAGTGTTTTAGGTTTATCACAGCAGAGTGTAACTCGTGCAAACAGAGTATAGTAATGTGAAACGTGTGTGTTTCATATGGTAACAAAGTGTGGTTTTTAAAAAGAAGTGTATAGTTTTTACAAGAGTGTTTCATTTTGCAAAGGATCTGTAGTGTTTTGCTAATTGGGTGTGTGGTTGTGCTAATTGTGTGTAGTGTTTTGAAAACACGGGCCCTGTTTTGAAAATCGTGCTTAAGCAATCAAAAAAAACTGTAACATTAGCCTACTACATCTAGCTACATACTAAACTTCCATCCTCTCAGGCCAGGGCCACAATGTACGGGCAACAATGCATGAATTTATGGTTGGATCAGAATCGCCTTTATAATCATTGGCCAGTACGGAGAATTAAGTACCCACAAGTCCAAATCCCTATCTCCCTCCATGGCACATTTAGGAAAAGGCACATTTTTGCTAGCTAGCAAGCCACTTGAGGACAACAACACCACGAAATGCAACAATTCAAGTTTTTTCGGTCAATGACGTTTGGCTTTTGATGTGATGTGATTGGTGTGAAGCCAAATCCAAACTGGCTTCCCTTGACACTTGTTTTTGGTGCACCAGGAACATTCACAGTTGAGCACACTCAGTTTAGCTCAATGTTGATTGGATATTATTTTATACTTTTTTTATTAAGGGAGGCCAAATCCTTGCATTCAATGCTTCGGGAGGCAACAATGTTATACTATTTTTGACCAGACAGCATCAGATAGATGGGCTACACATTCAGATACAGAGGGGCGCTGTTTCGCTCACTTGGATGCTTTCTCCATTGAGATACATTCAGACTCTTGCGAATGTAAGGATCATTTTGAAAACACAGAGAGACTAAAGATTAATTAATTAATTTTAGAGGTCTTTTCTTTTTTCTTGGCATATGTTTTGGGGAAGCTGAATTCCATTGATGCACTAGGCTAATTTTGTTTTGATAGGAAAGCACACAGCTCTGGAAGGAGATGTTAATGTGATAGACCACTTTGAAAGAGCTGTTATTAAAACGGTTGGTTTTTCTGAGAAGTGGCTTTTGATTGAGGGCAAGAGGTTTGGTTTTAGTGTACTATAGTTAAGTTCCAAGGCCCTGTTTAGGTCTGTCTGTCTGCCTGCTTGCCTGCCTCTGCCTGCCCGTCAGTCTTTCTGTCTGTCTGCCTGTCTCCCATCTGATATGAAACTGGTTTGTTGTAAAAACAAACATATCATGTGTTAGTAGAGGGTAAAAGAACATCAGCTTATCTACACAAGAGAGAGAGAGAGAGAGAGAGAGAGAGAGAGAGAGAGAGAGAGAGAGAGAGAGAGAGAGAGAGAGAGAGAGAGAGAGAGAGAGAGAGAGAGAGAGAGAGAGAGAGAGAGAAGTAATTGTTTATTGATTGAGCGTGTGCATTTTAGCAGTGCATTAAATGCAGCCAGATATCTGTCTGGCTGTAGATAGCTGGTGTCTGATCGCTATCTGCTGGGCGGGCTAGCATTACCTAGCGTTAGCACCATGTTCTATAGAGAACAGGGTATCAGGTTGTAGGTAGAGAAAGATATTTTTGTATCTCTCCAAGCCATAAGAAAACCCAATGCACCGTTAATTAATGGCACCATTCCTATCATTGGTATTTTCATTAATACCAATTATATCAGTGAATCCTTTATCTATTTCCCTTTTATGGAAGTAATTTGGACCATCACTGAACTGGCCTGGTTTTGAACAGATCGCTCCAAGACTGATTCTTCGGAAAAGTCTGATTAATGAAGAGATAAAGACAGTGTTTCATCTAGCGAATCAATAAGAGGATTTAGCTCTGTACAAAAGATGGAGGCAGTGTCCCACATTGCACCCTTTCCCCTATTAAGTGCACTACTTTAGCCCATAGGGCTCTGGGCAAAAGTAGTGCACAATGTAGGGAATAGGGTGCCATATGGGATACAACCACTTTTCTCATCTGCATTCTCTTCCAAGATGGGTGGAACCCTGCAGATATACTATCTTCCATCCTCCCTTTCTTCCTGCATTCTGTGTGCTCTTTTCCCCGGCCCTCCCTCCTGCCGTGTTCACCTTGCCTAGCTAATCCCTGTCTTTCATCTGTATTTCACGCCAACAGGAACCAGTGGATTAAACCTGGGACTGACACTCTCTGACTCACTAAATACCCACTGCACTCTAACACTCTATTCAACGGAGCAGAAGAGAGCGTTTAAGTGTGCGTATGTATGTGTTAGAGTGGTCTAAGTAAGGTAGGCTCTATGGGACTGCCATGCCCGCGTGGTACATCCACTGTATGGTAGCGTTGAAAGTGCTAATAGCTAACACCATCCACTTGATGTTAGCCATTAGTGCTTCATACTGACTTCTGAAACGTTCTGAGAACACACACGCATGTCACATGCACACACTGTAGGTTAACAGACAGTTGGAGGTGCGAATAATTTCACACCACACCATCTCCAGAATGAAATCCGGCCTCATCCTGAATGATTACTGCCCCTTAACGGATCAGATGTCTGTCTGAGTTTGTGTCTGTGTGTGTCTATCTGTCTGTGTCTGTGTCTGTCTGACTCCTTGGACTAAAGGTAAAGAGACATAAACAGGCATTACAGAGACATAAACAGTGGTTTGGTAGTAATCCTCCTCCCCTCCCCTGCCACCCCACCACCTGGCCTAGACTAAACCCGTTCAGCCTGAAGGTCCACCTGAGCACAATCTGTTCCACCTACGGTACACACACTCACCTGAGAACAGTGGCCATTACTTACAAGCGTCTATGAGAGAGAGAGGAGAGCACAGCATCTGTCAGTACAGGTGTATCACAGCTGGGACCGAGAGACTGAAAAACAGCTTCTATCTCAAGGCCATCAGACTGGTAAACAGCCATCACTAGCACATTAGAGGCTGCTGCCTATAGGCATAGACTAGGATTCACTGGCCACTTTAAGGAATGGAACACTAGTCACTTTAATAAGGTTTACATATCTGGCATTACTCATCTCATATGTATATACTGTATTCTATACTAGAGGTCGACTGATTAATCGGCATGGATGATTAATTAGGGCCGATTTCAAGTTTTCATAACAATCGGTAATCTACATTTTTGGACGCCGATTATGGCCGAGTACATTGCACTCCACGAGGAAACTGCGTGGCATGCTGACTACCTGTTACGCGAGTGCAGCAAGGAGCCAAGGTAAGTTGCTAGCTAGCATTAAACGTATCTTATAAAAAACAATCAATCTTAACATAATCACTAGTTAACTACACATGGTTGATGATATTACTAGTTTATCTAGCTTGTCCTGCGTTGCATATAATCGATGCGGTGCCTGTTAATTTATCATTGAATCGCAGCCTACTTCACCAAACGGGGGATGATTTAACAAAAGCGCATTCGCGAAAAAAGCACAATTGTTGCACGAATGTACCGAACCATAAACATCAATGCCTTTCTTAAAATCAATACACAGAAGTATATATTTTTAAACCTGCTAGCAAGCAATATTAACTAGGGAAATTTTGTTGTTGGCTCGTTGCGAACTAATTTGCCAGAATTTTACATAATTATGACATAAAATTGAAGGTTGTGCAATGTAACAGCAATATTTAGACTTAGGGTTGCCACCTGTTCGATAAAATATGGAACGGTTCCGTATTTCACTGAAAGAATAAACGTTTTGTTTTCGAAATTATAGTTTCCGGATTCGACCATATTAATGACCAAAGGCTCGTATTTCTGTGTTTATTATATTATAATTAAGTCTATGATTTGATATTTGATAGAGCAGTCTGACTGAGCGGTGGTAGGCAGCAGCAGGCTCGTAAGCATTCATTCAAACTTTACTCCGTTTGCCAGCAGCTCTTAGCAATGCTGGATCACAGCGCTGTTTATGACTTCAAGCCTATCAACTCTTGAGATTAGGCAGGCAATACTAAAGTGCCTATTAGAACATCCAATAGTCAAAGGTATATGAAATACAAATGGTAGAGAGAGAAATAGTCGACGCGTCATAATTCCTATAATAATTACAACCTAAAACTTCTTAACTGGGAATATTGAACCACCAGCTTTCATATCTTCTCATGTTCTGAGCAAGGAACTTAAACGTTAGCTTTTTTACATGGCACATATTGCACTTTTACTTTCTTCTCCAGCACTGTGTTTCGGCATTATTTAAACCAAATTGAGCATGTTTCATTATTTATTTGAGACTAAATAGATTTTATTTATGTATTATATTAAGTTAAAATAAATGTGTTCATTCAGTATTGTTGTAATTGTCATTAATACAAATATATATGTATATGTAAATAAAAATCGTCCGATTAATCGGTATCGGCTTTTTATGGTCCTCCAATAACCGGTATCGGTACCGGCGTTGAAAAATCATAATCGGTCGATCTCTATTCTATACTATTCTACGTTATCATAGTCACTTAATAATTTTTACATATCTTCATTACTCATTACTCATCTCATATGTATATACTGTATTCTATACTATTCTACGTTATCATAGTCACTTAATAATTTTTACATATCTTCATTACTCATTACTCATCTCATATGTATATACTGTATTCTATACTATTCTACGGGAATCTTAGTCACTTAATGTGTATTGGGTATATGTTGTGTAAATTGTTAGATATTACTGCACTGTCGGAGCTAGAAGCACAAGCATTCCGCTACACCCGCAATTACATCTGCTAATCACATGCATGTGACCAATACAATTTGATTTGATTCGACGTGAATCAAAAGGGTCAACTCAGTCCATGTAGCCCTTTTGTTAGCTTGGCGATGAGTGTGGACAATGGTGTGGAACGCTGAGCTGTAGTCAATGAACAGCATTCTCACATAGATATTCCTCTTATCTAGGTGGGTGAGGGCAGTGTGGAGTGCAATTGAGATTGCGTCATCTATGGATCTGTTGGGGTGGTATGCAAATTGGAGTGGGTCTAGGGTGTCTGGGAGGATGGAGTTGATGTGTGCCATAACCAGCCTCTCAAAGCGCTTCATGATTCCAGATCAAACCAAATCAAATCAAATTGTATTAGACACACACGCTGAATACAGCAGGCGTAGACCTTACAGTGAAATGCTTACTTACGAGCCCCTAACCAACAATGGAGTTTAAAAAAAAAATACGGATAAGAATAAGAAATAAAAGTAACAAGTAATGAATGTGAATGCTACAGGGTGGTAGTCATAGTGGCATGAAGCCTTAGAGTTATTATAAACAGGAATGATGGTGGTCATCTTGAGACATGTGGGGATAACAGACTGGGACAAGGAGAGGTTGAAAATTACCATGAATATGCCTGCCAGCTGACCTGCACGTGCTCTGAGAACACGCCGTGGAATACCGTCCAAGTGTTGACCAGATTAAAGACCTTACCCATGTCGGTCCTCGGAGAGCGAGATCACCCAGTCCTCTGGGTCGGTGGGGGACCCTCACGTACGGTACGGTGTTGTTATTGTCAAAGCATAAAATGCATTCAGATCATCTGGTAGAGAGGCATCACGGCTGGGTCTTCCTTTGTAATCTGTAACGGACTGTAGCCCCTGCCACATGCGACGGGCGTCAGAGCCTGTGTAGTATGATTCGACATTGTTCCTATATTGTCCTTTTGCTCGTTTGATGACTCTGCGGAGGTCATAGCGGGACGTCTTGTACTTGTTCCTGTCCTCGGCCGTAGCCTCAGGTTTGTCTGAGGAGACGATACACACTTGTGGATTAATGGAATTGGCAGTTAATATTTGGGGATATCCGCAGTCCATAATCCACTGTGTAATTGTAATGTAAGCAATCACAAGGGATGAAAACTATAGCAAGCTAGCCCGAGACACTTTACTCTACCTACGCCACATCAGCCACATCAGCCTAATGGGAGCTGAAGTATTCCGAGCAACAGAATCTATTCTAGTGGGTAGTGAGGGGACCTCTTTTCACGTAACACCACTACTCCCAAATGTCTGTCACAGCAGATTTTGTCATAGCCAGCTCTGAGACAGCCAGTCTGCTCTGTTGTATGCCAAGTGGTGGGTGGTGTTCTCTGGAGTGTGTGTGTGTGTGTGTGTGTGTGTGTGTGTGTGTGTGTGTGTGTGTGTGTGTGTGTGTGTGTGTGTGTGTGTGTGTGTGTGTGTGTGTGTGTGTGTGGGTGCGTGCGTGCGTGCGTGCGTGCGTGCGTGCGTGCGTGCGTGCGTGTATGCGTGCGTGTATGCGTGCGTGTGCGTGTGTAAGTAGCCTGTCTGTTATATAAATGTGACATGCAGGGTGTTGAGTCACTCTGTTGCGACGGGCAGAGATTTGTGGGCATCACTTGGCAACACCAGTCCCTCAGTGGGCACAGGGACTCCAGGCAAAGAGACACACACAAATTCACGCTACAGAGGCAGGCAGATTTTAGCAGGACACGTTAATCTGCCTAACTTAGCACACTTGAGTCGTTGCCATCACACCAGTCAAGTCATCCCTCTTCCGCTATCTTCCACTCTCTCTCTCTCTACTTTCTTTCTCTGTCTCTTTCTATTCCTTTATCTCTCCTTCTCTGTCTAGCACTGTCTAGCATTCCCACTGCACATTTTCTCTGTCTCCCTTTCCCCTGTCATCTCTCTCCCTCCTTCTTTCTCCCCTCTCACCCCCCCTTCCCTTCAACTCCCTTCTCTCCTCTGCTAAAATCCGGACTCTCATTCTCCTCCAATGTCCACATCCCCCCACATACGTCAGGTCTAGAGATGACATACAGAAGACACAGCCATAGTCAGAATCCATCCAAGAAACACACTATTTCAGGTTAATGTTCACTAGCAGAATTAGAAGATGTTGATGACCCACTTCTATGGGCTCTATTAATCATGAGCTGCTCTCACTGTGTGTGTGTGTGTGTGTATGTGTGTGTGTGTGTGTGTGTGTGTGTGTGTGTGGGGGGGGGGGGGGGGGGGGGGGGGGGCACCTGGCTTGTCTGAGTAGGTTCCATCACCAGGTGTTCTGAGCCAAAGCAACTTCCCTGGCGTCGGCGCTGTGATGTCAAATCAAATCAATTTTCTTTTGTCACATACACATGGTTAGCAGATGTTAATGCGAGTGTAGTGAAATGCTTGTGCTTCTAGTTCCGACCATGCAGTAATATCTAACAAGTAATCTAACAATTTCACAACAACTACCTTATACACACAAGTGTAAAGGAATGAATAAGAATATGTACATACAAATATATATGGATGAGCGATGGCCGAACGGCATAGGCAAGATGCAGTAGATGGTATAGAGTACAGTATATACATATGAGATGAGTAATGTAGGCTATGTAAACATATATAAAGTGGCATTGTTTAAAGTGGCTAGTGATACCTTTATTACATCCAATTTTTAATTATTAAAGTGGCTGGAGATTGAGTCAGTATGTTGGCAGCAGCCACTCAATGTTAGTGATGGCTGTTTTTCAGTCTCTCGGTCCCCGCTTTGATGCACCTGTACTGACCTCGCCTTCTGGATGATAGCGAGGTGAACAGGCAGTGGCTCGGGTGGTTGTTGTCCTTGATGATCTTTATGGCCTTCCTGTGACATCAGGTGGTGTAGGTGTCCTGGAGAGCAGGTAGTTTGCCCCCGGTGATGCGTTGTGCAGACCTCACTACCCTCTGGAGAGCCTTACGGTTGTGGGCGGAGCAGTTGCCGTACCAGGCGGTGATACAGCCCGACAGGATGCTCTCGATTGCGCATCTGTAAAAGTTTGTGAGTGTTTTTGGTGACAAGACGAATTTCTTCAGCCTCCTGAGGTTGAAGAGGCGCTGTTGCACCTTCTTTACCACGCTGCCTGTGTGGGTGGACCATTTCAGTTTGTCCGTGATGTGTACCCCGAGGAACTTAAAACTTTCCACCTGTCCCAGACCTGCTGTTTTCAACTCTCTAGAGACAGCAGGAGCGGTAGAGATACTCTTAATGATCGGCTATGAAAAGCCAACTGACATTTACTCCTGAGGTGCTGACTTGCTGCACCCTCGACAACTACTGTGATTATTATTTGACCATGCTGGTCATTTATGAACATTTGAACATCTTGGCCATGTTCTGTTATAATCTCCACCCGGCACAGCCAGAAGAGGACTGGCCACCCCTCATAGCCTGGTTCCTCTCTAGGTTTCTTCCTAGATTTTGGCCTTTCTAGGGAGTTTTTCCTAGCCACCGTGCTTCTACACCTGCATTGCTTGCTGTTTGGGGTTTTAGGCTGGGTTTCTGTACAGCACTTTGAGATATCAGCTGATGTAAGAAGGGCTATATAAATACATTTGATTTGATTTGATTATCCACTACTGTTCCGTCGATGTGGATGGGGGGGTAATCCCTCTGCTGTTTCCTGAAGTCCACGATCATCTCCTTTATTTTGTTGACGTTGAGTGTGAGGTTATTTTCCTGACACCACACTCCGAGGGCCCTCACCTCCCCTCTGTAGGCCGTCTCGTCGTTGTTGGTAATCAAGCCTACCACTGTAGTGTCGTCTGCAAACTAGATGACTGAGTTGGAGGCGTGCATGGCCACGCAGTCATGGGTGAACAGGGAGTACAGGAGAGGGCTGAGAACACACCCTTGTGGGGCCCCAGTGTTGAGGATCAGCGGGGTGGAGATGTTGTTTCCTACCCTCACCACCTGGGGGTGGCCCGTCAGGAAGTCCAGGACCCAGTTGCACAGGGCAGGGTCGAGACCCAGGGTCTCGAACTTAATGACGAGTTTGGAGGGTACTATGGTGTTAAATGCTGAGCTGTAGTCGATGAACAGCATTCTTACATAGGTATTCCTCTTGTCCAGATGGGTTAGGGCAGTGTGCAGTGTGATTGTGATTGTGTCGTCTGTGGACCTATTGGGGAGGTAAACAAATTGGAGTGGGTCTAGGGTGTCAGGTAGGGTGGAGGTGATATGATCCTTGACTAGTCTCTCAAAGCACTTCATGATGACAGAGGTGAGTGCTACGGGGCGATAGTCATTTAGCTCAGTTACCTTAGCTTTCTTGGGAACTGGAACAATGGTGGCCCTCTTGAAGCATGTGGGAACAGCAGACTGGGATAAGGATTAATTGAATATGTCCGTAAACACACCAGCCAGCTGGTCTGCGCATGCTCTGAGGACGCGGCTAGGGATGCCGTCTGGGCTGTCAGCCTTGCGAGGGTTAACACGTTTAAATGCTTTACTCACGTTGGCTGCGGTGAAGGAGAGCCCGCAGGTTTTGGTAGCGGGCCGCGTCGTTGGCACTGTATTGTCCTCAAAGCGAGCAAAGAAGTTGTTCAGTTTGTCTGGGAGCAGGACATCGTGGTCTGCGACGGGGCTGGTTTTCTTTTTGTAGTCCGTGATTGACTGTAGACCCTGCCACATGCCTCTCATGTCTGAGCCGTTGATTTGCGACTCTACTTTGTCTCTATACTGATGCTTAGCTTGTTTGATTGCCTTGCGGAGGGAATAGCTACACTGTTTGTATTCGGTCATGTTTCCGGTCGCCTTGCCCTGATTAAAAGCAACAGAGTTCAGAGTTCATTCGCGCTTTCAGTTTTGCACGAATGCTGCCATCAATCCACGGTTTCTGGTTGGGGAAGGTTTTAATAGTTGCTGTGGGTACAACATCACCGATGCACTTGCTAATAAACTCGCTCACCGAATAAGTGTATTCATCAATGTTTTTTCCCGACGCATGCGGAACATATACCAGTCCACGTGATCGAAGCAATCTTGAAGTGTGGAATCAGATTTGTCGGACCAACGTTGAACAGACCTGAGCATGTGCGTTTCCTGTTTTAGTTTCTGTCTATAGGCTGGGAGCAACAAAATGGAGTCGTGGTCAGATTTTCCGAAGGGAGAGCGGGGCAGGGCTTTGTATGCGTCGCGGAAGTTAGAGTAACAATGGTCCAGGATTTTTTCCACCCGGGTAGCGCATTCGATATGCTGATAAAATTTAGGGAGTCTTGTTTTCAGATTAGCCTTGTTAAAATCCCCAGCTACAATGAATGCAGCCTCAGGATATGTGGTTTCCAGTTTACAAAGAGTCCAATGACGTTCATTCAGGGCCATCGATGTGTCTGCTTGGGGGGGGAATATATGCGGCTGTGATTATAATCGAAGAGAACTCTCTTAGTAGATAATGCGGTCAACATTTGATTGTAAGGAATTCTAGGTCAGGTGAGCAAAACGACTTGAGTTCTTCGGGAAAGATCCTCTTCGGGAAAGTCGTATTCCTGGTCGTAATGTTGGTAAGTTGACGTTGCTCTTATATCCAATAGTTCCTCCCGGCTGTATGTAATAAGACTTAAGATTTCCTGGGGTAACAGTGTAAGAAATAACACATAAAAAAACGAAATACTGCATAGTTTCCTGAGAACGCGAAGCGAGGCGGCCATTTCTGTCGGCGCTGGATGTCACCAGAAACATGACTATGAGAAAGCCTGCTCCACATCCTGGTCCTGGGAACCTACTGGGCGTGGAGGCTTTTGTTCCAGCCCAGCACTAACACAACTCAAAGTGTTACTACGGGGCTCAAAGAAAAACATGCCCCACCGACAGGGACTGAAGACCACTGGTATACATCACAGTTTCTACACAACTCTACTTAACAGCTCAACACTAACACACAGCTCAGAAGAGTTAATACTGGCATTCACAACTTGCCACATCTCCACCACAGTGACTGATGAGACTGGGGTGAGGCAGCTTGGCACAAAATGGCTGCCACGATTCACGAATATGGGTGCTATTGTGGGAATAAAAGTCAAGCCCTCAGTGAGAGTGCTGTAAGTCTAACCGAGGAAGACTTCTTTGAGTGTGCTGTGTGCCAACTTTCTTTACCCCCAGGGACAAACATGCAGATTTCCTGACTATGCCAGTCAAACACACACTAACACACAGTGGGTCTGTCACATGCTACTACCCAGGGAATTGTGCAGAGCAGGAAGCTCTGGGTTTAATGTCCGAGACAGGAAATGAGGCGCTGTATCGGCCAATCACTTTAGATAATAGAGTGATTTATGAGAGTGAGGCTTCCACTGCCAGCACTAATTCATTCTCCATAGAATGGGTCACCAAGGAGTGTGTGTGTGTGTGTGTGTGTGTGTGTGTGTGTGTGTGTGTGTGTGTGTGTGTGTGTGTGTGTGTGCGTGCGTGCGTGCGTGCGTGCGTGCGTGCGTGCGTGCGTGCGTGCGTGTGTCTACTGTTTCTTAGAAAGAAGAAGGTTCCCTCCTAGTTTCTCTTTATTCCATTGTGAACCACGTTGACTTTGGCAGTGTGTTTGTGCGCATGTGTGTGCGTGTGTGTGTGTGTGTGTGTGTGTGTGTGTGTGTGTGTGTGTGTGTGTGTGTGTGTGTGTGTGTGTGTGTGTGTGTGTGTGTGTGTGTGTGTGTGCGTGTGTGTGTGTGAGCTCGGCAGAGCTGGGATCTCTACATCAGGGGCGACCAGACGTATGCTCAGATGTCCAGAAGCAAAGCAGACATGTCTTTCTATTCCTCAGTCACTAATTAGGCCGATTAGTGCCTGCATGCGTGCGTCTACGCGCCAGCATGTGTGCGTGCCAGCGTGTGTGAACAGGGCCTCCTAAACGACCAGAGAGATTTGCGAGCTGCTAGTCTATGCCAGTGTTCAGGCTTTAACTAATGCGTCTCATCGGATGTACCATGATTCCAGACTACTCCCTCTCCTCTGTCTTAGCGACAAGCAGAGGCTGCACACCCCACTTTGTAGATGGAGAGCAATGGAGTGTGAGAGAAAACAACCTGCTCTAGTCCACGCACAAACACGTCTTCTCTCGTCGGTCTCTTAATCTTAGGCGGGGGGGAAGGCATGTACACGAGATGGCGCGCACACCCACCCCGCTCTCCCTCTCTCTCTCTCGCTCTTTCTCTCACACACATACAGTACACACACACTTCTCTCATCTCTCTCTTCCGTTCTCTCGTGCACACACACACACACACACACACACACACACACACACACACACACACACACACACACACACACACACACACACACACACACACACACACACACACACACACACACACACACACACACACACACCTATAATAGCGTTTCAATGATAGTGACATCACCTCATCTACTGCTAAATCACTGCCCTCAATTTCCTTCTGGCCGACCCCTCTCTCTCTCTCTTCTCTTCCTCTCTCTCTCTCTCCCAGGACTCTGATTGCTTTCTGGGGCCAGAGGGTCAGCTCAGCATCCCCGGTCTCTTAATGCAGAGGAGCCAGGTTGCCAGGAGCCAGGAGCCAGGCAATCAATCCGTCAATCAAGTGTAATTTGTATCTAGCGCTTCTTACAAATTCATTTGTCACAAATTGCTTAACAGCATGACCTGAAATCCCCAAAGAGTAAGGTAAGGAGACAGTGGACTATGGGCGATCAGGGGGAAGCAAATAGCTTTTTGTCAGTCATGTCCCTCATCATTACAATCTTACTAAGATGTGGAGAAGCAGAACCTCTCAAACCTTAAAACTCAAAGGGAGAGAGATGTTTAATTAAATCAGCTGTTGTTTTGCTTTATGTTTGGGTGCATGTTGGCATGCATGTGTGTGTGTGCGTGCGCGCGCCTGTGTACTGTACTTGAGTGTGAGAGACAATTGAGATCAGAGGGCTGTTCTGTTTACACAAAAGGCTAATTAAGCAGAGACAGCACAGTTTCAGCATCTCTGGAGAACCACTTCTCTCTCCTGTCTCTCTTCTTCCCTGTGAGACTAAATGCACGTAACACACACACCAACACTCAACTACCTCTCTCTCTCTCTCTCTCTTCCTTTTCTTTCAAATATTTTTTTTTTCTCTCTCTCTCCATGGCTCCAGTGTTGATCATGGGGGTGGCAGGTAGCCTGGCGGGTAGGAGCGTTGGGCCAGTAACCCGAAAGTTTGCTGGATCGAATCCCCGAGCTGAGAAGGTAAAAATCTGTTGTTCTGCCCTTGATGTCGATTAAGGCAGCCCTCCGCACCTCTCGAATACAGAAGGGTAGGGTTAAATGTGGGAGACACATTTCAGGTATCGCCCTTTCCTTCCCTTATCAGACAGGATGCTGGGTGAGGATCCAAGAGAAAGAGAAACCACCCAGAGTCACTGGGCTCACTGAATCAACATGCACTAGTTTTTTTTCTCTTACCCTTCCTCTCTCCCTCTATAATAAAAATGTGTGTATTATATGATTGTATTATATTGAAGATTATTGAATGAAAAATACTGCATTTGAAGAAATACATTCATTTCTTTGATATTTCCAATATATTTTTATTTGAAGATGTTGCCAACGTTATCTTGGTTGCACAAAATGGTCTCTCTCCCTCTCTCTATCTACCCGCTGCCCCACCTTTCTTTCTCCCCTCCCTCCCTCCCTCCCCCTTTCTGTTTCTCTTTGCGTCTGGAAACATGGTAGTGTAGTGGGGTGGCTGACCGCAGGGCAGGGGGAACATGGTGGAAGCTCAATAAATCCTACTTATATACAGCGACATGGGCACCGAGCCAAGCAGATTGTTTTATTGGCTATAATGGCTTCCTCTTGGCAAAATATCTGTCGGGTGTGAGAGAGGGCTGGCGGGGATGGACGGTGGAGGGATGAAGGGCAGGGGAGGGAAAGTTATATATGACAATGATGGCTAGCTATAACTCGTAACCAGAGACACAGGAGTTTCAGTCTCACAATACTGATGGATCTTCTAGTGTGTGCGAGTCTGTGTGGAGGGGATGGTGTGTGTGTCCGTGTGGAGGGGATGGTGTGTGTGTCTGTGTGGAGGGGATGGTGTGTGTGTCCGTGTGGAGGGGATGGTGTGTGTGTCCGTGTGGAGGGGATGGTGTGTGTGTCTGTGAGTTGGGGATGGTGTGTGTGTCTGTGCACGTGTGCGTGTGTGTGCACTTGTGAGTGTCTTCCTTACAAGCCCACTGATTGGACAGGTCAGTGTAAATCAGAGTAGCGAATAGGCTTCCTGAAACGGATGTGTCAACTCACTCTGACCCGTGAGGTTCAACCAATAGCATTGCATGTCACACAAATCTAGTTGTGAGCATTTTGCCTCTTGCCAAGTCAGACTTGACCCACTATCCCCCCTAAATCTCTATACAGTACAATCTCTATACAATCTCATCTCTCTTCATAGTCTGGCCTTTTTAGTGGAGGCTGTTGAGGGGAGGACGACTCATAATAATGGCTGGAACGGCGCGAATCGAATGGCATCAAGCCATGTGTTTGATGTATTTGATACCATCCACTTATTCCGCTCCAGCCATTACCCCGAGCCGTCCTGCCCAATTAAGAGGCCAGCAAATCTCCTGTGAGCCTTTCAAATACAGTACCAGTCAAAAGTGTGGACACACCTACTCATTCAAGGGATTTTCTTTATTTTTACTGTTTTATACGTTGTAGAATAATAGTCAAGACATTAAAACTATGAAATAACACATTTGGAATCACGTAGTAACCAAAAAAGTGTTAAACAAATCAAAATATATTTTATATTTGAGATTCTTCAAAGTAGCCACCCTTTGCCTTGATGACAGCTTTGCACACTCTTGGCATTATCTCAACCAGCTTCATGAGGTAGTCACCTGGAATGGATTTCAATTAACAGGTGTGCCTTGTTAAAAGTTAATTTGTGGAATGTATTTCCTTCTTAATGCTTTTGAGCCAATCAGTTGTGTTGTGACAAGGTAGGGGTGGTATACAGAAGATAGCCCTATTTGGTAAAATACCAAGTCCATATTATGGCAAGAACAGCTGAAATTAGCAAAGAGAAACGACAGGTCATCCTTACTTTAAGACATGAAGGTCAGTCAACCCTGAATATTTCAAGAACTTTGAAAATGTCTTTAAGTGCAGTCGCAAAAACCATCAAGCGCTTTGATGAAACTGGCTCTCATGAGGACTGCCACAGGAAAGGAAGATCCAGAGTTACCTCTGCTGCAGAGCATAAGTTCATTAGAGTTACCGGCCTCAGAAATTGCAGCCCAAATAAATGCTTCACAGAGTTCAAGTAACAGACACATCTCAACATCAACTGTTCAGAGGAGACTGCGTGAATCAGGCCTTCATGGTCAGATTGCTGCAAAGAAACCACTACTAAAGGACACCAATAAAAAGAAGAGATTTGCTTGGGTCAAGAAACACGAGCAATGTACATTAGACCGGTGGAAATCTGTCCTTTGGTCTGATGAGTTCAAATTGGAGATCTTTGGTTTGATGAGTTCAAATTTTAGATTTTTGGTTCCAACCGAAGTGTCTTTGTGAGACACAGAGAAGGTGAACGGATGATCTCTGCATGTGTGGGTCCCACCGGAAAGCATGAAGAAGGAGGTGTGATGGTGTGGGGGTGCTTTGCTGGTGACACTCTCTGTGATTTATTTAGATGTCAAGGCACACTTAACCAGCATGGCTACCACAGCATTCTGCAGCGATATGCCATCCCGTCTGGTTTGCGCTTAGTGGTAATATCATTTGTTTTTCAACAGAACAACAACCCAACACATCTCCAGGCTGTGTAAGGGCTATTTGGCCAAGAAGGAGAGTTGTGGAGTGCTGCATCAGATGACCTGGCCTCCACAATCACCCGACCTCAACCCAATTGAGATGGTTTGGGATGAGTTGGACCGCAGAGTGAAGGAAAAGCAGCCAACAAGTGCTCAGAATATGTGGGAACTCCTTGTTGGAAAAGCATTCCAGGTGAATCTGGTTGAGAGAATGCCAAGCGTGTGCAAAGCTGTCATCAAGGCAAAGGGTGCCTACTTGGAAGAATCTCAAATCTAAAATATATTTAGATTTGTTTTACACTTTTTTGGTTACTACATGATTCCATATGTGTTATTTCATAGTTTTGACGTCTTCACTATTATTCTACATGGTAGAAAATATAAAACATTAAGAAAAACCCTTGAATGAGTGGATGTGTCCAAACTTTTGACTGCTACTGTAACTAAAAGATTAAAACCAGAGATGGTTGAACTCTGTTTGGGACAATAGGGATAAAGTAGATCTTAGGGCTTGCCCCCAAATGGCAGCCCATTCCCTTTATAGTGCACTACTTTTGACCAGGGCCCAAACGACTCAGGTCCAAAGTAGTGCACTATATAGAGGATAGGATGTCATTTGGGATGCACCCCAAATCTGTCTGTGCCTTTGAACAAAAAGAGAAAGAAAGCAGGATGTCTATCCCGAGCTAGATGAGATGGAATATCAGATCTCGTTATGTTACTATAATGTTATTACGTGACATAAAAGTGAGTGTCTGCTCCTTCTGATTGAAAGCAGTAGAGTCAGTATAATGAGTCCAGGCTTTATTTTCTATAGCTTCCTTCTAGCTGAATCTCTGCTATGCGTCCCTTGAGTTGCATTTGTTGAAGAGAATCGGTTGTCAATGTGGTGCATGCACTTGTGTGTATGTTTTTTCTTCCGTTCTTTTGTGTGTGTGTGTGTGTGTGTGTGTGTGTGTGTGTGTGTGTGTGTGTGTGTGTGTGTGTGTGTGTGTGTGTGTGTGTGTGTGTGTGTGTGTGTGTGTGTGTGTGTGTGTGTGTGTGTGTGTGTGTGTGTGTGTGTGTGTGTGTTTCCACCGCTGACCATTGACAAAGAAGCGGCTAGAGATAGCAATACTGGGTGATTTGAAAAGCCATAGTCAATCGATCAATAATATAATAATTATTTTAGCAAAAATGTTTATCTTTAATTTACAATCTGTAAAAACTATGAGAATAGAAAAGTTCAGTACTTTTGCGAAGGCACACAGCTCAGTTGAAAAATATATGGCAAATAGAAATCCAATATGGATGGTGTTATTAAGAGATAGATGGGAGGGGTTGAATGGAGCTGAAGGGTGAGACTAATAACAACAAGATAACAAACGTAAAACATACGGGGTCTGTAAAATGTATATAGGTTCAGAACTTTTGTGAAATAGCACATTTACAAATATATGGCAAATAGAAATCAAACTGGATGGACATCAGAAATAGAGGAACGCCAGGACTAAAAACGAACAAAATATAACTATTGTAAAATATATTGTGTCTGTAAAATGTATATAGTATGTATAAGCTGGAAGTAGAAGCCTAAGTATTATTGTTTATTAGTTTACTCCAATTGGGGGAGGGGTGGTAGGGTTAGGGGAATAATAAAGGTATAGTCGGGGAAAAAAGTGTGTATGTGTATATACTGTAGGTATATTTGTATGTGTATGTATATATATATATATATATATATATGTGTATATGTATGAATGTTTATATATATATATATATATATATATATATATATATATATATATATATATATATATATATGGGTATTTGTATGTATGTATGTATGTATGTATGTATGTATGTATGTATGTATGTATGTATGTATGTATGTATGTATGTATGTATATAGATATACATTTACCCAGAACATATATGGGGGATTGTAACGGCTGTCGTCTTCCTCCTCGTCTGAGGAGGATAAGTTAGAAGGATCGGAGGACCAATGCGCAGCGTGGTAATTGTTCATCTTACTTTAATAAAGGTGAACACTCAAAATACAAAAGAACAAAAGTGACAACCGAAACAGTTCTATCTGGTGCAGACACACAAAGACTGAAAACAACCACCCACAAAACCCAACACAAAACAGGCTACCTAAATATGGTTCCCAATCAGGGACAACGATTGACAGCTGCCTCTGATTGAGAACCATATCAGGCCAAACACAGAAATAGCAAAACATAGAAATACAAACATAGACTGCCCACCCCAACTCACGCCCTGACCATACTAAATAAAGACAAAACAAAGGAAATAAAGGTCAGAACGTGACAGGGATTGGAAATGATGCTGACAATTACATTGATGGAAGCAACAATCTATCCTCAATATTAAAGCTGATCCACCTCCTAAGTATAGAAAAAAACAGCTAGAGTTATGATGATGAACTCTCTGCAGTTCTCCCCCCACCTCCTCTTCTGCAGCACAGATTGATGCTAGCTACAACAGTTCTCCCCCCACCTCTTCTTCTGCAGCACAGATTGATGCTAGCTACAACAGTTCTCCCCCCACCTCCTCTTCTGCAGCACAGATTGATGCTAGCTACAACAGTTCTCCCCCCACCTCCTCTTCTGCAGCACAGATTGATGCTAGCTACAACAGTGCTAGGCCGCTAAGTTTACTCTCCCTCTCCCTCTCCCTCTACCCTCTCTCTCCGCTCTCTCTCCCTTCCTCCAGGAGAAAAGAAGAATAGACTCACTCTCGGTCTTACTACGGGCTACTGCACTGAACACCTTTCCAAACAACATCCACATTAATTTCCCACTGCCTGCAGATGGAGAGAGCGAGAGCGAGAGAGAGAGAGAGAGAGAGAGAGCGAGAGCGAGAGCGAGAGAGAGAGAGAGAGAGAGAGAGAAAAGCTGGGGTATATTGTACTGTGTTTTCACTCTCTGTTTTATAATTTTTTTCATACATTTTTTACACTCCAAAAACACTGTGTTTTATTCTGTATGGTGCACTCATAAACACTAGGATGATGGCATTTGCAGACCCACAATAAAAGGAAACTGGCATCAATATTGTATGAGAGGTGGAGGCTTGGAGAGAGACTGGGGTAGTTGTATCTAGAGAAGTGTAGTTGAACAGCATATGTGCATACAGTACACACACGCACACGCACACACACACACACACACACACACACACACACACACACACACACACACACACACACACACACACACACATCCAGAATGCTGCACATCTGTTCCCAGCAATGAGCGGATAGATCTGCTTGAATTTGCATGAAAACCCAGTTAACTGGCTATGATTGGCTAGAAGCAGGTTCCCTTGCTGAGAGAGAGAGAGAGAGAGAGAGAGAGAGAGAGAGAGAGAGAGAGAGAGAGAGAGAGAGAACTAATTATCTTCCCTTTCTGCCGATACAGGCTGCCCCGCATGGGGACCCTTTCATCCTTCATCCCTCCATCCATCCCTCCATTCCGACCGACGTACACACACACTCGCGCCGCACAGGTTTTCGTCAGCAAACCAACCCAAGGTTCACCGCACAGAAATAGCAAACCTAGAACATACATCTCAATCGCATAGAATATACTAAATGACTGGCCCGTGAATTCCCGATTGTAGATCTACTGTACGTCGTCAATGTAATACAGAGAAAAGATCAACCAATTAAAAATGACGAACTACACTAGTTCGGCCATATGACAGGAAGCTTAAGACTCGCAAACAACCGTTTTAATGAGAACAGGCATTGGACTGTGGAAACTGGAATGGAATTGACCCCTATGGGGCTCAACAACACAAAGAACCAGTTGAAACCATTATAAATGAAGAAACTCAACTATTAGGACAGTCAAAGCATATATTTCTAGCAATACTTCAAAGGCTGAAACGGGAATTCATTTTTCATGATAAACTTGGACAGGATAAAACTATAGGAACTGCTATAGGAAAGACACAGGGATTCGGTTATTGCTAAGCCCCACACTGTGTGCTTCCATATCCATCCATCCATAGGGTGCACCCGGGCTAGATGCTAGGTTAATTTAAGCAACGTGGGCCTCTGTCAGTAATCATCACCTCACTAAGACACACACACACACGTAGGTGTGCGCACACACACTCGCACGCATTAGCAGTCTTACACAAGTGCACACATTGCCTCACACACACACACTTATTTCAGAAACGTGGGCTACTTTCAACAGTCATCACCCCTCAGGGCCTGGTTCCTCTCCAGGTTTCTTCCTAGGTTCCTGCCTTCCTAGGGAGTTTTTCCTAGCCACCGTGCTTCTACATCTGCATTGCTTGCTGTTTGGGGTTTTAGGCTGGGTTTCTGATTAGCACTTTGTGACATCTTCTGATGTAAAGGAAATCAACATTCCAAAGACGCACACCCATACCCCCCCCCCCCCCCCCCCCCCACACACACACACACACACACACACAAATCAGCCCTTCCCTCATACTCACAGCAAAGAACTATGGATTTCAGACAGTGGGAGAGACCAGGGGGCATTGAATATGAAGTTTGATCAAATGCAGGTGTTCTGACATGGTGGGGCTTTGATAACAGGGACAAGCTGACACTATTCCCAGAGGGCACACAGAACTACAGTATACCCTGTTTCACCATGCGCCGTAATGCCCGGTCCACCATTTTGTGTCACCTCAATCCCACTGCGGAGATAAAAGCACCGTTCAGACTCTGATAAAATGTGTTTGGAATCAGAGTGCTGATGCAATGGTTGCCACTGAAGAGCACATCTTTTTTTAGATTTATTTTGGTAACACTTTCGATGAAGTACATACGTATAACGCTTTATACCATCCTTCATAGTGCGTTATAACACTGACTATAAACAGCCATAATAACGCATAAGCGGTTATAAAACTCTGTATGATGTTCATAGATAATTGGCTATAATGACGTATAGCGCATAATGTGTTATAGCCATACTGGTTTGAAAACACAGACAAATGAATGTGTTTAATAACGGTCTTGTCTGTGTTTTCGAACCAGTATGGCTAGAACACATTATTTATATACGATGATAACGGCGTATAAGTTATTATGGACGCGTATATAATAACGCACGTGCTGTGTACTTTAGATGAAGTGTTACCGTTGTTCTCTCCAACGGTATGAAGATAATACTTCCAATGCCCATATACACAAAGCGTCTCAGAGTAGGAGGGCTGATCTAGAATCAGTTTTGCCTTGTAGATCATAATAAGATTACATAGACAAGAGGGAAAAGTTGGATGAACACAGACCAAAAATGGCTGCATATACTTTTATGGTTTGGTATAAGGTTTGTATTATGTGATGTAGCCCTGTTTTCTGACTGCATGTTTTTGGTGGTAAGCAACTAACCGTAAAATGGAGTATTTGAATACATGAAGATATCCTTAGAGGCGTGCTGCTACATTGTTTATGAATAACTGAATCCCTAGTGAAACTGCTCTACCTCTGATCCGACATGAAAACATGCCGTTTCCTACACCGACACAAACACTCCACTCGCTGGGGCCTGGTGTCACCCCCTGTGGCGAAGCAGGTGTCTCGCTGTGCTTCCCTCGTCTCACACGCCACACAAACCACACACACCACACGCCACACACACCACACACCTTCAAAGACAGCGCTGTGAAACAGTGCTGACAGGTCTCCGGCGCGGAGTCGCTCTCAGCCGGCGAAGCGCTAATTGCCCAACCCTGGCACTGGAGAACAACATGGAGCCAAGGTGGCTTCCTGTATGGAAGCCAGTGACTGGTCTGAAATAATCTAGAATGGAGCCATAGTGGAATCCACACAGAGTTAGATTGGAGACATCTCCCAGATCCAGGAGGAATAGGATAAGGCTGCACACATTCTGACCTAAGGTCAATTTTGCTGAAATTCTACATGCTGGCTGGAAATGAAAAAGTTGCCCTGAGCAGTGATCTAAGGTCAATTTTGTTGACTTCACAAAGCCGAGAGGCCAGTGCAGGTGGTGTACATAGGAGCCTGCTGTGCTGTGGTCCTATGCAGCTTACGGCCCATGGGGACATCGTAGGAACCTACACATTCCCCCAGTAACAGCTAATGCCAGGGTGATGAGAGAGGGATTGTTAACAGGTCACCTAACACCTCCCTATGCCCCAGAGAGGGGGACAGATTTCACTGTAACATATGACACCTCCCTACCCACCAGAGGGGGGACAGATTTAACTGAGACACCTCTAACCCTTTGACCCGTACGTTCACGTATTTCTGATCATTGTTGAGTAGTCCCTGCAGCGTACGATCTCAAATATGTGACTGGAACAGTAGCAACAGAACGTATGATGCAACAAACGTGTCTAGACAGCATTGTTGTCTGAACAGCATCTAAAAATGTTGTTTGTACTGATGGAAAATAAAGGTCTTAAACTGTATTCCTCAATTTGACCTTTTATTGTAAAAGATAAATGTGAATTTCACCATCCAAGCATCACACGGAACACATCCACAGCGAAACTCATAACTGTCCTGTTGCGTAACAATCACATGCTAGAGCAGTGAGAGCAATCTGACATCACACGCATGAAAAAACTCACGCAGGGGCAACGGTTAGAGATATCTGGAACTTATCATCATCTGACTGACAAGCTAGCGAGAAACAACAACCAGCTGGGTAGGGTTCCAACCAAAGCCCGTATACACACACACACACACAAACACTCTGTCTCCCAGGCTGTTGAACAAACACAAACACACCCTCAATGTCTCTCAATCGGATTGTACACACACACACACAGGACTTCCAACTAAAGTCCTAAACCAACAGCGAAGATTATGAGATAATTAAGGGCATCGTTCTGCAGAGAAAAACAAACAGGCGCTTCCTCCACTGACCTTCACTAGACAAGTCAACCACACACACATGCACATATGTGCACATACGGGCGTGCATCTGCACACAAACACACAGACACACACACTCACTCCAAGACAAATCAACAGCATTCCTGGTCCAAACAATTTCCTCTCTCATTTGCAAACAGACGGGTTCCCATTACACAAGCATGCCTCTTATCTTCCAAAAAGGAGCAGAACGACCAACTGAAAATAACAACACAGGCTTCTTAAAGGGAATGGCATTCCGCAGCCGGCAGGCTCCTTAAATTGGACAGCTGACCCATCCTGTGATTATACCCAATTATGTGTCAATTAGAAATGTGCTGATGTCATCGGATGGAAAAAGGCAATCCAAAGCAGTTAGAGAGGAAATGGTGGTCCATACTAATGATCTGATCTACTGTGCATGTCCGAGGGTGTGTGTGTGTGTGTGTGTGTGTGTGTGTGTGTGTGTGTGTGTGTGTGTGTGTGTGTGTGTGTGTGTGTGTGTGTGTGTGTGTGTGTGTGTGTGTGTGTGTGTGTGTGTGTGTGTGTGTGTGTGTACTTGCGTGCGTGCGTGTGTGTGTGTAGATGCATACGTAATCAACAGAAAAAAGTGCTAACTTATCATTCCACTTGGATTGTATTTAACTAGAACCCAAAGGACCACTTCAAATTCAATCCAGACATTAAGATTCCATTTATACGATGCTATTGACGTTTTACATGGAATTGTCTTGTTCTTGTAAATAGAAACTGTGCCAACATGCTGCTTCTGCTCTTGACATTTCCTAGACAGAGATTAAACTAGATTTACCTGCATCGGGGTGGTCTGAACCCGGAATCACAAATATGGTCATAACACACACTGTGAACAAATGAGAGCCAAAATTCACATAGAGACAAACCCCCTCCCTACCACCACTAAGGTCCATTTCTGCATTAGCGTACTTACGGCAGGATAAGACTCGTCACTCAACACTTCCTAACAATCCATTGACATGCCCTGGCATGTATACGACTGTGTGTGTGTGTGTGTGTGTGTGTGTGTGTGTGTGTGTGTGTGTGTGTGTGTGTGTGTGTGTGTGTGTGTGTGTGTGTGTGTGTGTGTGTGTGTGTGTGTGTGTGTGTGTGTGTGTGTGTGTGTGTGTGTGTGTGTGTGTGTGTGCGTGTGTGTGCAAGTCCACTTCCTTGCACGCATATTCTTGGAGGTTGGCCATTTCATATTTGTGTCGTGTGTTTTATTTGCATTTCTTTGCAACCCAATGAAAGCATCCGATGATAGATTCATCTCTATGGATTACTCAGATATGAGATGCCGTGAGTATAGAATACGAGAGCCTAGTGTAGGTAGACACGCAGCCCACCAGCCAGACAGACAGTTTAAGAGTCCTCCTACACTTTCAATAGAGGCTATTATAAAACTTATAAAGGGCCTCCGTTAAAAACAGCCCACCTGGTTTCAGCTTCTCTCCAGTATTTAGATGTACTGAACAGAAAGCTGTCTAGACCTCATATCCATCCACCCTGAGGTCAATGTCACTCTTATAACTCTTCCATTTCAAACTAGAATACCACCATATGGACACTTATGGAAAAACGTATAGAGACACCCGATACAGGCCTTATCTAAGCCATGAGATCTCACAGTGAAACAGAGGGTTTCAGCTCTGTATAATGTCCTTAGCCATATGATGCTGTAGACTTAGGACAAGGTCATAGAGGTGTGTGTGTGTGTGTGTGTGTGTGTGTGTGTGTGTGTGTGTGTGTGTGTGTGTGCGTGCGTGCGTGCGTGCGTGCGTGCGTGCGTGCGTGCGTGCGTGCGTGCGTGCGTGTGCGGTGAAATCGCTGAGCTGGAGTATACGGAGTATAGATAGGCCTGTCAGACTTCCAGACAGCTGTCAATGATTGGCTGAAAGAAGATACCTCTCCTCCACTAGTATCGATGGGTTAAAGTGAGGAAAAGTGGCCTTGCATATCTCTGCAGATGTTCTCAATCAATTGCATTGCGGCTCAGGTAACGTTGTGAAATGTGCTTCCTTCGAAAAACATCACACACAGCCTCCAAACCATGATGGATAGATGGAGTCAGGGAGAGGAGCAGAGAGAAAAAAGGAAAAGAAAAAACAAAGAAAAACTGAAAAGTGCTGTCTCTCTCTCTGTCTCTCTGTCTCTCTCTCTCTCTGTCTCTCTCTCTCTCTGTCTCTCTCTGTCTCTCTCTGTCTCTCTCTCTCTCTCTCTCTCTCTCTCTCTCTCTCTCTCTCTCTCTCTCTCTCTCTCTCTCTCTCTCTCTCTCTCTCTCTCTCTCTCTCTCTCTCTCTCTCTCTCTCTCTCTCTCATCTGAGTGCATGCTGGGAGTGAGTCGGGAAGAAGGAACTTTCACAATTCCTGACATTTAATCCTAGTAAAAATTCCCTGTCTTAGGTCAGTTAGGATCACCACCTTATTTTAAGAATGTGAAATGTCAGAATAATAGTAGAGAGAATGATTTATTTCAGCTTTTAGTTTTTTCATCACATTCCCAGTGGGTCAGAAGTTTACATTCACTCAATTAGTACTTGGTAGCATTGCCTATAAATATTTTAACTTGGGTCAAACTTCCCACAATAAGGGAAGTTTTGTGGGAAGCTTCCCACAATAAGTTGGGTGAATTTTGGCCCATTCCTCCTGACAGAGCTGGTGTAACTGAGTCAGGTTTGTAGGCCTCCTTGCTCACACACGTTTTTTCAGTTCTGCCCACAAATTGTCTATAGGATTGAGGTCAGGGCTTTGTGATGGACACTCCAATACCTTGACTTTGTTGTCCTTATGCCATTTTGCCACAACTTTGGAAGAATGCTTGGGGTCATTGTCCATTTGGAAGACCCATTGGCGACCAAGCTTTAACTTCCTGACTGATGTCTTGAGATGTTGCTTCAATATAGCCACATAATTTTCCATCCTCATGATGCAATCTATTTTGTGAAGTGCACCTGTCCCTCCTGCAGCAAAGCACCCCCACAACATGATGCTGCCACCCCCGTGCTTCACGGTTGGGATGGTGTTCTTCGGCTTGCAAGCCTCCCCCTTTTTCCTCCAAACATAACGATGGGCATTATGGCCAAACAGTTCTATTTTTGTTTCATCAGACAAGAGGACATTTCTCCAAAAAGTACAATCTTTGTCCCCATGTGCAGTTGCAAACTGTAGTCTGGCTTTTTTATGGCGGTTTTGGAGCAGTGGCTTCTTCCTTGCTGAGAGGACTTTCAGGTTATGTCGATATAGGACTCGTTTTACTGTGGAAATAGATACTTTTGTACCTGTACCTCCAGCATCTTCACAAGGTCCTTTGCTGTTGTTTTGGGATTGATTCGAACCAAAGAACGTTCATCTCTAGGAGACAGAAGGTGTCTCCTTCCTGAGCAGTATGACGACTGCGTGGTCCGATGGTGTATATACTTGTGTACTATTGTTTGTACAGATGACTCAAATTATGTCAATAAGCCTATTAGAAGATTCTAAAGCCATGACATAATTTCCTGGAATTTTCCAAGCTGTTTAAAGGCACAGTCAACTAAGTGTATGTTAACTTCTGACCCACTGGAATTGTGATACAGTGAATTATAAATTAAATAATCTGTCTGTAAACTATTGTTGGAAAAACTACTTGTGTCATGCACAAAGTAGATGTCCTAACCGACTTGCCAAAACTATAGTTTGTTAACAAGAAATTTGTGGAGCGGTTGAAAAACAAGTTTTAAAGACTCCAACCGAAGTGTATGTAAACTTCCGACTAAACTGTCTATCTCTCGATCTCTCTCGCTCTATCTATCTCTCTCTGTGTCTGCATCTCCCTCTCTCTCTCTCTCTCTCTCTACCTTTCTATCTATCTCTCTCTCTCCATCTTCCTCTCTCTCCATCTCTCTCTCTCTCTCCATCTTCCTCTCTCTCCCTCTCTCTCTCTCTCTCCATCTCCCTCTCTCCATCGCTCTCTCTCCGCATCTCCCTCTCTCTCTCTCTCTCTGTGGTTTGTTTAGAAGGCGTTATGTTGTGTGTGTGTGTGTGTGTGTGTGTGTGTGTGTGTGTGTGTGTGTGTGTGTGTGTGTGTGTGTGTGTGTGTGTGTGTCTGTGATGGATGTCGTTGTATTTACCAGATTGAAGGTAGATTTGTAATCTGCCATGTGTCTGTCTGTGTATATGAGAAACTCTAACTGAGGTCTAAAACAAGAATCCAACACAACTCACGAACACAAAAGACTGTCATACATCTCCTTATGAAGCTAGTCTTCTATGACGATTGTCAATCAAACACAGTATAAAAGTGGTTCAAATGGCTGGATCTTCTTAATGTATAATGTTGCTGAATATCACACACCATGGGTACCACAGCCATCAGGTGGGATATAGCTTTGGCTGGAGTTTTCCCAAGTCAGGCCATGTGTTTAGGAAAACTGGTCCTAGATGCTTCAACTGAAATTTCAAACATCAAATTGAAATCCATAGAAATTTGGAAGGAAAAGACTAAAAGAGTTAGTTTATTTTTATTTTTTTACCAGTTTTTCCCTAGATACCTCAACCCAGCTCGGACTAGTGTAGACATGGAGTAGTGTAGAAATGGAGTAGTGTTGACATGGAGTAGTGTTGACATGGAGTAGTGTAGACATGGAGTAGTGTAAACATGGAGTACTGTTGACATGGAGTAGCGTTGACATGGAGTAGTGTAGAAATGGAGTAGTGTTGACATGGAGTAGTGTTGACATGGAGTAGTGTAGACATGGAGTAGTGTAAACATGGAGTACTGTTGACATGGAGTAGCGTTGACATGGAGTAGTGTTGACATGGAGTAGTGTTGACATGGAGTAGTGTAAACATGGAGTAGTGTAAACATGGAGTACTGTTGACATGGAGTAGCGTTGACATGGAGTAGTGTTGACATGGAGTAGTGTTGACATGGAGTAGTGTAAACATGGAGTAGTGTAAACATGGAGTACTGTTGACATGGAGTAGCGTTGACATGGAGTAGTGTTGACATGGAGTACTGTTGACATGGAGTACTGTTGACATGGAGTAGCGTTGACATGGAGTAGTGTTGACATGGAGTAGTGTAGACATGGAGTAGTGTAAACATGGAGTAGTGTAAACATGGAGTACTGTTGACATGGAGTAGCGTTGACATGGAGTAGTGTTGACATGGAGTAGTGTTGACATGGAGTAGTGTAAACATGGAGTACTGTTGACATGGAGTACTGTTGACATGGAGTAGCGTTGACATGGAGTAGTGTTGACATGGAGTAGTGTAGACATGGAGTAGTGTAAACATGGAGTAGTGTAAACATGGAGTACTGTTGACATGGAGTAGCGTTGACATGGAGTAGTGTTGACATGGAGTAGTGTTGACATGGAGTAGTGTAAACATGGAGTACTGTGGACATGGAGTAGTGTAGACATGGAGTAGTGTAAACATGGAGTACTGTTGACATGGAGTACTGTTGACATGGAGTAGTGTAGACATGGAGTAGTGTAAACATGGAGTACTGTTGACATGGAGTACTGTTGACATGGAGTAGTGTAGACATGGAGTAGTGTAAACATGGAGTAATGTAAACATGGAGTAATGTTGACATGGAGTACTGTTGATATGGAGTAGTGTTGACATGGAGTAGTGTAGACATGGAGTAGTGTAAACATGGAGTAGTGTAAACATGAAGTAGTGTAAACATGGAGTACTGTTGACATGGAGTAGTGTTGACATGGAGTAGTGTAGACATGGAGTAGTGTAGACATGGAGTAGTGTAGACATGGAGTAGTGTAAACATGGAGTACTGTTGACATGGAGTAGTGTTGACATGGAGTAGTATTGACATGGAGTAGTGTAAATATTGAGTAGTGTAAACATGGAGTAGTGTTGACATGGAGTAGTATTGACATGGAGTAGTATTGACATGGAGTAGTATAAACATGGAGTAGTGTAAACATTGAGTAGTGTAAATAGTGAGTAGTGTAGACATGGAGTAGTGTTAACATGGAGTAGTGTAAATATTGAGTAGTGTAAACATGGAGTACTGTGAACATGGATTAGTATTGACATGGAGTAGTGTAGACATGGAGTAGTGTAAACATGGAGTAGTGTAAACATGGAGTAGTGTAAATATTGAGTAGTGTAAACATGGCGTACTGTTGACATGGAGTAGTGTTGAAATGGACTAGTATTGACATGGAGTAGTGTAAACATTGTGTAGTGTAAATATTGAGTAGTGTAGACATGGAGTAGTGTTGACAGGATAACCTCAGTGTGGTGGAGACTGTACCTCTATTTGGTTATTACCCTACCCCAGTGGAGACCTGTTAATGTTCACACACACACACACACACACACACACACACACACACACACACACACACACACACACACACACACACACACACACACACACACACACACACACACACACACACACACACACACTGGCATGTCTGATAGAGGGCTGACAGCTGTTTGAGCAGACATCGTTATCAGAGAACCAGGGGGCCGGCAGACACAAAGCCCTCAGTTTCTCTCTCTGTCTCTTTCTCCCTCTTTCCTTCCCTTTTTTCTCTCTCTTCCTCTCACTCGCTCTCTACCTTCCGCATCTCCAACCCTCCATCCCTCCATTCTTCTACATGCCTCATTCAGCTTGTCCCACTGCTACGATATACATTTGACAGTGACTGTACAATAGAAGAAAACGCATAATTATACAGTGATAATCTCTATCAGTGATAACCTCTATCAGGGGCGCAACTTTCACTGGGGACGGGGGACATGTCCCCCCCACACATTCTGAAATTGCATTTTTGCCCCCCCGTTTTATCATTGGAATATGATACAAAACAAGGCAAAGGTGTACTTTAGGACCATGCGGACGCCTCCGAGCGGTCTGGTAGGCTGTTTAGAGTGTTTATCCGACTGGATTAAAAATATATATATATAATTATGTCCCACCCACTTCTAAAACCAAAGTTGCGCCCCTGACCACTATACTCACAATCCTGAAGGGCTTCTTGTCATACTGTGCTGTTAACAAGCAGCTCCCACTCATATTAACTTAACTATATCCAGTTCTTGATTGTCTCAAACTCTAATCTCAAAGTTAAGTGGTATAAGGAATCTCGGAAGTCACCTTTAACCTTTAGAAGAAGTTCCTTTACCCTCCACCGCCCAGTCCTTCTTCTTGTTGGAGCTCGGCAAATCAGGCGTCTCGGTCTCATCAGGGCAGTGTTCACTCATTTCTCATTAGTCTTTCTGGTTAGAGTCGATATTTAATTTCCTTTAAAAGTCTCTCTTCTCACCCAGACCTGACGCTACTGGATTGCACAGGGCACCGCCGTCCGCCTGAGGAAGGTGTTTGAGCGTTGTGCAAGGTCACGCAGCATTGGGCACAACCCTCCCCCACTCCACACACACACCTTCATTTCCCTCCCCCTCCCCAGCCTATCCTCATATCTTTAATAAAATAATACATTTACAGTGGGGATGAGAAGGGATGAGAAGGGCAGGGAAATGTGTCCAATGCTGATGAAATATGTCTCTACGTGCTGATCCCAGACCAGTCAGTAGGCAGTAAGTCCTTAATAATAGGACAGGCCACAGCAGTAGACCATCAGCTCTCTGCCTACACTCATTACCCCACACACATCAAAGGAAGGACCGAGTGTGCGTCTCAAATGCACACATGCACGCACAAACACATAGCTACAGACTCCACCTTGACACTCATGGCAGTGTAGGGAGATGCGGAGGTGTCTAACAATGTGTGAAGCCTTGGTCAAAGGGACTGAGGTTTTAATAGCTTCAGACAGGAGGGAAAAAGACTTCCTAGACAGAAAGCATGGGGATGACAGGCCTAAATATCATCAGACCGACCGACCGCACTGGCCTCATTAAAGTGTGTGTGTGTGAGGGTTGGGTAGGGAGGGATGTGTGCCAGTTTGGACACAAACAGAGACTGCAGCTACCAATGAGAAACAGCCACTGGTGGAAGACAGAGACGTTATTTCATCGAGCCGTGTGCTCCCAGGACTAGGGTATAATCGCAGTGGCAGTAATGGTCAGACTTGAATTTCAAGTAAAACAGTATCTTCTAGGTCTCCAACACCATCGTATATGAGTTTTCTGACGACACAACACCGACAACGATGAGACAGCCTATAGGGAGGAGGTCAGAGAACTGGCAGTGTGGTGCCAGGACAACATCCTCTCTCTCAATGTGAGCAAGACAAAGGAGCTGATCGTGGACTACAGGAAAAGGAGGCCCCATTAACATTGACAGGGCTGAAGTGGAGCGGGTCGAGAGTTTCAAGTTCCTTGGTGTCCACATCACCAACAAACTATCATGGTCCAAACACACCAAGACAGTTGTCAAGAGTGCACGACAACACAACACGCAGGAGACTGAAAAGATTTGGCATGGGTCCCCAGATCCTCAAAATGTTCTTCAGCTGCACCATCGAGATCATCCTGACCAGTTGCATCACCGCCTGGTATGGCAACTGCTCGGCATCTAACTGTAAGGTGTTACAGAGGGTAGTGCATATGGCCCAGTACATCACTGTGGCCAAGCTTCCTGACATCCAGGACCTATATACTAGGTGGTGTCAGAGAAAGGCCCAAAAATTGTCAAAGACTCCAGTCACCCAAGTCATAGACTGTTGTCTCTGCAACCGCATGGCAAGCGGTACCGGAGCGCCAAGTCTGGGAACAAAAGACTCCTTTACAGCTTCTATCCCCAAGCCATAACACTGCTAATCAACTAATCAATTGGCCACCCCCTTGTTTTTACACTGCTGCTACTGTTTATTATTTATGCATAGTCACTTTACAAATGACCTTGACTAACCTGTACCCCCGCACATTGACTCGGTACCGGTATTGTTATCTACATTTCTTGTGTTCCCTTTGATTGATTATATTTTTTGGACTTTAGTAAATATTTTCTTCACTCTATTTCTTGAACTGTATTGCTGGTTAAGGGCGTGTAAGTAAGCATTTCACGGTACTTGTTGTATTCGGCGCATTTGACAAATACAATTTGATTTGATTTGATTTTGATTTGCTGAGGGAAATTGAATAGTGGAAGGCAACTTTAACTGGAGACTGCAATTCTAATCTGTACCAAAGTGGTCTCAAATGCACACAAACACAGTTAGGAGAGGTGATGGGACACACCAATGTTGTCC
Organism: Salvelinus namaycush; assembly: GCF_016432855.1. NCBI lineage: Eukaryota > Metazoa > Chordata > Actinopteri > Salmoniformes > Salmonidae > Salvelinus > Salvelinus namaycush. Next base: position 14,885,715 of record NC_052317.1, on the reverse strand, counting down.
TGGGAAAAAAAATAGTTTTAAAACCAGCATACACACAAATAACCTCTAGGAATTAGAAGACCCCTGGTTTAGGGACACCTTTAAGAAAAAAAATACTAAGTTAGGGAGTGGACACAATGTAGTTCACTAGTGAGAAGTGTGCACCAAATGGCAAATGCACTGATCAACTGTGTTGGTCGACTTATCAGTGGAGTGCGAAACATATTTTTCTAGCTCATAAAAAAGTTGTATCACAACAAGCTACTCTGCTCCATTCCCCATACACCCCCCCCCCCACCCCCTCGGGCCCTTCCAGGCCCCCCAGGACTAAGCCTTGGGGCTTTAGCCGTCAAATTAAATCCTTATGACCCTGCCTTCAACAACCATTTCATTAAGAGAATAATACATGCAGTCCTTTGTTCCTCTCCTCCTTCCATTACTCCAATCACACTCAGGTTTTTTTCCTGTTCTTCCCCTGGCATTCCAGTTTCCGCTGCCTGTGTCAATACCCAGATGCATTCATATTTCACTTCTGGGTGGGGTAAGGCGGAGAAAGTTTTGAGGGAGAGGGAGAGAGAGAGCGAACGAACGAGGGAAGGAGGGAGGGGTGGAGAGTAGGGGGTACACAACTTTTAAAACTTCACAACTGCATCTTTTTAACCAAAAGAGAGATGGAGGGATGGAGGGGAGGAGGAGGAGGGGAGGAGGTACACAACAAATTACTCAAAGGCGGGAGGTTGAGAGATGAGAAATAGTCTGCTTCTGCTGCTGGTCTGGCTGCTGCTTCAACTTTTAATTAAAATTCTACTTTTCTCCTCAGAAAAAAAGGCAAAACCACCCTAACTATAGTAGAAAGAGGAGAGAAATTGCCGTAGTGGAAGCCAGCCCAAGACAACAACGTGGTCATTGTTGAGCTAGCGTTGCGTACTAGGTGGGCTGTTTTGGGAAGCTGGCTGTATCTGGTTGTTCTGTAAGCGTAGAGGCCCCAGGAGTAGGGCCGCTGTTGGAATAAGGAGAAACAGGACTCAATAATGAACGCTTTCTGTTTTTCTCCCTCTCTCTTTCTCTCTTCTCTCCTCGGCTATAGCGAAGAGGCTCCAGCTGGTTGGATATGATACCACAATGTGCAACAACAACTGGCTACTAGTTTGTTTTTACCTAAATATGTTCAACTATCAAAGCTAGTTTATCCATTGCCAACCACATTTAGAAGGATAGCTACTGACTGAAATGTAACTAGCCAGCATGCTGGCTCACACTGGCCAGGCAGTAGCCAACTATCTTGCTAACATTTAGCTAATCGTGTACGCCAAATGACGCTGTTAGCTAGCTAGACTCGTGAGCCAACGTGTTAAACATGATAACATCATGGGCAACAATAACTGGTGACTAGTTCGTCTTCAGACAAATATGTTAAACTCATAGTTTGTTTATCCACTGACCACTGCATTTAGGAGGCTAGCTAACCAATCAACCAACTTAACTCGTGAATTTTAATGACTTTGCCTCTGGCTATCCTAAGAAAATACATTTTGCATACAGGTCAAGAAAGCTGCTGGTCCAGTTTTGAGACATGTGATTGGTTAGATCTATCCAGTGTTTGGTTAGAGAAGGAAGTATTTTTGATGTTTAAGACGTGTGATTGGTTAGATATGGCAGTCTGCCCAGTGTTATGACCAGGGTTTGAGACCAAAAATATTTTCCAATTTTTTTTCTTCTGAACAGAACCATCAAATGACTTCACCAATCAGTGCAGATAGAGCAGCTTGCTATGGAGCGGGCAAGCTATAGTTCACATAACCTTTGGTTATGACGGTTGGTTAGTTATATAAGGCTGGTCTATCTCATGTAGTCAGCCACCAGGACTGGCTGGTGAGCCTAAAAAGAGACCAGTAAAACACAACTTTCCACAGAGATAGCATCTCTACAGCAAATCAGGATGCAGGAACCCGTGACAGTCATGACAAGACCATTAACATGCAATGTAGTAAAAACCAGGGTCTCTATTCCCACACAAACACACAATTACACACATGCAAGTGGACACAAACGCACCACCAACACATACAAATCACATTCCACTCCATCCCCCCACCACCACCTCCCATCCACCATCTGGCTGTTTTGAGGCTTGGATGTCTCTGGGGTAAGGTGAGCTCTGAGAGGGAAAATGTGTGTGTGTGTATGTGCGTGTGTGTGCGAGTGCATGCATGTGTGTGTGTGTGCGTGTCCTGTGGGGTGTCAGGGCCATGGGAGACTGGCTCCACTGAGCCATAACAACCCTAATGCCCCTCTGGGGTCTGTCATGATCTCAGTCATCATGTTCTCAGTCATCTTGATCTCAGTCATCATTTTCTCAGTCATCATGGTCTAAGTCATGGTCTCAGCCATCATGGTGTCAGTCATCATGGTCTCAGTCATGTTCTCATTCATGGTCTCAGTCATCACAGTCTTGGCTTCAGTCATCATGGTCTCAGTCATCATGGTTTCAGTCATCATGGTCTCAGTCATGGTCTCAGTCATCATGGTCTCAGTCATGGTCTCAGTCATCATGGTCTCAGTCAACATGATCTCAGTCATCACGGTCTCAGTCATCATGGTCTCAGTCAACATGATCTCAGTCATCACGGTCTCAGTCATCATGGTCTCAGTCATGGTCTCAGTCATCATGGTCTCAGTCAACATGATCTCAGTCATCACGGTCTCAGTCATCACGGTCTCAGTCATCATAGTCTCAGTCAAGGTCTCAATCATCACGGACTCAGTCATCATGTTCTCAGTCATCACGGTCTCAGTCATCACGGTCTCAGTCATCACGGTCTCAGTCATCATGGTCTCAGTCATGGTCTCAGTCATCACGGTCTCAGTCATCATAGTCTCAGTCAAGGTCTCAATCATCATGTTCTCAGTCATCATGGTCTCAGTCATCATGGTCTCAGTCATGGTTTCAGTCATCATAGTCTCAGTCATCATGGTCTCAGTCATGGTTTCAGTCATCATAGTCTCAGTCATCATGGTCTCAGTCATGGTCTCAGTCATCATGGTCTCAGTCAACATGATCTCAGTCATCACGGTCTCAGTCATCATGGTCTCAGTCAACATGATCTCAGTCATCATGGTCTCAGTCATCATGGTCTCAGTCATGGTCTCAGTCATCATGGTCTCAGTCAACATGATCTCAGTCATCACGGTCTCAGTCATCACGGTCTCAGTCATCATAGTCTCAGTCAAGGTCTCAATCATCACGGGCTCAGTCATCATGTTCTCAGTCATCACGGTCTCAGTCATCACGGTCTCAGTCATCACGGTCTCAGTCATCACGGTCTCAGTCATGGTCTCAGTCATCACGGTCTCAGTCATCATAGTCTCAGTCAAGGTCTCAATCATCATGTTCTCAGTCATCATGGTCTCAGTCATCATGGTCTCAGTCATGGTTTCAGGCATCATAGTCTCACTCATCATGGTCTCAGTCATGGTCTCAGTCATCATGGTCTCAGTCATGGTCTCAGTCATCATGGTCTCAGTCATTGTCTCAGTCATCATGTTCTTAGTCATCATGGTTTCAGTCATCATGGTTTCAGTCATGGTCTCAGTCATGGTATCAGTCATCATGGTCTCAGTCATGGTTTCAGTCATGGTATCAGTCATCATGGTCTCAGTCATGGTCTCAGTCATCATGGTCTCAGTCATGGTCTCAGTCATCATGGTCTCAGTCATGGTTTCAGTCATCATGGTCTCAGTCATGGTCTCAGTCATCATGGTCTCAGTCATCATGGTCTCATTCATGGTCTCAGTCATCATGGTCTCATTCATGGTCTCAGTCATCATGGTCTCAGTCATCATGGTCTCATTCATGGTCTCAGTCATCATGGTCTCATTCATGGTATCAGTCATCATGGTTTCAGTCATCATGGTCTCATTCATGGTCTCAGTCATCATGGTCTCATTCATGGTCTCAGTCATCATGGTCTCAGTCATCATGGTCTCAGTCATCATGGTCTCAGTCATGGGATCAGTCATCATGGTCTCAGTCATGGGATCAGTCATCATGGTCTCAGTCATCATGGTCCCAGTCATGGTTTCAGTCATCATGGTCTCAGTCATCATGGTCTCAGTCATCATGGTCTCAGTCATCATGGTCTCAGTCATGGTCTCAGTCATCATGGTCTCATTCATGGGATCAGTCATCATGTTCTCAGTCGTGGTCTCAGTCGTGGTCTCAGTCATCATGGTCTCCATCATGATGCTCAGTCATCATGGTCTCATTCATAATGGTCTCAGTCATCATGCTCTCAGTCAACAGTGGCTGGGCAGGAGGCAGACCATAACCACAAGGCCTATACTGGCAAGGCTAGGGGGCTATTTTCACACATATTTTCACACAGAAACTAGCATTCTACTTCACACATCATTATAGGTCAGCAAATCAGCACTAACCCTGTAGCGAAGGTGGATACAGGCCCACACACACTCACACACACTCACACACTCACACACACTCATGAACACACACACACAGCACATTACATGTGACACTGTGTTTCCCCACTCCATTCTGTACAGAATAGGCTGTTTTTTTCTCTTTTTGTTTTACAGTCGTCCATTTGGAGAGAGGAAATGAGAGGTGGGGACTGATCTACACATCCATTAGTGACTTCTCTCTTTCCATCACAGATGGGGTCACGGTCTCTCTCCCTCTCTCTCAGTCTCTCTCCCTCTCTCTCAGTCTCTCTCCTTCTCTCTCAGTCTCTCTCTCCCTCTCTCTCTCTCAGTCTCTCTCTCTCCCTCTCTCTCAGTCTCTCTCTCTCCCTCTCTCTCAGTCTCTCTCTCCCTCTCTCTCAGTCTCTCTCTCTCCCTCTCTCTCAGTCTCTCTCTCCCTCTCTCTCAGTCTCTCTCTCTCCCTCTCTCTCAGTCTCTCTCTCCCTCTCTCTGTCTCTCTCTCCCTCGCTCTTCTTCTCCCTCTCGAACACATGCACACAAAAAAACAGTCAATTATATTTGCACAAAAGCCTGTCTGTTCGCTGAACCTATTCTATTGCTGCTCTACTCTTAGCCAGATACCATACAGATACTCTGTACAGGGAATTGGGTCAGCATTAAACTGGGGACTGATATGACGCAGAATATGTGCTGGTTTGACTGGCAGTTGTTATGATGCTTGAAGCGAATCATTATTAGCTACTCATGCATAAACATGTAATAATTGTTATAATCGCTAATCCATTGTGCCACTGGGGAGGTGGCATTACAGCATCACTGGTATTTAATTCCTCTGGGACTGATTACTACATACACGCCTGTTGTCTTCTGGGTTGGAGATTTCAACTCTCACTCACGCACACGCACCCACGCACCCACACACACACACACACACACACACACACACACACACACACACACACACACACACACACACACACACACACACACACACACACACACACACACACACACACACATACACACACACACAGGTTGTTAGATTTGCTATCATCAGCCTCAGCTTGTCCTCACTGGCCTGCTTCGAAATGGATGACTTCATGATCATGGTAGTTCTTTGAAACGCACACACTTTCCTTTTTTCATCTCTCTGCCTTTGCTCCTGCCCTCTCTCTCTCTCTCTCTCTCTCTCTCTCTCTCTCTCTCTCTTTCCCTCACTCTCTCTCACCCAGTGTCTCACCCTCTCCTTCTCCCTGCTCTCTCTGGTTCGCTGCTGGAGTTGATGAATGTGTCTAGTACCGAAGCAGCCAGTCCCCAGCTACAGTAGTTAATGGAGGATCTGGTTGGTTCCAGTGGGTTTGGGTTTGGTGCTTCCCTGTCACCACATCCATCTCTCCCATTCTCTCTCCCACCGCTCCCCCTCTTTCTGTCTCTCTCGATCTTTCTCCCTCTCCCTCCCCCTCTTTCACATGTCCTCTCTCTGTCCCTCATCCATTTCTCTCCCCCTCTTCTTTCTCTTCCCCTCCTCTTTCACTCACTACCCCTTCATCTATCTACTCCAGTCTCTCCTCCTCCCTCCATCCATCCCTTTCTCTCTCCCAGTCAGCTAAGCAGGCTTAATTGGTTTAAGAGCAAACATAAATAAGTGCTGGCTCTGTATGTGGTGGAAAATGACCACTGCTGTTGTAAATAATGATACACAGATGCACAGAAGAGTTGCTGCTGCTTCTGCAAAAGCTAATGGATATCCAAATAAACAAATGAATGAACAAATAAACACAGAGAGAAAGGGAGGAAGGGGAGAGAGAGGGGGTAGAGAAAGAGAGCAACAGAGAGACAGAGAGAGGGAGGGAGAGAGGGAGAAATGGAACACTGCACATGTATTTTCCTCTAATGGCATGCAAATGCATCTCCTCTCCTCTCTCCTCCCTCCTTCCGCCCAGCTATAGCGCATGGTGACTTATCCAACAAGTTCTCATAGTTTCCCTTCGAAAGTCGACAGTTTACGGCTGGATTTCTATTTTTGACGCATTCATTTTGCGTGGTTACAGGGTTAATTCCGCATGTTTACAGGGTTAAAACAGAAACCACTCAAAGGGTTAAGTTTAGGTATTCATTCCGAGTGGTTAAGGTTAGGGCTATGGTTTGGGAAAGGCGTAAAACAAAATAATTAAAAACGATCATCAAGTATTGTCATGTCTTACTAGAGCTTTGTGAACTGTGGAGGATCAGTGTTCCAAGCAGTGTGCTCCGGCTCCGAGCTTCGTGAGTTCATGCCTGGTGCTGGTTATTCCTTTAAATCTTTTGTTGTTTTGAGTGCCCGAAGTAGGCATAGAGTATATCAACGTTCTCAGGAAATGTTCAAACATCCAAAATCGCTGTCTATTTCTAGTGATCAGGCAGAATTTATCTACTGTTTCCTCTCCTCTCCTCACCTCTGCCATGGTGTGTGTGTGTGTGTGTGTGTGTGTGTGTGTGTGTGTGTGTGCGTGCGTGCGTGCGTGCGTGCGTGCGTGCGTGCGTGCGTGCGTGCGTGCGTGCGTGCGTGCGTGCGTGTGTGTGCGTGCGTACATGCCTGTGTCAGTGGGTGGTTGCATCCACAAAGCCCGCAAACTATCCCTCACAAGTACCCACAGCTACAGCCAGCCAGTCCTCACGTCCCATAACCATAACAGTTGATAGGATCAGGGTATTCTGCCCTGGTCTCTGTGACATCATGATCTTTCAGTGAAGCCATGGCTGCCATCAGTCAGACAGACAGTCACTGTGTGTCTGCTGCCATCCCCCACATCTCAGCCTAGGGAGTTAACGTGAGTCTTCAGATCTCAGTCGACTTTCGCAAAACCACCTCCTTTACACAAACATGGGGTTGCCGGGAGCAACACGGTTCAGATGACCTCGTCCACCTTCCATACACTCGCCTGCTGCTCAGCTCTAATGCTCTGTTTAGCCATCCACTCTTCATCCTCCACTTTGGCTCCATCCCTCGCTCCATTGAGGAGAGATAATAGATGTCAGCCGTATAGATGACACAGCATGACAGGGGATAGAGACAACCACAGTAAGAGGTTGTTCAGTCAGTCGGATGGTTGAAATCTATAGAAGTAGCAAAGTAATTTATGTCCAGCTGTAGCTCCATAATATAGCATCATGATATCCAACCTGAACCTATCACAGCTATAGTAACATGTTTAGGGAGACCCCCAAACACAGCTGTAGCCCTTCCCCCTGGCAGACTGATTGGGGGGGGGGCTACTCTCTATTCATCACCACCAATCTGTCCATATGGTCAGTGGTGCCCCCCAGACACACACACACAAACAGTGATCTCTGTCACATTGTTTGTGATTACGGGACTGATGTGTTGATTAGGGACAGATAATCAGATTAAGGGTGACACGGATCTGGGCAGGGATAATGTGGCCAGGGCCGTATGCTGTCACACACACATACGCAGAGAGAGAGAGAGAATGAGGGCAACAGATTGGAGATCAGATCAGTTAACATCTTAACCTGCCCGTGAGACAATCTCCTTTCAATTAACCAGCCTAAACAAGGAAATCACTTTCAGCCCTCGTGTTGCCCAGGTAACCTAGTGTGTCTCCCATACCCATCTGTTCAACCCAATAGCCAGCTTTGTCTTTCTAGAGAGACCTTTAGAGCGACTGTCAGGGATTTGGGAAGCGGATAAGATGTCCAATGGGTCACATGCGTGTGCGTGTGCGTGTGCGTGTGCGTGTGCGTGTGCGTGTGTGTGTGTGTGTGTGTGTGTGTGTGTGCGTGCGTGCGTGCGTGCGTGCGTGCGTGCGTGCGTGCGTGCGTGGGTGGGTGCGATAGAATACGATAAATATAAACAAGCAAGCTGTCAGCCACCACTGAATTACAACCCTGAGCTACCCTGGCAGCCTGAGAGTTGTAATCATTATCAAAGGAAAAAGATGAAACAGAGATACTACGATCATGTAACACCCACTTCACTTTCTAGTCTTTAATTCATTCCACTTGTCTATGTTAAGCAGAGAACCACACCAGGCCATTTGCTTTGGCAAGTGTGTGAGCAAAGAAAGCAAAGGGAGATGTTCCATAACAAAAAGGCTGTAGCATAATATGCCTGCATCACATACTGGATGTTTAGTGCTCTAGTCCCTCGGCTTCTACACAGGAAATGGAAAGTAAGTTTAAAGCCTAAGAATGGCTTTTAGCTACTGATGATGATGGCAAACTTGTCTGTTGATTTAGCCTACACCGTGTGTGTGGTATGTCTGTATGTATGTCTGTCTGTGTGCATTTGTGTGCCAAAGAGGACCAGACAGACAGAGAGAGAAATTGATCCTATTGTTTTAATTGTCCTGATCTGGAACTGCCTCATCACCACCCGTCTTCCAGTCAACATCGTTTGATCTGGCGGAGTCATTACGGTCGCTAAACAGTTTGAGCAGCTATCTATCAAATCCCTCCGCCAATTCAAAATCGCCTGATATTTATCCTACTGTTGCTCGGAGTTGGCACTAAAAACTAATTATTCGCCTATGACAGGACGTGACCCGAATAACATACAGAGTTTTTGAGAGGAGAGATCTACACTCAGGCGCCAACACTTGCCCGATGGAGAAGCATCTCTCCGGGTTAAGTCACAGATTGTACATCAGTTTTGAAACACTATCTTAGAGAATAAGGGTTCTATGCTTGCTTCAAATATGGCGCCCATTAAGGTTCTATATATAACCGAAATTGGTTCCATATAGAACGCTATATATAGAACGTTAAGATATCTATAGAACGCTATATGGAACCCAAGGGTTCTAAACGGAAACAACTTTGGTTCAGTGAAGAAGAATCCCTGGGGTTCTGATCAAAGAACCCTACAAAATGGTTCTATATAGAACCTTTAGGGGTGCCATATATGAAAAGCAATAGAACCATTTTAAGTTCTATCCAGAACCTTTTTTCTAAGAGTGTAGTCTAGCCTAGAAAGATGACCAATTATCTTATAGCACAATAACATACCACAATAAAACAAATAAAAGTAGGCTCCCCATGTGCAATGAAAACATTATGGCCAGGATACATGTAGTCGAAGAGAGAACGGGACATGGTCTAACTGTACTGTCTGCAGCCCAGAAGAACCAGACCACCACAGACCCCTACTCTTCCATCCAATTCTGATGAATGATAAAATAACTGGACAGGGATTGAGAGGATCCCATCCCTTGTATTCCTTCTGACAGCACAGAGCGCACGCTCACAATGTGGCGTTCCATGGGAAAGAGCGCGAGAGAGCCAGTGGGAGCTCCGGCGCGTAGCATTATTCAATTTCGTTCCATGGTCCTACCATAAAAACAGAGCAATGATAATTCCAATCATTTAGCCTACCTTCCATCGCAGAAACTGTGGTGGTGATGATGACCCATAACACCGCAAACAAATCCACAGTCATGGCAGGAATGTATAGTCCACACAGCCTATATCCACTGAGAACCACGCAGGATTTGCGCGCACAAAAAATCCCTCCAGTTGTCACAGAGCGGTGCATTCCAGTCGGTAAACCCGTGTTGTGAGAGTCACATTTCAAGCCGTAGTAAAGAGTATGTGACAACCAGCGTAGGACCTCGCCGAGTGTATAGGGGATGGCATGGGGTAGTGAGGACGAGAGGAGGGGGGCGAGACAACCTCCCCACACACTGCTAAATCGGCAGGGCCAATCACAGATTGAAAAGTGAAAATCGTTAACCAATCGCCACTGGTCTGCACCTCCCTGCGTTGTGAAAACACAAACTTTTCCCTGACCTATTTGAAACCTCGACCGCCTCAGTGAAGTAGAATAGCACCACCAATTGGTCTTGATTGGATATTACATTAAATGTTTCCCCCCAAAAATATAAAGAACCTCCATTTTTCAGCTTTCTCTCCCTCCTCTTCTCTCCCATGAACTCCTCCTCCCTACCCCAATTGCTTTTACCCCCTTTCTCCCATGAAAGAGTACACTTATTCACTCCCATTCACCTAATTCACTTTAAACATCAAAAAGCATTAGAGTGGTGATTGCATTTTGCTAAAGGGAATTCTCCCCCCATTCCTTACACCAGTCTGTTCCCTAAAACTCTATGAGGGGGAGTGTTCAAATGTAAAATGTACAGTTCAGGAAGAAGGGGGAGAAACGGTATTGGGCTTCTGTCTACCACAGTCCCACATCCCGCACCTTCCTCCACCCCAGTGTCTTAGGGCCGGCGCGTGCCTTGGCACCCTCCCTCCCCTATGACCTTCATCAGAACCAAAGAGCTCATTTGCATTCGGACTAGTCTTAGTAGCCTTGTCAAAAGGTCCACAGCCACCCCCTAATAGTAGTTAGATCTCCCCGTCGCTGCCCCTCTCCTCACACCCTCATCCTATTGTGAGATCATGAGTGCACATGCTGCAACAGATGGGGGACACAAAGGGTTGTTTCCTTATGAATGTGCTGGGGGACCGGGATCTGGAAGAGGGGGGGGGGGGGGGGGGGGGGGGGGGGTGATAATCAATAACACCGAAACCCTTACACTTGGCTGGGGTTTGGTTGTTCCAGCATTAGAGTTCTCATTCTCAGGACGAAACCAACGGGGCCCGACTGTCTTATACGGGCCGGACTCCAATTCGGATAATTGATTTTGGGCCGGGCGGGTTTCGGGCTTGCCGCGTTGTATTAAGAACAAGACAAAATACTGTGCGTGTCTGCACACCTTTTAATACTGCTCTCAGCAGCAGCTGCAGCCACCAGCGGCACCAGGGGCATAATTGATCAAAGGTGCATCCGCACAAGAAAAAGACTAAACCTTATGTGCACAAGTTTTCCCGCAAATGTTGCTATTTAACAATTTTGATCTTGAAAGTAAAGTGTGCGTATCTCCACGCAAATCTCAGACCATGCGCATGCACAACTTCTAACGGTTGATAAACTGTACTGTAAGCAATTCTATGTATTTTGGGAGAAATGTAGATGTTTGATGCAGGAGAATGATAATAATAGTTGGCTGATAAAACATGAACGCGTAAGAGTAACGATAGGCTGCAACATGTGCATTTGTTGTTGGTTGGTAAGGAGATCGCATAGCAGCATGTCGCCTAAAATATGTATTTACTTTAAGGCCTAAATCATAATAATATTGCAGGGCATGGATCTCCTTTTCTGACATGACTGTTCTATTCCCGCTACACGACAACTATTAAGTGGTTCTGGATATGTAATAAACGGGACATAGCAGTACGTGAACATAGAGTGAATAGGGCACATTTATTTGTTTTATTCATATCAAAATATGATCAAAAAATTCAAAATCTTCTAGAGCCGCTGCCAAAAAAACCCGCTAGACTCATGAGTCCAGACATTTAAAACGGGTTTATTCAGCAAAGGCGTCGGAAAGTGGGGGAGGTCAGGAATTCCCATCCCTTATTGAAGTTTTGGACATCAATAGACTACTAAGGGCCAGCATCACTCTTCCTATGACTTCATGAAGTGTTGGGATACTCTTCTCTGCTACAGGCCGTATCAACACATCGCTCAGATCTTGCAAGCTGACTGAACGTCTCAACAATCTAGCCCTGTTGTCCTTTGAAAGGGAACTCAGTGACTCTGGTCTATGATGAAATACTCTTCATCTTCATCTTCAACACCAAGCCTAGGTGTCTACGCCTTCTGCTGTAAAACGTGAAACACACAAGAAAAATACGCCTAAAAACTGTTTATTTATGATTTAGCCTAATGTGTTCATGTCTGCCTTGATAAGACAGGCCTATACTGTATGTGCTGAATTCAAAGTGAGATATTGTATTCATACCAGCCGTGGTATTATGTATAATGATTTCATGTTTCCATGCCTGAATGCCTGCCTATACAGTAGTGTTTGCTTATTCAAAGTCAGCTATTCATTTCATACCTGCCGTACAGTTCAAGATATTGTATTGTATTGCGTGTGGCTGTTTTCATATGGGCTTAATGAAAACCCTTTCAGGGCTTTCTATTCTTCCTTGCTTCTTTGTGCAATAGTGCAATAAGCTGTTTGCGCATATTCAGATCCAGTGCGGAGCTGATGTCCGGCGGATACGCTGACCATGGTTCTGAATCCACCTGTTGTGCCTGTACTGTAGGTCGCTCTTTTGAGTAGGAGTGGTGGATCTGATCGGATAATATATTGATTATTTCATGAGGTTGGACTGTCGGACTGAACACTCGAGCCATTATCTTTATTTTATAACAGTATCATTTGTCCCATTTTATTACTGCACTTGTCTGCTGCTGTATAGTCTCTCTCAGTCATTACTGTACAGTACTATATTGCTTATACCCATCCAGTCCTTTCAGATTTGCACAATTAGGTAGGGGTGTATGAATTCAAATGACAGCTATTGAAGGCCCTTAGATACAATCGCCAAGACCACAGTGTGCTGTTTGTGATAATTGGAAACTAACTGAATGAAACTAAGAGGTGTCCTTGGTTGGTTCTGAATACCCAGAATCGCAATGAATTAAACGCATCTGTTAATGTTTTCATGGTCTGAGTTATGCGTGGTGAGGTAGTGAGCAGTGAGAAGCATACTCACCTTTCCTTAGCCCTGCTGAGTGAGCCTTCAGAGGGTTAAAATAACATTAGAATGTCATCACGTCAGTCCTATCTCTCGATTATGCTCCAGACCCTTCAGGGACAGTGTTCTCTCTCTCTCTCTCTCTCTCTCTCTCTCTCTCTCTCTCTCTCTCTCTCTCTCTCTCTCTCTCTCTCTCTCTCTCTCTCTCTCTCTCTCTCTCTCTCTCTCTCTCTCTCTCTCTCTCTCTCTCTCTCTCTCTCTCTCTCTCTCTCTCTCTGACAGTCAGACTGTTTCGTTGGCGGTGTTGTTGTAAGCGGTTGTGTAGTTGTGCACTTTCGCTTCCTACTTGGCAATAATAACGACGGGCTTGTCACTTTTTTTCATTGCGTATACTCTCTTCTTAATCCCCACTGATGCATATCAAAGTAGTATAGTGGAGGTATACGCCGTATCAATTACATAGTACAATAGAGAAATCATGCACACAGTAGCCTACACAAACACAAATCATGTAAAATATTTGAGGCCAATGGGAAACCATAGCAAAGGCCTATATCATTAAGCACGGGCAGGTAATGCGGCTTGGCCAGCGCTAGCTGATCAAGATTTCAGCACTGGACAGCTCCGCACGCGGCTTTGTTCTCTGACTCCTAATATTCGCATTCACAACGATATTTGTTAATTTATTCCCATGGCTCATGAGTTGTACAGTTTAGCCACTTTGTTTTTCTTCTCGATATAAGAGTTTTAGGGACAGGATATGTGGTTTAGACCAGGGCCCTGAATCGATCCGGTAGCGATCGTCTTTTCCCCTATAGACGAAATAGACTAGGCATACAGAAAGCATGTGGCAAAGACTACAGCCAAGAACATTTATACAGGAACAGTAACATTAAGGTAGAAATATACTAAACAAACAAAAAAATACCCAACATGCAACAACTTCAAAGATTGTACTGACTTACACATCATATAAGGAACATTTATATAATCTCATTAGGCCCTAATCTAAGGATTTCACATGACTGGGAACACAGATATGCAACTGTTGATCACAGATACCTTAAGAAAGGTAAGGGCGTGAATGAGAAAGCCAGTCAGAATCTAATGTGATCTCCATTTAACTCAGGAAGCGGGATACATCTCCTTCGCGTAGAGTTGATCAGGCTGTAGGTGACATTGTCTGGTGAGTATGCAGGCCATGGAAGAACTGGGATATTTTTAGCTTGCAGGAATTGTGTACAGATCCTTGCAACATGGGGCATATAAATGGGGTACAGAGATACAGTGGCGACCAGTCATTCAATGCAGGTGGGGCAGAGCCACCTGTTTAGCTAAAAATGTGCCTGTATTGTATGTTATTTTGGCATTAATTCGTGCCACATATCAGTTTGCAAACAATGTATAAACAAAATGATTGAGCGAATAAAGTCATATACAAACATGGTCTCTTTCTTGAGGAAGGCAGCTCCAAAATGCAGGTGTTTCAGCCTAGCTCAGTGCTATCTGTGGTGGAAGGGCAGCCAATGGAAAATACAGAGCGTAAGCGTTGGTAATCTTCTCGAGTTGCGCCGTGATTGGCTCGTTGTTCAGTCACTCATGGGGACACTACGTCGCAGCAGATATACAGTGATTATCAGACAAGTTACTTTTGGTCGACAGTAGAACAGGACAGCACTCGAGTGAAGAGCAAAAATCCACTTGTTAAGCTACGTAACATGCTAGCAAAACGTACTGATCAGTGCTAATATGTAGCATGAGCAAACTAAGACAAAGATGATCCTGAGCACTGACCTCAACTTAGCTAACATTTTCCCAGCCTAATTGTAGGCTTACCAAATATCCAAGCAGAGATTCAGTGAAAACCAAAATCTAACATTGATTGATTTATCAAGATGAGCTCCCCAGCTTGTCTCAAGGCAGAGAGGTGGCGCTGTCCCAGTCCAAACGGTGCTGGCACTGGAGATGTGGGTGTGAGCAGGTGGATCTGGGCAGGGTTGATGTTGTGGATGTTTGTGACTGTCTGCATATTGTCATTTGTATGTGTATGTTTTGTATTGTTTCAAATAAATAAAATCTTACATAAAAATCTGTGCTGAATTTATCATCTAGTTGACACACGGCTATTGCTCTAAATTTACTATACCGGTTGGATATGACTTTGGGAGTTTCAGTAGAAGAAACAATTTGATACTGTATATGCCTTCAAATGCATTAGCCTACTTTAGTTGGCTGTTCAGTTGATAATAACTAAGAGTTTTCCTCTTTCCTCGCGTTTCTAACACAAGGGCTGTTTTCTTGTCTCCTCACTCTGCTGCCACCCGCCTTCGTCGCATCAAATCAAATTTAATTTGTCACATACACGTGTTTAGCAGGTGTTATTGTAGGTGTAAGGAAATGTTTGTGTTTCTAGCTCTAACAGTGCAGTCATATCAAACAAGTAATATCTAACAATTTCACAACAACACACACAATACACAAATCTAATGTAAAAGAATAGAATTAAGAATATATAAATATTTGGACAAGCAATGTCACAGCGGCATAGACTAAGATACAGTAGAATAGGATAGAATTCAGTATATACATACGAGATGAGTACTGCAAAATATGTAAACATTATTAAAGTGGCCAGTGATTTCAAGTCTATGTATATAGGGCAGCAGCCTCTAACGTGCTAGTGATGGCTATTTATCAGTCTGATGCCCTTGAGATAGAAGCTGTTTTGCAGTCTCTCGGTCCCAGCTTTGATGCACCTGTACTTTCCTTGTCTTCTGGATGATAGCGGGGTGAACAGGCAGTGGCTCAGGTGGTTGTTGTCCTTAATTATCTTTTTGGCCTTCCTGTGACATCGGGTGCTGTAGGTGTACTGGAGGGCAGGTAGTTTGCCCCCAGTGATGCGTTGGGCAGACCGCACCACCCTCTGGAGAGCCCGGCGGTTGCGGATTGTGCAGTTGCCCTACCAGGCGGTGATACAGCCTGACAGGATGCTCTCAATTGTGCATCTGTAAAATTGTGTGAGGGTTTTAGGTGCCAAGCCAAATTTCTTCAGCCTCCTGAGGTTGAAGAAGCACTGTTGTGCCTTCTTCACCACACTGTCTGTGTGGGTGGGCCATTTCAGTTTGTCAGTGATGTGTACGCCGAGGAACTTGAATCTTTCCACCTTCTCCACTGCTGTCCCATCAATGTGGATAGGGTGGTGCTCCTTCTGCTGTTTCCTGAAGTCCAGGATCAGCTCTTTTGTTTTGTTGATGTTGGGTGAGAGGTTATTTTCCTGGCACCACACTCCCAGGGCCCTCACCTCCTCCCTGTAGGCTGTCTTATCATTGTTGGTAATCAGGCCTACTGTTGTGTCATCTGCAAACTTGATTATTGAGTTGGAGGCGTGCTGAGCTCACATCCTTGTGGGGCCCCAGTGTTAAGGATCAGCAAAGTGGAGGTGTTGTTTCCTTAAATGTCTTACTCACATCGACCACGGAGAAGGAGAGCCCACAGTCCTTGGTAGCGGGCCGTGTCGTTGGAATTGTGTTATCCTCAAAGCGTCCGAAGAAGGTGTTTAGCTTGTCCGGAAGCAAGACGTCGGTGTCCGCTACGTGGCCGGTTTTCCCTTTGTAGTCTGTGATTGTCTGTAGACCCTGCCACATATGTCTCGAGTCTGAGCCGTTGAATTGCGACTCCACTTAGTCTCTATACTGACGTTTTGCCTGTTTGATTGCCTTATGGAGGGAATAACTACACTGTGTGTATTCGGCCATATTCCCAGTCACCTTGCCATGATTAAATGCGATGGTTCATACTTTCAGTTTTGTGCGAATGCTGCCATCTATCCACGGTTTCTGGTTAGGGTAGGTTTAAATAGTCACAGTGGGTACAACATCTCCTATACACTTCCTGATAAACTCAGTCACCGTATCAGTGTATTCGTCTATGTTGTTCTCGAAAAGCTACCCGGAACATATCCCAGGCCGCGTGATCAAAACAATCTTGAAGCGTGGATTCCGATTGGTCAGACCAGCGTTGAATAGTCCTTAGCATGGGTACTTCCTGTTAGAGTTTCTGCCTATAGGAAGGGAGGAGCAAAATGGAGTTGTGATCATATTTGCCGAAGGCAGGGTGGGGGAGGGCCTTTAAGGCATCCCGGTAGTTGGAGTAGCAGTGGTCGAGTGTTTTAGCCATGTGAGTACTACAGTCAATGTGTTGATAGAGCTTTGGTAGCGTTTTTCTCAAATTTGCTTTGTTAATGCAACCGCTGTGTCAGACTTCAAAAAGCTTTACGGCAAAAGCACAATATTCAATAATCTGAGAACAGCGTTCAGCCACAAAAGGAAGCCATACAGTTACCCGCCAAATTGTGCAGTCAACAAAACTCAGAAATAGTATTATAAATCTTCACTTACCTTTGCTGATCTTCGTCGGAATGCACTCCCAGAACTCCCACTTCCACAAGAAATATTCGTTTTGTTCGGTAATGTCCATCATTTATGTCCAAATAGCTATTTTTGTTAGCGTGTTTGGTAAACAAATCCAAAGTCAGGAAGCACGTTCACTAAAAGCAGACAAAATGTCAAAAAGTTCCGTAACAGTCAGTAGAAACATGCCAAACGATGTATTAAATCAATCTTTAGAATGTTTTTAACATAAATCTTGAATAACGTTCCAACCGGAGAATACCATTGACTTCAGATGTGCGATGGAACAGAGCACCCTCTCATGTGAACGCGCATGGTCAGAGCATGGTCACCTCATGGCTGACCTGACTAATTCCTGTCTCCTTCGGCCCCACTACACAGTAGTGGCATCAGACAAGGTTCTACAGACTGTTGACATCTAGTGGAAGCCGAAGGAAGTGAAAACAGATCCATATCCCACTGTGTATTCAATAGGGGCTGGGTTGAAAATCGACCAACCTCAGATTTCTCACTTCCTGTTTGGATTTCTTCTGAGGTTTTTGCCTGTCATATGAGTTATGTTATACTCACAGACATCATTCAAACAGTTTTAGAAACTTCAGAGTGTTTTCTATCCAATACTAATAATATGCATATATTAGCAACTGGGACTGAGGAGCAGGCCGTTTACTATGGGCACCTCCGGGCACCTTTCATCCAAGCTGCTCAATACTGCCCCTGCAGCCATAAGAAGTGTTTAAACTGGTGTTGAGAACAATGCACTGGGATAGCGCAACGGATAGGGCTGCCATGCTTCTAGCTCTTAGGAAACTTTGCAGTGTTATGTTTTTTTATGTGTTATTTCTTTCAGTATTAGCCCAGGAATTGTTTTGTGCTATTCCATACAGCCGGGAAAGCTTTTGGATATCAGAGCTGCGGTAACTCATCATTATTACCAGCATTACGACCAGGAATACGACTTTCCCGAATTGTATCCTTTGTTCGTATCCCTCAGGGCAATTGAACTGATTCCAGAGACTGATCCAAAACACTGCTGGAGGAAAAGAGGTACTCGGAGTGGACTTCTAGTCCGACTAAGAAGGCACGCACACCACCCACTGCTTCCGAGTATATTACTGGCTAATGTTCAGTCTCTGGATAATACAATTGAGACATCAGGGATTGTAACATACTCTGTTTCACTGTAATTGTGATAACATACAGGAACTCAAGTCCTTTTGTTCACCCGAACTAGAATACCTCACAATCAAATGCGGACCATATTACCTCCCAAGAGAATTCTCTTCGGTTATAGTCACAGCCGTGTATATTCCCCCTCAAGCCGGTACCACGACGGCCCTCAAAGAACTTCACTGGACTTTATGCAAACTGGAAACCACATATCCTGAGGCTGCATTTATTGTAGCTGGGTTTTTTAAAATCAATATAGGGCCTAATGTCTTCTAGAAATCTGCCTTTTTTTCGGGTTCGGGTTCTTTACATTTCTGTGACATCAGACCAGGGCTTCAGGTCACCATGCTTGGGTAACACCAGGATAGAATTCAGGCCCGATGACAGCTCCAGTTTAGGCAGCACACTCCCCCGGGAGTTGAAAGGCTGTGGTAGAGCTGAAACAGTGGTGATGCTTTAGCCTGCCAGTCTGGGTCTTCCAGGGAAAGCCTGCTTCATCCTACTTCAACCTGCCTTCCAACTCCATCCCCCTATATCTTGAATTTGGCCCTCCCTCCATCCTCCCTCCCTCCCTTCATCCCCCCTTATCCTCACTCCTACCCTTTATCAAACAAAACAAACATTTTAAAAAGACTTGACAGCTAACAACTTCCCTTTCCCTCTGAGATGCGTCTAATGAACTACACTAGTACAACACAGCAAAACCCGTTTGAAAACATAATGGCAACGTACAGCGACTCTCGAGTCAGAGTCAACCAAAGCCCCATTTGTCATTTTTAATGGTGTGGTGTGGAGTGGGACAGCGTCTCGAGCTCTCGACTGCTTGGCCCCGGTGCGACACAGTGGATTTACGAGGTTCGTCTAGTTCTTATTTGTCATGCCTCTGTCCCCAGTACCAGAACTGTCACCTCTGACCCTCAGGGCCAGCTCCAGAGGAAGGCTGGAGCCCAACCCAATCAATCCCTGTTTACTGTCCTCACCGTGGGGAAGGAAAAGAGAAGGAGAAGAGTTAAAGATGATGCTGCTGGAGCAGTAGCACAACCTCCCCCACATTATAGACATGCGATATACACACACACACACAAACACACACACACACACACACACACACACACACACACACACACTATATATGAACAAAAGTATGTGGACACCCCTTCAAATGAGTGGATTTGGCTATTTCAGCCACACCCGTTGCTGACAGGTGTATAAAATCGAGCACACAGCAATGCGATCTCCATAGACAAACAATGGCAGTAGAATGGCCTTACCGAAGAGCTCAGTGACTTTCAACGTGGCACCGTCATAGGATGCCACCTTTCCAACAAGTCAGTTCGTCAAATTTCTGCCATGCTAGAACTGCCCCCGTCAACTGTAAGTGCTGTTATTTTGAAGCGGAAATTGTCTAAGAGCAACAACGGCTCAGCCGCGAAGTGGTAGGCCACACAAGCCGAGGGCTAAAGCACTTAAAAATTGTCTGTCCTCGACTGCAACACTCACTACTGAGTTATAAACTGCCTCTAGAAGCGACATCAGCACAATAACTGTTAGTCAGGAGCTTCATGAAAATGGGTTTTCATGGTCGAACAGCCGCACACAAACCTAAGATCATCATGCGCAATGCCAAGCATTGGCTGGAGTGGTGTAAAGCTCGACGCAATTGGACTCTGGAGTAGTGGAAACGCGTTCTCTGGAGCAGAGGAAACCAGTCCGACAGACGAATCTGAGTTTGGTGGATGCCAGGAGAACACTTCCTGCTCCAATGCATAGTGCCAACTGTAAAGTTTGGTGGAGGAGGAATAATAGTCTGGGGCTGTTTTTCATGGTTCGAGCCCCTTAGTTCCAGTGAAGGGAAATCTTAACGCTGCAGCATACAATGACATTCTAGATGATTCTGTGCTTCCAACTTTGTGGCAACAGTTTGGGGAAGGCCCTTTCCTGTTTCAGCATGCCAATGCCCCCGTGCAAAAAGCGAGGTCCATACAGAAATGGTTTGTTGAGATCGGTGTGTAAGAACTTGACTGGCCTGCACAGAGCCCTGACCTCAACCCCATCAAACCGCTTTGGACTGCGAGCCAGGCCTAATCGCCCAACATCAGTGCCCGACCTCACTAATTCTCTTGTGGTTGAATGAAAGCAAGTCCCTGCAGCAATGTTCCAACATCTAGTGGAAAGCCTTCCCAGAAGAGTGGAGGCTGTTATAGCAGCAAAGGGGAGACCAACTCCATATTAATGCCCATGATTTTGCAATGAGATGCTTGATGAGCAGGTGTCCACATACCTTTGGTCATGCAGTGGATATATAAAGTAGACACACACACAATTCAACTAAACACACACAACCACAATTACACATTCACACACAACCACACACACACATATACAGACAGCTTCTGCTACACACACACACAATGACACCAAACACACACACACACCTACACAGCGTATTGCGATAATGATCCACACAGCAGCAGCACAAGCACTCACCCACTCCAGCTCAAAATCTTCTGTCCAACACTGCAAAAACACATTGGTTTACACAAAGGTAATAGGGAGGTAACCCGTTTGTGTTTGTGCGCGTGTCCGTAAATCACATTTTCTGTTGTCAAGGTTTTATTTTACATTGCCAAGCTACAGCTTTAGTTGATGCACCTAGACAGGCATCTGCACTACATGTACAATGAACCATTACACACATACTGTCTGCAAATGTAATGCTTAGCCCATGGTGTGATCATTCAAACTCCACAATAATAGCTGGAAACACTCAGAAACAAACAGCTTCTATCTCAAGGGCATCAGACTGTTAAATAGCCATCACTAGCACATTAGAGGCTGCTGCCCTATATACATAGACTTGAAATCATTGGCCACTTTAATCATTTTAACACTAGTCACTTTAATAATGTGTCAGGTTTTGGCCAAGACTGTTCGGGTTTTGGTCACTAGATGTCCCCATTGCACCTTTTTTGTACCTTTTGTTTTTTCTTGCTCTAATTATTGTTTGCACCTGTAGGTCATTCCCTTGTTAGTATTTAAACCCTGTGTGTTCCTCAGTTCCTTGCTCAGTGTTTGTAAGTTAGCACCCAGCCCCAGCCCAAGCCTTGTTTTATACAGATATTTCTCGTGTTGGATTTTCCAGAGGTTCTCTGGTTTAGTTCTTGTGTATTATTTGAGTAGTCTTTTGAGGTTTGTTTTTCCCTGCTGTTTTTTACCACTTTGTGGAGTTTCTTTTGTATTTTGGAGGATTTCCATTTTGTGCCTCTTGGCTTTATTTTTGGACATTGTGGATTTAGTTTCTTTGCCTGAAGATTTTGTTCTTTTATTAAACCACCATCTCTAGTACTGCTGTGTCTGCCTCATCTTCTGGGTTCTGACGATTATTAGTGACTGTTTCTCGCACCGGGTCCTGACAGAAACACTGAGCCATTATAATGAACCCAGAGGCAGCCAGTACCCAGGATTTTTTTTCCATGCTGTCCCACCACGAGGGGACTGTCCAACGCCACGAAGCTGCTCTGGTTCAGCAAGAGGCCTTAATGGCTAGACATTCTCAACTTCTGTCAGAGATGCTGACTTCCATAAAGCAGATTTCGGATCGACTTTCCCCGGCAACCGCTTCTGCTCCAGTTCATCCGATTCAAGTGCCCCTGGCAGTTAACCCCCTGGCTGAACCTCGTCTGCCGCCTCCCCAACGGTTCTCAGGGGATCCGAGTGTTTGTAAGGGGTTTTTCACGCAATGTTCTCTCTCCTTTGAGCTGCAACCATCGTCGTTTCCCACCGACCAGTCCAAGATAGCATATATCATCACCCTGCTGTCGGAAAAAGCCCTAGCCTGGGCTACTGCTGTGTGGGATGCCCAAAGTCCCTGCTGTGCCAGCTACTCTACCTTTGCTGAAGAATTCAAGCGAGTGTTTCAAGGTCCTACCAACGGCCCTGACTCAGCCAAACAGCTCCTGACTCTCCGCCAAGGTCGGCGCAGCGTGACGGACTATGCCATCCAGTTCCGCACTGTGGCAGCAGCAAGTGGCTGGAACGACGAGGCGCTCACAGTGTGTTTTTTGAAGGGTCTTTCTGACACCATCCAAGATGAACTGGCCACTCGGGAACCACCGGACAACCTCGAGTCCCTTATCAAGTTGGCTTCACGCATAGACCAGCGTCTGAGAGAGAGAGAACTCAACCGTAGACCGCTCACCCTAGCTCCTATCGGTTCCAGCTCCGAGTCTCCACCTTTATCCTCGCTGGCTCCACCAGAACCCATGCAGGTTGGACGCATCTCCCAGGCTGAGAGACCGCCGGATGAGGGAGCGATGCTGTCTATATTGCGGCAAACCGGGCCATTTCCGCTCCACGTGTCCCGGGCTCCAGGGAAACGCACTCTCCCGTGCAGGCCTGGGAGGACTGTAACGGGAAACATAACCTCCTCCCATCCATCCAACTCCCGCCTGCTCATTCCAGTTACCCTTTCCTGGGACGACCACGAGTTTTCTCTTCAAGCTTTGGTAGACTCTGGAGCCGCAGGTAACTTCATGGATGGGGTCTGGGCGAAGGAGAATGGCGTTCCTTCTGAACCTCTAAGTGACCCCATAAGGGTTACTACGTTGGATAGAAGCCCTTTGGGATCTGGACTTGTCACTCGTGCCACTACCCCCTTGCGACTTTCAGTTTCCCAACACCAGGAAGTGATGAACTTTCATCTGATCTCCTGTTCCGAGTTCCCTCTCGTCCTTGGTTATCCCTGGCTTCACAGCCATAACCCTCACATCGACTGGTCTGTGGGCACTATCAAGCAGTGGGGTCCTACGTGCCAAGCCACTTGTATCTTCCCGAGTTCCCAGAGTTCCCCTTCCGAGTCTCTAGAATCCATCGACCTGTCCCGAGTTCCCGAGTGTTACCATGACCTCAAACTGGTATTTAGCAAACAGAGGGCCACCAAACTACCACCCCATAGACCTTACGATTGCACCATCGACCTGTTTCCGGGGACCTGCCCTCCCAGGGGTCGGATCTTTTCCCTTTCTCCTCCCGAACGAGCTGCTATGGATACCTACATCAAGGACGCTCTGGCAGCAGGCCTCATGCGTCCATCTACCTCGCCGGCGGGAGCAGGGTTTTTCTTTGTGGCCAAGAAAGACGGTGGATTACGACCTTGCATTGACTACCGGGGACTCAATGCCATAACCGTCCGTAACCGCTACCCCTTATGGCCACAGCCTTTGAGCTGCTCCAGGAAGCAGTTGTCTTCACTAAGCTTGACCTGCGGAACGCATACCATCTTGTGCGGATCAAACCCGGGGACGAGTGGAAGACCGCTTTCAACACGCCTACTGGTCACTACGAATACTCGGTGATGCCCTTCGGCCTGACCAACGCCCCGGCTGTGTTCCAAGCGCTCATAAACGATGTGCTTAGGGATATGCTTAACATCTTCGTGTTTGTTTACTTGGATGACATCCTAATCTTTTCGAGCTCCCTTCAAGAACACACTAAGCATGTCAGACAAGTGCTCAAACGCCTCCTAGACAGCCATTTGTACGTTAAGCCGGAAAAGTGTGAATTCCATTCCTCTCGAGTACAATTCCTGGGATTTATAGTGGAACCCGGTCGAGTCCAGATGGACCCCAAGAAGGTAGGGGCGGTAGCGGATTGGCCCACCCCCAAGTCCGTTAAGGAAGTTCAGCGTTTCCTGGGCTTCACCAACTTTTACCGCAAGTTCATCAAGAACTTCAGCTCGGTGGCAGCCCCTCTCTCAGCTGTAACCAAGGGTGGCAACACAAGGTTTCTGTGGGGAAGAGAAGCTGAGACGGCCTTCCAAGGACTCAAGCAGCACATCCTCTCTGCTCCCATCCTGACACTACCAACGGCGGATGAACCTTTTGTGGTGGAGGTAGACGCATCAGAGGTTGGGGTTGGAGCTGTCCTGTCTCAGAGGGGTGAAGACAAGAAGCTTCATCCTTGCGCCTTCTTCTCTCACCGGCTTACCCCGGCCGAGAGGAATTACGATGTGGGGGATCGTGAACTCCTAGCGGTTAAGATGGCATTGAAGGAATGGAGACACTGGCTCGAGGGGGCTTCTCAACCGTTTCAAGTGCTTACGGACCACAAAAATCTGGAGTATATCCAGCAGGCGAAGCGGTTGAACTCCAGACAAGCTCGATGGTCTCTTTTCTTCAGCCGATTTCAGTTTATCCTCACCTATAGACCCGGGTCGAAGAATCTCAAACCGGACGCCTTGTCACGAATCTACTCTCCTGCCATTCGAGAAGATACTGACATGACTGTCCTTCCGGCCGCTAAGATCGTGGCTCCGATCTCGTGGCAAGTGGAGGATTCCGTGAAACAAGCTCAAGCCATCGAACCGGGCCCTGGAGGAGGTCCTGCTAATCGGTTGTTTGTTCCCAAGGCAGCAAGGTCCCAAGTCCTTCTGTGGGGGCACTCCTCTCGCCTCACCTGTCACCCGGGCGTAGGTCGCACCTTGGAGTTCATCCAGCGTAAGTTCTGGTGGCCCACCATAAAAGAAGACGTTGCCACTTTCGTCAAGGCCTGTTCCGTGTGCTGCCAGGGCAAATCTTCTCACCTCCGCCCTCAAGGACTCCTTCACCCTCTATCTATTCCCCACCGACCCTGGTCCCATATCTCGTTGGACTTTATTACTGGCCTTCCTCCGTCCCATGGTAATACTACGATCCTAGTCATCATCGACAGGTTTTCTAAGGCGGCCAGGTTTGTTCCCTTGACCAAATTACCTTCTGCCAAGGAAACAGCTGAGTTGGTGATTAACCATGTGTTCCGAGTCTTTGGGATTCCGCAAGATATGGTCTCCGACAGAGGTCCCCAGTTCGCCTCAAGGTTTTGGAAGGCCTTCTGCCAACTCATAGGGGCCACGGCCAGTTTATCTTCAGGGTACCATCCGGAGTCCAATGGCCAAACTGAGAGGATGAATCAGGAGCTGGAAACCACCCTCAGATGCATGGTTTCCAACAACCCGTCCACATGGTCATCCTTCATTGTTTGGGCCGAGTACGCGCACAACACCTTGTGCTCCTCCTCCACTGGTATATCCCCGCATGAGTGTCAGTTTGGCTATGCGCCTCTATTGTTCCCGGACCAGGAGGCAGAAGTCAGAGTGCCTTCAGCCTCGAGGTTCATCAGACGCTGTCGGCTTACGTGGAAGAAGGCACGTCTTAATCTTCTGCGTTCCTCTCAGCAGTACCAACGACAAGCCAACAGACGTCGCCGTCCCGGTCCTACCCTGTACCCCGGCCAGAGAGTATGGCTCTCAACTAAGAACTTACCACTACGGTTGGAGTCTCGCAAGCTGTCCCAGAGGTTCATCGGTCCCTTTAAGATTGCCAGGAGAGTCAATCCCGTTACTTTTCGCCTGCACTTACCCAGATCCCTTAAGATCAATCCAACATTTCACATTTCTTTATTAAAACCTGTTGTTTTTTCTCCCCTTATCCCGGCAGGCAGACCTCCCCCTCCGCCCCGTGTCATCGGTGGCCAGTCGGCTTATACCGTCCACCGGATACTGGATTCCCGCCGGGTGCAGCGGTCCTGGCAGTATCTGGTGGACTGGGAAGGCTACGGTCCCGAGGAGCGCTCCTGGGTTCCTGCCAAGGACATACTGGACCCTGACCTCATTCGTCAGTTCAGGACCCTCCACCCTGAGAAGGCTGGTAGGAACGTCAGGAGCCGTTCCTAGGAGGGGGATTCTGTCAGGTTTTGGCCAAGACTGTTCGGGTTTTGGTCACTAGATGTCCCCATTGCACCTTTTTTGTACCTTTTGTTTTTCTTGCTCTAATTATTGTTTGCACCTGTAGGTCATTCCCTTGTTAGTATTTAAACCCTGTGTGTTCCTCAGTTCCTTGCTCAGTGTTTGTAAGTTAGCACCCAGCCCAAGCCTTGTTTTATACAGATATTTCTCTTGTTGGATTTTCCAGAGGTTCTCTGGTTTAGTTCTTGTGTATTATTTGAGTAGTCTTTTGAGGTTTGTTTTTCCCTGCTGTTTTTTACCACTTTGTGGAGTTTCTTTTGTATTTTGGAGGATTTCCATTTTGTGCCTCTTGGCTTTATTTTTGGACATTGTGGATTTAGTTTCTTTGCCTGAAGATTTTGTTCTTTTATTAAACCACCATCTCTAGTACTGCTGTGTCTGCCTCATCTTCTGGGTTCTGACGATTATTAGTGACTGTTTCTCGCACCGGGTCCTGACATAATGTTTACATATTTTGCATTACTCATCTCGTATGTATATACTGTATTCTATTCTACTGTATCTTGGTCTGTGTCGCTCTGACATTGCTCGTCCAATATTTATATATTCTTAATTCCAATTCCTTTACTTTAGATTTGTGTGTATTGTGTGTATTGTTAGATATTACTTGTTAGATATTACCGCGCTGTCGGAGCTAGAAACACAAGCATTCCGCTACACCCGCAATAACATCTGCTAAACACGTGTATGTGACCAATAACATTTGAAATGATTTGATTTGATGTGTGTTCAGGGATCCACACTGATTCAATCTTGTGTTGTGTGTGTTCTGTGTGAGGGCGGGACATTTATCGTGCCTTTGACCTGTAAACATCAGCATGGTCGGTCCACATCACCATTGAAATAGACCAATGTTCCATGACCTTTCTATTCCTCTTCATTCATTCCACTTGTTCTGTTCTCTGTCTGGGTTGGCTCCCACCTACCCATGAGAGAGAACGCTGCTGCAGTCAGCTAGGCTGGACAATCACGGTTGATGTTGATCGGCTCTGCATGGAAACCTGGGGCGGAATACAATACAGTGGTTTAGCTGTTTGATATGGCACTTAACCACATACCTACCTAACCATTACATTTACCAAGTCCAACGGGCTAACTATCCAAACAATCATAACTACCCAAAAATACCAAATCCCAGAAAACAAAATGACTGACAGCATTCTGAGGAGGACACGATCACACCAAAATGTCACCTTAGATGAGAAATACTTGTATATAGTATATTGTTGGTAACGTGGCCTGTTTGTCACGTTCATACACTACACTACACAAAATGCATTCATCAAACAGACTGGTGTGGCAGGAGGGAAAACAAAAGCACTGGTACTGGTGTGAAAGTGGGGGCTGGGCCAGTTGGCATGGCAATGAGAGATCCATTATGAATGCATGAAAATGAAAAGTCCAACTCAATATACAAACACACAGGCTCAGATGACAGAGAATTCAGGATGACGCTCGTAGCCAGACCTCTGTGGCGGTGGAATGAATGGTTATTAGGTTCTGTTCGGCCCGTTCATTTATCTTCAGCGGGATGCTCCATGGCCATCAATGATACAGTGTTAGAGCCAGGGCTGAATACAGATGTGGTCTAAGGCTAGAGCATCTACAAAATAGAGGGTTGGATGGACATATAACCACTGGTTGTAAAGGCTGGATTCTGTCTAGAAACACAGGGTTTATTTGTCTGTGGGATCGGAGATGGTGACATAGAGGAGCAGTCTCATCTAACTCTCTATATCACATTGTCCACGTCAGTGTGTGCGTGTGAGAGAGAAACAGGGAGAGGGAGAGAGAAAGAGAGTGAGAGGCACATATTTCCCTCAGTTTACAAGGACCCCAAAATAATTTGAAAACAAATAAAATATTGATAGGCTCCTGAATCTGTTAGGTGAAATAACGCAGTGTGCCATCATCACAGCAAGATGTGTGACCTGTTGTGATAAGAAAAGGGCATATTCATCTGTTTATTTATTTTCCCTTTCTCTTTTGTACAACATAGTTAACAATTTAACATTTCAAGCATCTTTCTCTTTTGAAACTTTTGTCTGTTGAATGTTGTTGACTGTTAATTTGTTATTGTCTATTATTGTCACTTGCTTTGGCAAGGTAAGTATATGTTTCCATCAAGTTTCAGGTAAGACCCAAATGCAGATTGTGTTGAAGTAACAATGTTTTTTACAGCAACAGGGGCAGGCAAAGGAAGTCAGAGACCTGGCCGGGTGGTGCCAGAATAACAACCTCTCCCTCAACGTAACCAAGACTAAGGAGATGATTGTGGACTACAGGAAAAGGAGGACCGAGCACGCCCCCATTCTCATTGACGGGGCTGTAGTGGAGCAGGTTGAGAGCTTCAAGTTCCTTGGTGTTCACATCAACAACAAACTAGAATGATCCAAACACACCGAGACAGTCGTGAAGAGGGCATGACAATGCCTATTCCCCCTCAGGAAACTAAAAAGATTTGGCATGGGTCCTGAGATCCTCAAAAGGTTCTACAGCTGCAACATCGAGAGCATCCTGACTGGTTGCATCACTGCTCGGCCTCTGACCGCAAGGCACTACAAAGGGTAGTGCGTACGGCCCAGTACATCACTGGGGCTAAGCTGCCTGCCATCCAGGACCTCTACACCAGGCGGTGTCAGAGGAAGGCCCAAAAAATTGTCAAAGACCCCAGCCACCCCAGTCATAGACTGTTCTCTCTACTACCGCATGGCAAGCGGTACCGGAGTGCCAAGTCTAGGACAAAAAGGCTTCTCAACAGTTTTTACTCCCACGCCATAAGACTCCTGAACAGGTAATCAAATGGCTACCCGGACTATTTGCATTGTGTGCCTCCCCCCAACCCCTCTTTTACGCTGCTGCTACTCTCTGTTTATCATATATGCATAGTCACTTTAACTATAGATTCATGTACATACTACCTCAATTTGGCCGACCAACCAGTGCTCCCGCACAGTGGCTAATCGGGCTATCTGCATTGTGTCCCACACATCACCCACCAACCCCTCTTTTACGCTACTGCTACTCTCTGTTCATCATATATGCATAGTCACTTTAACCATATCTACATTTACATACTACCTCAATCAGCCTGACTAACCGGTGTCTGTATGTAGCCTCGCTACTTTTATAGCCTCGCTACTGTATATAGCCTGTCTTTTTACTGTTGTTTTATTTCTTTACCTACCTGTTGTTCACCTAATACCTTTTTTGCACTATTGGTTAGAGCCTGTAAGTAAGCATTTCACCTGTTGTATTTAGTGCACGTGACAAATCAACTTTGATTTAATTTGATTTGAAATGACAGGTCAAGGCAGGCAGGGGTCGATAATCAAGAGTAGTGGCAAAGGTACAGGACGGCAGGCAGGCTCAGGGTCAGGTCAGGCAGAGGTCGTTAATCCAGAGTACGGGAAAAGGCATAGGACGGCAGGCAGACTCAGGCAGAGTGGTCAGGCAGGCGGGCTCAGAGTCAGGACAGGCAATGGTCAAAACCAGGTGAGCGAGGAAAAGAGAGACTGGGGGAAAGAGAGAGAGAGAGAGAGAGAGAACGACAGATATCCCCCATTTATCCTAACTACTATTAATGTAATTTAATGCTTGTACAGAGACTGAGGCACCATTATTTGCTGTAGTGTCACAGTTTGATGAATAAGTCATTGGCCCATTTTCATCTGTTTCAAGATTCCACAGCTACTTACCATAAATCAACCTGCTAACACAGAGAATACCCTCTCCTGAACACTGAATGAATACGGGCATCATTATCTGGCTGCAGTGTGTGTGTGTGTGTGTGTGTGTGTGTGTGTGTGTGTGTGTGTGTGTGTGTGTGTGTGTGTGTGTGTGTTATTCTCTTCTGTCAAGCCCTACTCAGTCACCTGCCATAGGTTTGTTATGACAGAGAATACACTACTAACACGCGCGCATGTGCTCACACACATGCACATGTTACAGAAACATATACACAGTCTTGTATAAATAACCTTGTGGAGAAACACAATTCAGTCCCATTCAAAATCCTATTTTCCTTAACCCCTAACTGTAACGATTTTCCTCCTCCTCTTCGTCCGACATGCGCTCTACTGCGTAACACGGTGTCTGCCCGTACTCTCACTCTCCACGGTAAGTACAGGGAGTGGGCGCAGGTCTCCTACCTGACTTCGCCACTCTCCCTTTAAGCCCCCCCCCAAGAAATTTTTGGGGTTTACTCACAGGCTTTTCGGGTCTCCAGCCACGTCTCCTTGCTGCCTCCTCAAACCACCGCTCCTGGGCTTTAGCTGCCTCCCTCTCTTCAACAGAGCGGCGATATTCCCCGGTCTGAGCCCAGGGTCCTTTTCCGTCCAATATTTTCTCCCATGTCCACGAGTCCTGGTTTCTTTGTTGCGCTCTCCCACGCCGCTTGGTCTTTGGTTGGTGGGTGATTCTGTAACGATTTTCCTCCTCCTCTTCGTCCGAAGAGGAGGAGTAGGGATTTGACCAAAACGCAGCGTTGTGATACGACATGACTTTTATTTAAACAAGACGAAAACTAAACAAACTTGAGAATTTACAAAATAACAAAACGACGTAGACAGACCTGAACATGGAACTTACATAACTACACGAAGAACTCACGAACAGGAACAGACTACATCAAACGAACGAACAAACGAAACAGTCCCGTGTGGTGCGCAGACACAGACACGGAAGACAATCACCCACAAACAAACAGTGTGAACAGCCAACCTATATATGGTTCTCAATCAGAGGAAAACGTCAAACACCTGTCCCTGATTGAGAACCATATAAGGCTAATTACAAGAGACCTAAACATAGAAACACAAAACATAGAATGCCCACCCCAACTCACGCCCTGACCAACTAAACACATACAAAAATAACATAAAACAGGTCAGGAACGTGACACTAACCCTAACCCTAAACCCCCTAGAAATAGCATTTGAACTTGTGGGGACCAACAAAATGTCCCCAGTTGGTCCATTGTTGTTTTCATTTACTATAGTTAAATATGTCCCCCCCCCCCCCCACACACACACACACACCCACCATCACTGCAGGATCAATACTACCAACACAGAACACTGGGGAGGAGAGCCATTATACATTACACACATTCATCAGGGGCAGGAATGACTTCAGATGACTGATTTTTATGGTTATGGACTTTAACCACAGTGTAGGTTAATTGGGATCTCGTTCAACTACTGAATAATGGTGATGAATAATGATGATGTATTTCAGAATCACGATTCTACTCTTACAACATAGCCTACGTTCCATTTTCTGTCTCAAATAGCCTGATTTCTACTATCAGACTTTCTGCTGGTGTTTTTTCTAGTCAGGTCACATGATCTGGAAAACTCCTGGCCCTGTGAAAGCTACACTGAACCATCCCTTTAAGACATCTCCTCTACGTGATAAACCTCTAGGGTGAAAACAAAAGTTCAGAGCTGGACAGGTGAGTAAGAAATAACAACAGCATTTCCACACTATCCTAAATTCCTCTGACATCTCATCTTCTATGATCTCTCTCCTTTACCCATTTTACCCCTGTACATGATCTATCTCCATCACTTCTGTCTGATCAACCTGTTATATCCCCTGTATTCTGTGACATTTCACTACTAGTCTCAGTCCCAAATGGCACCCTATCCCCTACATAGTGCACTACTTTTGACCAGGGCCCCACATGGAGTAGGGTGCCATGTGGAATGCAACCCTAGTCTCCTGCCAGTTAATCTGCATTGTGGAGAACACTCCAACCCTATCCCATTCACACAGATGGGCTAAATGTCTGTGGCAGAGAGAGAGACGGAGAAACAGACAGAGAGAGACGGAGAAACAGACAGAGAGAGACGGAGAAACAGACAGAGAGAGACTGAGAAACAGACAGAGAGAGATGGAGAAACAGACAGAGAGAGACGGAGAAACAGACAGAGAGAGACGGAGAAACAGACAGAGAGAGACAGAGAAACAGACAGAGAGAGACGGAGAAACAGACAGAGAGAGACGGAGAAACAGACAGAGAGAAACTGAGAAACAGACAGAGAGAGATGGAGAAAGAGACAGAGATGGAGAAACAGACAGAGAGAGACGGAGAAACAGACAGAGGGAGACGGAGAAACAGACAGGGGGAGACGGAGAAACAGACAGAGAGAGACGGAGAAACGGACAGAGAGAGACGGAGAAACAGACAGAGAGAGAGAAACTGAGGTCAAGTCAATCTTGCAGAACCCTGCAAATGAAACATCAGGATACAATTTGAATACGAAACACTTTGGGCTTGACTGACTGCAAAGAGCTATAGTACCCATTAACAGCTGCACTGATTTACTGGGGCATTGAGGTATTGGTGTTTCTTTGAAATTCATCATTTGCGATGTTTGATTATTGTTCTTCGTTGGATAAGGGTAGGGATGTGCTCATGAGGGATAAAAGGAAAGATTAGAGGTAATATTCAGTCCAAACACACACACACACATAGACCTTTAAGAGCGAACGTCTCTCCCAGCATGCATCATCACATCAATAAACATGGCCTTCGGACATGGCTCAGGCCATTATCGGTGTGTCACAGGCTACCTAACAGCATACACACACACACACACGCACACGCACACGCACACACACGCACACACACACAGTCCCTGAGCACCCCCGTCCCTGTCAGACGATAAATGTCAAAACAGGGATCCGTGAATAGACGGATCCCTGTTTTGACATCTGGGGATCTCTTACAGATCTCACGGGTCGTCTCTTTAGTAGTATTCTTTTCTAACCATTTTTATTTTAGAAATACTTCTATGCAATCAATACAATTATGTTTGCAGATACTGAGACTTACAATATGCAAACCTCAAACTATTGACTATTTTAAAAAAGAACAGTGTCCTCCTGGCCGTAGGACAGGACAGAATAGGTATGAAGGGTTGGTGTGGCAGCTGCAAGCATCAGAAAGGTAAACAGTGCATTAGTGAATGCACATGACATACCGAGGCTGACATGCAACACAGGTGTGTCTGCCGTCTGCCAGTCTAACACAACACTGGGATAAATCATCTGCCTTTCTGTTCCTACTTTGCATTTTTGGAATAGAAAATGTTCTGTCACCACCAATGTAGCCTACAAACCAACTTTATGTGGGGGTAAAAATCCCAGACATGCAATATACCACGTAAAAACTTCCCCACACCTCCTGCATAACACTTGAAGAGTTTCATTACAAAACACTATATACATGTCTCCACTTCCGAAATGTTGGTAAATTAGCTTTTGTTGTTTAAAGAAATAATGAAAGAGATTGGTAGGGTTTTCCACTGTCTAATCATGGCATGGGGTTGTTCAATGACAGACATGTATTTGTCTCAACTCTATCTCTTGATGGTTTCATTTCAGAAAGACAAATGTTTTTTGGCAAAATGCTAATCCGCCTCACTCTCTGAGCAAACAATTGTACTGCTAGGTTTCAGACAGTCAAATGTAACAAATAAATACATTTTTGTAAAAAACTGTACAAAATATACATTTGTGACATCAATTGTATATTTTTTTTTCCATTTAATGCAGTAATATGAGATCTGTCTGTAAAACATTTACATTTTACATTTGAGTCATTTAGCAGATGCTTATTCAGAGCGACTTACATTAAGTGCATTCATCAGATAAGACGGCTAGGTGAGACAACCACATAATCACAGTCAAATATACAGGACACACACATTCGATTCCAACTAAACAATGGATTTATAACGTTTTGCAACAAAAAAAACACACTCACACACACCTAAAATCAATTTTTTTAAATCTGAGAACAGTAATATTTTCCAGACACATGAAGGTGGCGATAAGCAATCATTTCTGATGAAAAAAACACAAATATGTACAAATTGGTGGATATAGTGTTTTTGGAAATAACTCTTCCCTTGTTTTCCAACATTCTCTGCTGCTTCCTAAAATAATGTCAGACCGCTGCGGTGCAGGTGATTGTTGTTAGAGATGATAAACACTCCTACTGTAGACTAGCTCCCTCTCCCACCTTTCAGGCACTTCTAATGGGACAAGAGGAGATGAGAGAAGAGGTGTGTGTGTGTGTGTGTGTGTGTGTGTGTGTGTGTGTGTGTGTGTGTGTGTGTGTGTGTGTGTGTGTGTGTGTGTGTGTGTATGTGTGAAACACAAGCTCAGTCACCACCACTCAGCCCCGACAATTACATGTCTAGCGCAGATGACAGTGTATGGTTTTACCGTTCCCTGCACAGGTGAAAGATTGTAGGCCACAGGACCACATTTAAGGTGTCTGGAGACAATAGATGTCTGATACACAGACAGTCAAGGGCAATGGCAAGTGAATGTGGGTTGCCAAGGAAACCACAGGCTGCAGAGGGAACTAAATGTATCTAGCTAGCTACAGGTTTAATTTTGAATTGAGAAGAAAAACAATAAAGTCATTCAGTATCACCATTTTTTTAAATACATTTGGCTATTTTAGAGGGAAAAAATGGGGTGAAATGATAGTGCTGCAGTAATTAAAGTACTGGCTATACTGTAGATGTGAGCCGTTTATCAAGCTTAACTTTTTATTGGTTAGGGGGGATATATTGTATGTATTCACACCTCTGAGTCAATACTTTGTAGAAGCGCCTTTGACGGCGATAACAGCTTTGGGTATGTCTATCAGCTTTGCACATCTGGATTTGGGGATTTTCTCCCATTCCTCCTTTAAGATTTTCTCAAGCTCTGTTAAGTTAGATGGGAGCGGCGGTGAACAGCAATCTTCAAATCTTTCCACAGATTTTAAATCGGATTCAAGTCTGGGCTTTGGCTGGGCCCCTCAAGGAATTTCACATTCTTGTTCTGAAGCCATTTCAGCTTTGCTTTGGCTGTATGCTTGGGGTCATTGACCGGCTAGAACGTAAATCTTCAGCCCCCCCTTCAGGTTTTCATTAATGATTTGCCTGTATTTGGCTCCATTCATTGTACCCTCTATCCTTACCCGTCTCCCAGTCCCTGCCGCTGAAAAGCATCCCCATAGCATGATGCTGTCACCACCATGCTTCACAGTAGGGATGGTGTTAGACAACGTGATGAGCTGTGCCTGGTTTTCTCCAGATATACCGCTTCACATTCAAGCCGAGAGTAACATTTTTGTATCATCAGACCACAGAATCTTTTGCCTTATGATCTCAGAGTCTTTCACATGCATTTTTTGCGAAATCCAGGAGTGCTGTTTGGGTAGTTCCATATTTTTCCAATTTCCCAAAAAACGTTCAACATTAGAAATTGTTTTATACCCTTCCCCAGATATATCCCTCATCACAATTCTATCTCGGCGCTCTACAACCAGTTCCTTTGACTTCATGGTATAGTTTTTGCTCTGACATGCACTGTCAACTGTGGGACCTTATATAGACAGGTGTGTTTCTTTCTAAATCATGTCCAAACAATTGAATTGGCCACAGGTGGACTCCAATCAAGTTGTAGTGACATCTCAAGAATGATCAAAGGAAATTGGATGCACCTGAGCTTAATTTGGAGTGTCATAGCAAAGGGGTGTTAATACTTACGTAAATTAGATATTTCTGTATTTAATTTTCAATAAATTAGCAAACATTTATAAAAACATTTATAAAAATATGAATGTGGACACATGCTCGTTGAACATCTCATTCCAAAATCATGGGCATTACAGTTTTTCCCAATTACTAAAACACAATTTTGCAAACTAGGCTGGTTTTATCAAAATACTTAACACAATTCACAAAACCACACACCCAAACTGCAAAATTAAGCACTGCAACCTAAACTACATATAGCATTATCAAAATCAAACGTTTGCACGAAATGGCACACACTTCATTCATATTACCAGATTTTTGTCTAA
Organism: Salvelinus namaycush; assembly: GCF_016432855.1. Classification (NCBI taxonomy): domain Eukaryota; kingdom Metazoa; phylum Chordata; class Actinopteri; order Salmoniformes; family Salmonidae; genus Salvelinus; species Salvelinus namaycush. The sequence goes on along the minus strand of NC_052317.1, from coordinate 14,849,507 downwards.
CCAACTACACACTGTTGGGCATAATGAAAAGCACTCTCATCATTAGTATGCTTTGCCATAATACTAAAATAGTTCAAATTGTAGAAAATTCTTCAGATGCACAGAAATATTTGCAGATACACACACATGCTGTTGAAACATTTTATTTTTCACCAAACAAGTCAGTGCAACATATGCACAGCAGATATATTTACATTGGACTGAACAAAAATATGCTCACAAAAAAACAGTAAACTGAAAAAGAAAATTGCAGAAAAAAAAAAAAAAATGTGCAGAAAAAATATATAGAAAAAAAGAGTCAAGAAAAATAATTAGGCAGCATCTTGCCGCACAGCTGGGTCTGGCCACAACGCCTCGTCTCACAGCTGGGTCTGGCCACAACGCCTCGTCCACATCACAGCTGGGTCTGGCCACAACGCCTCGTCTCACAGCTGGGTCTGGCCACAACGCCTCGTCCACATCACAGCTGGGTCTGGCCACAACGCCTCGTCCACATCACAGCTGGGTCTGGCCACAACGCCTCGTCCACATCACAGCTGGGTCTGGCCACAACGCCTCGCCTCACAGCTGGGTCTGACCACAACGCCTCGTCCACATCACAGCTGGGTCTGGCCACAACGCCTCGTCCACATCACAGCTGGGTCTGGCCACAACGCCTCGCCTCACAGCTGGGTCTGACCACAACGCCTCGTCCACATCACAGCTGGGTCTGGCCACAACGCCTCGTCCACATCACAGCTGGGTCTGGCCACAACGCCTCGTCCACATCACAGCTGGGTCTGGCCACAACGCCTCGTCCACATCACAGCTGGGTCTGGCCACAACGCCTCGTCCACATCACAGCTGGGTCTGGCCACAACGCCTCATCCACATCACAGCTGGGTCTGGCCACAACGCCTCGTCCACATCACAGCTGGGTCTGGCCACAACGCCTCGTCCACATCACAGCTGGGTCTGGCCACAACGCCTCGTCCACATCACAGCTGGGTCTGGCCACAATGCCTCGCCTCACAGCTGGGTCTGACCACAACGCCTCGTCCACATCACAGCTGGGTCTGGCCACAACGCCTCGTCCACATCACAGCTGGGTCTGGCCACAACGCCTCGTCCACATCACAGCTGGGTCTGGCCACAACGCCTCGTCCACATCACAGCTGGGTCTGGCCACAACGCCTCGTCCACATCACAGCTGGGTCTGGCCACAACGCCTCGTCCACATCACAGCTGGGTCTGGCCACAACGCCTCGTCCACATCACAGCTGGGTCTGGCCACAACGCCTCGTCCACATCACAGCTGGGTCTGGCCACAACGCCTCGTCCACATCACAGCTGGGTCTGGCCACAACGCCTCGTCCACATCACAGCTGGGTCTGGCCACAACGCCTCGTCCACATCACAGCTGGGTCTGGCCACAACGCCTCGTCCACATCACAGCTGGGTCTGGCCACAACGCCTCGTCCACATCACAGCTGGGTCTGGCCACAACGCCTCGTCCACATCACAGCTGGGTCTGGCCACAACGCCTCGTCCACATCACAGGTGGGTCTGGCCACAACGCCTCGTCCACATCACAGCTGGGTCTGGCCACAACGCCTCGTCCACATCACAGCTGGGTCTGGCCACAACGCCTCGTCCACATCACAGCTGGGTCTGGCCACAACGCCTCGTCCACATCACAGCTGGGTCTGGCCACAACGCCTCGTCCACATCACAGCTGGGTCTGGCCACAACGCCTCGTCCACATCACAGCTGGGTCTGGCCACAACGCCTCGTCTACATCACAGGCAATATCTTCCCTTGCCAGACATCGAGGGAAGAAGCGCCTTGAGTGCCTTATCCATCCCTGAATCGCACCCACATCAATCTCATCACATGCCTCTTCCATAGCCTGCACAAGAGGCATGCGCACAAAGGGCTGCCGGTCGTATACCTTCCACCGCCATGCCGGAAATAACTCTTCTATGGGGTTCAGAAATGGTGAGTATGGTGGGAGGTACTGCACGAGAATTGGTGGGTGGTCAGCAAACCAGTTTTGGACTGGGGCTGCACGATGAAAGCTCACGTTGCCCCATACTACAACGTACTGGGTTCTTTGATGGTCTGCATCATTCATACGCTCTGGTGGTATGAGAATGTTGTGGAGTCTGTCCAGAAATGTGAGAATATGGGCTGTGTTGTATGGTCCAAGGTTGGCATGACGGTGGAAGACACCATGCGTATTGGAGATGGCAGCGCACATTGTGATGTTCCCACCACATTGGCCAGGAACATCTATAATGTCTCTGTGGCCAATGACGTTTCTCCCCCTTCTTCTGGTCTTTGCTAGGTTGAATCCAGCCTCATCTATAAAGATTAACTCATGTGGGATTGCATGAGCATCCATTTCCAGTACTGACAGACTGACTCGTTGAATGTTGTTGAATATGGTGTTGTCTTGGATGATGTGGCTTTGAATTTCTTGTAATCTGATTTCATTATTTTCCAAAACCAAGTTTACAATGGCAGCTTCCTGTACCCCGGTGAATATTTGGCCCCTTCCTCCACCATGGTTGCGTCTCTCAGTCCTTTAGAAAAACAAAAAAACTAAAATATAGGGCTTGGACAATGCACCCTAAAGATATTTCCCCCACAGTAGAGTAAATTCTACAGGAAATTTGTGCAGTTAGTGTATGACATCAGCCATTCATGAAGTAAACAGGTGATACACTATGACATGGGGTGTACTACATAGTGTGAAATACATTTTGGTTACATACCTGTACTCCAGTCTAAATGTCCGGATGACACAGGCGACAGTAAAACGGCTCAAGTTGGGCTGCACTCTCTGTCCAGCCTCTCGCATTGTTAGCCCATGGTTGATGACATGATCAACTAAGGTTGCTCTGATTTCATTTGAAAGTTGTTGTCTTCTTTGGCCATGAACTCCTCTACCAGCTCTACCCCTACCTCTCACTCTTCCTCCCCCTCTCATTCTCCCCCTCCCTCTTCCTCTTCCTCTCCCTCTCATTCTCCCCCTCCCTCTTCCTCTTCCTCTCTCTGCAACGGCTTCCATTGTTGTTGTAAAACAAAAGGTGCTCACCTGTGGTCTTTTCATAGTGCTTACTTCCTGATTGAAGTGGTAACAATTAACCATTGAGGTGTTTGGCCAGGTGGCACATGTATTGGCCAATTAGCTCATGTAGTGTCATTTTGAATGGCAGTGTTTTGAAATGGCAAACATGTGACTTTATGTCAGATTGTTGTGTCTTATGCAGAGAACCGTGTGCGGTGCATTTAAAAAGTGCCATTTTGAATTGCAAAATGTGTGTAATGCAGAAAATGTGTTTAGACTTTTGGAGACTTGAGAAGAGGTTTTGCTCTCTGTGTGTCAGTTTAAATAATTGTGCTGTGCATGTCATTTTAGTGTGTTAGCAATTGGAAAAAACTGTAGTATGGAGTTGGTCCCTCATTTACTGCTATAATAGCCTCCAGTCTTCTGGGAAGGCTTTCCGCTCGCAGTCGACGTTCCAATTCATCCCAAAGGTGTTCGATGGGGTTGAGATCAGGCGTCTGTGCAGGCCAGTCAAGTTCTTCCATACCGATCTCGACAAACCATTTCTGTATGGACCTTGCTTTGTACACGGGAGAATTGTCATGCGGAAACAGGAAAGGGCCTTCCCCAAACTGTTGCCACAAAGTTGGAAGCACAGAATCGTCTAGAATGTCATTGTATGCTGTAGCGTTAAGATTTCCCATCCCTGGAACTAAGGGGCCTAGCCTGAACCATGAAAAACAGCCCCAGACCATTATTCCTCCTCCACCAAACTTTACAATTGACACTATACATTGGGGCAGGTAGTGTTCTCCTGGCATCCACCAAACCCAGATTCGTCCATCGGACTGCCAGATGGTGAAGCGTGATTCATCACTCCAGCGAACGTGTTTCCACTGCTCCAGAGTCCAATAGCGGCGAGATTTATACCACTCCAGCCAACTCTTGGCATTGAGCATGGTCATCCTAGGCCTGTGTGCGGCTGCTCAGCCATGAAAACCCATTTCATGAAGCTCCTGACGAACAATTTGTGTGTTGACGTTACTTTCAGAGGCAGTTTGGAACTCGGAAGTGAGTGATGCACCCGAGGACAGACAATTTTTACACGCTACGTGCTTCAGCACTTAGCGGTCCCGTTCTGTGAGCTTGTGTGGCCTACCAATTCGTGGCTGAGCCGTTGTTGCTCCTAGATGTTTTCACTTCACAATAACAGCACTTACAGTTTACTGGGGCAGCTCTAGCAGGGCAGACATTTTATGAACTGACTTGTTGGTGGCATCCTATGACGGTGCATCAGTCAGCAATGAGTGTGGCTGAAATAGCCGAATCCATTCATTTGAAGGGGTGTACACATACCATATACTGTAGTGTATGTCATAGCAATCTGTCAGCCAATGAAACAGTTGATTACATGGCACCATACCGTTGGTTGATGCATGCAACGGCTGAGCAGGGGATCTCGGCCATGCTGTGGTGAGCTGATACGTAAAGTACCTACCTAGGTGTTGAAGGATCTGGCATGCATCAGCAACGCCTGGGCAGAGGAACGTGCCCAATGGGAATTCCCCTACTCAGATGCTGCATCCATCAACCAATGGTTGCGTGCCACGTCATGGACTGTGCCGTCGGGCACCAGATTTCTATAATATATTATTGTGTTAGCTGATACGTAAAATGCGTAAAATGCCTCCTTCATTTCCCTTCTGTAAACCCCAATTAACTATGTAAGCGACCAATACAATTAGATTTGATTTGAAAGTAAGGATGAGGGGCCGAAATGTGATGGGTTTATCAACAAAGAAGCATCTTTATCACCTTTACTTCTCTCCAAGAGTTGCTCCTCAGTTTGCTCCTCAATTCATACACCTTGGTTGGAGAGCGAGGTAGTGGCAGTGTTCCCTTCCCTTTGCAGCGATTACAAAAATAAATGGCAATGTTGTGCAGTTTTTCTTCTGCTCAAGTGTTGCTACAGTGTGTTTGATATGCTTTGCATTTGATGGAAAACTTGAAATGATGCCATGCGCATTCTTTGGGAGTCATGTGTCCAAAGAGGGAAATACCAGTCCCTTGGGGCCCTTTGGTAAATATGAAAATAGATTTTCTTACATTTTACATTTAAGTCATTTAGCAGACGCTCTTATCCAGAGCGACTTACAAGTTGGTGCATTCACCTTATGATATCCAGTGGAACAACCACTTTACAATAGTGCATCTAACTCTTTTAAGGGGGGGGGGGGGTTAGAAGGATTACTTTATCCTATCCTAGGTATTCCTTAAAGAGGTGGTGTTTCAGGTGTTTCCGGAAGGTGGTGATTGACTCCGCTGACCTGGCGTCGTGGGGGAGTTTGTTCCACCATTGGGGTGCCAGAGCAGCGAACAGTTTTGACTGGGCTGAGCGGGAGCTGTACTTCCTCAGAGGTAGGGAGGCGAGCAGGCCAGAGGTGGATGAACGCAGTGCCCTTGTTTGGGTGTAGGGCCTGATCAGAGCCTGAAGGTACGGAGGTGCCGTTCCCCTCACAGCTCCGTAGGCAAGCACCATGGTCTTGTAGCGGATGCGAGCTTCAACTGGAAGCCAGTGGAGAGAGCGGAGGAGCGGGGTGACGTGAGAGAACTTGGGAAGGTTGAACACCAGACGGGCTGCGGCGTTCTGGATGAGTTGTAGGGGTTTAATGGCACAGGCAGGGAGCCCAGCCAACAGCGAGTTGCAGTAGTCCAGACGGGAGATGACAAGTGCCTGGATTAGGACCTGCGCCGCTTCCTGTGTGAGGCAGGGTCGTACTCTGCGAATGTTGTAGAGCATGAACCTACAGGAACGGGTCACCGCCTTGATGTTAGTTGAGAACGACAGCGTGTTGTCCAGGATCACGCCAAGGTTCTTAGCACTCTGGGAGGAGGACACAATGGAGTTGTCAACCGTGATGGCGAGATCATGGAACGGGCAGTCCTTCCCCGGGAGGAAGAGCAGCTCCGTCTTGCCGAGGTTCAGCTTGAGGTGGTGATCCGTCATCCACACTGATATGTCTGCCAGACATGCAGAGATGCGATTCGCCACCTGGTTATCAGAAGGGGGAAAGGAGAAGATTAATTGTGTGTCGTCTGCATAGCAATGATAGGAGAGACCATGTGAGGATATGACAGAGCCAAGTGACTTGGTGTATAGCGAGAATAGGAGAGGGCCTAGAACAGAGCCCTGGGGGACACCAGTGGTGAGAGCACGTGGTGCGGAGACAGATTCTCGCCACGCCACCTGGTAGGAGCGACCTGTCAGGTAGGACGCAATCCAAGCGTGGGCCGCACCGGAGATGCCCAACTCGGAGAGGGTGGAGAGGAGGATCTGATGGTTCACTGTATCAAAGGCAGCCGATAGGTCTAGAAGGATGAGAGCAGAGGAGAGAGAGTTAGCTTTAGCAGTGCGGAGCGCCTCCGTGACACAGAGAAGAGCAGTCTCAGTTGAATGACTAGTCTTGAAACCTGACTGATTTGGATCAAGAAGGTCATTCTGAGAGAGATAGCAGGAGAGCTGGCCAAGGACGGCACGTTCAAGAGTTTTGGAGAGAAAAGAAAGAAGGGATACTGGTCTGTAGTTGTTGACATCGGAGGGATCGAGTGTAGGTTTTTTCAGCAGGGGTGCAACTCTCGCTCTCTTGAAGGCGGAAGGGACGTAGCCAGCGGTCAAGGATGAGTTGATGAGCGAGGTGAGGTAAGGGAGAAGGTCTCCGGAAATGGCCTGGAGAAGAGAGGAGGGGATAGGGTCAAGCGGGCAGGTTGTTGGGCCGCCGGCCGTCACAAGACGCGAGATTTCATCTGGAGAGAGAGGGGAGAAAGAGGTCAAAGCACAGGGTAGGGCAGTGTGAGCAGAACCAGCGGTGTCGTTTGACTTAGCAAACGAGGATCGGATGTCGTCGACCTTCTTTTCAAAATGGTTGACGAAGTCATCCGCAGAGAGGGAGGAGGAGGGGGGAGGGGGAGGAGGATTCAGGAGGGAGGAGAAGGTGGCAAAGAGCTTCCTAGGGTTAGAGGCAGATGCTTGGAATTTAGAGTGGTAGAAAGTGGCTTTAGCAGCAGAGACAGAAGAGGAGAATGTAGAGAGGAGGGAGTGAAAGGATGCCAGGTCCGCAGGGAGGCGAGTTTTCCTCCATTTCCGCTCGGCTGCCCGGAGCCCTGTTCTGTGAGCTCGCAATGAGTCGTCGAGCCACGGAGCAGGAGGGGAGGACCGAGCCGGCCTGGAGGATAGGGGACATAGAGAGTTAAAGGATGCAGAAAGGGAGGAGAGGAGGGTTGAGGAGGCAGAATCAGGAGATAGGTTGGAGAAGGTTTGAGCAGAGGGAAGAGATGATAGGATGGAAGAGGATAGAGTAGCGGGGGAGAGAGAGCGAAGGTTGGGACGGCGCGATACCATCCGAGTAGGGGCAGTGTGGGAAGTGTTGGATGAGAGCGAGAGGGAAAAGGATACAAGGTAGTGGTCGGAGACTTGGAGGGGAGTTGCAATGAGATTAGTGGAAGAACAGCATCTAGTAAAGATGAGGTCAAGCGTATTGCCTGCCTTGTGAGTAGGGGGGGAAGGTGAGAGGGTGAGGTCAAAAGAGGAGAGGAGTGGAAAGAAGGAGGCAGAGAGGAATGAGTCAAAGGTAGACGTGGGGAGGTTAAAGTCACCCAGAACTGTGAGAGGTGAGCCATCCTCAGGAAAGGAACTTATCAAGGCGTCAAGCTCATTGATGAACTCTCCAAGGGAACCTGGGGGGCGATAAATGATAAGGATGTTAAGCTTGAAAGGGCTGGTAACTGTGACAGCATGGAATTCAAAGGAGGCGATAGACAGATGGGTCAGGGGAGAAAGAGAGAATGTCCACTTGGGAGAGATGAGGATCCCAGTGCCACCACCCCGCTGACCAGAAGCTCTCGGGGTGTGCGAGAACACGTGGGCAGACGAGGAGAGAGCAGTAGGAGTAGCAGTGTTATCTGTGGTAATCCATGTTTCCGTCAGTGCCAAGAAGTCGAGGGACTGGAGGGAAGCATAGGCTGAGATGAACTCTGCCTTGTTGGCCGCAGATCGGCAGTTCCAGAGGCTGCCGGAGACCTGGAACTCCACGTGGGTCGTGCGCGCTGGGACCACCAGGTTAGAGTGGCGGCGGCCACGCGGTGTGAAGCGTTTGTATGGTCTGTGCAGAGAGGAGAGAATAGATTTTCTTCACGTGCCTGCCTGTAAAAGGAAAAAATATATGTTGGTAATGGTTGACAGTTACTCAAAATGGATTTAAGTTGTCAAGTGATATACAGTACGTGTCTTGCTGTTGTTGTTTTCTTTTGTTTTCTTTGTTTTTGTCTTGCTTCAGAAACAAATCTCCCCAGATTGGGTCTGCTGGATGGTCAGGATTTCTCCCTGAGGATTAGCCCTCTAACTCCCTGACCCTGTAACTCTGCAGTGAGATCGCCAAGGTGATAGGAGAGTATAGGCCAATTTGGGAGATATATTTTTTAAACTATGTGTTGTTATTCTCTTTGACATTTGTGTTAGAAATTTGTATTAAGAATATTGGTAGTAGTAATAATTTGTCATACAGTAAATCATTTGTCTGGATTTCCTGAATCATAAATGCCCTAAACTAAACTGTTGTTCTGGTCTGTCCTCTCTCAAGGTTATGGCGAAGGTGACCACAGATGGTATCTAGATGCATGGAAGGGATAATTTGACAAAGAACTGTGTGAACCTCAACCTTCCCTAACCGGCTGAAGCAATGATGACAATGGCGTTCAGTATGGTCCTTCACCACTTCTATTTATATTGTTATATAGGGATTATGTATGGAGATATGAAAGAAGAGAGTATTATTCCTGAATATGCTGTTAAATAGAACACAAGTGAATATTTAAACCAGTGTATGAATAGAACACTGGTGTAGAGGAGGAATATATTAATTGCACATCCTTCAAATAAATACACCTGAGCAGCAGTAGGGGTCACAAGAGGCAGTGGAGTGGTTTCTCTTACTTAGACAACCTTGTCCAAATGAAAACCTTTACCTGCTTTTTACTTTTTCTTTGATTGATCTCCAAGGGAAGGCTATTCCATAGACAAATGCCTGTATGGAAAAATGTGCTCCTCGCAGGACTGTTTACTCTTGGGATTTTACAAGACATAACACTAGCTCTGGTATTGTGACTGTGTTGGTTATAGACCATATCAATGTGGTTTTTCATGTAACCTGGAGCACGATCATTTAAGATGTCAAACATATGACGAAGCTTAAGTTGGTCCACTCTGGACTCCAAAGGAAACAAGCCCACCTCCCGGAACTCCTGCACCCCCATGTGGGTCGTAGGGGGGACATTCAGCAAATACCTGATAACATTATTTTGCATGACTGGCATTCTCCTTTTCAGCTTTTTTGATAGCCCACTATACCAAGCAGAGCAGGCATAATAAAAATGACACTGAATCAAGGTTGAGACAAGCAGTTTCTTATCATTAATGTTAAAATATCTGGTGTTACGATATAAAAATGTCAATTTGTTCGCCATTTTAGAAAGAGTTTTAGCAGCAATCAGGTCTCCAGAAAGGGATTGATCTAGGGACACACCAAGATAAGATACACTTGTTTTAGATTCAGTTTTTCCCCAAATGTAGTGACAATTTGTTGTCAGACAACCAATCTCTAACAAAATGCAATTCCTTACTCAGGGTCTCCTCTATGTAAACTGTATCCTTCCCTGATACCAGTATGGCTGAATCATCAGCATAAAGCAGGAGTTTGCACTTTACTGTATCTGGCATATCATTAACGTATATAAGAAATAAGAGAGGCCCTAAAATGGATCCCTGCGGTACTCCACAGGATATTTCTTTGGCCTCTGACAGAACATCACCAACATTACATACTTGTGTTCTGTTGGTCAGATAGGACCTAAACCAATTCACTGCTACATAATTTAGATCCATGCATTTCAGTTTCATTTCAGAATATCATGGTCCACAGTGTCAAAAGCATTGTGTAAGTCTAACATGACCATACCTGTATAGTTCCCCTTCTCACTTTCCTGCTTAATGTGGTCAAAAAGATGGATAAGGCAAGTACCAGTGGAATGAGCTGTTCTAAAGCCAGATTGTGGTTCATAAATACATTTGTGCTCAAGAAAGTATCCCTCAAATTGATTAAAAACGAAGCTCTCAACCACTTCGGAAAATGTGCTGAGGATTGACACAGGTCTGTAGTTTACTACATTTGTTTTTACTGCTTATCAGCGAGTAATATTGCTGATAATAAATAGTGATTTATTTAAGATTGACTTCAGGTGTCCCTGTGTAGAATTTCCACGACAATATTATAGATAAATATTTAAATAATAGAGCGTTACATTTTGACTTTTTGTTTGGCCTTAACGAGGTGTGACAGCTTGTTTGGTGGGTTCCATGGGGACTGTCAGTGAAAGGATCGTCCGTCTACCTCCCCTCTTCAGCTCTTTGAGTGTACCCTCACACACACACACACACACACACACACACACACACACACACACACACACACACACACACACACACACACACACACACACACACACACACACACACACACACACACACACACACACACACACACACACACACACACACACAGCCGTTAGCTTCTGGATTTGATTACCTGTGTGAAACACCTCACGGTTAGCCTCTCCCAGTCAAAGGTGTGCCTGTGAGAGGAACTAGAGGAAACTAGAGGCTTTGGGGTAATGGTTCCCTCCACTACAGTGAGGCCTGCTGCTGGGGGCTACCTGGTGTGATGTGTGCTACCTGAATCAAAATGTGACTCCAAGCCCCCTGTGTTACAACACCAACATGGCGAAAGCTGCTGAGCTGCCTTGTTAATTAAACATCCACTGCCGTTGATCTGCTCCCTCTAAGCTGTTTCTCTTCACTCATGAGAGGCGTTCGGTGTATAGCTACACACACACACACACACACACACACACACACACACACACACACACACACACACACACACACACACACACACACACACACACACACACACATAGTTAGTATTTGTATCATGAACTGGATGCTGTCTGTGTTTTATGACCAGAGGCCAATGCTGCATATTCACCTAGCTGCTATTGCAGAGGGCCAAGTATGGGATGCTTGGCTTTCTATGGCCGCAGGGGTGGAAAGAGTACTGAAATATCCTACTCAATTAGAAGTAGGCTACTTTTAATTGAATTAAATTGTACTCACATAGAAGTAAAACTAATGGTGTAAAAAAAAACAGAATCAATTAAAAGTAAAAAGTAGCTCATTTACAAAAGTGTACAGAGTAAAAGTTGTTGACAAACCTTTCGAATAAAAACACTGACCTTGATAATTAGCTAATTGCACAGAGGTTACCTGAACATTGTTACACATGATCTTCTCCATGCATTACATTGACAAAGGATGAGAGGAAATTAATGTACAGTAGGAACAGTTCATTTATTTTATGAGTTGCAACAAGGCACATCTGTATGTAAAACAATACTACAACGATTTGTCAAAAATATGCTATTAACATTTGAACATAAATTAAGCAATCAAAACAATTACAATGTATTGATCAATAAAAAAGCAATACAAAATAAAGTGCATACAAAATAAAATTGCCAGACTTTTTTTCACCCATTCAATCCCTCATTCACCCCTCTGTTACTTGTTACTTGTCCATGGGACTGGCTGATATTCACTCACTCACCCATTCACACTCTTTCCCTCAGTCACGCACTCCTTTTTATTCTCTCACACAAACTCTTTCACTCACAAATTCCGTTGTTCCGCTGTTACTTTAATGAAAGTAAAATGACTGACTTTGAGAGAAAAAAGCACTCGGAAAAATGACAGTAAAAAGAGTAGTTGTAATTAGCTTCTTTACACCTCTGCCTATGGGTTCATGATCTTTTAAACAAAGCTTATGTATTCTTATGGTTTCAATCACAGTAAAAAAAGGCTGACAGCACAAGGCTGGGTCAAAGTTCACACAGCTGACCTCCCAACAGGAATCTTCCATGTCGCTGCAGAACCGCATGAGCAACATGCCAGCTGAAAAGGTCAGGGGTTAGAGGTCACAATGATGAGGAGTGACGTATCGCCTGTTAAACCCAAATGTCAACTGCCTATTATGTAAATTGTGTTTTTATAAGATAAGTAGGCCACAACCTGAGGCTGACTAGTCAATGGTGTTATCCTATATACATCATGGAATTAATGGAATAGGCCCTTCTGACCCAAAACGTAATTCAACTCATATGTAACATATGTAACATGTTCAACAGCCTTGTGACTGAATTCAACTGATAATCTTTTGTGTTTGTGTTCAAATAGCAATGCGTGTTGTCCAGCAGGTAAAAGTGGGCATGGGAAGTCCCAATTACATCATTTTCCAATTGTCCCCGTTGAGATACGATGTGTATCTTTCTGCTTTCTCTCTCAAACCCTCAGCGTGAGGAGGACATGCCAAGCTGGTGGAGCTGTATCAATACCCAGGGTTCAGAGACGACATGCCCGTGCCCCTGCCGCACAGCACCGCCTTTTCTACCATTGTCATCCACGCAGTGAGGGCACAGCCACAACTCACCCACAAGATACAGCACTGCCCCGTCTGTCAGGAAGCTCCTCAGACTCAAATATGACTTCCTGAATTTAAGAAGGTTTGAGTCTTTTCTGCTCTTTCCAACATGTCTGCTTTTGTGAGACAATTGTGGAGTGTTGAATCTGAAACAGTAGTTTTATACTCAGGCTCTTTAACATTCATTTTAATGTTCAATATTCCACAGTGGATTTTGAACCAATTTTAACCCTTTCCTGTAGTCTAGGTACAAGGTGGTGTTGTTCCAAAGTATCCTGTTTCTATGATGGAGGAGATTTTCTTTGATTTTTACTTGTTGGACACAAAAGACTGTGAAAACACCAGCAAATCAGCTCCAAGTGATTTGAATTTTGGAAATCTGTTCCAAAGTATTCCTACGCATAATAGGGGGATATGTGACAATAAAGTTTTAAAATTATTATGTTTTTTTGTCAACTATTATACAGTATCTGTGTTGAAAATTATCCGCTCAAGATTTTAGTAAATCATTCCGCTGCTGAATCTAGTTGATGGTCCCTGCAGTCTACTGATGTGGAACCCGTAGTTGTTCCTCTCCTGTGTACAAAGGAATAATCACGCACACAACATTCAGTACTGTACGATTCAACTGAGCACACGCACAGTACTTTTTATGTTTACAGTTTAGTTATTTAGCAGATGCTCTTTTCCGGAGCAACTAGTGTTCAGTGCCTTGCTCAAGGGCACATCAACAGATTTTTCATCTAGTCAGGGATTCAAACCAGCAACCTTCTGGTTAGTGGCCCAATGCTCATAACCACTAAGATACCTGCGGCCTATATGATCAAACCATTTTCCATATTGATATTATACAGTATATATTATAACATCATTCTAAATTGTAGTATTAGTAGTATTTCCTCGTCTCTGTCCTATATCGGAGTTCTCCAGTACCCTGGCCCAGACCGTGTACAGCAGCTTCTGCTGTTGATTCCCCCAGTCCTGCAGCACCATCCGCAGTGACACCTTCCTCATTCCGGTGTGCTTCACTGCCTACCAGTGGGCAGGAAGTGACGCTGCACACCCTCACTGAGAATTAAACAAACAGAAATTACAGCAATTACAGATAATAACACCCAGAGAGAAAGGGAAGATTGCCACTTCCATGGGGTAGTAATCAGTACATTTTGTCATGGAATACCATTAAAGGAATGGTTTACCTTTTTGGTCTTTCTCTTTATTTCTCTCTCTTTATCACACCAGGTATCTGTCCAGCCCCCGATGTCTTTAAGAAGTGGGACTTTGAGACTCTGGAGCTAGAGGAGGCCACTAATGTAGATTTTGTGTCTGGGAATGAGAGGAATGGGAAAGAGTGAGGGAGAACCCAGTGAGATGCACACACACACACACACACACACACACACACACACACACACACACACACACACACACACACTCACACTCACACTCACACTCACACTCACACACACACACACATTGCTGATGCTGTATCTTGTGTTTCTCAGAGGTCATTCATTGCTGGGTAGGTGTAGTCACACCACTCTGGAGAGCCAGCCATCTAAAAGCACAGTTAACACAACCAGCAGCAGATCAGTCTCAGAAGGTACACCTCTCTGTCTCAATTTGGTAAGAGGAAGTAGAGCAAATGTAGCTAGTGGTTTCTCTACATAGATTCTCTCTCTCTCACACACACACACACACTAACACATACACAGAAAATGAGCACTGCCACTGGGGACCAGCCTATTCGAGAGGCTGAGTCTTCCACAGGCTCGTCAAATGTTGCTGTTAGGTACCCACCAACAACTTGAGACCCAGATACACACACACACACACACACACACACACACACACACACACACTGTGTGCACACACTCACACACACATAATATGCTTCACTCGCTCTCACACACACACACACACACACACACTGCATGCACACACGTTGTGTGCACACATTCACACACACATAACATGCTTCACTTGCTCACACACACACACACACACACACACACACACACACACACACACACACACACACACACACACACACACACACACACACACACACACACACACTGGCTCAAACACAGCAGGCAGAATTATCAGGAATATGATGGATTACAACAGGTTTTGTAATTAAGTTGCTGTAGCCTGCAGAAACATGCATGGCTGCCTTCCATGACAGGCATGTGACAGACACACACACGTCCCAGTGGTAATGTCACCCGATGAATAACCAATGAGTGTATGAGCTGGGACTGTGAACATCACCGCGCAGGCAACACTGTTACAGATACGTGCGCAGCCACACACACACAAACAGACACACACACACCCACACACACACTCACCTCTCTCATTCCCACTGTTTCTCCCCCTTCCCCTCCAGTCCCATGTAATGTACTGGGGGGTGGAGTAACGTGTAAGGCAACAGTCCTCTGGGGCAGTAATTACATGTCTCTCTCTCACGTCCTCCCTCTCCCCCCTCCCCTCTCTCTCCCTGTGTGAAGGCTCCTGTTTTAGCCATTCTTGGACCTTCATATGCATATATGACATCACGGTCAGTGTTCCTTCCTTGAGGGACATTCTGATCCAGGCCCAGGAGCGTTCTGTGACCCAACCCAAGGAACTGGATGACCATGTGGGGCAATTAATCCCAGGACCTCTACCCACTCTACCAGAGGAAGCTGGATGAGCGCTACGAAAACTTCAGCTAGTTAACATTCCCAACACTACAGTAACATACATCTCCTCTATTAAGACCTCGCAAGGCCTTCTGACTGAGAGCTGTAGTAGGATGGACTACAGTACCCATAATGCTCTGTGTAACATATCCAGTTTTATGTTAGTCAAGATGTTTCTGAAGTTAACATAATGGTATCTCTCCTTTTCAATATGAGAACAATGTTGATAATACATTTTTTATGTTGTATATATTCGTGTCACCCTCTGCCCGAATGTATCTTTGCCTTTTTTTGGCGTCTTTTTTAGTAGCTGAAAGTTAACAAAAGCATGCTTGACACTGTCCTGTATTGATGACGCTCCTTTCTCCCTCTGACTCAGGAAACAGAAAAAGGACTCTGTGCCAGTTACTGGTCTCAGAGACCAGTGTAAGTTCTACATGACTGTCCTGTAAAACCTCATATTAAAGGTGGTACTGTTGTGTTGTGTTACAGAATGTATGGCTTAATCCGATCTATAGGAATTTCAGTAAGGGGCGGCAGTGCCCTTACTACTGTAGAAAGAATGTAGCTATGCTACCTATAAAACAGCTTCAAGTAGCTTTATGCCCCATTATTGACAGATATGTCATTCTTATTGTAGAATGAAGAGACACCATGACTCGCTCTGAGGTCATCCACACCTTTGAAATGGCTGTGTCTGGACTGGACAAAGTCACCCCTCACCCCTCACCCCCCAACCTGACCCCTGACACCCACGGTGTGTCCCTCAACCCTGAACCTGAACCCTTACTACCCTCATATTGGTAATGCATTAAAAAAACGTGCTTCACATGTATTGACTTTGATTGTATTTGGCTCTTCAAGGTACACTCTGTCTGTGCAGGGATGCTGTAATGAACTAAAGCAGCCACAAGGTGGCGGTATATACATGGCTAAAAACATCAGTGTTGATGTGGTTGACTGAGTTATCGTTTAAACTAGGACTGAAACAGTTTAAAACCTAGAATCCAATATGGTGGAAGTTTTGGACAGAGATCTTGGCTTGATGATAGGCAAGATTTAATTTACCTCCCAGATGATACAACTCAAGGTCGACAGCATTGCTTTTGGAAACGAGAACAGAGATAGCGCTGTAGATTGATTACATGAAACATAGATGATCAAATGATGACTCATGGTTAGGAAACAGGACAGAGAGATAAATTACTGAGTAAAACTACATCTTTGATAAAGAAAACTAATTAGGCTATTTTCATTCTCTGACGCCAGTTTAAGCTGAGGGCTGGATCAACAACACTTAGCTTGATCTGACCTGTGTCATCTAGAAAGAGAGAGAGAGAGTGTGTGTGTGTGTGTGTGTGTGTGTGTGTGTGTGTGTGTGTGTGTGTGTGTGTGTGTGTGTGTGTGTGTGTGTGTGTGTGTGTGTGTGTGTGTGTGTGTGTGTGTGTGTGTGTGTGTGTGTGTGTGAGACAGACAGACCAAATGACCTACAGATGGCCATTGGAATTCCCTAAATGTAATTTATAAACATGTGTTATTGTAAAAAAACATCTAACACATGACATATTAAAGGAGAAATATCACACTTCCGAGCCAAGAGACACAGTGCTGTGAGTCCACAGGCCCTTTAAGGAGATTTAGTTGAAACAAACTGCTTCCTTTGGCCCTATCTCTTGATTCTGAAGTGAATGTTTAAAAGGGGATTTCTGAGTCAGTTATGAATCTGTGGCATTACAGTTCAAGGCTGTTTGTTTACTCTGTAACCCTCTCTCAAAGACAGATGCGAATGAAGGACTGAAACAATAAATTGAGCACACAACTGTATCAAACACTGGGCCTGTATTCACAGACATTCTCAGAGTAGGAGTGTTGATCTAAAACCAGTCTTATGATTTAAAAAATCACAACTAATCCTAGAACAGATGATTGGAGATCTATCATCTGATATACAGTAGATCACAGCTGTAGCCACACCCCCGCGCACCTGTTGCGAAACGCAATGAACTGCAATGACGATTACAATGGAACAGTGTCCTTCTGAGCAGAGGGATTGAAAGAGACGCATAGTTTGTTCATAAGTGGACACAGCATCTTGAAACTTCCCTGTAGACTAAAGGACTTACCTTGCTTTGAAAAGCACAGTACTTGAAGCCTACGCAAATCACTGACCTCTTCAACCTTAAAAAGGCTAAATAAAAAATACATAAAAAAATAACAATGGTAAACCTGTTTTTCCGTAACATCCCTTTTATAGCTCCTTTAATAGGTTAGAATCCTTCATCCTCTTGTGCACTTGTATAATCCACTCTTCAAGTTCCAGTACACTCAAGTCATTCAGAGCACGACTAGGGTCCAGTTGTGAGTTAGAGAGGGCTAGTGAGAGAGAGAGATAGTTTAGTCAGGTAGTGTGTGTACATGTTCATGAACGCACACTCCTGTCTGAATGTCCAATCGTCTTAATATGCGGTCAGTAATCAATACAGCTGGACAGAATTAGTGGGAAGGTATTATTATCAGTACCTGAATATCTTTACATCTAATGGAGCTGCAGTTTATCATGTTTTGTAGCAGAACGTGGTTAGAGCCGACATGCGTTCCCATCAAATAATCTATCCAGTCTTTAGAAGACTCAGCTTGATCCTGTCATGAGTGATTCTTGTCTCGGGCTGCAAATGCTGGTAACTTTCCCTAAATTCGCTGGTTCTCCAGAAATCCTGGTTGGAAGACTCCGGATGTCCTGCTTATTCCCGGGGAATCTTCCAAAACTCGATTTCTGGAAAACCTAAGAATGTTTGGAAAGTTACAATGTTGCAACCCTACGTCTTGTCTACTGGTGGACAGAAGAGTGGATATTACTCTTTCTCTTGGGCCTGGCCAGGGTCACGCAGAGGTTGTCTCATCTGTCTGGGAGAAAAATAACCAAAGGGTATGGAGCTGGTGTGGTAAGTCTCCGTGTAATGGTTTTAGATGTCTTTATTTACACCACAGAATGAGGCGATCAACTGGTGTCTGGCTCGTTCAAATTCCTTTGGTGTTGTGACATCAAACAATGTCTCTCTTTGCTGTGAGCAATGGATCTGTCCTGGGATCTGTCTTGGGAGGGACTAATATGTTCTCACTAGCAGATAGAGAGCTGGTTTAGGTTACGTTCAGACATTTGTTCATCAAACTTAATGAGAGTGTCCATACGCTCAGGAACCTGTATCTAAGCTCTTCAATGTTCCACTGAGTAACAGCACACATTTTTATTCTCCTGGGTTCTCAGAGGAATACCGAGAATACATTTTCTATGAACTAGAACTTGTTAGTCTCTCAGAGCATCATCGACTAGTAAAATGTGCTAAAACTTCCCTTGGGGATGAACGGAAAGCGAGTGGCTTGACTGGCCACTTAAGTGTCCATCCACACAGATAAGACAAACCACTTAGCACACAGCGTAGCTACCGGCAAGTCCCTGTTCACCAGATAGACCTTAAAGCAGATGTCATCTCTGACATCATCCACTGAGCGGATGCGTGTGTTGACGTGTGTTGTGTTCCTGTCTCCCTCGCTGTTCCCACTGGGCAAAAGGGGTTGAATCAACGTTGTTTCTACGTCATTTCAACGTATACAATCTGTGATGACATTGAATCAACTTGGAAAACTGATTAGATTTGCAAAAAGTCATCAACGTAAGGGCATATCGTATTTTTTTCCACCCAACTTTTAGCCTAAATCCAATGACATGGTGACTTTTTTGGTTGATTTCACGTTAAATTCACGTTAGTTGACAACTCAACCAAATGCATAGCAAAACTAGACGTTGATCTGTTTTTCCTCTCTCTCCCTCTCTGGTCGCTTGTGTTTATGGTGGCGAGGGCTGTCTGGGATGTCCCATAGAGCTCTACGGTTTGTGTTATATATCTCTCATTCTCTCTCTTACATCCAAGTAAATACTTGTCTGTAACCTTACTGTGGATATCAAAATATGTCATAGGTGAGGACTGCAGTGCTATTAAAATGGCAAAGTGCATTTCACATTCAATCAGACTGTATGGGTTTTATTAGTTCACCACCCCAAGGCAGTGAAACGTACACTGCGTTCCAATCCAGTTTACTGTCAACACGGTGTATAGTAGCTGTATTGTAATGATATGGAAACTGTTCTCTGACATGTGATGAGTCGCTGACAGAAAAGACAGATTGGAAAAGGGCTTAAGGATTCCTGTTACAGGCAAAATAATCTCTTATAATGTTAACTGCAGTGCTCATCCCAGTCTGATAGGAGATGTACACTGAACAAAAATATAAACGCAACATGCAAGAATTTGAAAATTTTTACTAAGTTACAGTTCATATAAGGAAATCAGTCAATTGAAATAAATGAATTAGGCCCTAATCCATTGATTTCACATGACTGGGAATACAGATATGCATTTGTTGGTCACAGATACCTTAAACAAAAGGTAGGGGCGTGGATCAGAAAACCAGTCAGTATCCGGTGTGACCACTATTTGCCTCACTATTTGCCTCGACACATCTCCTTCGCATGGAGTTGATCAGGCTGTTGATTGTGGCCTGTGGAATGTTGTCCCACTCCTCTTCACTGGCTGTGCGAAGTTGTTGGATATTGTCAGGAACTGGAACATGCTGTCGTACACGTCGATCCTGAGCATCCCAAAAATGTGCAATGGGTGACATGTCTGGTGAGTATGCAGGCCATGGAAAAACTGGGACATTTTCAGCTTCCAGGAATTGTGTACAGATCCTTGCGACATGGAGTCGTGCATTATCATGCTGAAACATGAGGTGATGGTGGCGGATGAATGGGACAACAATGGGCCTCAGGATCTCGTCACGGTATCTCTGTGCATTCAAATTGCCATTGTTAAAATGCAATTGTGTTTGTTGTCCGTAGCTTATGCCTGCCCATACCATAACCCCACCGTCACCATTGGGCACTCTGTTCACAATGTTGACATCAGCAAATCGCTTGCCCACAAGATGCCATACACGCTGTCTGCCATCTGTCCAGTACAGTTGAAACCGGGATTAATCCGTGACCAGCACACTGCTTCAGCAGGCCAGTGGCCATTGAAGGTGAGCATTTGCCCACTGAAGTCAGTTATGGCGCTGAACTACAATCAGGTCAAGATCCTGGTGAGGACGACAAGTACGCAGATGAGCTTCTATGAGACGGATTCTGACAGTTTGTGCAGAAATTCTTCAGTTGTGCAAACCCACAGTTTCATCAGCTGTCCGGGTGGCTCGTTTCAGACCATCCCGCAGGTGAAGAAGCCGGATGTGGAGGCCCTGGGCTGGCGTGGTTACATGTGGTCTGCGGTTGTGAAGCCGGTTGGACGTACTGCCAAATTCTCTAACGTTCAACTTTCTGGCAACAGCTCTGGTGGACATGCAGTCAGCATGCCAATTGCATGCTCCCTCAAAACTTGAGACATCTGTTGTAGTGACGTGTGGCAAAACTGCACATTTTAGAGTGATTATGCTGTTTAATCAGTTTATTGATATGCCACTCGTCAGGTGGATGGATTATCTTGGCAAAGGAGAAATGCTCACTAACATGGATGTAAATACATTTGTGCACAAAATTTGACAGAAATAAGCGTTTTGTGCTTATGGAACGTTCTTGTCTTTTATTTCAGCTCATGAAACATGGGACCAACACTTTACATGTTGCATTTATATATTTTTGTTCAGTATAGTTTAGAGTGAGGCTGGCAAACTCCCTCAAAAAAAGGCCCAGAATAAAATGCATTGTTGACAAACAAACTTACAGATTTTTTGTGTCTGTGTGAACCCTGCTTCTCTTTGACTGTTCTCCTGTTGGTTTGTCCTGTCTTGGAATTCCCTTCTGCGGGTTGATGAAGTTCATTCATGCGTTCATCAATCACACAAACATCCACCACAAAATGAACATGACACAGGGCATCTTTAAAATCTTACAAGGCATATAATTGACACAAGGTTCCAGGAACAAACAACAGCAAATTACACATATTTATTCAACCTGTTTTTTCTTGCATCTATCGTCACCATAAACACAACATCTCCATAGGTTTTTTTCTGAAAACAAATAGAACCAAAAAAATAAAAAATAAAATTCCAATGTTTTTCTTTCAAATTGGCACCTTTCAGAAATGCCTGCCACATTCAACTCATGAAGGGGAAATAAACATGTCCAGGACCCCTGGTTATATCAGACCTGGGTTCGAATACTATTTGAAATCATTTCAAATACTTTATCTGTGCTTGATTGAGCTGGCCTGGCTTAGGACCAATAGAATAGACCCAAAACTGCAACCCCCGCCCATCTGCAAACCCAAGGCGGGGTAGAGCAAACACAAAGTGTTTGAAAGATTTCAAATAGTAGTTGAACCCAGGTTCAAGTTATACATTATGCTATTTCACCCTTCTCAAACTGCAGCCATCTCAGTGGTCCATATTTATCTGCATACACAAATACTCATCAACAGACGTTTATGGAGAGTTTCGACTCACCTATCGATCCGTCATCTTGTGATCTCTGATCTCAGTCTTTGTGCAGACAATACCATCCTATCGACTTCCTAGGCCTCTTACGTCATAAAAGTGCAGCGTTTAAAAAGAGGGGGGATTTTGAATTATACAGACGAGAGCGGGAGAGGAGTTAGAGGAGGACAGGAGAGGGGGAGGAAGGGTGCTGGGGGAGGGGGGGGTGTTGTGCAAATTTTGTTCAGTGGCATTGAGAGGCGTGGCCATTAAAAGTGAGTGAAGTAGGCGTGAGTGAGTGGTTAACTGTGTTTTTGCATTGGAATGTCACTGTGGGGCAGCCACGGGCAGTTCACATGGTACGCTCCAGGGAACCCTATGCCTACTCACATAGTAACCTGTTCATCAGATCACTACCCAGTGTCACTATCATAATGCTTGTTTCTAGGCATTTTCACCTATTCAATAGATGTGTTCTGAGACCAAGGTTCATAGTTGGTCCAAGAGGACTCTTGTAGGTTTTCACCCAACCTTTACTTAATTATGTTCAATTGAGCCAATTGATTGAATAATGAAGTGCATATCAGATCAATGGAATAGAATTGTGTGAAGGCTGGAAGGAAAACCTGGATGCAAAGGACTCCGCCAGGACCGGCTTTGATAACAGCTGCAGTCCTCCTGCTTGAGTGCTCTGAACTCTATGGTTCTGAATGGGGTCATGTTATTTCCTGTGTGTTCCTCCTGAATTTTCAGCATTTTCTGCCTCAGAAGCCGAAGTATAGGCATAGCGGACGTGTCGCTTAGCTTCCTCGGTTCTGGTGTACAGCCATAGACTGAAGACCCTCAATTATAGTGTATGATCATATCTCTGGAGCCCTAACTCTCCCCAATCTCCTCATTCATCGCACTTTCGATGTTGGCTATTGACGAGCACAGACAGTATCAAAACCTCTCCATCTGACCCTCAGGGGGCCTATTCAGTCTAACGGAAATGTCCACAACATTGTGTAGGAATCTATTGCTGTATCAAGAGACAATGCTTTCAATATCATGTGAAGTAAAACATGGAATCAGTTCTATATGCAAAATGTTTCTATCCGTTTCCATCGTGTTGAATAAGCCCAAATAGACCTTCTTTATCATGCGACCACACACTTTTGCAGTATAATGAAGCACTGTGTCATTGTCACCAAGCCACGCTGTCACGTCAAAGCGTCAGAGAACACAGAAGGTCGTCATAGCAAATGAATAGTATGCCATGAAGGACAGCCTGGGAGGGAGAGATAAAAGAGAGGGGGGGTGTGAGGGAGAAGAGGAAGAAGAACGTAGGAGATAAGACGGAAGGGAGCGAGATCGGGGACGGAGGGAGGTGGGAGAATGCAACGGAAAGACAGAGAGAGGGGTGTTAGAAACAAACACAAGAAAAAGTCAGCGTCACGGAGTTCCAATCGCTAAGTCAACTAGTCCAAGCAAAGAAGCGGTCGTTCAGACATGCACACAGTCTGCTTTGCAACAAGTGGTTCGAGTGCAGTATAACCCCTCCACTGTAGCTGACTGGCTCGGTCTGAAAATATTGGTCATATGTACCATAACAACTCAGTCATTAGCTAGAAAGTAACACATTATAATGCTAACTGAGCTCCATTACCTGAAGACAGAACAAACACACACCCAGCCCTCTCCTAGTTTCCCTTCTTTCTGTAAGGTAGAGCACAAACTTCAACCTAAATATAGGTTCTACCATATACTGCCAATATAGTGCCGATACTGAGGGCTACTGTGGTCACATTGACACAAATATGTTTTATGTTTCCAACAAATTCCCCAATCCAACTAAAGCCTAGAGAAACATATCTGCTTTGGGAAAGATAGAACGAGGGGTGGAGGGATGGAAGCAAAGATGGATAGAGGGATGGAAGGGTCATGTACTCCCACAGCAGAGGATCAAGTCTTTGTGAATATGATCACGACTAATATTACAGCTTACATTACCAAGCAGAGGGAACTGGTGATGCAAAGCGCTTTCATTTTCTCACTGTTGTGCCATGTGATGTTGTGTGGGTTTAACGCTAAGAGGTTTTCAGGGTCTTACCAAAACCCCCGGGGCCAGATTATCCTCCTTAAAACTCATCAATACTTTATTTCATTTGAGTTTGGGGTAGAAATACTTTTTCACCCAAAGACACTCCAGGGGGGTTTATATTCTGTTTATAATAAATAATGTCCTCCGACATAAAGACTGTTTAAATGAGTGAGAAAACAAACGTTTGACTCAGCGTGGCTGAAAAGTCCCCCCTACACAGTGTTAACCAACACTTACATCCTCTATATCGCTGTGGTCTATAGACTGACTCTTAACATGTCTTAGATATGTTCGAGCACCCAAACACCAGAAAGCAAAACTAAAGAAAAATGTGTAAAGGCCAGCTGTAGTGGTGCCGTATACCGTAAAATAAAAGACAAGAACAGAACCCCAAAATCTATGAATAATATAATACTCATTACTCCATTTTTGTTCTGATCTGAGACCAAAAGGA
The DNA here is from genome assembly GCF_016432855.1 of Salvelinus namaycush. Classification (NCBI taxonomy): domain Eukaryota; kingdom Metazoa; phylum Chordata; class Actinopteri; order Salmoniformes; family Salmonidae; genus Salvelinus; species Salvelinus namaycush. The sequence goes on along the minus strand of NC_052317.1, from coordinate 14,825,200 downwards.
AGTATTTTTCCTTATTTTAGTTTTATTTTGGCAAATTAACTAGGTAAACCCCCGACATCTTCTCCTCGCCTCTCCTCCCACCCCTCGTCCTGCCCCCCATGTACCAAACTCAGTCCCGATTGGTGGAATCCCCTGGAATCCCCTGTCAATTACCGCCGGAGCAACAACGTGACCAATGAGAGCAGGTAGAGGGCGATGAAGGGGAGATTGTGGTTGGCTGAGGCTTTCACAACCTTCTTGTTCTCCGGGGGGTAGGCATAGAGTTTGGGTCTGTCTGTGTTTGGGGCCATGAGGCGTGGGCCCCGAGCACAGTTATCGTCAGCGCACATCCCACTTCCTGAACCACTGACATCATCACCTGGGGACAGAGCAGAAAAATAAAATACATTTTTAGAGAAAGAATCTGATCTGTATGGTATAGCAAGAAAATGTCTCTGCCTTATGTGCCAGTAAGCACTAAGTCGAAAGGGCAATACCACCCCTTTTCAATCTTACATTCGTTATCTCCCAGCACCATACCAGGGTCTACATGTGAAGAAGTCCCTGTTTTAAATGTAAAAAGTCCCTGTTTTTTACATTTAATCCCACTCCGATGTCATTGAGAAGTACCTTTTAAGGACCTTTCTTACCTTTTTAACCACAGAACATATAAATGCGCCGTTTTCACATATGAAGACACTGATATTGTGCTGGAGATAATGAATATGAGTTGAAAAGTGGTGGAATTGCTCTTTAAAGAGTTGATAACACATGCAGGCTCTGCTGGCTGAAAAGTGCTTTTCCATTTGCAGCCCTCTTTGTACATATAGAATACTTCATTGGCTGGACTCCCAAAATGAAGACATATATTCTCTAATACCTTATCCTGTTATAATTCCTAGTAACTACAAACAGGATTTAAATCAGGCATTTGATAGACACCTCAGAAGCAGGAAGAGGGCACTCAGGTTCAGGCCCCAGATATAAGGAAATAAGACTGACATAATGCAGCACAAAAATCTGACCTCAATTATTAGAAACGGCATCACAATTTAGGCCAAGTTCTTTTCTCCGTAACTTCATTCCAGCTCAATCCTATAAAAACTGAAATTGCACTGTCTATTTAAATCAAACACACGTCACAGAAGTAGGAAAGTGAGCTCTTCACTGTTAAATATTCTCTCTTTCTCTAGGCCTCCTTTATCGTGTAGAACAATAGCTTTCAGAATAGCTATAAAACGACAAGCTGGAGACAATTAAAACAGCATATCAAATATTTCCAGTAGTCATATGATGTCAACATGACGCAATCTCTGTCATAGTGTTTTGACCATCTCTGAACTCCACACAGCTGGATGACGTTGTACCTGAATCAGTATTCGCATTGTATTAGCTGATCCTAGGTCTGTACTCACTGGTGTCCTGAAAGTCTACATCATTGCCATTGAAAGCGTTTCTGAGGCGATTGGTCATGATCTTGAGCTGCATGATCTGTTGGCGTATAGTCATGTCTGGCTTGGTGATGTCGATCTCTACCTCAGGGTTGTTGATCTGACTAGCCAGGCCGTCACCCATCACCTCTGGAAGGTACCTGGGCGACAAGGAGAGAGGGTGACTGGTGGGCACTCAAATACACACACTCACACATGCACGCACTCACACACGCAGAGACACCCGAAAGCATGCACACTCACACATATACATACAGTATACACATACATTTAGCATGCTTGCGCACACACACACACACACAGACGTGGTTTAAGGTCATACCTGGCACGAGCCATCCCGTTCCAGCACTTGTCGTCACCCTGGCCCCTGGTGGGCACTCTGTCGCTGCAAAGGGTGCTGGGTAACGAGACCCAGTAGGACTGCATGTCCCTCAGCCTTCGCGACACATCAGAAACCTGGGGACCATGACATTATGTCATTAGTACATACAGTAGCAAAACGTTTTGCAATGGAAAATGAAAACGAGCATTTCTTATTGGACAAGTTCAGGTAGACCCTCCCTGTTTCAGTCCCTTTTCTTTTGTTTGGTGCCTAATGAAAACAACCTGTGTACTGGAAACTGCTATCAAAAGCTATTCAATATCAAGTTTGTTCAAGCATTTACATTTTCTGCAGACAGCTTCTGTGTTAGCAACAAACAACAACAAACTGTTTGTTTATTGTAGGAAAACAATGATGGTTGTTTCCATTCCCTCACATTTGATATGCATCTGACTCACTGCATTCCTGACTGCAGCTTTGCTATTTATGCATTCTTCACAGAGTAAGAATAAACATGACTAAACAGGAACAGTATCATATCTCAAGTGACTGAGAAATGAGAGAGAGAGACAGAGAGAGAGAGAGAGAGAGAGAGAGAGAGAGAGAGAACACTATTGACAGTATCACTGACCAGTTTCTCCGGTCTGGCCCCAGAGATTGGGCTGTCCTGCACTGTAACCTTCCCCCACTTCTTCACCTCCTCCAACCCAATGTTGCTGGTTCCTTCCTCCCTCAGGTTCCCACAGGCCTGAAACACCTGAGAATAGAGAGAACGAGAGAGAATGGGGAGAGTAAGAAGGAGAGAAAGGGAGCAAAATATTCAGTTGAATATTTAGTGACAAAAACTACAAAGTCTAAATGACAGTTGAAGTCAACCTTCAGCATCGTAATGAAACTTTGTCCTCTAAACTCTTAATCTCCAGTACTGAAACTTCCCCTTCTGAATAGAAAACTCTAAACAAAGTACTTAGCCACCTTATACATGACGGAACAATACAGAATTGTGTGTGATCTCTTTAGCATCTCACACAACACAAACACACACCACTTACAGTAGTTAAAACTACTAGCCCGAACGCACTACTTACAGTAGTTAGCACTACTAGCACTATTACTGTAGAACTACTTACAGTAGTTAGCACTACTAGCACTATTACTGTAGTTAGCACTACTAGCCTGCTTACAGTAGTTAGCACTACTAGAACTACTACTGTAGCACTACTTACAGTAGTTAGCACCACTAGCACTACTTACAGTAGTTTGCACTACTAGCACTATTTACAGTAGTTAGCACTACTAGCCTGCTTACAGTAGTTAGCACTACTAGAACTACTACTGTAGCACTACTTACAGTAGTTAGCACTACTAGCACTACTTACAGTAGTTTGCACTACTAGCACTATTTAGAGTAGTTAGCACTACTAGCCTGCTTACAGTAGTTAGCACTACTAGAACTACTACTGTAGCACTACTTACAGTAGTTAGCACTACTTACAATAGTTAGCACTACTTAGAGTAGTTAGTACTACTAGCCTGCTTACAATAGTTAGCACTACTTAGAGTAGTTAGTACTACTAGCACTACTTACAATAGTTAGCACCACTTACAGAAGTTAGCACTACTTACAGTAGTTAGTAGTACTACTTAGCACCACTTACAGTAGTTAACACGACTAGCACTATGTACAGTAGTTAACACTACTAGCACTACGTACAGTAGTTAGCACTACTAGCACGACTTACAGTAGTTAGCACTACTAGCACGACTTACAGTAGTTAGCACTACTAGCACGACTTACAGTAGTTAACACAACTAGCACGACTTACAGTAGTTAACACTACTAGCACGACTTACAGTAGTTAACACTACTAGCACGACTTACAGTAGTTAACACTACTAGCACGACTTACAGTAGTTAACACTACTAGCACGACTTACAGTAGTTAACACTACTAGCACGACTTACAGTAGTTAACACTACTAGCACGACTTACAGTAGTTAACACTACTAGCACTACGTACAGTAGTTAACACTACTAGCACGACTTACAGTAGTTAGCACTACTAGCACTACGTACAGTAGTTAACACTACTAGCACGACTTACAGTAGTTAACACTACTAGCACGACGTACAGTAGTTAACACTACTAGCACGACGTACAGTAGTTAACACTACTAGCACTACGTACAGTAGTTAACACTACTAGCACGACTTACAGTAGTTAGCACTACTAGCACGACTTACAGTAGTTAACACTACTAGCACGACTTACAGTAGTTAACACTACTAGCACGACTTACAGTAGTTAACACTACTAGCACTACGTACAGTAGTTAACACTACTAGCACTACGTACAGTAGTTAACACTACTAGCACTACGTACAGTAGTTAACACTACTAGCACTACGTACAGTAGTTAACACTACTAGCACTACGTACAGTAGTTAACACTACTAGCACGACTTACAGTAGTTAACACTACTAGCACTACGTACAGTAGTTAACACTACTAGCACGACTTACAGTAGTTAACACTACTAGCACGACGTACAGTAGTTAACACTACTAGCACTACGTACAGTAGTTAACACTACTAGCACTACGTACAGTTGTTAACACTACTAGCACTACGTACAGTAGTTAACACTACTAGCACTACGTACAGTAGTTAACACTACTAGCACTACGTACAGTAGTTAACACTACTAGCACGACTTACAGTAGTTAACACTACTAGCACGACTTACAGTAATTAACACTACTAGCACGACGTACAGTAGTTAACACTACGTACAGTAGTTAGCACTACTAGCACTACGTACAGTAGTTAACACTACTAGCACGACTTACAGTAGTTAACACTACTAGCACTAGGTACAGTAGTTAACACTATTAGCACGACTTACAGTAGTTAACACTACTAGCACTACGTACAGTAGTTAACACGACTAGCACGACGTACAGTAGTTAACACTACTAGCACGACGTACAGTAGTTAACACTACTAGCACTACGTACAGTAGTTAACACTACTAGCACTACGTACAGTAGTTAACACTACTAGCACTACGTACAGTAGTTAACACCACTAGCACGACGTACAGTAGTTAGCACCACTAGCACTACGTACAGTAGTTAACACTACTAGCACGACTTACAGTAGTTAACACTACTAGCACTACGTACAGTAGTTAACACTACTAGCACGACGTACAGTAGTTAACACTACGTACAGTAGTTAGCACTACTAGCACTACGTACAGTAGTTAACACTACTAGCACGACTTACAGTAGTTAACACTACTAGCACTACGTACAGTAGTTAACACTACTAGCACGACTTACAGTAGTTAACACTACTAGCACTACGTACAGTAGTTAACACGACTAGCACGACGTACAGTAGTTAACACGACTAGCACGACGTACAGTAGTTAACACGACTAGCACGACGTACAGTAGTTAACACTACTAGCACGACTTACAGTAGTTAACACTACTAGCACGACGTACAGTAGTTAACACGACTAGCACTACGTACAGTAGTTAACACTACTAGCACTACGTACAGTAGTTAACACCACTAGCACGACTTACAGTAGTTAACACCACTAGCACGACGTACAGTAGTTAGCACCACTAGCACTACGTACAGTAGTTAACACTACTAGCACGACTTACAGTAGTTAACACTACTAGCACTACGTACAGTAGTTAACACTACTAGCACGACTTACAGTAGTTAACACTACTAGCACTATGTACAGTAGTTAACACTACTAGCACGACGTACAGTAGTTAGCACTACTAGCACTACGTACAGTAGTTAACACTACTAGCACGACTTACAGTAGTTAACACTACTAGCACGACGTACAGTAGTTAACACGACTAGCACTACGTACAGTAGTTAACACTACTAGCACTACGTACAGTAGTTAACACCACTAGCACGACTTACAGTAGTTAACACCACTAGCACGACTTACAGTAGTTAACACTACTAGCACTACGTACAGTAGTTAACACTACTAGCACGACTTACAGTAGTTAACACTACTAGCACGACGTACAGTAGTTAACACTACTAGCACTACGTACAGTAGTTAACACTACTAGCACTACGTACAGTAGTTAACACTACTAGCACTACGTACAGTAGTTAACACTACTAGCACTACGTACAGTAGTTAACACTACTAGCACGACTTACAGTAGTTAACACTACTAGCACGACTTACAGTAATTAACACTACTAGCACGACGTACAGTAGTTAACACTACGTACAGTAGTTAGCACTACTAGCACTACGTACAGTAGTTAACACTACTAGCACGACGTACAGTAGTTAACACTACTAGCACGACGTACAGTAGTTAACACTACTAGCACTACGTACAGTAGTTAACACTTCTAGCACTACGTACAGTAGTTAACACTACTAGCACTACGTACAGTAGTTAACACTACTAGCACTACGTACAGTAGTTAACACTACTAGCACGACTTACAGTAGTTAACACTACTAGCACGACTTACAGTAGTTAACACTACTAGCACTACGTACAGTAGTTAACACTACTAGCACTACGTACAGTAGTTAGCACTACTAGCACGACGTACAGTAGTTAGCACTACTAGCACTACGTACAGTAGTTAACACTACTAGCACGACTTACAGTAGTTAACACTACTAGCACGACGTACAGTAGTTAACACGACTAGCACTACGTACAGTAGTTAACACTACTAGCACGACGTACAGTAGTTAACACTACTAGCACGACTTACAGTAGTTAACACCACTAGCACGACGTACAGTAGTTAGCACCACTAGCACTACGTACAGTAGTTAACACTACTAGCACGACTTACAGTAGTTAACACTACTAGCACTACGTACAGTAGTTAACACTACTAGCACGACGTACAGTTTTTAACACTACGTACAGTAGTTAGCACTACTAGCACTACGTACAGTAGTTAACACTACTAGCACGACTTACAGTAGTTAACACTACTAGCACTACGTACAGTAGTTAACACTACTAGCACGACTTACAGTAGTTAACACTACTAGCACTACGTACAGTAGTTAACACTACTAGCACTACGTACAGTAGTTAACACGACTAGCACGACGTACAGTAGTTAACACTACTAGCACGACTTACAGTAGTTAACACTACTAGCACGACTTACAGTAGTTAACACTACTAGCACTACGTACAGTAGTTAACACTACTAGCACTACGTACAGTAGTTAGCACTACTAGCACGACGTACAGTAGTTAGCACTACTAGCACTACGTACAGTAGTTAACACTACTAGCACGACTTACAGTAGTTAACACTACTAGCACGACGTACAGTAGTTAACACGACTAGCACTACGTACAGTAGTTAACACTACTAGCACTACGTACAGTAGTTAACACCACTAGCACGACTTACAGTAGTTAACACCACTAGCACGACGTACAGTAGTTAGCACCACTAGCACTACGTACAGTAGTTAACACTACTAGCACGACTTACAGTAGTTAACACTACTAGCACTACGTACAGTAGTTAACACTACTAGCACGACTTACAGTAGTTAACACTACTAGCACGACGTACAGTAGTTAGCACTACTAGCACTACGTACAGTAGTTAACACTACTAGCACGACTTACAGTAGTTAACACTACTAGCACGACGTACAGTAGTTAACACGACTAGCACGACGTACAGTAGTTAACACTACTAGCACTACGTACAGTAGTTAACACCACTAGCACGACTTACAGTAGTTAACACCACTAGCACGACGTACAGTAGTTAGCACCACTAGCACTACGTACAGTAGTTAACACTACTAGCACGACTTACAGTAGTTAACACTACTAGCACTACGTACAGTAGTTAACACTACTAGCACGACTTACAGTAGTTAACACTACTAGCACGACTTACAGTAGTTAACACTACTAGCACTACGTACAGTAGTTAACACTACTAGCACTACGTACAGTAGTTAGCACTACTAGCACTACGTACAGTAGTTAACACGACTAGCACGACTTAAAGTAGTTAACACGACTAGCACGACTTACAGTAGTTAACACTACTAGCACTACGTACAGTAGTTAACACTACTAGCACTACGTACAGTAGTTAACACTACTAGCACGACTTACAGTAGTTAACACTACTAGCACTATGTACAGTAGTTAACACTACTAGCACTATGTACAGTAGTTAACACTACTAGCACTACGTACAGTAGTTAGCACTACTAGCACGACTTACAGTAGTTAACACTACTAGCACTACGTACAGTAGTTAACACTACTAGCACTACGTACAGTAGTTAACACTACTAGCACTACGTACAGTAGTTAACACTACTAGCACTACGTACAGTAGTTAACACTACTAGCACTACGTACAGTAGTTAACACTACTAGCACGACTTACAGTAGTTAACACTACTAGCACGACTTACAGTAGTTAACACTACGAGCACGACTTACAGTAGTTAACACTACTAGCACGACGTACAGTAGTTAACACTACTAGCACGACTTACAGTAGTTAACACTACTAGCACTACGTACAGTAGTTAACACGACTAGCACGACTTACAGTGGTTAACACTACTAGCACTACGTACAGTAGTTAACACTACTAGCACTACGTACATTAGTTAACACGACTAGCACGACTTACAGTAGTTAACACGACTAGCACTACGTACAGTAGTTAACACTACTAGCACGACTTACAGTAGTTAACACTACTAGCACGACGTACAGTAGTTAACACGACTAGCACTACGTACAGTAGTTAACACTACTAGCACTACGTACAGTAGTTAACACCACTAGCACGACTTACAGTAGTTAACACCACTAGCACGACGTACAGTAGTTAGCACCACTAGCACTACGTACAGTAGTTAACACTACTAGCACGACTTACAGTAGTTAACACTACTAGCACTACGTACAGTAGTTAACACTACTAGCACGACTTACAGTAGTTAACACTACTAGCACGACGTACAGTAGTTAGCACTACTAGCACTACGTACAGTAGTTAACACTACTAGCAAGACTTACAGTAGTTAACACTACTAGCACGACGTACAGTAGTTAACACGACTAGCACGACGTACAGTAGTTAACACTACTAGCACTACGTACAGTAGTTAACACCACTAGCACGACTTACAGTAGTTAACACCACTAGCACGACGTACAGTAGTTAGCACCACTAGCACTACGTACAGTAGTTAACACTACTAGCACGACTTACAGTAGTTAACACTACTAGCACTACGTACAGTAGTTAACACTACTAGCACGACTTACAGTAGTTAACACTACTAGCACGACTTACAGTAGTTAACACTACTAGCACTACGTACAGTAGTTAACACTACTAGCACTACGTACAGTAGTTAGCACTACTAGCACTACGTACAGTAGTTAACACGACTAGCACGACTTAAAGTAGTTAACACGACTAGCACGACTTACAGTAGTTAACACTACTAGCACTACGTACAGTAGTTAACACTACTAGCACTACGTACAGTAGTTAACACTACTAGCACGACTTACAGTAGTTAACACTACTAGCACTATGTACAGTAGTTAACACTACTAGCACTATGTACAGTAGTTAACACTACTAGCACTACGTACAGTAGTTAGCACTACTAGCACTACGTACAGTAGTTAACACTACTAGCACGACTTACAGTAGTTAACACTACTAGCACTACGTACAGTAGTTAACACTACTAGCACTACGTACAGTAGTTAACACTACTAGCACTACGTACAGTAGTTAACACTACTAGCACTACGTACAGTAGTTAACACTACTAGCACTACGTACAGTAGTTAACACTACTAGCACGACTTACAGTAGTTAACACTACTAGCACGACTTACAGTAGTTAACACTACTAGCACGACTTACAGTAGTTAACACTACGAGCACGACTTACAGTAGTTAACACTACTAGCACGACGTACAGTAGTTAACACTACTAGCACGACTTACAGTAGTTAACACTACTAGCACTACGTACAGTAGTAACACGACTAGCACGACTTACAGTGGTTAACACTACTAGCACTACGTACAGTAGTTAACACTACTAGCACTACGTACATTAGTTAACACGACTAGCACGACTTACAGTAGTTAACACGACTAGCACTACGTACAGTAGTTAACACGACTAGCACGACTTACAGTAGTTAACACTACTAGCACGACGTACAGTAGTTAACACTACTAGCACGACGTACAGTAGTTAACACTACTAGCACTACGTACAGTAGTTAACACTACTAGCACGACTTACAGTAGTTAACACTACTAGCACGACTTACAGTAGTTAACACTACTAGCACGACTTACAGTAGTTAACACTACGAGCACGACTTACAGTAGTTAACACTACTAGCACGACGTACAGTAGTTAACACTACTAGCACGACTTACAGTAGTTAACACTACTAGCACTACGTACAGTAGTTAACACTACTAGCACGACTTACAGTAGTTAACACTACTAGCACTACGTACAGTAGTTAACACTACTAGCACTACGTACAGTAGTTAACACTACTAGCACGACTTACAGTAGTTAGCACTACTAGCACCAGGTACAGTAGTTAACACGACTAGCACGACTTACAGTGGTTAACACTACTAGCACTACGTACAGTAGTTAACACTACTAGCACTACGTACATTAGTTAACACGACTAGCACGACTTACAGTAGTTAACACGACTAGCACTACGTACAGTAGTTAACACGACTAGCACGACTTACAGTAGTTAACACTACTAGCACGACGTACAGTAGTTAACACGACTAGCACTACGTACAGTAGTTAACACTACTAGCACTACGTACAGTAGTTAACACCACTAGCACGACTTACAGTAGTTAACACCACTAGCACGACGTACAGTAGTTAGCACCACTAGCACTACGTACAGTAGTTAACACTACTAGCACGACTTACAGTAGTTAACACTACTAGCACTACGTACAGTAGTTAACACTACTAGCACGACTTACAGTAGTTAACACTACTAGCACGACGTACAGTAGTTAGCACTACTAGCACTACGTACAGTAGTTAACACTACTAGCAAGACTTACAGTAGTTAACACTACTAGCACGACGTACAGTAGTTAACACGACTAGCACGACGTACAGTAGTTAACACTACTAGCACTACGTACAGTAGTTAACACCACTAGCACGACTTACAGTAGTTAACACCACTAGCACGACGTACAGTAGTTAGCACCACTAGCACTACGTACAGTAGTTAACACTACTAGCACGACTTACAGTAGTTAACACTACTAGCACTACGTACAGTAGTTAACACTACTAGCACGACTTACAGTAGTTAACACTACTAGCACGACTTACAGTAGTTAACACTACTAGCACTACGTACAGTAGTTAACACTACTAGCACTACGTACAGTAGTTAACACTACTAGCACTACGTACAGTAGTTAGCACTACTAGCACTACGTACAGTAGTTAACACGACTAGCACGACTTAAAGTAGTTAACACGACTAGCACGACTTACAGTAGTTAACACTACTAGCACTACGTACAGTAGTTAACACTACTAGCACTACGTACAGTAGTTAACACTACTAGCACGACTTACAGTAGTTAACACTACTAGCACTATGTACAGTAGTTAACACTACTAGCACTATGTACAGTAGTTAACACTACTAGCACTACGTACAGTAGTTAGCACTACTAGCACTACGTACAGTAGTTAACACTACTAGCACGACTTACAGTAGTTAACACTACTAGCACTACGTACAGTAGTTAACACTACTAGCACTACGTACAGTAGTTAACACTACTAGCACTACGTACAGTAGTTAACACTACTAGCACTACGTACAGTAGTTAACACTACTAGCACTACGTACAGTAGTTAACACTACTAGCACGACTTACAGTAGTTAACACTACTAGCACGACTTACAGTAGTTAACACTACTAGCACGACTTACAGTAGTTAACACTACGAGCACGACTTACAGTAGTTAACACTACTAGCACGACGTACAGTAGTTAACACTACTAGCACGACTTACAGTAGTTAACACTACTAGCACTACGTACAGTAGTAACACGACTAGCACGACTTACAGTGGTTAACACTACTAGCACTACGTACAGTAGTTAACACTACTAGCACTACGTACATTAGTTAACACGACTAGCACGACTTATAGTAGTTAACACGACTAGCACTACGTACAGTAGTTAACACGACTAGCACGACTTACAGTAGTTAACACTACTAGCACGACGTACAGTAGTTAACACTACTAGCACGACGTACAGTAGTTAACACTACTAGCACTACGTACAGTAGTTAACACTACTAGCACGACTTACAGTAGTTAACACTACTAGCACGACTTACAGTAGTTAACACTACTAGCACGACTTACAGTAGTTAACACTACGAGCACGACTTACAGTAGTTAACACTACTAGCACGACTTACAGTAGTTAACACTACTAGCACTACGTACAGTAGTTAACACTACTAGCACGACTTACAGTAGTTAACACTACTAGCACTACGTACAGTAGTTAACACTACTAGCACTACGTACAGTAGTTAACACTACTAGCACGACTTACAGTAGATTAGCACTACTAGCACCAGGTACAGTAGTTAACACGACTAGCACGACTTACAGTAGTTAACACTACTAGCACTACGTACAGTAGTTAACACGACTAGCACACTTACAGTGGTTAACACTACTAGCACTACGTACAGTAGTTAACACTACTAGCACTACGTACATTAGTTAACACGACTAGCACGACTTACAGTAGTTAACACGACTAGCACTACGTACAGTAGTTAACACGACTAGCACGACTTACAGTAGTTAACACTACTAGCACGACGTACAGTAGTTAACACTACTAGCACGACGTACAGTAGTTAACACTACTAGCACGACGTACAGTAGTTAATACTACTAGCACTACGTACAGTAGTTAGCACTACTAGCACTACGTACAGTAGTTAGCACTACTAGGAACGTTCAGTAGCTTAACACGAATCTCAGCTACGAATAAAGTAGTTAACACTACTAGCACTACGTACAGTAGTTAACACACTAGCGACGACTTACAGTAGTTAACACCACTAGCACGACGTACAGTAGTTAGCACCACTAGCATACGTACATAGTTAACACTACTAGCACGGACTGTACAGTAGTTAACACTACTAGACTAGTACAGTAGTGGTTAACACTACTAGCACGACCTTACAGTAGTAACACCACTAGCACAGAGTCCTATACAGTAGTTAACACTACTAGCACTACGTACAGTAGTTAACAACTACTAGCCACTACGTACAGTAGTTAGCACTACTAGCACTACGTACAGTAGTTAACACACTAGCACGACCTTAAAGTAGTTAACACACTAGCACGACTTACAGTAGTTAACACATTACTAGCACTCATACGTACAGTAGTTAACACTACTAGCACTACTACAGTAGTTAACACTACTAGCATACGACTGTACAGATAGTTAACACTACTAGCACTTGTACAGTAGTTAACACTACTAGCACGATACAGTAGTTAACACTACTAGCACTACGTACAGTAGTTAGCACTACTAGCAAGACACTACAGTAGTTAACACTACTAGCACTACGTACAGTAGTTAACACTACTAGCACTACGTACAGTAGTTAACACCTACTAGCACTACGTACAGTAGTTAACACTACTAGCACTACGTACAGTAGTTAACACTACAGCACTCACGTTACAGTAGTTAACACTACTGAGCACGACTTACAGTAGTTAACACACTAGCACGACTTACATTAGTTTAACACTACTAGCACGACTTACAGTAGTTAACACTACTAGCACGTACGTACAGTAGTATAACACTACTAGCACGACTTACAGTATGAACACTACTAGCACTACGTCAGTAGTTAACTACTAGCACGACTTACAGTATAACACTACTAGCACGACGTACAGTATTAAGCACGACTACACTACGTACAGTAGTTAACACTATAGCACTACGTACAGTAGTTAAAACCGACTAGCACGACTTACAGTAAGTTACACACTAGAACGACTTACAGTAGTTAACACTACTAGCACTACGTACAGTAGTTACACTACTAGCGACGACTATACAGTAGTTAACACTACTAACAGACGTACCGTAGTTAACACTAATAGCACTACGTACGTAGTTAACACTACTAGCACGACTACAGTGAGTTACACTACTGCACTACGTACAGTAGTTAACACTACTAGCACTACGTACAGTGTAACACTACATAGCACTAACGTACAGTATGTAACACTACTAGCACGACTTACAGTAGTTAACACTACTAACACGACTTACAGTATTAAACTACTACACTACGTACAGTAGTTAGACCATACGTACATTAGTTAGCACTACTGCCACTACGTACAGTAGTTAACACTACTAGCACGCGTAAAGTAGTTAACACTAATTAGCACGAGTACAGTAGTTTGACACTATAGCACTACGTACATTAGTTACCTCCTACACTACTTTACAGTAAGTTTAACACTACTAGCACTACGTACAGTAGTTCACACTACTAGCACGACTTACAGTAGTTACACTACTAGCACACTTACAGTAGTTAACACTACTAGCACTACGTACATTAGTTTAACACTACTAGCATTTTATCTACGTACGTATTTAGCACTACTAGCACGAACGTACAGTAGTTAGCACTACTAGCACTACGTACGTATTAACCTACTAGCACGACTTACAGTAAGTTAACACTACTAGCAACGACGTACAGTAGTTAACACTACTAGCACGAGCTACAGTAGTTAACACTACTAGCACTACGTACAGTAGTTAACACCACTAGCACGACTTACAGTAGTTAACACCACTAGCACGACGTACAGTAGTTAGCACCACTAGCACTACGTACAGTAGTTAACACTACTAGCACGACTTACAGTAGTTAACACGACTAGCACGACTTACAGTAGTTAACACTACTAGCACGACGTACAGTAGTTAGCACTACTAGCACTACGTACAGTAGTTAACACTACTAGCACTACGTACAGTAGTTAACACTACTAGCACTACGTACAGTAGTTAGCACTACTAGCACTACGTACAGTAGTTAGCACTACTAGCACTACGTACAGTAGTTAACACTACTAGCACTACGTACAGTAGTTAACACTACTAGCACTACGTACAGTAGTTAACACTACTAGCACTACGTACAGTAGTTAACACTACTAGCACGACTTACAGTAGTTAACACTACTAGCACGACTTACAGTAATTAACACTACTAGCACGACGTACAGTAGTTAACACTACGTACAGTAGTTAGCACTACTAGCACTACGTACAGTAGTTAACACTACTAGCACGACTTACAGTAGTTAACACTACTAGCACTACGTACAGTAGTTAACACTATTAGCACGACTTACAGTAGTTAACACTACTAGCACTACGTACAGTAGTTAACACGACTAGCACGACGTACAGTAGTTAACACTACTAGCACGACGTACAGTAGTTAACACTACTAGCACGACGTACAGTAGTTAACACTACTAGCACTACGTACAGTAGTTAACACTACTAGCACTACGTACAGTAGTTAACACCACTAGCACGACGTACAGTAGTTAGCACCACTAGCACTACGTACAGTAGTTAACACTACTAGCACGACTTACAGTAGTTAACACTACTAGCACTACGTACAGTAGTTAACACTACTAGCACGACGTACAGTAGTTAACACTACGTACAGTAGTTAGCACTACTAGCACTACGTACAGTAGTTAACACTACTAGCACGACTTACAGTAGTTAACACTACTAGCACTACGTACAGTAGTTAACACTACTAGCACGACTTACAGTAGTTAACACTACTAGCACTACGTACAGTAGTTAACACGACTAGCACGACGTACAGTAGTTAACACGACTAGCACGACGTACAGTAGTTAACACTACTAGCACGACTTACAGTAGTTAACACTACTAGCACGACTTACAGTAGTTAACACTACTAGCACTACGTACAGTAGTTAACACTACTAGCACTACGTACAGTAGTTAGCACTACTAGCACGACGTACAGTAGTTAGCACTACTAGCACTACGTACAGTAGTTAACACTACTAGCACGACTTACAGTAGTTAACACTACTAGCACGACGTACAGTAGTTAACACGACTAGCACTACGTACAGTAGTTAACACTACTAGCACTACGTACAGTAGTTAACACCACTAGCACGACTTACAGTAGTTAACACCACTAGCACGACGTACAGTAGTTAGCACCACTAGCACTACGTACAGTAGTTAACACTACTAGCACGACTTACAGTAGTTAACACTACTAGCACTACGTACAGTAGTTAACACTACTAGCACGACTTACAGTAGTTAACACTACTAGCACTATGTACAGTAGTTAACACTACTAGCACGACGTACAGTAGTTAGCACTACTAGCACTACGTACAGTAGTTAACACTACTAGCACGACTTACAGTAGTTAACACTACTAGCACGACGTACAGTAGTTAACACGACTAGCACTACGTACAGTAGTTAACACTACTAGCACTACGTACAGTAGTTAACACCACTAGCACGACTTACAGTAGTTAACACCACTAGCACGACTTACAGTAGTTAACACTACTAGCACTACGTACAGTAGTTAACACTACTAGCACGACTTACAGTAGTTAACACTACTAGCACGACGTACAGTAGTTAACACTAATAGCACTACGTACAGTAGTTAACACTACTAGCACTACGTACAGTAGTTAACACTACTAGCACTACGTACAGTAGTTAACACTACTAGCACTACGTACAGTAGTTAACACTACTAGCACTACGTACAGTAGTTAACACTACTAGCACGACTTACAGTAGTTAACACTACTAGCACGACTTACAGTAATTAACACTACTAGCACTACGTACAGTAGTTAACACTACGTACAGTAGTTAGCACTACTAGCACTACGTACAGTAGTTAACACTACTAGCACGACGTACAGTAGTTAACACTACTAGCACGAAGTACAGTAGTTAACACTACTAGCACTACGTACAGTAGTTAACACTACTAGCACTACGTACAGTAGTTAACACTACTAGCACTACGTACAGTAGTTAACACTACTAGCACGACTTACAGTAGTTAACACTACTAGCACGACTTACAGTAGTTAACACTACTAGCACTACGTACATTAGTTAACACTACTAGCACTACGTACAGTAGTTAGCACTACTAGCACGACGTACAGTAGTTAGCACTACTAGCACTACGTACAGTAGTTAACACTACTAGCACGACTTACAGTAGTTAACACTACTAGCACGACGTACAGTAGTTAACACGACTAGCACTACGTACAGTAGTTAACACTACTAGCACTACGTACAGTAGTTAACACCACTAGCACGACTTACAGTAGTTAACACCACTAGCACGACGTACAGTAGTTAGCACCACTAGCACTACGTACAGTAGTTAACACTACTAGCACGACTTACAGTAGTTAACACTACTAGCACTACGTACAGTAGTTAACACTACTAGCACGACGTACAGTAGTTAACACTACGTACAGTAGTTAGCACTACTAGCACTACGTACAGTAGTTAACACTACTAGCACGACTTACAGTAGTTAACACTACTAGCACTACGTACAGTAGTTAACACTACTAGCACGACTTACAGTAGTTAACACTACTAGCACTACGTACAGTAGTTAACACGACTAGCACGACGTACAGTAGTTAACACGACTAGCACGACGTACAGTAGTTAACACTACTAGCACGACTTACAGTAGTTAACACTACTAGCACGACTTACAGTAGTTAACACTACTAGCACTACGTACAGTAGTTAACACTACTAGCACTACGTACAGTAGTTAGCACTACTAGCACGACGTACAGTAGTTAGCACTACTAGCACTACGTACAGTAGTTAACACTACTAGCACGACGTACAGTAGTTAACACTACTAGCACGACGTACAGTAGTTAACACGACTAGCACTACGTACAGTAGTTAACACTACTAGCACTACGTACAGTAGTTAACACCACTAGCACGACTTACAGTAGTTAACACCACTAGCACGACGTACAGTAGTTAGCACCACTAGCACTACGTACAGTAGTTAACACTACTAGCACGACTTACAGTAGTTAACACTACTAGCACTACGTACAGTAGTTAACACTACTAGCACGACTTACAGTAGTTAACACTACTAGCACTATGTACAGTAGTTAACACTACTAGCACTATGTACAGTAGTTAGCACTACTAGCACTACGTACAGTAGTTAACACTACTAGCACGACTTACAGTAGTTAACACTACTAGCACGACGTACAGTAGTTAACACTACTAGCACGACGTACAGTAGTTAACACGACTAGCACTACGTACAGTAGTTAACACTACTAGCACTACGTACAGTAGTTAACACCACTAGCACGACTTACAGTAGTTAACACCACTAGCACGACGTACAGTAGTTAGCACCACTAGCACGACGTACAGTAGTTAACACTACTAGCACGACTTACAGTAGTTAACACTACTAGCACTACGTACAGTAGTTAACACTACTAGCACGACTTACAGTAGTTAACACTACTAGCACTATGTACAGTAGTTAACACTACTAGCACGACGTACAGTAGTTAGCACTACTAGCACTACGTACAGTAGTTAACACTACTAGCACGACTTACAGTAGTTAACACTACTAGCACTACGTACAGTAGTTAACACTACTAGCACTACGTACAGTAGTTAACACTACTAGCACTACGTACAGTAGTTAACACTACTAGCACTACGTACAGTAGTTAACACCACTAGCACGACGTACAGTAGTTAGCACCACTAGCACTACGTACAGTAGTTAACACTACTAGCACGACTTACAGTAGTTAACACTACTAGCACGACTTACAGTAGTTAACACTACTAGCACTATGTACAGTAGTTAACACTACTAGCACGACGTACAGTAGTTAGCACTACTAGCACTACGTACAGTAGTTAACACTACTAGCACGACTTACAGTAGTTAACACTACTAGCACTACGTACAGTAGTTAACACTACTAGCACTACGTACAGTAGTTAACACTACTAGCACTACGTACAGTAGTTAACACTACTAGCACTACGTACAGTAGTTAACACCACTAGCACGACGTACAGTAGTTAGCACCACTAGCACTACGTACAGTAGTTAACACTACTAGCACGACTTACAGTAGTTAACACTACTAGCACGACTTACAGTAGTTAACACTACTAGCACTATGTACAGTAGTTAACACTACTAGCACTACGTACAGTAGTTAGCACTACTAGCACTACGTACAGTAGTTAACACGACTAGCATGACTTAAAGTAGTTAACACGACTAGCACGACTTACAGTAGTTAACACTACTAGCACTACGTACAGTAGTTAACACTACTAGCACTACGTACAGTA
This sequence comes from Salvelinus namaycush, assembly GCF_016432855.1. NCBI lineage: Eukaryota > Metazoa > Chordata > Actinopteri > Salmoniformes > Salmonidae > Salvelinus > Salvelinus namaycush. The sequence continues at coordinate 14,805,759 of NC_052317.1, read as the reverse complement.
GTTAACACTACTAGCACGACTTACAGTAGTTAACACTACTAGCACTATGTACAGTAGTTAACACTACTAGCACGACTTACAGTAGTTAACACTACTAGCACTACGTACAGTAGTTAACACTACTAGCACGACTTACAGTAGTTAACACTACTAGCACTACGTACAGTAGTTAACACTACTAGCACTACGTACAGTAGTTAACACTACTAGCACGACTTACAGTAGTTAGCACTACTAGCACCAGGTACAGTAGTTAACACGACTAGCACGACTTACAGTAGTTAACACTACTAGCACTACGTACAGTAGTTAACACGACTAGCACGACTTACAGTGGTTAACACTACTAGCACTACGTACAGTAGTTAACACTACTAGCACTACGTACATTAGTTAACACGACTAGCAAGACTTACAGTAGTTAACACGACTAGCACTACGTACAGTAGTTAACACGACTAGCACGACTTACAGTAGTTAACACTACTAGCACGACGTACAGTAGTTAACACTACTAGCACGACGTACAGTAGTTAACACTACTAGCACTACGTACAGTAGTTAACACTACTAGCACGACTTACAGTAGTTAACACTACTAGCACGACTTACAGTAGTTAACACTACTAGCACGACTTACAGTAGTTAACACTACGAGCACGACTTACAGTAGTTAACACTACTAGCACGACGTACAGTAGTTAACACTACTAGCACGACTTACAGTAGTTAACACTACTAGCACTACGTACAGTAGTTAACACTACTAGCACGACTTACAGTAGTTAACACTACTAGCACTACGTACAGTAGTTAACACTACTAGCACTACGTACAGTAGTTAACACTACTAGCACGACTTACAGTAGTTAGCACTACTAGCACCAGGTACAGTAGTTAACACGACTAGCACGACTTACAGTAGTTAACACTACTAGCACTACGTACAGTAGTTAACACGACTAGCACGACTTACAGTGGTTAACACTACTAGCACTACGTACAGTAGTTAACACTACTAGCACTACGTACATTAGTTAACACGACTAGCACGACTTACAGTAGTTAACACGACTAGCACTACGTACAGTAGTTAACACGACTAGCACGACTTACAGTAGTTAACACTACTAGCACGACGTACAGTAGTTAACACTACTAGCACGACGTACAGTAGTTAACACTACTAGCACGACGTACAGTAGTTAACACTACTAGCACGACGTACAGTAGTTAGCACTACTAGCACTACGTACAGTAGTTAGCACTACTAGCACTACGTACAGTAGTTAACACTACTAGCACGACTTACAGTAGTTAGCACTACTAGCACTACGTACAGTAGTTAGCACTACTAGCACTACGTACAGTAGTTAACACTACTAGCACGACTTACAGTAGTTAACACTACTAGCACGACGTACAGTAGTTAACACTACTAGCACGACGTACAGTAGTTAACACTACTAGCACGACGTACAGTAGTTAACACTACTAGCACGACGTACAGTAGTTAACACTACTAGCACGACTTACAGTAGTTAACACTACTAGCACGACTTACAGTAGTTAACACTACTAGCACGACGTACAGTAGTTAACACTACTAGCACGACTTACAGTAGTTAACACGACTAGCACGACTTACAGTAGTTAACACTACTAGCACGACGTACAGTAGTTAACATCACTAGCACTACGTACAGTAGTTAACACTACTAGCACGACGTACAGTAGTTAACACTACTAGTACTACGTACAGTAGTTAGCACTACTTGCACTACGTACAGTAGTTAAGACTACTAGCACGACGTACAGTAGTTAACACTACTAGCACGACTTACAGTAGTTAACACTACTAGCACGACGTACAGTAGTTAACACTACTAGCACGACTTACAGTAGTTAACACGACTAGCACGACTTACAGTAGTTAACACTACTAGCACGACGTACAGTAGTTAACATCACTAGCACTACGTACAGTAGTTAACACTACTAGCACGACGTACAGTAGTTAACACTACTAGTACTACGTACAGTAGTTAGCACTACTTGCACTACGTACAGTAGTTAAGACTACTAGCACGACGTACAGTAGTTAACACTACTAGCACGACGTACAGTAGTTAGCACTACTAGCACGACTTACAGTAGTTAACACGACTAGCACTACGTACAGTAGTTAACACGACTAGCACGACTTACAGTAGTTAACACTACTAGTACGACGTACAGTAGTTAGCACTACTAGCACTACGTACAGTAGTTAACACTACTAGCACGACTTACAGTAGTTAACACTACTAGCACTACGTACAGTAGTTAGCACTACTAGCACTACGTACAGTAGTTAGCACTACTAGCACTACGTACAGTAGTTAGCACTACTAGCACTACGTACAGTAGTTAACACTACTAGCACGACTTACAGTAGTTAACACTACTAGCACTACATACAGTAGTTAACACGACTAGCACGACGTACAGTAGTTAGCACTACTAGCACGACGTACAGTAGTTAACACTACTAGCACGATGTACAGTAGTTAACACTACTAGCACTACGTACAGTAGTTAGCACTACTAGCACTACGTACAGTAGTTAGCACTACTAGCACTACATACAGTAGTTAGCACTACTAGCACTACGTACAGTAGTTAGCACTACTAGCACTACGTACAGTAGTTAGCACTACTAGCACTACGTACAGTAGTTAGCACTACTAGCACTACGTACAGTAGTTAGCACTACTAGCACTACGTACAGTAGTTAGCACTACTAGCACTACGTACAGTAGTTAGCACTACTAGCACTATGTACAGTAGTTAGCACTACTAGCACTACGTACAGTAGTTAGCACTACTAGCACTACGTACAGTAGTTAGCACTACTAGCACTACGTACAGTAGTTAGCACTACTAGCACCAGGTACAGTAGTTAGCACTACTAGCACCACGTACAGTAGTTAGCACTACTAGCACCACGTACAGTAGTTAGCACTACTAGCACCACGTACAGTAGTTAGCACTACTAGCACTACAGTAGTTAGCACTACTAGCACGACTTACAGTAGTTAGCACTACTAGCACCACTTACAGTAGTTAGCACTACTAGCACCACTTACAGTAGTTAGCACTACTAGCACGACTTACAGCAGTTAGCACTACTAGCACCACTTACAGTAGTTAGCACTACTAGCACCACTTACAGAAGTTAGCACCACTTACAGTAGTTAGCACTACTAATACCACTTACAGTAGTTAGCACTACTACCACCTCTAAGCACTACTACTGTAGCACCACTTACAGTAGTTAGCACTACTAGCACCACTTACAGTAGTTAGCACTACTAGCACCACTTACAGTAGTTAGCACTACTAGCACCACTTACAGTAGTTAGCACTACTAGCACCACTTACAGTAGTTAGCACTACTAGCACCACTTACAGTAGTTAGCACTACTAGCACCACTTACAGAAGTTAGCACCACTTACAGTAGTTAGCACTACTAGCACCACTTACAGTAGTTAGCACTACTAGCACCACTTACAATAGTTACACTACTAGCACCTCTAAGCACTACTACCGTGGCACCACTTACAATAGTTAGCACTACTAGCACCTCTAAGCACTACTAACACTACTTACAATAGTTAACACTACTAGCACCTCTAAGCACTACTACCGTGGCACCACTTACAATAGTTAGCACTACTAGCACCTCTAAGCACTACTACTGTGGCACCACTTACAATAGTTAGCACTACTAACACTACTTACAATAGTTAGCACTACTAGCACCTCTAAGCACTACTACTGTGGCACCACTTACAATAGTTAGCACTACTAGCACCTCTAAGCACTACTACCGTGGCACCACTTACAATAGTTAGCACTACTAGCACCTCTAAGCACTACTAACACTACTTACAATAGTTAACACTACTAGCACCTCTAAGCACTACTACCGTGGCACCACTTACAATAGTTAGCACTACTAGCACCTCTAAGCACTACTACTGTGGCACCACTTACAATAGTTAGCACTACTAACACTACTTACAATAGTTAGCACTACTAGCACCTCTAAGCACTACTACTGTGGCACCACTTACAATAGTTAGCACTACTAGCACCTCTAAGCACTACTACGGTGGCACCACTTACAATAGTTAGCACTAATAGCACCTCTAAGCACTACTACTGTGGCACCACTTACAATAGTTAGCACTACTTACAACGCCAGAGGACTCAGATTTAACATCATATAGTAACCTAAGAATTTCAATGCCAAGAACATACACACCTCCTATGCTCCTTCAGACTTAAGTTAAACTGTCCTCTTGTTTAGTCTGTTTTGGATAGCTCTGAGGCTCTCTGCCTCTCCTGCATAAATAACTGTTCTATAAAACACGTAAACACACACACACATCTATCATATATGGTACTAAGCTGAGGTAGAAGGTGCCCCTACTCACGGATGTAGAACAAATTTGTCCTACTCCCAATCCTAACTGTAACTCTGTTGACACGAAATAACTAATGAAACCAGAGCAGCTGCAATAGCAGTAGTTGCATATTGAAACACTTTATGAATCAAACTGACTTTCTAAACCTGGTAGGACAAATAGGCCTATACATCATCTATAGAAGACTGTCAATAAGCAGGTGAAGCTGTCCCTAGACACTGATCTCAGGTCAGTTGGTTTCCTCCCTAGTGGTTAAGGTTAGAATCATGTAATCTGATCCTGGCTGGTGTTGTGAAGGCTAGTCTGCCAGGTCATGGCAGAGCCTCAGGCCAAATCTGGCCTCGACACCTGCGCAGTACAGAGAAGCCTTTGTTCCCCAACACTATTTACATATTTTCCCACCTTCACTAAATAAAAAAATCAGATTCCATGGCTCCTTATGATTTTTAACAGGCACATAAAAGTGGTGCTCGTACACCATTAAAAGGAGAAGTTAATGTTTGGCCTTGAGACTGTGTTATGAGTCCCTGTTCAGGTATGTGGAACATTATTACATTAAATCAGCACAGGTATTCAACATCAGGCTCTGAATATGTGATATGAGCCCTGATCAACACCGTATTAGTGTGATCGGTAATAATATTTTAAAGTGTGGACTGGCGGTAGTATATCTGTGCGTGTGTGTGTGTGTGCGTGTTTTGTGTGTGAGTGTGCGTGTTTTGTGTGTCAGTGTGCGTGTGTGCGTGTGCTGACTGCTGTACTGACCTTGGTGTTAAAGGTGTCTATGTTTTCTATCATGGTGGTGATAGCCTCTGAGATGCGCTTGGGGAGAGAGAGGAACACCACATTCACACTGGATGCACCCTCAAACTTGTTAGCCACCTGCAGCATGGCATCTACAGAGACGGGGGGAATACAATATTAAAATGTGAATGCATGCTTATAAGCATTAAATTAAATTAAATGAGTGTGCAAATGTGTGTGTGTGTGTGTGTGTGTGTGTGTGTGTGTGTGTGTGTGTGTGTGTGTGTGTGTGTGTGTGTGTGTGTGTGTGTGTGTGTGTGTGTGTGTGTGTGTGTGTGTGTGTGTGTGTGTGTGTGAGTGTGTCGTGCGTGTGTGTTTATATGTCTCACCAGCCAAGTTTCTCCACTCTGTGTCCAGGTCGGCGTGGTTGGCGAGGCAGCCCTTCAGCACGTTTGCACAGTAGTTGGCACAGGGCTTGGCAGAGGGCACGCCACGGCAGTGGCGACAGTACGTCATCTTCATGATGGCACGCACACACTCTGGGCTCAGGGGCACCTGGGAGAGGAGACACACAACAAAACAGATGATATATACAGTACCAGTCAAAAGTTTGGACACACCTACTCATTCAAAAGTTTTTCTTGCACTTCAATTAACAGATGTGCCTTGTTAAAAGTTTGTGGAATTTGTTTCCTTCTTAATGCATTAGGGCCAATCAGTTGTGTTGTGACAAGGTAGGGGGGTATACAGAATATAGCTCTCATTGGTAAAAGACCAAGTCCATATTATGGCAAGAACAGCTCAAATAAGCAAAGAGAAATGACAGGCCATCATTACTGACATGTAGGTCAGTCAATCTAGAAAATTTCAAGAACTTTGAAAGTTTCTTCAAGTGCAGTCGCAAAAACCATCAAGCGCTATAATGAAACTGTCTCTCATGAGGACCGCCACAGGAAAGGAAGACCCAGAGTTACCTCTGCTGCAGAGGATAAGTTCATTAGAGTTAAATGCACCTCAGATTGCAGCCCAAATAAATGCTTCACAGAGTTCAAGTAACAGACACATCTCAACATCAACTGTTCAGAGGAGACTGCGTGAATCAGGCATTTATGGTCAAATTGCTGCAAAGAAACCACTACTAAAGGAAACCAATAATAAGAAGAGACTTTCTTGGGCCAAGAAACATGAGCAATGATGAGTCCAAATTTGAGATTTTTGGTTCCAACTGCCGTGTCTTTGTGAGACGCAGAGGAGTTGAACAGATGACCTCTGCATGTGTGGTTCCCACCGTGAAGCATGGAGGAGGTGTGCCAGTGTTTTGCTGGTGACACTGTCAGTGATTTATTTAGAATTCAAGGCACACTTAACCAGCATGGCTACCACAGCATACTGCAGCGATACGCCATCCCATCTGGTTTGCGCTTAGTGGGACTCTCATTTGTTTTTCAACAGGACAATGACCCAACACACTTTTGACTGGTACTGTATATCATAAATACCTCTCAATATTAATGCATACGCTCAATTGAGGTACTTTACACGGTGTAGGAAAGACACAAATGCCCCTGTGAGCATTGACAAATCAGAGGTAGAAACAGCCTGGCATCCAGGCTAAATACAGACCGACATGTTTTCCTTCAATCATGAAATGAATGTCCCTGTGACTTCTTATGGTTTTCTTTTCATACAAAGCCTTGGCCGTTCCAACACCTCTATGAGCAATAGCATATGTTTCAATGACAAACAAGATTGAAAGAAATGCATCAGGCCCTTCAGTGACTGTCCCTGCCATTCCAACGGTTACTACTGCTTCTGCCACTACTACAATAGTTCCATTATTGTCATTCACTATCATGGGTCCTGAGATATGTGGAAAGGAGAACAGCTTAAGTTCCTGTGAACGCGTGAGTTTCCTTGGCGATGGGCGAACAAACGACACACACACACACACACACACACAATACAGCGGGAGGTCACTTCCCATGGCCATCCTTTTACGCTAGCGCCGCGCTTGTAGGTTTTAGTCAACCTGGTTACCGTGGAAACCGATCAGCCGAGAGAATGAGCTTTTTTTCCCTCTGCATGACACATCCGTCTTCACTTTCCACCAGATCCCTCCATCCTTCTTTTCTTCCGCCTCTCTCTCTCTCGCTATCCCACTGGGCTGTTCCCTCAGGAAAGGGCCTTGGTGCATTATAACTGAAACTGGGTTAATACCAGTAAGCCCTGCTAGCAAGAGAGCCCCGGCTACGCATACAAAACTCCAGTAGAAGTGTGTGTGTGTATCTGTGTGAGAGGGAGACTGAGAGCTCAGCTCGGAATACCAAACTCCTCTTAGCTGACATCTGGGGCGGTGTGATGCTTTTCCTGGAAACCGCCACCCTTGTCATATCAAAGTCAGACAAAGCCTAGTTAGCAGAAACATGCAGACATTAGCTAACAGTATCCAATGTTAAAGACAACATGAACATGGTCTCAGGACCACCGACAGAAGCCTCTTCCTCTAATGATACCTGACAGTGATGGCACTGATGAGCTAGGTTAGGTTCCTTATCTACTAATTATAATGGGATTGTTAACCTGCTATTGATATCGTACCAGGAGACAGTTCACTTTACATCCATAGACTGTTGATGATATTGATGTTGACAGCAGGCAGTGACTATCTATTGATTAGGAAACAGTCAATATGAATCAATGGGAATGCAGGGTTCTGGTGATGACATAAAATAGTGTTTGTTTCACATCCTGACTCTACAGCACGCCCCCGCGTCCCCCCTCCGCTCCTCCTTCACTCCTTTTCTCCTCCACTCGTTAGGCAAAAGAATGAGTCAGGCAATCACTGTTTGAATGAGAGAGAGAGACATTTTTTTGCGGGGGGTGGAAAGACATATATGGAGCCCAAAGAAAAGGGTTGAAAATAATAAAGTTCCAGAAAGCAAACGGAGAGACGGGAGAGAGAACATGAAGACCAAGAGTCAGGGAGTAGACACAAAGGAAGAGACAGAATATTTGAAAGGAAGGAATTTTCCTTCATTTGAGTTAATATTATCATCCTGCACACATTCAATGAAGTGAGGGCTTTATAGCACGACTGCAGCCAGAGAAGCCTATTATCGTCACTGTCTGATGGAAAACTCTTATCTCCAAAACAGAAACTTTTCAGGAAATGGACAAATATTTTCCCATTACAGAACATACAATTCTGAAGCTATTTTCAATACATTTTCTTGGTCCTAGAGTCTTACAATATTCAGAGTACATGGAAGGGAGTCACTGCTTTCAATAAATGTTTAAAAAAAATGTAAACCGTCAAAGATGAGAGGTTTCCATCAGACAGCGACGCTATACTGTTAGCCTGATCCCAGATCTGTTTGTGCTGTCTTGTCAACTCCTTTTCATTCATTGTGTTATGAATTTTATGAATAATGACTAAATGATGTATACATTTAACTTAGAACTATAACTAACAGAATTCTACCCTGTCTCTGTATAATGATGGAGAATGTTTGTCCATAAGAGAAGAGGAACTGTGGCAGACAACTTGTGACCACTGTGAAACTGATAACAGGGAAGGAAGCCTAACCACCTAGGGAGGGGAGAAACCTTGGGCTTGTAGTACATTGTATAACAGGTGGCAGGCAATGTATGAGTAGGAGAAGACTTGTGAACTATATTGTCTGAGAGGAGGAGGGACAGTTATGACGAAATGAGAGGTATATAAACCACTGTACAGGAAATGAGAGAGCTCTCGTAAATAAACATTCTGACTATTGTAGACTGGCCTCTGTCTGTTTCATTTCAACAAGAACCTTACAAATTCTTGGTAACAGACCGAGTAGTTTAATTGAAGTTCAGTTTATGAACATTGAGAACATAATTCTCTTAACACTTTGTCATGCCAAACAATGAGGCAATGAGAGGGACACAAACAAATCTGGGTTCAGGCTAGCATACTGTAGCTCTGACATCCCAAACCGTAGACAATAGGCTTAATGGAGTGAGCAAATCATCCATGCCCTGATTGCTTGAGGTTAATGCTCACAGTTTCCCTCCCTGTAATTCTGTGGATGCACACCAAGCAGAGAGAGAGAGAGAGAGAGAGAGAGAGATGCTGGGCCTGGCTAACCGACACAGACACAAACTACACAGTTCTACACACCGACCATACACTAATTAGGTAACCTTTGGAGAATTGTGAATTAAGAGCAAATGTGTGTGTGTGTGTGTGTGTGCGCGCGTGCCACGCCAATGACATTATCAGTACTACATGTAAACAGTACATTATTCAACCTTACCACTGTGACCCTGACGACACTACATCTCCATATACTGTACACATGTCAGAGAGGTCCTGGGAATAGGGTGGCCTCTCTCTTTCTCTCTCTCTCTCTCTCTCTCTCATTGTGTAATTAATGAAGATATATGAGTAGCCTCTTCCCCCTGCGTTAGCTGTACTAGACTCCAAGCCTCGTAGTGATATATGTGGCGCGTGCTGTGGCCTACTTCCTACTGTACTGTGCCATCAGGACAGAGAGCGTCCCTGAAAACTGGTGGTGATGTTGGAAGGTAGGGAATACCACAGGGAGGAGAGATATCTACCTCTGAGCAAAAGCGTTTCTCTCTTTGTCTCTCTCTTCCTCAATCTCTCCCGTTCCTTTATCTGTGCACACACACACACACAGTAACGCACACTCACAGATTAACACACACACACATCTGCAGGCGGTTGGAAAGGAGAGGCACCATAAAGTACAGCCCTGGGCTCAGGCAATCAGCTCCTGCTACAGCAGTTAATGTCAACGCATCCGTGAGAAATGGCCCACTCCACACACAAGACAAGAGTAAGGTTCAAATCAGAGCACTACTGCTGAGAAACATCCGCTCTGTAGGGGGTCAATATTGAGTGTTAAAATCAGCGCACCAATGACATTTGTTGATATTACCGCAATAGCGAAAGATACAGTTCACACTTTCCTATTCTGAAATAAGGAAAGTGCAGGGTTATTAAAGTGATATTAGGCTTTTATAAACTGTTTGAGGTCATCTTTTTGCAACAGTCATGAGGAGGTATAGCCTACTAAAAGTGTGTTCACTACTGTATAATTGTCCTCTCCATAAGGCAAGGTGAGGGTTAATAGTATTGTGCTGATGTGAAGGTTAGCGTGTTAGCGTGATGCATCTCTCTCAGCCTCAGTTTCTCTGTGTGTCCCTATAGAGGGGATAAGACACGCCGCCCACACAGAGGGACCTTCGGGTAACTCAATTAAGCGCACAACGTAGCATTGCCTAGCTGCAAGCATAAGGGAATAAAGCCTAGAATTACAGTGGCCACAGGTAGCGAAGCCTAGCGAAGCCTAGCGAAGCGAAGCCGCGAGCATAAGGGAATAAGGCCCAGAATTACCATGGCCACAGCTAGCGTAGTGTAGCCTAGCGTAGCAGGGGGAATAAGGGAAAGCATGGCAGAAGTTAGCCTCGCCATGCCACGGGCATACTGTAAATGGGCATTAGAGTTATCATGGGCTTAAGGGAATAAGGCCAGGCATTAGCATGGCAACAGTTAGTGTAGGCTAGCCTAGCAGGGGAACAAGGAATAGTATTAGCATGGGCAGACAGCCAGACACGCTAAGCTGGCATTTCTATTTATGACGTATGCCCTGTGGATCCACTCTCCAGACCTGCCAGGCTGGACTACAGAGCACTGCCAGCCCGCAGGGTGTCAGGCTGATAAGCAGTTGTTAGCTATCTCACCCCCACACACCTATTCTACCTATTCCCCTCCCTTCTCCTCCTCTCCCCCAGAGCTGCCTGATCTGATCCATATTTGCCGATTGTGGCCGTGTTGCTGCTGCTGAAGGACATTGAGCGATGTGTCCATTAAATGACATTGGCTGGGGAAAATGTGTAAGTAATTAGTGCGGCTTTTACAAATTACAAAATGTCATCCTTGCACTAATGCCAGGGCGCAGGGCAAGCGCTGCTATTCTCAATGAGGTCAGGGAGTATTCTGGCACGCATTAACACAGGCACACAGACAGTACTCTGGGATACAGTGTGATTTGATGGCAGGGGAGGGGGGAGAGAAGGTGTACATCTCACAGTGATCTCTTGTCACAGCCAAGGTCAACATGTGTGTACATGAGTGTCCCTTTCACTCCGACTCTCTCTACGCTCCCTCCTCTGTTACCGTATCTCTTCCATTCACTCTTTCCTCTCTACCTCGTCTAAACCCTCTCTACCCGCTCTTTCTCGCTCCGTTTCCCTTTCTCCTAACCACACAATCCCAATTACAGTCTGATTGGAACTACAGGGAGGAGAGAGAGAGGAGGGGGGCGTACCCATATCCCAGCATGCCATCTGGCATTCTGCTCAGCCCGCTGCCTCCCTGGCTGGTCCAATCAGACTCGAAACTCCACATAATGCATAAATCTCCCCTTTCTCCTCCTCACCTTCCTCTCTCCTCCATTCCTATACTCTCCACTCATCCTCTACTACCTTCCCTTCCTCTGCCTCATGTAGCTCCATTGACATTGTCCAGAGCTGTGGCTCACTCTCTCCCTTCTCTCCTGTACACACTGTATGTGTGAACGACCTAGTGTTCTGCTCTTAGATTTCTCCCTCCTCTGATGCGCTGTAACTCTATCAGAGATTAATTGGCCAGTAATGAGACGCACAGCCCTATTTATAGGCTGTTAATGGGCCCCGTGACTGAGTGTGTTTACCACACACTGTTCTAGAGAAGCAGTATAGAGCCGCCAGAGAACTACTGTACACAGTGTGACGCACAGCGCTACAAAGGTCTGGAGCCACAGACAACATGACAAGACAAAATAAATGCCGGATGCTGTAGGATTCGTGGAGGATTTGAGCCGTCCATTTAGCTGCTTGTAGTGTGGGGGGTTTTGTTTACATTAGAAGAAGAGGCACCGGGGACTCTTCTCTCATGCCGTAGCATTAGTTTGGTAGAATGTTTCTCAAAACGTATCTCAAAGCTCCAGATACTTGGTGTATAAAGTGCCAGATTGATGTACAGTAGGTTTAATTGACAGGATGAGAGAGAGAGAGAGAGAGAGAGAGAGAGAGAGAGAGAGAGAGAGAGAGAGAGAGAGAGAGAGAGAGAGAGAGAGAGAGAGAGAGAGACACTGACAAACATAAGAGGGAGAAAGATAGTCTGTCTTACCTGTGACACCTTGCGAACCACCTCCCCGCTGATCACCAGTCCCTGGACAAAGGAGCGTGCCGCCACAAATGTACGTGTCACCTTCAACTTGAGGTTGCGGGGGGTGTCACCAAAGGGTCGCAGCGTCTCCGACTGCTTGGACACACACTCCAGGTAGTCATCACCTACAATCAAAATAACTTTATTAGTTAAACACCCTTCATACATCCCTCATAATGATAGCTAAAGCAATATAACAACCTCACATAGTTAAGAATAAAAGTTGAAAGCAAACAAGATGAAAATCATGACAATATTTACCAGGGTTGAGGTAATTCAATTTCAACGCAAGAGTTTGTGGGGCGAAAAATAGAGAGTGAACAAATGTGAACGATGACGAAGGCCAGTGATAGACGCCAGCCTGGCATGTTCATACAATGTGGCATTGTCTGGATGGATGGCTGTATATTTGCATCTCAAAAGAGAGAGTCACACCTTCGCCGTGGCAATCTCGGGAAAGAGACGTCCCCACGGAAGTCCTTGGGGTCATTGGCGCTAGGAGAGGTGTGATGACTGATGAAAACTCAAACAAATTAAATTCATGTTACCGTGTGAATTAAATTGTCGTGTTGGGTTTGTTTCAAGAGCCTATAAAGAGCTGCATATGTTAATATGTCTTATTGAATTGTGTTTTCTGGTTGATGTGTGACTGGAATTGAAATGGTATGTTGGGTTGACTGGTTGTCAGGCACATTCCTGTTGTTTGGTCATAACATTCAAATTGAGTTGATTAGATTAGAATCTGCCTGGTGTTTTGCTGTCTTTTGTTTTCACTAGCAAAGTGTTAAGAAATGTTCATTCACGTTGGGTTCCCACTTGAGTTATTTGAAATTTGGTTTAAAGAGCCGTGAATTCGCTCATACTTTGAGAACTTGCTACTAAGCTCCTGTGTATGTCAGACGCGCATCGTTTGTTTTTGTCTTAGAGTATGTTCTGAACTGAAGACACGTGTAACCACGTTAAGTCGGCAGGTAGCCTAGTGGTTAGAGCGTTAGGCAGGTAACCGAAAGGTTGCTAGATCGAATCCCCGAGGTGACAATGTAACGGCTTTCCTCTTCCTCTTCATCCGAAGAGGAGGAGCATGGATTGAACCAAGACGCAGCGTTGTGATAAGACATGATATTTAATAAACAAAACAGAAAACACGACGAACACTTGAAATAATTACAAAACAATAAAACGATGTAGACAGACCTGGACGACGAACTTACATGAAACACGAAGAACGCATGAACAGGAAAAATGACTACATAAAACGAACGAACAAACAAAACCGAAAACAGTCCCGTGTGGCGTAACATACACAGACACTGACACAGGAGACAACCACCCACAAACAAACAATGTGACACCACCTACCTTAATATGATTCTCAATCAGAGGAGATGAAAACCACCTGCCTCTAATTGAGAACCATATCAGGTACCCATTAAACCAACATAGAAACACAAAACATAGACTGCCCACCCAAACTCACGTCCTGACCAACTAACACATACAAAACTAACAGAAAACAGGTCAGGAACGTGACAGACAAGTTAAAAATCTTGTCATTCTGCCTCTGAACAAGGCAGTTAACCCACTGTTCCTAGGCCTTCGTTGTAAAGAATAATTTGTTCTTAACTGACTTGTTAAATAAAAGTCTTAGCCTATTGGTGATAGTCATTTATTCTGAATAGTTTTTCATGTATCAGGTATTTCATGTACACTGTAATTGTTTGAGTGTCAATTCTTTTGTGACTAATACATTCTATTAGTAAACCCATTCCTCCTTTCACAGAGTAATTATTTGATTGGCTATATGCCTATAATTTGATAGTTGTTAAATTAACTACACTGCACACATAGCACATGCTTGGGTACCAACTTAACATCCCTGAGCTGCTTGCCCCAATAAATTCGTGCTGGAACATTGGTCGCCAGGATTAGCTATTTGTACCCAGCCTCTTAATAATTGCATAACGGTGCAAGACAGACACATGTTCATTATAGACATACTGAGTCACTGATGCAATTATTCGCTATCTTGCTAGATCCTCCAGAGACGCATAGGGCCGGTTGCATTTATTCACATAACATTGGAGTCAGATTGATGAAATCATTTTATTATTATTCTACTTAATATTTGGATGAGTTGGGAAAAAAGCAGCATTTATTTTCAATGGAGATTGTAAAAGTGAAATATTTCAAAGATCATATTTAAGTTCAATGCGTATGTTTACGTACCTATGAGGTATTGTCCGTTGGCTCCCTTGAACAGCCTCTCCAGCAGGCGGGCCCAGAACTCGTTGAGCGCCTCCTCTATGTTGATGTTGGAACCGCGGTAGTACCGTCTCAGCTCCGTGTACAGGTCAGAGAACACGCGGGTGTTCTGGGTGTACAGGAAACCTAGCACCGGGGGGTAGGACTCTTGCAGGAGAACCTCCGAACTGTTCAGCAGCTCCAGGAGGTAATCTGGAATGTGACAGGAAACAGGAAGTGTAAAACAGGAAGTCCAATCTGGTGGGATTACATTTACAGTTTAGCAGACACTTATGCAGAGCAACTAGGATTAAGTGCCTTCCTCAAGGGCACATTGATAGATTTTTGACCTAGTCATCTTGGGGATTCAAACCAGAAACATTTTGGTTACTGGCCCAATGCTCTAAACAATTAGGCCAGTGGTTCTCAACCTTGGTCATGGGGACACAAAGGGGGCACATTTTAGTTTTGCCCTAGCACTACACACCTGATTCAAATCATCAAAGCCTTTTGATGAGTTGATCATTTGAATCAGCAGTGTAGTGCTAGGGCAAAAACTAAAATGTGCCCCCTTTGTGTCCCCAGGACCAGGATTGAGAACCAGTGAACTAGGCTACTAGCCGTCCTAGTAGGAGGATTTAGATAGGCAGTCTATGTTCTCTTCAGACTTCACTTTCAGGCAGTGGTATTGCTTTACTTTGTTGTGCATAGCTTTAGTGGTTCTTAGCTGAGCTGTTGATCGATGTTTTCCTCCTTGTTCTTCTTCTGTTTTCTCTCTCACCCTCTTTACATGACACAGTCTCTTCACAGGGGGTTTGGAAGCAAAGTAAATGCAAAAATGAAAGGGTATAATTTCCCTTTTATGTGTTTTTTTTCAGAATCCCCCTTGCGACAAACAACAGTAGGACATAGGTCAGTCTCAAAGAGCGGTGTTGCCTATGATACAGCTCCCTGCCGTTTAGTGTAGTTTAGCTGTGAGGACTGGGGCTCTGCACCGACTTCTCAGAAACTTTACACCACTTCTCTCTCTGCGTCTCATGGCTTTGTACTGCGTATGAAAGATGCCACAGAGATGAACCCGGAGAGGAAGTGTTTAAATGTATTCTCAGGATAAGGATAGGATGTGCTGTGGAAGATACTCTTGCCAAACACATAAAACACAATGAGTGGGATACAGAGACAGCAGAGAAAACACAGTCAGAGGCATACAGCATAAACTGGCACCAACAGACACAGGCACATGCAGGCCTGCAGAGACACACACAAACAAAAGCAGAGAGCAACATCAACAGCAGACAAACCCAGTCCTGCTGGAATGGGACTCTCTAATCTGTCAGTACCATGGCTCTGACCAAAACCACACTACACAATAACAGGCTGCGCTGCGACTGCCCTGTTCAAGAATACATTTTCATTGCATCGTCTTTAATGCGTGTCCATTTGTCTGACTGTGTCGTTTTCTTTGAAGGCGTTCTTATCTCCTCCGGCCCGCCATACACCCCAGATGGGGAGCAGCTGAGGAGAGGAATCACTGAGCCTCTATGAAACCCCCAAGTATGGGTTAGAGAACTCCCTTTGCTCAACAGTATTGTCTCTCTCTGTGTGTCTCTCTCGCTGTCTTACTCTCTCCCTCTCTCTATTATATATGCAGTTGAAGTCAGAAGTTTACATACACCTTAGCCAAATACATTTAAACTAAATTTTTCACAATTCTTGACATTTACTCCGAGTAAAAATCCTCTGTCTTAGGTCAGTTAGGATCACCACTTTATTTTAAGAATGTGAAATGTCAGAATAATAGTAGAGAGAATGATTTATTTCAGCTTTTATTTCTTTCATCACATTCTCAGTGGGTCAGAAGTGTACATGCACTCAATTAGTATTTGGTAGCATTGCCTTTAAATTGTTTAACTTGGGTCAAACGTTTCGGGTAGCCTTCCATAAGCTTCCCACAATAAGTTGGGTGAATTTTGGCTCATTCCTCCTGACAGAGCTGGTGTAACTGAGTCAGGTTTGTAAGCCTCCTTGTTCGCACACACTTTTTCAGTTCTGCCCACAAATGTTCTATAGGATTGAGGTCAGGGCTTTGTGATGGCCACTCCAATACCTTGACTTTGTTGTCCTTAAGCCATTTTGCCACAACTTTGGAAGTGTGCTTGGGGTCATTGTACATTTGGAAGACCCATTTGTGACCAAGCTTTAACTTCCTGACTGATGTCTTGAGATGTTGCTTCAATATATCCACATCATTTTCCTCCTCATGATGCCTATGAAGTGCACCAGTCCCTCCTGCAGCAAAGCACCCCCACAACATGATGCTGCCACCCCTGTGCTTCACGGTTTGGAGGGTGTTCTTTGGCTTGCAAGCCTCACCCTTTTTCCTCCAAACATAACAATGGTCATTATGGCCAAACAGTTCTATTTTTGTTTCATCAGACCATAGGACATTTCTCCAAAAATTACAATCTTTGTCCACATGTGCAGTTGCAAACCGTAGTCTGGCTTTTTTTGGGCGGTTTTGGAGATGTGGCTTCTTGCTTTCTGAGCGGCCTTTCAGGTTATGTCGATATAGGACTCACTTTACTGTGGATATAGATACTTTTGTACCTGTTTCCTCCAGCATCTTCACATGGTCCTTTGCTGTTGTTCTGGGATTGATTTGCACTTTTCGCACCAAAGTACGTTCATCCTTTGGAGACAGAGCACGTCTCCTTCCTGAGCAGTATGACGGCTGTGTGGTCCCATGGTGTTTATACTTGCATACTATTGTTTGTACAGATGAATGTGGTACCTTCAGGCGTTTGGAAATTGCTCCCAAGGATAAACCAGACTTGTGGAGGTCTACTATTTTCTTTCTGAGGTGTTGGCTCATTTCTTTTGATTTTCCCATGATGTCAAGCAAAGAGGCACTGAGTTTGAAGGTAGGCCTCGAAATACATCCACAGGTACATCTCCAATTGATTCAAATGATGTTAATTAGCCTGGCAGAAGCTTCTAAAGCCATGACATAATTTTCTGGAATTTTCCAAGCTGTTTAAAGGCACAGTGAACTTAGTGGATGTAAACTTCTGACCCTCTGGAATTGTGATACAGTGAATTATAAGTGAAATAATCTGTCTGTAAACAATTGTTGGAAAAATTACTTGTGTTATGCACAAAGCATATGTCCTAACCGACTTGCCAAAACTATAGTTTGTTAACAAGAAATTTGTGGAGTGGTTGAAAAACGAGTTTTAATGACTCCAACATAAGTGTATGTAAACTTCCGACTTCAACTGTATATATGTATTTGTTGTCTGTGCCTAACAGTGTTTGTGCCATGTTTGTGTTGCTACCATTTTGTTTTGCTGTCATGTTTGTGTTGCTACCATGTTGTGTTGTTGTCTTTTGTTGTGATGTGCGTTTTGTTCAACATTTTAATTTGAATCCCAGGCCTCATCCTCACAGGATTCCTTCTGCCTCTTTTTAAAAATGTATTTAACCTTTATTTAACCAGGTATGCAAGTTGAGAACAAGTTCTCAATTACAACTGCGACCTGGCCAAGATAAAGCAAAGCAGTTCAACACATACAACAACACAGAGTTACACATGGAGTAAACAAACATACAGTCAATAATACAGTAGAAAAACAAGTCTATATACAATGTGTGCAAATGAGGTGAGATAAGGGAGTTAAGGCAATAAATAGGCCATGGTGGCGAAGTAAATAAAATATAGAAATTAAACACTGGAATGGTAGATGTGCAGTAGATGAATGTGCAAAGTAGAAATACTGGGGTGCAAAGGAGCAAGATAAATAAATAAATACAGTAGGGGATGATGTAGTTGGATGGGCTATTTACAGATGGGCTATGTACAGGTGCAGTGATCTGTGAGCTGCTCTGACAGCTGGTGCTTAAAGCTAGTGAGGGAGATATAAGTCTCCAGTTTCAGTGATTGTTGTAGTTATTTCCAGTCATTGGCAGCAGAGAACTGGAAGGAGAGGCGGCCAAAGGAGGAATTGGCTTTGGGGGTGACCAGTGAGATATACCTGCTGGAGCGCGTGCTACGGGTGGGTGCTGCTATGGTGATCAGCGAACTGAGATAAGGTGGGGCTTTACCTAGCAGGGTCTTGTAGATGACCTGGAGCCAGTGGGTATGGCGACGAGTATGAAGCGATGGCCAGCCAACGAGAGCGTACAGGTCGCAGGGGTGGGTAGTATATGGGGCTTTGGTGACAAAACGGATGGCACTGTGATAGACTGCATCCAATTTGTTGAGTAGAGTGTTGGAGGCTATTTTGTAAATGACATCGCCGAAGTCGAGGATCGGTAGGATGGTCAGTTTTACGAGGGTATGTTTGGCAGCATGAGTGAAGGATGCTTTGTTGCGAAATAGGAAGCCAATTATAGATTACATTTTTACAGTTTACAGTCTAACCAGGCACCTAGGTATTTGTAGTTGTCCACATATTCTAAGTCAGAACCGTCCAGAGTGGTGATGGACGGGCGGGCAGGTGCGGGCAGCGATCGGTTGAAGAGCATGCATTTAGTTTTACTTGTATTTAAGAGCCGTCACAGACGGGCAATTGCGGCAGACAACCACACCGGGTTCCACTCCTATCAGCTAAAAACAAGACGAAGCGGCTCCAGTGGGCACAGGAAGACCAACACTGGACAATTGAGGAGTGGAAAAACATTGCCTCACCTATAGTAATGTTTTGTTCTCTCACTCACTCACTCACTCACTCACTCACTCACTCACTCACTCACTCACTCACTCACTCACTCACTCACTCACTCACTCACTCACTCACTCACTCACTCACACACTCACCCCCCGTTAGATTGTGGTCCCTATGGGGTCATACACAAACACACACACACACACACAGCATACATTCACCACACACATCCAGTACACACGCAGACACACTGCCTGAAGATGATACGACAGTGTTGAATAAATTATAGAATATAATGGTAATCATTGCTCAGCGTTATCTAAGCATGGCCTTGTCTGATGATGTGTCACTATTCTCCTATAGTTCTACTCATTATTACTAGACATTAAAGGGGGGGAGTGTTATATTTTGGGGAATATGTGCTTTCTACTGTTTCGCTGGGGAATGATTGGGAAACATTACAAAAACAAAGTATCCTCATTAAAGCCAACACTGCCAGTAAACACAACAGAGAGAAATAATGACTAGAGGCGAACA
Source organism: Salvelinus namaycush (assembly GCF_016432855.1). Lineage (NCBI taxonomy): Eukaryota > Metazoa > Chordata > Actinopteri > Salmoniformes > Salmonidae > Salvelinus > Salvelinus namaycush. The sequence goes on along the minus strand of NC_052317.1, from coordinate 14,785,881 downwards.
GAGTGTTTACTGGAAGTCTTTACTGAAAATGGGCTTTGTTATGGTGACATTTCAGGGCTAGCTGGGGGACTAAAGTTGAGCTTTTTAAGGCAATGCAAACATTGCTGTATAATGCAACTGATGTGTAGCGGATTCTAAGCTAGCAGTAAGCATCGCTAAAGGCTTTTGTTTTGAATTCAACCAAATGCCTACACAGTGGGACAGGTGGGCGACTGAGGGTGAGACACAGACACCGTGAGAAGACCTACAATACCAACATCCCCAGCAGCTACCTGAACGCTCAGGGTAAAAAAACACAAAAAGCCTGATATTCCAGGCCTTTCTGAGCAGAGCAAAGTGCTTGGCCGCTGTGTTTCTGACTGGATGACAGATCGCTCCCCTGCCACCTGACCCAATGCCAGTCAGACGGACTTCTCCAGAACTCTGTGTCTGTTAGGATTAGCCGGGAGTGCCGCTCTGCTGTCACACACACACAGGCAGGGACGCATGCACGCACGCACGCACACACACATACACTAAAATCTCAGAGAGACTGACACTGTCTGTGTGTTTATCCTAGGGCAGGGGTCTCCTTTTCTAGCATGAGAGCTACTTTTTAAAATGAAAAAAAAAGATATATAGCTTTCAAATAGGCACATTCATCTCGTCTCCTCTCCCCTGTAACTCTTCCCCGGGTCCTTAGTGTACAAGAGAAAGTAGTGCATTATGTTGTCAACTCCTCTCCGGGTCCTTAGTGTACAAGAGAATGTTCTGCAAATATACCTCGTAAAATAATGGTTCATAAACAACTCTAAGGAGGCCCATATAAAATCTGTGATTTTCCCCTGCAAATTCTGTTTTATATTTTCACAAATTATGTTCTCAGTTTTACTTTTCTTAAAATTCCAATTGTTCATAGAGAAACAACAGAAATGTGATGTTCTGAGTCCATGTCCACGCTTAAATCACATCAGAAGACTTTTGATTCTTGATTGTAATTCCCCTTTAATTGCACACCTAGCAAGTGAGGAATGTGCATCTACTGTGCCGGTCTAGTGATGGTTCTGTACTGCTGCTGCTCATTTCATGGCAAAGTTAGCAAATAACAAATAATAGATACAAATGATATACTTACTCATGATATACTTCTGCCAGGTAAGCCTACTTTGCAGGTAACATTTAAGGTTTTGGGGATAGTAGTTCTGTCAACCCACAAGACGGTTATCACATCAACTGGCTTTACACAGAGTGATAGACAAAGGCGCGCACCACACAGACATACAGGGGAAATATGGTTGGAAATTAATTGGCAGATATTGTGTTAGGTTTGGCTTTTTAAGCCAATAGTGGCTGAACAGGGGTGGGATGACATCAATGTTGCGTTGATTAGATAGTAGCTGCGAGCCTGGCTGTGTCTGATACTCGTGAGATTTGTTTATGACAGTTTGTGGTGGAACATGTGAAAATTCCATGCACTTTCAGAATTGTTTGGCGAGCTCCTCATAGGTGGGCTGCGAGACCTGTTGGAGACCCCTGTCCTAGAGTAAACAGTACTTACAGACTGACAGCCTGTGACACGAGCAGACTGTTGCTGGGGCTATACTGTTGTCTTAGCTGGCTTGGAAGACACACTGGCTAAAATAGAAAAAGACACAACAGCCATGCTTTGGCTCAAAGACATGTATATTTTTTATACAACAGAGTAAATAGCAGTCAGATAATACATGGTATCCCTTCAGATAAGATTTACACATGGGCATGTCAGAAATCCTAGACATTTCTTTCCAGAACAGGGCGAGTGTTTAGTAATCTCCTACTGTTCCATAGGGCAGCCAGTCCCCAGCCAGTGCCCTTCAGCCTTGGTGACTAATGACCATCATTAACATGACACAGTGTGTGCGTGTGTGTGTGTGCCCGGGCACGAACATGTGTGTGTATGACCTTGCTCTTCCATTTTGTTTCTAAGGGACCCCAGAGGGACCACAATCTAGCCCTCCAACTCCCCTTCATCCTCCTCTCAACCTTTCCCCCTCCACCTTTCCCTCATCAGCACCATGACCTCCGTTGGGGGGGGGTTGAGGGATAATCATCCCCAGTGACAGAGCACCAGGTTTATGGTAACCAGAGGGATAGGAGAGCGGTGGCTGTAGGTGCTGTAAAGCTATACGCTGCTCTATACTGGGCATATGCTAACACAATAACCCAGGTATAATGTACTATTAGGAATATTCTTTCACATGCATATAATAACCCGCACGTCTACCTGCTCACACACTTCTACATTTTGGTACGTCTAGGCCAATTCAGACGACTTGTTCTGCCTCTCATTCAGGTTTTGTACGCACTTTGTGATTTAGCGCCATTTGCTGCCCATATCATGTATGGCACCTAGTTAATCATGTTTCTTCTATGGTACTTTGTTCTGTGGCACTGTAAAACAGGAAGCAGGAAGTGTTTCATTTGATTAAGCACATTTGTCAGGCCAGCAATGGACTCATGATTATTTGCCATCCTTTTATGCCTGCGTAAGCATGGCTTGTGAATACTAAAATGTTTAATTAGCTATTCATCTAATTATATTAGGAAGTATTTTGCATTTCTAATGCTTAGAACATTGTGATTATGTACCTTTACATTGCTAGTTATGTTAGCTGTTTGCCATCCAGTGTACATATGCTAGCTACCATTGTTATAGCCTATTATTTCACATCAGCAGAGTGTTGTATTTAGGTGCTTGGAACAGTGCACTTGAACTTATATGCTGTATTTCTGTATAAAATACAGCTGTCAGCTAAGCTTTTCAATCTAACAGTACTTGGCGCAAGCAATTCCTGTTATGTATAGAGAGCTGTATCTATCTTTTCGGTTTCACTCCGTATTCATTGACTTCCTGTATGACTTCAATAAACCACTGGAGGTAGGAGGCTATTTTCTGACCCATGTCGTTTAGCTGGCTGTCTAATTTTGGTTAGAAACACCTCAAGGAGGACAGTACACTGCAGATTGAAGACCTTTTTGATGAAGAATGTGTTCTTCTATGATCCTGTTCTGTATTCCTGTTTTGCATTTTGTAGTTGATGTGTATCTTTGTAATTGCAGGGCTCATTTACAAAAGAGACCTTGGTCTCAACATGACTCCCTGTCAAAGTAAAGGTTAAATATATACACACACACACCTTGCATCCCACTGCGGGCTTGCCTCTGAAGCTAAGCACGGTTGGTCCTGGTCGGTCCTTGGATGGAAGATCAGATGCTGCTGGAAGTGGTGTTGGAGGGCCAGTAGGAGGCACCCTTTCCTCAGGTCTAAAATAAAATATCCCAATGTCCCAGGGCAGTGATTGGGGACATTGCCCTGTGTAGGGTGTCGTCTTTTGGATGGGACTCTCTGGGGTCCTGACTCTCTGTGGTCACTAAAGATCCCATGGCACTTATCGTAAGAGTAGGGGTAGCCAGGACACCCTGGTGTCCTGGCTAAATTCCCAATCTGGCACCTAATCATCCCCAGCTTCCAACTGACTCACTCATTCCCCCTCCTCTCCCCAGTAACTATTCCCCAGGTCATTGCTGTAAATGAGAATGTGTTCTCAGTCAATTTACCTGTTGAAAGGAAAGAGGGGTTGAAACCAGGATTAATCCGTGAATGGCCCATTTCTACAGTGTTCCAATGGCCATCGAAGGGGAGCATTTGCCCACTGAAGGTGCTTACAATGCCGAACTGCAGTCAGTTCAAGACCCTGGTGAGGACGATAAGCACGCAGATGAGCTTCCATGAGACAGTTTATGACAGTTTGTGCAGAAATTCTTTGGTTCTGCAAACCCACAGTTTCATCAGCTGTCAGGGTGGCTCGTCTCAGACCATCCCGCAGGTGAAGAAGCCGGAGGTGGAGGTTCTGGTGTGGTTACATATGGTCTACGGTTTTGAGGCCGGTTTGATGTACTGCCAACATTTCTAAAACAACATTGGAGGTGGCTTATGGTAGAGAAATGAACATTCAGCTCTGGTGGACATTCCTGCAGTCAGCATGCCAATTCCACATTCCCTCAAAACTTGAGACATCAGTGGCATTGTGTTGTGTGACAAAACTGCACATTTTAGAGTGGCCTTTTATTGTCCCCAGCACAAGGTGCACCTGTGTAACAATCAGCTTCTTGGTATGCCACACCTGACAGGTGGATGGATTATCTTGGCAAAGGAGGAATGCTCAATAACATGAAAATAACCAAATTTGTCTGCAACATTTGAGAGAAATAAGCTTTTATGCGTTTGGAAAATGTCTGGGATATTTTTATTTCAGCTCATGAAACATGGGACCAACACTTTATATGTTGCATTTCTATTTTTGTTCAGTGTGCAGTACCGTTCAAAAGTTTGGGGTCACTTAGAAATTTCCTTGTTTTTGAAAGAAAGCACACTTTTTTGCCCATTACAATAACATCAAATTGATCAGAAATACAGTGTAGACATTTTTAATGTTGTAAATGACTATTGGAGCTGGAAATTGATGATTTTGAATGGTATATCTACATAGGCGTACAGAGGCCCATTATCAGCAACCATCACTCCTGTGTTCCAGTGGCACGTTGTGTTAGCTAATCCAAGTTTATCATTTTAAAAGGTTAATTTATCATTAGAAAATCCTTTTGCAATTATGTTAGCACAGCTGAAAACTGTTGTCCTGAGTAAAGAAGCAATAAAACTGGCCTTCTTTAGACTAGTTGAGTAACTGGAGCATCAGCATTTGTGGGTTCGATTACAGGCTCAAAATGTCCAGAAACAAAGAACTTTCTTCTGAAACTCGTCAGTCTATTCTTGTTCCGAGAAATTAAGGCTATTCCATGCGAGAAATTGCCAAAAAACTGAAGATCTTGTACAATGCTGTGTACTACTCCCTTCACAGAACAGCGCAAACTGGCTCTAACCAGAATAGAAAGATGAGTGGGAGGCCCCGGTGCACAACTGAGCAAGAGGACAAGCACATTAGAGTGTCTAGTTTGAGAAACAGACGCCGCACAACTGGCAGCTTCATTAAATAGTACCCGCAAACACCAGTCTCAATGTCAAGAGTGAAGAGGCGACTTCGGGATGCTGGTGTATAAGGAGCATCAGCATTTGTGGGTTCGATTACAGGCTCAAAATGGCCAGAAAATAAGACTTTCTTCTGAAACAATGTCTACACTGTATTTCTGGACAATTTGATGTTATTTTAATGGACAATTTTTTTTGCTTTTCTTTCAAAAACAAGGACATTTCTAAGTGACCCCAAACCTTGGAATGGTAGTGTAACTCTAACTCCCTTTCTCTGTTTGAAATATTCACCCTTCATACCTGACTACTGGAAACCATATACTCAATACCAGCCACTTTGCATAGTCCACAAAAACATGCACCCACGGACGGACGGACGGACGGACGGACGGACGCACGCACGCACGCACGCACGCACGCACGCACGCACGCACGCACGCACACACACACACAGTGTTCTCAGTAGTTTACGCTTCTATCTTTCTCCATAATCCTGTTGATTCTCTCGTTCTCTCCTCCATTCCCTTCTCTCTCCTCTCACCCCTCACAAGATAAGCCTTGGTATTGATGTGGGATTCAGTGCCTTTGTGTTTAAGAGTTGATGTTGATCCTCCTCCCACTACCAATTACTCCTACTGGAAGCTTACTGGGCCTACCCTGTACCACCTCTGCTCATTGCAGGCTGATCCTGAATCAGTTTCTCCCTCAGAGGGCTTACTGTGGCCTGGCTACAAACAACTGATCTTGAATCAGTTTCTGACACAGGGGGCTCAGTGTACTGCACCACTGCTATTCATCCTAATGATCCTGGATTACTGTCCCCCACAGGAGCCTTATACACAGTGATCCTGATGTGATAACCTGATGATCCCAATCTAATCACTCACCACTCTGACATCATGATACCGTGTGACATTACCACCACCAGAGCTATATCCAGAGGGGTGTGTGCGTGTCTGCGTTTGTGTGTGTAACCTCGAGTGAAAATAGGACAGCACAAGGCATGCTATCCTCCTGGGTCATTCTCAGGTCATTCTCTGGATAAGAAACAGACTAGCTGTATCTGTTGTTAGGCCCTTCTCCCGACTCTGTCCTATACAGAACACCACTAATGAGGGTAATCTGACACCTCTCCATCTCACCACACACACACGTACAGATGTAGGATCATCATTGGATCACCCTGTTGCAGGGGAACTTTCCTGCAACGCAGGACATTTAAAATGTATAGTGTATTTGAGGTTTAAAAAGGCTTCTGAACATTGTGATTTCCAGTTAAACATTTCAGACTAGGTTTTGCCTTATAACATTTCTTTCAAACCCTACAAAAATGTCCATGAATTATAATCCATATAATAATTCAAATTTCTTGTTGCTGCAGGATTGCTTTCCAGCTGTAACAAACTGGCATACACATTTGCACACACACACACACACACACACACACACTGTAATAGCTCTGTATGGTTCTGGACACGAATAGCTTGTGTATTAATTTGTGGTGAGGCAGGAAATGGAGAGACAGAGGGAGAGAGAGATAAATGGAGAGAGGGAGGAGGAGTGAACTGTCGAGGCCTCGGCGCCAATGTATCCCGTCCTCCTAATTGCATTTGTCTAGTTTTACAAGTGAATGATCAGATTAACAGTACGCTCCTTGGCTGAGGGAAGGCGGGAGCGAGATGGACTGAGTGAGTCAGCGAGGAGATCGAGGGAAGAGAGGAGGGAGAGTTGGATGGGATGCATGTGGTTGCTTTAGGCCTGGCTAGCTTGGCCTTTCATTGATGCCCCAGTCCCCTCAACAGCAGATTGTTCTAGGCCCTTCCTCTATGGCTATCCATCTCTCTTTCTCTCTCTCTCTCTCTCTCTCTTTCCCTCTTTTTCCTTGTTACTCAGGGCACTCCCTATCACATACACAACAAACACAACCAACAAATTTACTCTGGCCCTTGGTTGGGCCCAAAAGTAACCTATTCTGTTACAAAACACTCCATCACAACAGCCTACCATAATGACCCTTGATGCTTCAACACCCTCATAATTCTGTCAAATCATACATATCAATGAGTCTCAACTACCTCCAGCTGTATATTCCCCATTACCCAAACAATGGACCACATTCCCAAGGCCATAGTCAGACAGTGGAAGAGGATGTTGTGGTGAGAGACGGAGAGAGATAAATAGAGAGAGAGCGAGACAACAGAGGGATGTTAGCCTGCAGACATCAGTTGATGAATGGTGTCTCTCAGCGTGTGTGTGTGTCTGTTTAATATAGTGGTCTTTAATGGCGTTTAAATGCTTCTTAAGGGGCCGTTGCACTCCTCGGATAATGGCGCTAACCGCACCGCTGATAAGTGTTGTGATGGATGGAGAGCTGTTCTGACACACCACACTCCGATGCCTCAGTCTCTCTCTCTCTCTCTCAAACTATGTTTCTCACTCTGTCTCTATTTCTGTGTTTCTCTGTCTCTCTCTCTCATGCACTATTTACCATCTATCCACTCCCTCCTCTTTTTCATCTGTTTTCCCCTCCTCCACTCCCTCTTTCTTTCACTGTCCCTCTCCAAAATGTCATATTTTCCCATCTCTCTCCCCCTTCATTGCTCGCTGTCCATCCCTTTCCCCCTCGCTCTTCTCCTTCTAACTCTCTCCTTCTCCTCTACCTCTTTCCTCTCTCTCCCTCTCCTGTCTCTCCGTTCTTCCCCCTTCTCCTTCTAACCTTCTCCCGTCCCTCTCTCCATCTTTCTCTCTCCTCCTTTCCTCTCTTTGTCTCCCGCCTGCATCCCTCCTCTCTCTCCCGCCATCCTCTTTTCATAGTAAGTAATGTGTTTGGTGTATTAAGAAAGCTGTAACACTGGCTGCTGCCCGACGTGATTTGCATGCTGAGACCACGAGCCAATCAGGCGGCATAATGGAGCATATGTCCTTGGCACTTATGACATCAGCAGAGGTGACCCTGAAAGCAGGACATTTGTCTGAGAATTAATCAAATATGTTGTCTATAAATGGGAAGAGTTGGCGACAAAATAAACGCCATGCTGGATCTAATTTAGGGGGGAAAATATCATATTATGTGGACAATCCTAATGTTTTCTGATGGTCCCAAGACACTTACATTCATGTATTAAACCTCATTGAACTGCTCATAAATCATAACAGATTACGATATGATAGGATTCTTTCTGCTTTCAGGTGGTATAATCCTAGAACTGTATAACAATTTCGTCATTAGATGAAAAGCCTACTGTTTTGTTCAGACAACCATGAAAACAACTTCTTAGGGACATTCAATCCCAGCCAACCCAATTTGAAACGGAGTTTCTTAAAGGGGCAATCTGCGGTTTAAACAATATCACAGTGGTTACCCCATCACTCTTTCGGTAAAAGAAAACTGAGGGACGGGGCTGGAAATGTAACCCCTCTCAAATTCACAGACAGAACTACGGATGCAATTGCTGACCATCCATGATATCAGCATTATACTGTGAACCATCTTTTGAGGCTGTACCGTGTTTGTTTACAACTAGGCCTACATTGTTTACAAACAAAGGAATAAAACAAGCTGATATTGGGGGCTCTGATTAGGGGTAAGACAGCTGAACTAAGCTCGTGAGGCATTTCTAAATTATAACCTTCCTGAACCAATATCTACATATCATGAATGTAAAAGTCACACGGGGTCATCTTTCCAGTTCAAAAAGGTTCCTCGAAGATCTCTGAAAAGGGTATTCAGGGAAACCCCTGTGTAAAGGTTCAAAACGGTTCCAGATCTCTGAAAAGGGTATTCAGGGAAACCCCTGTGTAAAGGTTCAAAACGGTTCCAGATCTCTGAAAAGGGTATTCAGGGAAACCCCTGTGTAAAGGTTCAAAACGGAACCTTTATGTAATGCGCGGGGTTTCATTTTGAACCTTCTTTAATAAGGGCCGTGTTCCAGAGCTTAGACGTTGCTGACGCCTGACAGATCTTAGAACGCCTGTATAGTTATTTTAAGTATCAGCTAGCCACATCATAAGCTATAGCAATTTGTTAGTCGATGGCGTGGCACGCGACCATTGGTTGTCGCGTCGCCTCGCCTTAGCTGTGGAACGCGCTCAAAGCATTGAACATCTCCAAGGTTCATGGAGTCACCCTTTATTCTAAGTGTAGAACTGAGTGTGCCCGTCAGCCAGAGCTCTGTGATCAAATCTACTTAAAAGAGGAGTAATCTGCATCGCAGGCAAAAAAAAATAGGCTGACATACACAAGGCAATAACCCACTGGCTAGTGATACTGGAGTGTTGTGTCTGTCGAGTGTGTGTGTGTGTGTATGAAGGGCTGCTGTTCAAAGTGCCAGGGTCGCATTCTCTCTCTCTCACTCTCTCTCTCTCTCACTCACTCACTCACTCTCACACAGATGCCTGGCATGACACCATTAGCCCTTCCACCACCTGCTAGGATAACGGCACCTTCTGTCTGGCACAGCTGCCCGCCATCCAACACCTCTCCCTTAGGTGTCTTTCCTTGACGTCCTCTTTGACCTCTACTCCTCCACCTCTCTCTCTCGTTGACTTTCAGCCCCCAACTTTCGTTTGGTCTCTTCAGGTGTTTGTCACTCGGCCTTACCTGTCACTTTCTGACTCCCTCTCATCCTCACACACACACACTCGCCCTCTATCGTGATTTATTTCTCTCTTTCTCTCATTTTCTCTTTCGTCACATAGCTCCAACCCACTGTCTTCTGCGGGCAGTGGAAGCAGACCCCTACTGTCCTTTTCTTTCCATTGTTAGCAGCTGGCAGCTGGCAGCTCCCACTGCTCTGTCTCCACACACACATGCCCGCACACACGCTCTTCTGACTCCACGGCTCCAGGCAGAAAATGTGCTTTTCCAGTAGAAAATATGAGGAGTCATTGAGAAGGGAAACTATGATAAACCCCTCATTTATGAAGAATTAGAGGTTTTGGCTAAGCTGATGCTTCGGTGCAAATCTATTCAACAGATATATGTGCCCAGGCCTGTTGTCACAGGGAATTTTCCTGCGTGGCAGGAGATGCAAATCGTCCACATAATAATTCACATTTACTGTTGCTGAAAAATTATTTTCCTGCTGCTGCAAAATTATTTTCCTGCTGTGAGAAGCAGGGTCAAATTTAAGATCGCACGTCTATATTTCCTCTTGGTGAGAGTCACACTTGCAGTGTGGAATAGCGTCTTCTGAAACAGATGTGCTCTGCTCTTAACTCGATGGGTTAGAGTTAGACCTCCACAGTCCTTTGGGTCTACAGTACAGCCTGCCTGCCTATCCCAGCTGGGACGGTAACACCCTACACTTAGCCACATGGCACAGGCCCACACCCAGCTAATCACACACTGATGAGGAGAGACTCCAGACGGGACTAGAACATAAGTCATACACTTCCCCACTGGGCACAGACGTCATGTCAATGTTAGTTTTAGTTGATTCAATGTCATCACATTGAATTGTTTGGTTGAAATTATATGGAAACAACCAACTAGGCCACTTGTAATCTTATGCACTTGTACATTCCTCCATCAACACTTCTGTCACTTAACTACTTAACCATCACCGCAGCAAGCAAAAATACTCAACTGTTACCAGATTATGAATAGCTCTGATAGAGTAAAAGTCACTGAAGTCCTCAAACCTCATACGTTTCATGATACACACAATTCATGCCCTCTGCACATTCAAAAAGACAAATAAGTTATTGTTATCATGGGAGGGCACAGCTAAGACCAATAGACAGTCCAGTAATGGTAGGGTACAGCTGGACAAGCCTGGACAAGTCAAGGCTATTGCCTACCAATAGAGGTCCACAATGGAAACAAGTCTTTTGATTTCTTTTGTGTATATTCACTAGATATAGACCACACCTTTAACATAATAGTTTAAAGGATTGTTTTGTAAGGGAATGTGGTGGTAGTTGAGGTAGCTTGGTGAAGGGGGGATCGTAATGATTGAGGTGTTGTTATTCGTAGGACGATGAAGAGCGCCAGTTTCTTTTGGTGGAGGTGCGTGGTTGTCCGTAGGACGATGAAGAGCATGCACTTTTGGTGGAGGGGTGTGGTTCTCTGGCGGGTTGCAAGCAAGGGCAACAGATGATGTAAGATTTGGTATGAAGCCATCACAAAGAAGGCTTTGGAGGCTGAGACAGGGGCCGGCTGAAGGCTGAGGGATGGTGGTGAGCTGTGTGGGGGAATGGAGGGACACGCCGTCCCTCATCGGATGTGAACCGGGTGAACAGGATGGACAGGCTTCAGTGAAGTGTGAGGAGGACGTTGGGAGGTTGAAGGCTCGAGGAGTGTGATCGCAAATGGACAGGATATGGTTGGTACGTGGAGCAGAGGAAGTTGCTTTGCGGTGTGGCCTGCTGGAGTGGGGAATAGGTTGTTAACTTAGAGGTCGTATCCGAGGCTAATCCGAGCCTGTGGGCTTGCGTTGGAGGCTAATTCGGAGGCTGTGGGCACGAAGGATGACGGGCTGGATTGTTGGCCAACGGGGCTGGTTCGAAGGCTGAGGAGGCTGGTGTTTAACATCGACGAGGCTGGGTTGAAGACTGCTAAAGGCTAGGTCTACGGCTGATGAGGCTGGGTCGATGGCTGGGACGAAGACTGGTGAAGGCTGGGTCGATCGCTGATGAGACAGGGTCAAAGGTTGGGACAAAGACTGGTGGGGCCGGGTCGGGGGCTGATGTCGAACGCCGACGAGGCTGTGTGGAAGACTGGGCTGGGTTGAAGACTGGTGAAGGCTGGGTCAAAGACGTAGGTGAGCTGGGAGATGGTTGGGATAGTGAAGCTGTTGATGTGTTGTTCACTTCCATGTTGAAGAAGTCGGCTGTGGATGGAATGGCGGCGGTGGTGGGTTCAGGTCTCCGGCCCAACCGGCGTGGAGGGTGCCTGTGAAGAAGGGAGGAGGGGGAGGTTGGATATAGCGAGTTTAGGGACAGAGAGAGCTGGGATAGGCAGGGGATGGAGGGAGGAAGGCTGGAGCGGTGGTGGTGTCAGGAACCGTACCCGAGAGAGATTGGAAGGAAGAGAGGTATATTTAATGATTGGGGTGGGGTGTTGCACATTGCGCTGGGGGGTGTTTGCACTGGGGTTCGGGGGTGTTGCATGTTGTGCTGGGGGTGGGGGTGGGGAAGGATGGAGTTGTGGCCTCCGGGCATGAGAACGAGATGACTGCACCCTCTGAGCCAGCAGGGGAAGACGGACACCGATGTGTTGTCTGCAATCTGGGGCCCTCTCCAGCAGGGGGAGCAGTTCCAGAATCGTCAGGAAGGGATCCTGCATCCCGGACCGGTAGAGGGAGCTGTGGAGTTATTGGTGGAAACAGCTAGGCTAGCAAGTGAAGCTGCGGCGCTGCCATCTGGAGACTGGTAGGTGACTTCACGGCGAATGGGATTGTGGGGCATGATGTCATCGTCGGCAGTCCGTTGTTCGACGCTGCATGTGCTTGTGGGGCCCTCTCCGCCGAGGGACCTGGTGTAGAACGAAAACAGCACCGCTTTGGGATCTCCCCAGTAAAAATTGATTGCCTGCTCGCGGAGGAACCCCTTGAAGCCGACCACCATCCAGTCTGTGATGGCTAGTGGCTTGCACTTGTTGCCGCTGTAGACCGCAGATCGCCCTCGAAAGTAGCGAGAGGAGTTAGCCAAGGTAGCTGGTGTGGTGGGCCTTATTGTGCTTGTCAGGCGACACCGGGGAAGTGCGGCGTTGGCAAGCCAGTCAAGTGGAGGAGGCTGGGAGTCGCTCTGAGACGACAGGGATTCATGGGGCCGGCGGATGGGTCTGGAAGGTCTGGCTGGGTATCTGGGCCTGGGGTCCCAGGTGCTCAGAAGTGGTGCTCAGAAGAAGCCGGCGGTGCATGGCTCCCAGTGTCTGTCTGGAGTGACGGGGGCGCAGGTCTTGAAGTCGGTTTTGTTTAGTGGGGGAGCCAGTGGATGGTTGGACCGGCTGGCTCGGTCTGGCTGAGCGCTGTAACTGGGTATCCTAGAGCAGGTCTTCATCGGAAGAAGAGAGCTGTTCCATGGCGGAGGTGGTGAGTAACAAACAAACTAATCATTATTGAATAACTAAGCAGAAACTGTGAAAACAAAGACCTAGCGGTTAAAGTGGCTAGTTGGTAAATGGCAATCACAAAAGCTGTCGGGCAGGCAAGAGTAGCGAACTACGAAAGCTTGCGACTTTTGGTATAACGCAGGAAGCAAACACACAGGTTAGTGGTAGAAAATGTATAAATGCAGGCAATGATTAGAGGGGAGGGATTGAGAATGTTTTGGGTGTGGTCTTTCCTCCCAAACTTTGGCTACATAAATATAGATGCAGTAGTCCTATGTTATTTTGGTATCTGTATCTGTTGCCTGGTGTAACATTTTAATCTATTCAAAATCATCAAATCAAATGTCTATCCAGACAGTCTGATATGTTCACAGAGGTAACTAGGAGGCAGGGAAGTGATGAGCTGTGATACTGTATCTAATGTGGCTTATCACACTCCAATTAACACGCTCCACTTCTAATCTCATAATAAAAGATACTCAACAACAGATGGTTTACATCTGACCGTCTCTCTTTTTCTCATCCCTCCATCCCTCTGTGATCCCCCCCATCCTGCTGTCTTCTACTTCTGATGCTCAGGGAAGTGAGATAGATGAGGGGGTAAGAAGGAGGGTGGAGGGGATGGGTCTGGTCTGGTCACTGTTTAGGGTCAGGTAGGGTTAAACACTCTTTTTCACAGAGAAGGGAAAAGTATGCCAGTTAGGAATGAAGGAAGAAGAGGGAAGAAAGGGGAGGTTAGGGAGGTTGAGGATGTCTAGTAATGATGCATTTTAATGTTGAGAATAGTGGCACGCACACACAATCCATTGGGGAGAAACAAGCAGAGAGAGGGCACACAGAAAGTGAGAGATCGCATGACTGGAGGTAATGAGAGAGAATGGACAGGGCTGTACACTTTAACCACTACATGAACTCTGAAAGAACACGACACAAAAACAATCAACTGAGAGAAAACGACCTTGACTTGACCTGCAAACCAAATCAAAATTCTGACATCCATCACTCATCTGGTGTATGCAGTACACTGCAATCCCAATAAGAAATCTACCGTGTTAGTGGACTGATGCAACCCCGCTCCTGCTTTGAGCTACTGATCGCTTGAGTGGGCTTTAATTGGGCTGTGTGTCTGTGTGTGTGTGTGTTATTTCTGTGTTAATATTCTGCCACTGTCCCAGCTAGAACATTTAGTTCCTTGGAAGTTGTGGGAACGTACGTTTTTGGTTTCCCATTGGTTCTGGGAACAAAGCTATACGTTTGCTGACTGGTAAAATATACATTTAAATAAAATGTTGCCTGTTCTGGGAACTTACATTTTTAGGTTGCAGAGAGGTTCTGAGAACGTTTTACTATGGTTCCCTGAAAGTTTTCCTGGGAGGTTTTATTAATGTTCTGAGAACGGAAATTATCAGTTATTTGAAAGTAATTAAATAAATCAAATCAAATGTATTGGTCACATACACATATTTAGCAGATGTTATTGTGGGTGTAGCTAAATGCTTGTGTTCCTAGCTCCAACAATGCAGTAATATCTAACAATACACAACAACACACACAAATCTAAAAACAAAAACAATGGAATTAAGAAAAATATTAATATTAGTACAAGCAATGTTGGAGTCCGGAGTATAAATATAAATATACACTACCGGTCAAAAGTTTTAGAACACCTACTCATTCAAGGATTTTTCTTTATTTTTTTTATTTTTTTACATTGTAGAATAATAGTGAAGACATAAAAACTACGAAATAACACATGGAATCATGTAGTAACCAAAAAAGTGTTAAACAAATCAAAATATATTTCATATTTGAGATTCTTCAAATAGCCACCCTTTTCCTTGATGACAGCTTTGCACATTCTTGGCATTCTCTCAACCAGCTTCACCTGGAATGCTTTTCCAACAGTCTTGAAGGAGTTCCCACATATGCTGAGCACTTGTTGGCTGCTTTTCCTTCACTCTGCAGTCCGACTCATCCCACACCATCTCAATTTGGTTAAGGTCGGGGGATTGTGGAGGCCAGGTCATCTGATGCAGCATTCCATCACTCTCCTTCTTGGTAAAATAGCCCTTCTTGGTAAAATAGACCGCCTGGAGGTGTGTTGGGTCATTGTCCTGTTGAAAAACAAATGATAGCCCCACTAAGCCCAAACCAGATGGGATGGCGTATCACTGCAGAATGCTGTGGTAGCCATGCTGGTTAAGTGAGCCTTGAATTCTACATAAATCACAGACAGTGTCACCAGCAAAGCACCCCCACACCATAACACCTCCTCCTCCATACTTTACGGTGGGAAATTCACATGCGGAGATCATCCACACCGCGTCTCACAAAGACACGGCGGTTGGAACCAGAAATCTCCAATTTGGACTCCAGACCAAAGGACAAATTTACACTGATCTAATGTTCAATGCTCGTGTTTCTTGGCCCAAGCAAGTCTCTTCTTATTGGTGTCTTTTAGTAGTGGGTTCTTTGCAACAATTTGACCATGAAGGCTTGATTCATACAGTCTCCTCTGAACAGATGATGTTGAGATGTGTCTGTTATTTGAGCTCTGTGAAACTCTAATGACCCTATCCTCTGCAGCAGAGGTAACTCTGGGTCTTCCATTCCTGTGGTGGTCCTCATGAGAGCCAGTTTCATCATAGCGCTTGATGGTTTTTGCGACTGCACTTGAAGAAACTTCCAAAGTTCTTGACATTTTCCGTATTGACTGACCTTCATGTCTTTGCTTTTTGAGCTGTTCTTGCCATAATATGGAGTTGGTCTTTTACCAAATAGGGCTGTCTTCTGTATACCCCCCTACCTTGCCACAACACAACTGATTTACTCAAACGCATTAAGAAGGAAAGAAATTACAAAAATGTACTTTTTAGAAGGCACACCTGTTAATTGAAATGTATTTCAGGTGACTACTTTATGAAACTGGTTGAGAGAATGCCAAGTGTGTGCAAAGCTATCATCAAGGCAAAGGGTGGCTATTTGAAGAATCTCAAATATGAAATCTATTTTGATATGTTTAACACTTTTTTGGTTACTTCATGATTCCATATGTGTTATTTCATAGTTTTGATGTCTTCAATAGTATTTTACAATGTAGAAAATAGTAAAAATAAAGAAAAACCCTTGAATGAGTAGGTGTTCTAAAACTTTTGACCGGTAGTATATATATATGTGATGGGATGTATAGATATTATGGACAGTATGTGGATGGAATATGTAGTATATCTGAAGAATACTTAGGATAGAATAGTAAATGTACAGGAATAGTTGAATAGGATGACATTAACTAGAATACAGTATATACATATGCAATGGGTAAAACAGTATGTAAACATTATTAAAGTGACCAGTTTTCCATGTCTATGTACATAAGGTAGGGTCTTTAAGGTGCAGGGTTGAGTAACTGGGTGGTAGTGAGCTAGTGACAGTGATTAAGTTCAGGGCAGGGTACTAGGTGGAGGCCGGCTAGTGATGGCCTTGAGATAGGAGCAGTTTTTCAGTCTCTCGGTCCCAGCTTTGATGCACCTGTACTGACGTTCCGAGAACATGTTTCAATAAGACTTTTACTAACACTGCTAGCTTAGTTTGGGTTAACTGTTTTAAACTCCAAGCACAGATATGGCACATGAAAAATCGGTTGCTTAGGCATTAATCTTGCAAACACATTTATCTGTTATTGTGGCACAGCTTCAGTGAGATTCAAACCTATGATCTTCTGTTCTCTATCCATGGAATTAGTCTACGGCGCCACCAGGGTGGAGCTAGCATGCCATGTTTTTTTACTCATACAAAGCTGTTCATTTTAGACTATTCAAACATACCAAATTTCAAAGGAAACAAGCACTCATTAAGATCAGGTGTGGCCAATTACTGGTTGCAGCCAACCCACTTGAACACACTTAACAAGATAGAGGATAGAGAGAGTTTGTTGATGCTGAGAACGAAATGTTTGTACTCCCTGTTCACCCATGACTGCGTGGCCATGCACGCCTCCAACTCAATCATCAAGTTTGAGGACGACACTACAGTGGTAGGCTTGATTACCAACAACGACGAGACGGCCTACAGGGAGGAGGTGAGGGCCCTCGGAGTGTGGTGTCAGGAAAATAACCTCACACTCAACGTCAACAAAACAAAGGAGATGATTGTGGACTTCAGGAAACAGCAGAGGGAGCACCCCCCTATCCACATCGACGGGACAGTAGTGGAGAAGGTGGAAAGTTTTAAGTTCCTCGGTGTACACATCACGGACAAACTGAATTGGTCCACCCACGCAGACAGCGTTGTGAAGAAGGCGCAGCAGCGCCTCTTCAACCTCAGGAGGCTGAAGAAATTCGGTTTGTCACCAAAAGCACTCACACACTTCTACAGATGCACAATCGAGAGCATCCTGTCGGGCTGCATCACCGCCTGGTACGGCAACTGCTCCGCCCACAACCGTAAGGCTCTCCAGAGGGTAGTGAGGTCTGCACAACGCATCACCGGGGGCAAACTACCTGCCCTCCAGGACACCTACACCACCCGATGTCACAGGAAGGCCATAAAGATCATCAAGGACAACAACCACCCGAGCCACTGCCTGTTCACCCCGCTATCATCCAGAAGGCGAGGTCAGTACAGGTGCATCAAAGCAGGGACCGAGAGACTGAAAAACAGCTTCTATCTCAAGGCCATCAGACTGTTAAACAGCCACCACTAACATTTAGTGGCCGCTGCCAACATACTGACTCAACTCCAGCCACTTTAATAATGGGAATTGATGGAAATTATGTAAAAATGTATCACTAGCCACTTTAAACAATGCCACTTAATTTAAACAATGCCACTTAATATAATGTTTACATACCCTACATTACTCATCTCATATGTATATGTATATACTGTACTCTATATCATCTACTGCATCTTGCCATATTTATGTAATACATGTATCACTAGCCACTTTAAACTATGCCACTTTATGTTTATATACCCGACATTACTCATCTCATATGTATATACTGTACTTTATACCATCTACTGCATCTTGCCTATGCCGTTCTGTACCATCACTCATTCATATATCTTTATGTACATATTCTTTATCCCTTTACACTTGTGTGTATAAGGTAGTAGTTGTGGAATTGTTAGGTTAGATTACTTGTTGGTTATTACTGCATTGTCGGAACTAGAAGCACAAGCATTTCGCTACACTCGCATTAACATCTGCTAACCATGTGTATGTGACAAATAAAATTTGATTTGATTTAAATAAGATTCTTAGATCATTCTCTGAACGCTACTAAAATGTTTTGTCACGTTCTTCAATGATAGACGGAACAGTTTAACTTTGATTGTATACAAGTGAAGACCAAAAAAAATCTAACTTATTGCATGGAATGTGAACACTTAAAGAGATTGTCAGCAGATGTGGTTTTCTTGTAAGAGTTACATTTCAAAAAAGGAGCTGGGTTGGAAAGGCCTATGCTAACACGTACTGTAGTAACAGCAGGGGTGTAGGTTAGGGCTGTTGTGGTGACCGTATTACCGCCACACCGGCAGTCACTAGTTATGAAGGCAGTCAAATTTCATATGACCATTTAGTCACGGTAATTAGGCTTCTCCAAGCTCTGATGCTGCGGATGGTCATTACTAGCCTACCAAACTTGCTAACTGCCTGGTACTCAGCACTCTATTGTCCCTCTAATCACTCTGACATCAATGCAAATGTAATCGAAAATCAAATCAAATACTTAATGAGAGCCCATGAGCTCATGTTGAACAACATTTCTATAAGCTATGCAGTTGCGTGAGAAAACAGAGTGATGGCCTCTATTAAAAAGAGGAGGATCCCATCAGCTTTCTATAGGCTAGACCTACTATATTTATTTATCAACTTTCCTAATATTAAGCACATTGCTTCTCTGTAAAACAGCAGTATAGCCTACCTGGCTGGCATAAAAAGGAACCACAGGAAAAGCGTCCTCCATTCGCCATTTAAGTGCACAGGAAAAGTGTCCTCCCTGCACCTGTTTCGAGACAGGTGCATAATAACGGTACATTCTAAATCAAAACAAATTTCATGGGATAATTCCCGAATGCACTGTACAATATATTCAAAAATATGTGTACACCCCTTCAAATTAGTGGATTTGGCTATTTCAGCCACACCCGTTGCTGATAGGTGTATAAAATCGAGCACACCGCCATGCAATCTCCATAGACAAACATTGGCAGTAGATTGGCCTTACTAACGAGCTCAGTGACATTCAACGTGCCACCGTCATAGGATGCCACCTTTACAACAAGTCAGTAATTTGACACAAAACATTAGCACAGAGAAAAGCACCCAATTTACACAAAAAGCACCCTATTTACACATGTCACTCAATTCAGTGCTTTCTACCTCCATGTGTTATACAGTTATTTCAGCTATATTAAAACCAGGAAAATATGAAGAGTTCCCTGCTGATCACAGACCCATATGTTTAATAAATTGTGACAAAATAATAACACAGAATGGCAAAAGTCTTGCAAGACTTAATACATACAGTGCCTTCAGAAAGCATTCACAATCCTTAACTTTTTCCACATTTTGTTGTGTTACAGCCTGAATTTAAAATGCATTAAATTGAAATTGTGTATGACTGGCCCACACATAATACCCCATAATGTCAAAGCGAAATGTATTTAAATAAAAACTGAAATGTCTTGAGTCATTAAGTATTCATCCCATTTGTTGTGGTAAGCCAGGAGTAAAATACAAGTCACATAATAAGTTGCATGAACTCACTCTGTGTTCAATAATTCCCATGCTTGTTCAATGAACCATAAACAATGAATGAACATGCACCTGTGGAACAGTCGTTAAAACACTAACAGCTTACAGACGGTAGGCAATTAAGGTCACAGTTATGAAAACTTAGGACACTTAAGAGGCCTTTCTACTGACTCTGAAAAACACCAAAAGAAAGATGCCCAGGGTCCCTGCTCATCTCCGTGAACGTGCCTTAGGCATGCTGCAAGGAGGCATGAGGACTGCAGATGTGGCCAGGGCAATAAATTGCAATGTCCATACTGTGAGATGCCTAAGACAGAGCTACAGGATGACAAGACAGACAGCTGATCGTCCTCCCAGTGGCAGACCACGTGTAACAACACCTGCACAAGATCGGTACATCCGAACATCACATCAGACTGTCCGCAATAGGCTGAGAGACGCTGGACGGATCATTAAGAATTTCAAGGAGAGCGGTTCAATTGTTGTGAAGAAGGCTTCAGGGCGCCCAAACAAGTCCAGCAAGTACCAGGATCGTCTCCTAAAGTTGATTCAGCTGCAGGATCGGGGCACCACAAATACAGAGCTTGCTCAGGAATGGCAGCAGGCAGGTGTGAGTGCATCTGCACGCACAGTGAGGCGAAGACTTTTGGAGGATGGCCTGGTGTCAAGAAGGGCAGCAAAGAAGCCACTTCTCTCCAGGAAAAACATCAGGGACTGACTGATATTCTGCAAAAGGTACAGGGATTGGACTGCAGAGGACTGGGGTAAAGTCAATTTCTCTGATGAATCCCCTTTCCGATTGTTTGGGGCATCCGGAAAAAGGTTGTCCGGAGAAGACAAGGTGAGCGCTACCATCAGTCCTGTGTCATGCCAACAGTAAAGCATCCTGAGACCATTCATGTGTGGGGTTGCTTCTCAGCCAAGGGAGTGGTCTCACTCACAATTTGGCCTAAGAATACAGCCATGATTAAAGAATGGTACCAACACATCCTCCGAGAGCAACTTCTCCCAACCATCCAGGAACAGTTTGGTGACAAACAATGCCTTTTCCAGCATGATGGAGCACCTTGCCATAAGGCAAAAGTGATAACTAAGTGGCTCGGAGATCAAAACATCGATATTTTGGGTCCATGGCCAGGAAACACTCCAGACCTTAATCCCATTGAGAACTTGTGGTCAATCCTCAAGAGGTGGGTGGACAAACAAAACCCCACAAATTCTGACAAACTCCAAGCATTGATTATGCAAGAATGGGCTGCTATCAGTCAGGATGTGGGCCAGAAGTTAATTGACAGCATGCCATGGCGGATTGCAGAAGTCTTGAAAAAGAAGGGTCAACACTGCAAATATTGACTCTTTGCATCAACTTCATGTAATTGTCAATAAAAGCTTATGACACTTATGAAATGCTTGTAATTATACTTCAGTATTCCATTGTAACATCTGACAAAAATATCTAAAGATACTGAAGCAGCAAACTTTATGGAAATTAATATTTGTGTCATTCTCAAAACTATTGGCCACGACTGTACGCGTGTGTGTGTGTGTGTGTGTGTGTGTGTGTGTGTGTGTGTGTGTGTGTGTGTGTGTGTGTGTGTGTGTGTGTGTGTGTATGCGTGTGTGTGTTTGTGTGTTTGAAGCACTTCGTTAGTGTGTTTACGTAGCTGAGTGAGTGATGCTTGACGGAGAATTTCTGTGTGCTTTGTGTAGTTTCAGGGCTGTGTGATTGTGGAAGAGTTGTTTCCTGCATGCTGGGTGTTTGTGTGTCTTGGACGGGCCATGTTGGTGTGTGTGTATTTGTATGTTTTGGACAGGTTGTCCATGAAATGAGACGGATGCTGCTCTGGCATTGCTATAACACCCTGGGTACAGAGAGGATGAAGAGAGAGCTAGAAAGAGAGAAAGAGAGAGAGAGAGAGAGAGAGAGAGAGAGAGAGAGAGAGAGAGAGAGAGAGAGAGAGAGAGAGAGAGAGAGATAGAAAGAGAGAGAATGCCCTGTACACAGATGTCACTCAGCCACTAATCAGGATGGGCCCAGAAAGGTCAGGCTGACAAACAGATCCATAGGACAGATCAATCAACCAGAGGAACGAGTAGAGCAGAGGCAGATGCTAGTCACTTCCTGTCAACTGGAACAGATTGTACTGTAACATTAACCGTAAATGATCACATCATCAATGTCCCAACCACTGTACGTTCTAATCACTTTAATCTGGGTTCAGTCGAACCCCTGAATCACAGAACAGCTTGACTTCCACCCTCACTAAAAAGAAATACACAACTGTTCAACTCTTTACACTGCATTGATCAGTCAGTTATGTCGCAGGACCATGAGTGTGTGTGAGATTCCTCATCAATCAGGGAGGATTAAAGCAATATTATCTTCTCACACACAGGAATACTCTGGAGCAAGTGTGCGTGTGTGTGTGTGTGTGTGTGGGGGGGGGGGGGGGGGGGGGGATTTCCCTCCATAGGACACAAGGCGATTAATAGAAATCCTATGTGGCTTGATAGTAGAGTGACAGTTGAGAGTGACTTGAGTAGGCGGAGGAGAGGAAAAGCAAGGGATGATTTGTCAAGTGTGTTGTGTATGGAGAGCGGGTTAGAACGGAGGGATGGAGGGAGTGGAGGGGGAGACAGCCCAGCTGTCCTGTCTGGACTTGAGGACCAAGAACAACACGTACCAGCATTACTCAAAGAGTGCGCTAGGAAAAACACTTCCCCTGAAATAAATTGACTGGTTCCACAGTAAATAGCTCACAGTGATGTACTGACAACCAGCTGGTTGTATTTATATACAGACACATACCGCGACATACAAGCACATGAATGCAAAGCAATCACACACACTCAGTCTGACACACATACAGGCAAACACATACAAACATATACATGCAGTCAAACACCCCCTCTCTCACTGTCATACACACACACACACACACACACACACACACACACACACACACACACACACACACACACACACACACCTTCCGACATCTTCTTGGTTAACCAACACACAGTGATAGAGCCAATCAGACCGATGGAGAAACTAATTAACGAGAACAGAGATGGTTGAGATAGCAGAGATGTGGAAGGAAAGAGACACAGGGTTTCTCTGTCTGTTCTTCCCTCCCTTTCTCCTACTCAGCGTCAAAGGGCTTGTAAAGCCAATAAGGGATGCTTGACCAGTCCCTCCATCTGTCTCTTTCCCTCCTTCTGTCTCCCTGCCCCCCTCCCCCTACCTTGATCAATCTCCCTCACTCACCGTCGAAGGCCTTGTACTGTCCGTTGAGGGAGGCTTGCAGGGCTCGTCCAGCGTCTCTGATCAGGCCCTGCATCTCGGTGCGACTCAGGTTGGATAGGCTGTCCTCCATGACACTGGTGCAACACGTGTAGCCCTGGGGACAGATCCTCAGGTGCTCTCCTAGTGGAGGGAGAGAGAGAGTAGAGAGTCGATTAACACTATAGGTCACTTAGCATCACAGGTTTGACAGGTACGGTTTGGCCACACTGTAGTTGCTTAGTCTTGTCAGTGTCATTGACTGATTGATTATCTGGTACCGTCCACAGATCAACACAAAACATTTCCGTTATATCTACATACAGCACGGCAAGAGCCTTAATGAAGCGACAGCAAGTTGCACTGCGATACATACGCTATTGACGAGCCCTTGTTTACTATTCACTAGCCCTAGACGAGGGCTCGTCGAGCGATGAAGCAGGAACGGCATACCGAACACCAAGATCAGGGCCCGTAGCCGCAAAGTGTCTCAGAGTAAAAGTGCTGATCTAGGACCTGTCATTATTATTCATTGTGATCTAAAAGGCGAAATGCTACTCTGAGATGCTTCATCTCTGGAAGCGTCGGAGTGAGATGGATGGATGGGATAGGGTCAGGAACTCATGTCAACGGGGATATACGGGCAAGAAAAGCTTCAACTACAACCTTGAAATTAATACATTGTTCTTTACATGAAAAAGGTATGGACGTACAGTTGAAGTCGGAAGTTTACATACACTTAGGTTAGAGTCATTAAAACTCGTTTTTCAACCATTCCAAAAATGTCTTGTTAACAAACTATAGTTTTGGCAAGTCGGTTAGGACATCTACTTTGTGCATGACACAAGTAATTTTTCCAACAATTGTTTACAGACAGATTA
The DNA here is from genome assembly GCF_016432855.1 of Salvelinus namaycush. Lineage (NCBI taxonomy): Eukaryota > Metazoa > Chordata > Actinopteri > Salmoniformes > Salmonidae > Salvelinus > Salvelinus namaycush. Next base: position 14,761,893 of record NC_052317.1, on the reverse strand, counting down.
TTTCACTTATAACTCACTGTATCACAATTCCAGTGGGTCAGAAGTTTACATACACTAAGTTGACTGTACCTTTAAACAGCTTGGAAAATTCCAGACAATTAGGTCATGGCTTTAGAAGCTTCTGCCAGGCTAATTGACATCATTTGAGTCAATTGGAAGTGTACCTGTGGATGTATTTCAAGGCCTACCTTCAAACTCAGTGCCTCTTTGCTTGACATCACGGGAAAATCAAAAGAAATGAGCCAAGACCAAAGAAAGAAAATTGTTGACCTCCACAAGTCTGGTTCATCCTTGGGAGCAATTTCCAAACGCCTGAAGGTACCACGTTCATCTGTACAAACAATAGTACGCAAGTATAAACACCATGGGACCACGCAGCTGTCATACTGCTCAGGAAGGAGACGCATTCTGTCTCCTAGAGATGAACGTACTTTGGTGTGAAAAGTGCAAATCAGTCCCAGAACAACAGCAAAGAACCTTGTGAAGATGCTGGAGGAAACAGATACAAAAGTATCTATATCCACAGTAAAACGAGTCCTATATCGACATAACCTGAAAGGCCGCTCAGCAAGGCAGAAGCCACTGCTCCAAAACCGCCATAAAAAAGCCAGACTACGGTTTGCAACTGCACATGGGGACAAAGATGGTACTTTTTGGAGAAATGTACTCTGGTCTGATGAAACAAAAATAGAACTGTTTGGCCAAAATGACCATCGTTATGTTTGGAGGAAAAAGGGGGAGGCTTGCAAGCCGAAGAACACCATCCCAACTGTGAAGCATGTGGGTGGCAGCATCATGTTGTGGGGGTGCTTTGCTGCAGGAGGGACTGGTGCACTTCATAAAATAGATGGCATCACAGGAAAGGAAAATTATGTGGATATATTGAAGCAACATCTCAAGACATCAGTCAGGAAGTTAAAGCTTGGTTGCAAATGACCCCAAGCATATTTCCAAAGTTGTGGCAAAATGGCTAAGTTAAACAATTTAAAGGCAATGCTATCAAATACTAATTGAGTGTATGTAAACTTCTGATCCACTGGGAATGACATTTCACATTCTTGAAATAAAGTGGTGATCCTAACTGACCTAAGACAGGGAATTTTTACTTGGATTAAATGTCAGGAATTGTGAAAAACTGAGTTTAAATGTATTTGGCTAAGGTGTATGTAAACTTCCGACTTCAACTGTATATGACGTATTATACACGTTGCTGTTATTTGGCCCCAGGCAATAAACCTTCTGCAAACATTCACACATAGGCCTCACACAGTGTGGAGATTGGGAACAGTTATCAGCCAATCAAAAATAGATACAATATTTAAGAGGTTCAACTGAATAGATTCTTTATCACATTCCGAACGTGTTCACATCTACCCACACGCTATGCATACTGTCAGATGGAGCATGTCAACATCCTTTCACTGTTTAATTACATTCCCTTTCTTAAGAGGCTGTATTAAGCCTCTGGCACACAAACCTCTCTCTCTCTCTCTCTGATCACTGCTCTAGTCCTGCCAAGGTGAGACAGAGAGTGTGGGCTGTATCTAACAAAGAAAACCATTTTGTATTCACATCATGTTGCTCTCTCTCTCGCTAAAGTAGAGAGAGGTTTGACTAACCAACAACTCTTAAATGACTGGAAATCTTTTATTCTGTGACTCATAGTGTATACAGAAAGCTCTACACACACACACACTCACACCGGGACCGACACGCAGAGAATGCCTGTCGATTGAGTAACACCTGGCTGCACACTGATCAATGATAGTCTATTACACGACGTTACTCCGTGAATATGACGTAGAAAACACACACTAAGTGCTAGTCATAGTGATTTTCTTTCAGGTGTCCAATAGTGTCCATTTAGCATGCACATGCTGATACCAGATCTCATAGTTCCCCTTTGAAATTCCACGTATTACGGACAAACGTCTATTTTTGGCGCATTCATTCTGCGTGGTTGACAGGGTTTAATCTGAAACAACTCAAAGGGTTAAGTTCAGGTATTCATTCCCGAGGGGTTAAGGTTCGGGCTATGGTTTGGGAAAGGCCTAAAAGGAAATCATTTAAAAACAATACGCTGTTTTCCAATCAACTATCATCGAGTATTCCCGCGCCTTGTTAGAGCATTGTGAACTGTGGTGGCACGGTGGCCTAAACAGAGTGCTCTGGCTCCGAGCATCACCAGTGCTGGGCAATGTTTTTTTTGTTGTTGTTGTGAGCACTGAGGAAGGTATACAATATATCAACGTTCTCAGGGCCTTTTCAGACGTCTGAAATCGCCGTCTATTTCTAGTGACCAGGCTGGCATCTATAGAAGGGTATGTTTGGCCCACAGAGGGGAATATCAGAATGATAGCCCAACAGTTTCACTGATCAAAGATATTGATCTGCTGTGCAGGACCTCAACTGTTAAAGCCAAGCATTTTGCCCTTATTTAGCTGTAGCCTGCCATTAATCGATATGTGTGTGTGGGTGTTTCTACATTTATGACTGTGTGTGCTGCTCCGTGAGTGTAAACAAAACAAAATTTGACCAACCGGGAAAAAAGGCTATTTCTAGGGGGTTTACAGTAAAGGTTAGAATTAGTGTCAGGGTTAGAATTTGGGTTAGGGTTATAGGATTTTGAATGAGAATCAATTGTGTGTCCCAACAAGGTTAGTTAAACAAGACTGTGTGTGTGTGTGTGTGTGTGTGTGTGTGTGTGTGTGTGTGTGTGTGTGTGTGTGTGTGTGTGTGTGTGTGTGTGTGTGTGTGTGTGTGTGTGTGTGTGTGTGTGTGTGCGTGTGTGACTTGTGTGTCCATGTGAGCGAATGTGTTGTTGTTGCCACGGTGTGTGTATATAGTCCTGGAGTGTCTCTTTAGTCCTATGTCAGTGTATGAATTAGCTGTTATTTTCCTCTTGAGGTACTGGTGAGGCGATTGCCTCAGTATGGAAGGTAGAGTGACACTGAGCAGCCCTCATCTTACCATGTCACCGCAATTACATCAAGACCACAGCAGACTCATACACTCATTCCTCTGACTCGTGTATGAAGGTGTGTGTGGTGGTGGGGGGGAGGGGGTTGGGTGTCTGTGCGTGGGTGTGTGTTTGCCTGGTCTATTGCCTGCTGCCTGCTGTCTGAAGGACGTCTGAACTAAGTGAGTTGGCACACACCCTCACACATACACACACACAGCCTCCTAAACCTCCGCCTTGCACAGCTCATCCGTAATAGTGTTGTTTCTCCAGTCGGTTTGTCTCGAAGCAGAACAGACCTCCGCATTACACTCATACACACTCAAAAGTGTGTATGAGTGTGTGTGAGTGTGTATGAGAGTGCGTGAGTGTGTATGAGAGTGTGTGAGTGTGTATGAGAGTGCGTGTGCATTTGTCCGTGCCTGTGCCTGTGCGTGGGCAAGCCAGCCAAATCACTTTCAATCAGACGGTAGAGCAGATTGAAGAAGCAGCGTTCCTTAACGGTACTCTCTGTCCCCTCCTCGCCAGTCATCACTCACACTCCATTTCCTTCCCAGAGGACACTAGGGCAATCACAACAGTATTCTTACTGAAGAACCCATACTTTACTGTCGTAGAGTCACACGACTTTTAAGATGGTATTGGGAGGTATTGATAGTGCTTTCAAAGGGCATTGGGAGGTATAGTGCTTGGGAGGTATTGGTTGTGGACAAGTTATATTCTTTTGAATGCTGTGGAATTACCCTATCGGAAGGCACAGGGAAAATGAGGTTAAGGGATGGGTATATGGAATGGCTCTATAAAAGTGACCTCTCTTCTTAAATATTTAACAGCAAATGTTGGGGCAATAAGCACAAAGATGTTGTGCCAGCCATGCACGTTATTTATGTTTAGAGTAATGACAACAAACACACATGCACACACACAGACACACAAACTTGACCTGGTCTGACCCTTCCTACACACCCCAGCAAAGCAGACTCCCATGTCCTTGTGTCTCCCCACCTCACCCCTTAGCCCCCTGAGAAAGGGTGTTAGAGGGGGCGTGAGCGAGAGGAGGGATGTTATGAAGCACTTAAGTTTCCTTGTTCCCCCCAAGCCACTTCACTTCCTCCTTGCGCACACACACACACACACACACACACACACACACACACACACACACACACACACACACACACATAGAGTCACTAAAGAGGGAACAATTCTCAGGCCATTAACTTATCATAGGCCACCAGGGAGGAAAACACCTATTAAAAACCAATCGGGGCGGAAGCTAAATAATGTTGTGCACACTCCAATAAACCCAGGCCAGAAACAGATAGAAATGGCTTTTAAAGAATGGGAGGATGTTGGGGGGAATAAAAGAGAGAAATAAAGAGAGAATCAAAGGGGTTCATTGCCGGATTGTTTCAATTATCGGTCTGGGCTGCTGTGACAGAGGTTAACACAAGAGTCAGGGGAAAAAGAGAGAGAGGAAGGGAAGAGAGAGGGTTAGAGAGAAAAGAGAGGGAGGCGGTGCCCAAGGGAGATCCACAATGAAATAATGACCCGTTTGAAAGGACCACCGTCTAAGACGGCCAGTCAAGTAGGCTGTCTAAAAACGATTTGAATAATACTTGTCAATATAGAACTTCCATATTGAACAAATTACACAAAGTTGAAGGAGTGACACTGGCTATAGCCTACATTTAGAAATGGTTGTCTTTCGCCTTCACAAGCAGTCTGCCTTTTTGCTTGAATCTACAAATTACAGGAAGAGCAATTTGTCAGAGCTGTCCTTCAATGTGTCCTATCTCTGATGCCCCGTTGTGACAAATTACTCAGAGATTTACAAAAAAACGACCTGTTGAAACGGACTGTCTCAGACGCTGATTACCGAAAAATCCTTTGTCTTTGTTGAAGGACGATTGGTATTTAGTATTTTATTAGGATCCCCATTAGCTGTTGCAAAAGCAGCCGCTACTCTTCCTGGTGTCCACACAAAATATGACACATAATACAGAACATCATTAGACAAGAACAGCTCAGGGACAGAACTACATACATTTTTAAAAAGGCACACGTAGCCTACATATCAATGCATACACAAACTATCTAGGTCAAATAGGGGAGTCCAATAATCCTGGGATTTACCTAAAGACTGTCCAATAATCCTGGGATTTACCTAGACTGTCCAATAATCCTGGGATTTACCTAAAGACTGTCCAATAATCCTGCGACTTGTGACCTACGTAATAGAAATAAAAAATGATTTTAACCACAACTCAGTCCCTAGACCTTAGCCGCGGCCCAAGATAGACTGGCTGTCACTCATAACTGGGTTCGGAATTGGCATTTGGAAATCACTGGGATATAGTGTGGAGAGGTTAGTGTAGTGGACTCTATTTTTCTCTGTTTCTCTCTCTCACACACACACAAACACACACCCACACACGTCTTCAGCCCACCCAGGCAATAATATCCCCTTGGTGCATGTGTCTGATCACCAGGTTGGTATTGTAATGTGATCTAGAGGTTGGCAACAGAAATAGCTTCCTCCCTCCAGCAGCAATAGCAGCAGGTCCTAACACATGACTACTGGGGGCTGGCTGACCTCTGGGCTATGTACTTCCTAAACCAATCCACCTTCTCACAGGCCACCTGACACCCCCACACACCACGTACCGGAACATACACATTTTACATACTTCATTTGAATCCACAAATCATACAATAATGATTCAAATATTTCTGGAAAGGGATATCTGGACACCTGGGGAAAGAGATAGCACTTTGTTCTCCGGACAGCAAGGCTGTCCATGACTGCTGACAAGGAGCAGTACCTCGATAGCTGCTTCGCCTTCGTTTTATGTCCGTCCGCAGTCTGCGGGGCTGAGACTCGCACAGGCTCCTCAAGTGTTGCTGTTAGGTACCCACCAACAACTTGAGACCCAGATAGACACACACTCACAATACGCTTCACTTGCTCACTCACGCACACACGCACACGCACACACACTGGCTCAAACACAGGAGGCAGAATGATCAGGAATATGATGGATTACAACAGGTTTTGTAATTAAGTTGCTGTAGCCTGCAGAAACATGCATGGCTGCCTTCCATGACAGGCATGTGACAGACACACACACGTCCCAGTGGTAATGTCACCCGATGAATAACCAATGAGTGTATGAGCTGGGACTGTGAACATCACCGCGCAGGCAACACTGTTACAGATGTGTGTGTGTACAGCATGTGCGCAGTCAATGGGCTCCTCGGGCTTCTAAAGTGTTTGACACACATGTGTTTGGGTGTTCTGTCTAAACGTACAGCCCTGGTCTGGGTCAGACAGCATGACTCACAAATTGCCATGCGGTACGTATGTCTAGTGTCTAAACACAACAGGAACCAGGCACAACGCACAGCAGCATGAAAACATCAATGAGGTCCCCTAGTGTGTTGTCGTATTGTTGGTGAACCAAGAAGACACGGTGGCAACACAGCTTCCTAGGTCTCTACAACATCACCAAAACAGACGAATCACCATCCTGTACTAGTTAGCCCCTTCATAAACAAACCTCTGGGTCATAGACATGACTGTGCAAGTGTGTGTGTCTGTGTTATCTGTGTGTGTGTGTGTGACTAGTAACAGTTTCGGTCTGTCTTGGGTCATTTAACAAGCAAGACAACAACCGCCTGTGATGACCTAATTTCTGTTTTCTTCCTGTTGAATGGCGTGACTGGTTCTCTGGTCTTTAGACAGCATGACTCACAGGTTGACACGCTTCATACTGAACACCCCTGTCACATGACTGGGGACAGTCTGTCATAGAAGCAATCCAATAGTTTGGGCTGGCAGCAAACTCACAGAGCTGCCAACTATCACGCATTGGTGGTGAGACACAAGTATTTGGCCATCTTCTCACGCCTACACGCCACACCTCTTATATCTCACGCATTGAAAAGTACTGGTTTCATTTGTCGAATTAATCCTTTGTATAGTCAGTGCGTTACCTTTTCAACTGTGCTCCAAACCGTTTTAAAATAGAAGCATCTGCGCCTGCAATTTAACATTACGAGCAGACCCACTATAATTGTCCTTTCTTGCCACAGCATTGTGAAACGCAGCTCATTGAAGCAGATGAATGGTCTAGTTATGTAAGGGATAAAGGGGATTGGATGCGCATTTTAAAGAAACGCCCCTCAAGATAAGAGTGGAGCTGAATGAGGAGGGAGAACGTTCTCTGCTGAGTTTATAAAACTGTAAAAAGAGCACCGCGGTAGCATTGTTTTATGTACAATGTTGTCAACAAAATGAGGTTGCTGTTACTCCTGTCCCTATTTCAGAATGTAGCCTCTTGACAGCTTGTACGAAAATCGATTTCATCCACATTTGCATTAATCCCCTCGTTTGTGATTAGCATTTAGGCTGTGACAACGAAAAGGCATCAGACAGACCTACGGTATGTTTTAGCAGGGAAGTTTGGTAGGGTGACCTGATTTGGTCCCCCCCTTCGCTACTATAACAGCCTCCACTCTTCTGGGAAGGCTTTCCACTAGATGTTGGAACATTGCTGCAGGGACTTGCTTCCATTCAGCCACGAGCATTATTGAGGTCGGGCACTCTCAGTCGGCGTTCCAATTCACCCCAATGGTGTTTGATGGGGTTGAGGTCAGGGCTCTGTGCAGGCCAGACGAGTTCTTCCACACCGATCTCGACAAACCATTTCTGTATGGACCTCGCTATGTGCCCGGGGCGTTGTCATGCTGAAACAGGAAAGGACCTTCCCCAAAGTGTTGCCACAAAGTTGGAAGCAGAGAATCGTCTAGAATGTCATTGTGCTGTAGTGTTAAGATTTCCCTTCACTGGAACGAAGGGGCCTAGCACGAACCTGGGGCAGGTAGCGTTCTCCTGGCATCTGCCAAACCCAGATTTGTTTGTCGGACTGCCAAATGGTGAAGCGTGATTCATCACTCCAGATAACGCGTTTCCACTGCTCCAGAGTCCAATGGCGGCGAGCTTTACACCACTCCAGCCGACGCTTGGCATTGTGCATGGTGATCTTAAGGTTGTGTGCAGCTGCTCTGCCATGGAAACCCATTTCATGAAGGTCCCAACGAACAGTTATTGTGCTGACGTTGCTTCCAGAGGCTGTTTGGAACTCGGTAGTGAGTGTTGCAACCGAGGACAGATGATTTTTACGTGCTTCAGCACTCGGCGATCCAATTCTGTGAGCTTGTGTGGCCTACCACTTCACGGCTGAGTTGTTGTTGCTCCTAGATGTTTCCACTTCACAATAAAAGCACTTACATTCGACTGGGGCAGCTCTAGCTGGGCAGAAATTGTATAAAGTGACGTGTTGGAAAGATGTCATCCTATGATGGTGCCACGTTGAAAGTCACTGAGCTCTTCTGTAAGGCCATTCTACTGTGAATGTTTGTCTATGGAGATTGCATGGCTGTGGGCTCGATTTTATACACCTGTCAGCAACGGGTGTGGCTGAAATAGCGAATCCACAGTTTATATGAGGAAATCAATCAATTGAAATACATTTATTAGGCCCTGGATTTCACATGACTGGGCAGGGGCACAGCCATGGGTGTGCCTGGGAGGGCATAGGCCCACCCACTGGGGAGCCAGACAGAAATACTCCTCAGTTTCATCAGCTGTCCGGATGGCTGGTCTCAGACAAAAAGTTGAGAGAAATAAGCGTTTAGTCTGTATGGACATTTTCTGGAATCTTATTTCAGCTCGTGAAACATGGGGCCAACACTTAACATGTTGCATATATTTTTTTGTTCAGTGTATATACCGGATATATATTGAACTTTTATTTAACCACACCAGGAAGTCCAATTGTCAATCAGGCCTCTTTCCCAAAGGAGACCTGGAAATTGAAATTCATGCTTTGGTTTGAGTTGGGTCAATATATTGTAAGTAGCAGTGCTGTCAGTGTTTTGTAGTCTGCAGCTCTGTTCAGAATACAACACACCTAAATCAATTCCTAAACAGGGAAAACAATGAAGCATGAATAAATGAGTCGCTCTAACGGTCTTGGTACTACCAACGTGTGTTTTACATACCGCTTTGACGGACAAGGTCTTCAACCCGTCTGTGTACAGTTGTACTGTGGCTTCCTCTACATAGCAGTCCTAGAGGATGAATCCTAACATGCAGCGTCCCATGCAGCGTTCTCTGGTTGAGAGAGACTCACTGACACGGGAAATCATGTTTCACACTGACAATAATGTTGCTAGAATGTTGTGAGTGTGTCGCATATGAGGAGCAGGCTGGGTGGTCTCATTTCTAAACGGGTCAGGACAGGCTAGTTCTCCAGGCTTCTATTGGTCACACTGATTGAGACCGAGACAGACAGAGAGACAGACAGAGAGACAGACAGAGAGACAGACAGAGAGGCAGAGTAAAAAGAGAGGTAGGGAGAGAGGGGGACAGAGATGAGAGATAGAAAGATACAGAATAAAGGGATAAAGACAGAGTGAGAGGTGAACAGAGAGAGAAAGAAAGACAGAAAAAGAGAGTGATCATTTAGAATGTAGACCACCATATTTTCCATCCAATCCACAATGACACAAACCCCAAAACAGCACACAACATCAGAGTACAGCAGCTACTTCTGATTACTAGGCCACCACCACTGCCCATTGATCAATGTAGGCCACAACATTTCCTGTTCATTGCAGAGCAGCGTTGAGCTTGACCAGTAATTCAAAATCATGTATCAGAGACCGCAACTCCCAGCTTCCCCCACGGTCACAGAGCAAATACCAGGCAAAATTGGGAAGATGAGTCATTTGACCTTTGGTAGCAGTAGGGGGATTGGATGGGATAGGGTTGGGTTGGGTCTCTGTTGTTTAGATCGTTTGGTGCAGGGCTCTCCAACCTTGTTCCTGGAGAGCTACCATCCTGTAGGTTTTCACTCCAACCCTAATCTAGCACACCTGATTGTAATAATTAGCTGGTTGATGAGCTGAACCAGGTTAGTTCCAACTGGGGTTGGAGGGCTTCTCTCCAGGAACAGGGTTGGAGACCCTGGCGTAGTGTGATCATGTAAGGCATAGAGTGACATCATCATATGGGAAAGTCCATTGATATTGCTCTCAACATTGCAATTCCTTTCTCTGATATGGGAACACCAATGTGAATCGTACATTACGGTCACTGTTGTTTTGGTAAGCTCGTATTCCTTATTTTTAGTATGAGGTTTAGGCCTACATAGCTCAAGTCTGCACATACGTTGCAGTTGTTTGCTCGGAAATCTCTTCAGTGACCATAAGTCCTCCTCCCAAAAGTTTTTATGGTGTTGTAATTATATTTGAGTGAAAACAAGCTCCAACCACCTCCCTGGAAGCAGCAGCAAGCCAGCCCAGCAGCACCAGCTCAAACTGGGGTGGTTAATCTGTCTTTTGACCTGTCAGAGCCAGACCCGTGTGCTCTGCCTGGAAGAAAAGACCTGCACATTCCACAGGGAAAATCCCCCCGAGTCCTGACCACTCAACCATTTGTTAAGGCCTGCAGCCTGCATACGCCTGAATACAGTAGTGTTGGAGGGAACACCAAATTACTCCACAGCAATCACACACACCTACGCAGGCACGCACACACACACACGTAGGCACGCACACACACACACAACCTGGAATGGTCTTAACGCCACACACACACACTTGTTTAACTAAACTTGTGGACACGCACAATTGATTCCCATTCAAAATCCTATTTTCCCTAACCCGTAAACTGAAACCTAACCCGAAACGTAATCCTAACCGTAACCCCAAAACCTAACACTAATTCTAAACTTAACCCTAAACCCCCTTGAAATAGCTTTTCCTTGTGGGGACTGACAAAATGTCCCCAGTCGGTCAAATGTGTTTGTTTACTATTCTTGTGGGGACTTCTGGTCCCCACAAGTATAGTTAAACATGTCTACACACACACACACACACACACACACACACACACACACACACACACACACGAGGATCATGGGCCAAAGACCTCTCCATCAACTTGGAGATAGGGAAAAGCAGGCTGAGGCTAAAGAAAGCCGTGTTCAAAACAAACCATAGAAAATCTCTGTCGAGTCTATAGAGTTCAAAAGATTGGCCTGCGGCCCACACGAATCCAACTTTATTGAGACACCATGACAAGGTAAATGCACAAGGTGTGCAGAAGAATGTTTGCATTCTTCTTTGGCATAGTCTCTCGCTAATCCGCCCTTTCAACGGCGTACTGAGAGACGCTTTTCACAGAGCTCTCTTCGGAGAAAGGATGAAAACATAGGATGAAAAAAAACCAAATGCTTCTGTCAAATCTGCACTCATTCTGAACCTGGATGACAACACAGCTCTTCCCCGCCCGCTCTTCCCTCGCTCTCTCTTCCCTCGCCCGCTCTTCCCTCGCTCTCTCGTTCATTTCCCTCGTTCTCCTCTGTTCACAATTCCTTTCATTCCCTTGTGACACGCTCTTTCTGCTAACTTTGTTTCTCGTTCTTTTGCATTTGTGTCTCCAAACCTTCCTCTCTTTCTCTTCTTTCTCTTTCTGTATCCCTATACAGTATGTCCCTTTATTCCAGCTTGTTTCATGTCAATCTTTCCCAAACATAGAATTATCTCGGTCTGTACCTTTGTTGTGGGTTTCTTTTGCTTTGCGTTCTCTTAACCCCCCTCGTTCTCTTTCTCCCTCCCCCTTACTCATTGTACCTGTCAAGCTGTCTGATCTAGCACTTTGACAGCCAGGTGGCTGCCTTCCCCCGGCAGAGTAAATGCTAGGACGTGCTTGCTGTGCCAAAGTGTCTGGTTGTCTTTCTGACTCAGATCCTGCTCCCTATAGAAATACATATGAATAGATCTCACTGGTAAAAAATGTCAGATGCTTCCTAGCGAGCTAACAGAGGCATTTGTGTGCCACTATGTTTGTTTGACTATGGCCAGGAGTTCTTCCTGACCGTGTGTGATCAGGAAAAACTCCTGGCTATGTATGCATGAAGTAACTATACTGAACAAAAATACAAACGCAACATGCAACAATTTCAACGATTTTACTGAATTACAGTTCATATATGGAAATCGGTCAATTGAAATAAATAAATTAGGCCCTAATCTATGGATTTCACATGACTGGACAGGGGCTCAGCATGGGTGGGCCTGGGATGGCATAGGCTCACCCACTGGGAGCGGGTCCACCCAAAAATGTTCCCCACAAAAGGGCTTTATTACAGACAGAAATACTCAGTTTAATCCCCTGTCTGGGTAGCTGGTCTCAGAGGATCCCACAGGTGAAGAAGCCAGGTGTGGAGGTCCTGGACTGCCTTGGTTACACATGGTCTGTGGTTTTGAGGCCTGTTGGACGTACTGCCAATTTCTCAAATAGAACGTTGGAGGAGGCTTATGGTAGAGAAATGAACATTCAATTCTCCGGCAACAACTCTGGTGGACATTCCTGCAGTCAGCATGCTAATTGCACATGCCCTCAACTTGAGACATATGTGGCATTGTGTTATGTGACACAACTGCACATTTTAGAGTGGCCTTTTATTGTCCCCAGCACAAGGTGCACCTGGGTAATGATCATGCTGTTTAATCAGCTTCTTCATATCCCACACCTGTCAAGTGGATGGATTATATTAGCAAAGGAGAAATGCTCACTAACATGGATGTAAACAAATGTGTGCACAAATGTTGAGAGAAATAAGCTTTCTGTGCATTTTATTTTAGCTTATGAAACATAACTGAGATTCCAATGGCATCTGGTGAATAAGGCGTTAGCCATGAGGCTAATTCATTACTGCCTACCTGACAAAACCTGCGCAACCATGCTAACAATGCTAGCCTGTCCTCTGAAAATGACCTGTAAAATGATTACATGAGAGGCTCAACTATAGACCAATCAGCCTTGTTAATACAGCACGCCCTCTCATCCAACCAACACATTAAAATTAGACAAACTTATCTCGCTGCTGCCCAAATATTAATCAGAAAATAACCTCCCCTTTCCTGAGCTGTTAGAACGCACCACAGTGGAGAGGACAAAGGTGGTATTCTCCACTATCACTACCATGCTGCAAACACTCATTACTGAGAGATGGCTTCTGCTGAAAGGGTAGATGGTTATCTACCTCTGTACTTTCTCTACTGGGAGAAAGAGATGGAGAGAGGAGAGAGAGCGGTAGCGGAGGGAGAAAGAGGGAAAGGAGAAAGTATGAAAGAAAGAGAGCTGGCCTCTGCTGAAAGGGTAGATGGTTATCCTTACCTAAAGAGAGTGAGTGAGTGACAGAGAGAGAGAGACAAAAATAGTGTGAGAGAGTAGGGGAGAGAAAGATGAGAAGAGGAATAGACAGTAGGGCTGGGAATTACCAGGAACCTCATGATACGATATAACCACGACACCAGTGGCGGTTGGTGCAGTTTAAGATGAGGGAGGATTATGTCTTTTTTTATGAGCATGGCCTTATTTCTATTACAGCATATTGGATGACTGTCATTCATATTCCATTCACCCTGGTCAATGTAACATTGATAGGTTTAGGCTACTACATGATACTCGAATTTGTCCTATACCCATCATGAGGTTGCTTCAACCTAGCCTACAAATACAAATTTAGAACGTAGATGAACAGGTTGCCAGACAAATTGGAGTAATCAAGGTGCCAGACATTGACACATTCAATAACGCATTGGACACTCTTGCCTTCATCTAGCTGATCTACGGTGTAATCATTAGTCCGAACAGTTGCAGACGAGAGTTTCTATTAGACAAATTCAGATATGTTTATCCCCATTTCGTACCGTTTCCTTCCGTTTAAGAAACGTTTTTCAACAGAATTGGCAGAATGAATACAGCCCTGATCCCCCGCAAACACAGTTCACTTTCAAGCAGCCACATACAACAGCATGATCACTTTGCTCGTTGTATAATTCCTTCTCACATCTACGCGCTCTGCTCCTCTCACCATTTCCCTTCACTTGTGGACTTCAGTATGCAACACACCAGCTGTCTGTGACCAGGGGAAAAAGCTTTCCAAGCCAAACCTTCATACCATAACTGCTAACAGCACACACAGGCTACATCGTTGTCACCATATTAGCTAACGTCATAGTCAACATAGTTACTAGGACTAACGCGTTAGTAAACCCGCTACAATCATGCAGTACAGTGTACAGCAAGCAGTTACACCGTCGGGCCCCGGTGGCAATAAATGAATAAAACCAAAAGCTTACCTTGACTTGGAAGAGTTCCAGTGTTGGATAGCCACAGCCAGGTAGCTAACATAGCATCCCTCTCTATTTGAGCCGGGTGTTTGAGTAGGCTAAACTATGTAGCTGCATTTGCTAGCTAAGTGAAAGTGAAAGCTAAAAAATACAACAAAATATAGCTAGCTCTCTCTCTTTCTCTCCTCCTTTTTGAAGATATGAATTTGTTCAGAAATGTTAAGCTATTGTCTTTCTCTTTCTTTGAGTCAACTACTAACCACATTTTATGCAGTGCAGTGCTAGCTAGCTGTAGCTTATGCTTTCAGTACTAGATTCATTCTCTGGTGAACAACATGTCAGTTCACGCTGCACGATTTCTGATAGGTTGGAGGACGTCCTCCAGAAGTTGTCATAATACTGTGTAAGTCTATGGAAGAGGGTGAGAACCATGAGCCTCCTAGGTTTTGTATTGAAGTCAATGTATCCAGAGGAGGACGGAAGCTAGCTGTCTTCCGGCTACATCATGGTGCTACCCTACAGAGTGCTGTTGAGGCTATTGTAGACCTTCATTGAAAAACAGTGTATTTTAATAAATGCTTTGGTGACGTGAATATAGCATAGTTTTATCTGAAAAGGATAACTTTTTTAATGTTTCACATTTTATTCTTATGAAATTCACTGAGGAGGATGGTCCTCCCCTTCCTCCTCTGAGGAGCCTCTACTTCACGATACTTAGGTGTAAATACGATATGTATTGCGATACTCACGATTCAGAAGGAGGCTAGTATCAGCTACATTTATGCCTTTACTAGACTATGGGGATATTTTATATATGAATGCTTCCGCTCAGTGTTTGAGATCAATTGACACTCTTTACCATGGCACTTTGAGATTTATTTTAAACTGCAAAACCCTTACGCACCACTGCACTTTGTATACCAGGGTTGGCTGGCCTTCTCTAGTCACTCGTAGGCTCAGTCACTGGTATACTTTTATTTACAAAGCCATTTTGGGTTTACTACCTTTTTATTTGGGCATTTTTATTGTTCAGAAATGTGGTGGGTACTCTCTTCGTTCACTGGACTTTATCCTGCTAACTGTTCCAAATGTCCGAACTGAATTTGGTAAAAGGTCTTTTATGTACTCTGCGCCATCGTCTTGGAACACCTTACAAAATAATTTTAAACTGGAAGAACTTGTCCCGATTGGTGTTTTTAAATCACTGATGAAGGATTTTGAGGCTGATTCCCTGACCTGTCAATGTTTTTAATTTGCTGTTTTTGATATTGTTATACTCTTGTGAATTCATGAATGGTTTTTACTAGATTACTTGTAGTTTTTCATGTTGTCTGTCTGTAATTTTTTGTAATGACTTGGTGCTGCCTATCTTGGCCAGGACGCTCTTGAAAAAGAGATTTTAAATCTCAATGAGCCCTTCCTGGTTAAATAAAGGTTAAATAAAAAATAAAAATTCTATATGTATTGTGATTCGATACTAAGATTTTATTGTGATTCGATGTTCCAAACATACTATTTCTTGCCACACTGTATGTGAACCCTTTGGAAATACCTGGATTTCTGCATAAATTGGTCATACAATTTGTTCTGAACTTCAATTCTACGTTTTCATGTCTTTATTGGACACACCGTGTAAACGTTCACAGTGCAGGGTGGGAAAAGTACTTTTCCTGATCCATGTCAAACTGATATCATCATCATTAGTATTCTAAACTGTATCTTGTTAATCCTTGTCATAATGAAATCACCATCATCATCCTCATTATCATCATCATCATCATCTTCATCCCAACCACTCTGAGATGCAGAGTGAAAGTGTGTCTGAGTGTGTTTTGAGTGGGCGTGAGAATCGCCCGTTGCGTGTGGCCACACACAACGGGCGTGTATTCCTCTGACATCATTGCACTCTTTCCCCTGCATCACAGCCAGCCACAAAGCCCTCCTTTGTGTGTCAAGCTCTCCAACCGTGGCTCGCCAGTCGCTCCCTGAGATCATGCCACACTGGCATCAGAGAATGACACTGAATGAACAGAATAGCACGTTTAATTAACTTCTTATCTGTCAGACATGACAAGCCATGCCAGAAAGTGCATGTCAGATCATGCAACATTTGATCTTTAGGGGGATTTGATCTTTGGGAGTCTATGGGAGAGCAGGATGGGATGGTGATCCGAAAGTCAACCAGGAAGTTCATACAGTCTCATGACCAGTGAGAGATTGCTGTGGTCGATCTCTTTTGTATAGGTTACTTAGGTTATATTGTTGCACTTGATTTCAATGAACACAAAAATATGCCCACAGGCACAAGTTTGCAAGTTTGCAAGTGTGTGTGTGTGTGTGTGTGTGTGTGTGTGTGTGTGTGTGTGTGTGTGTGTGTGTGTGTGTGTGTGTGTGTGTGTGTGTGTGTGTGTGTGTGTGTGTGTGGTTCTCTTTGTGTCTACAGTACAGTAATGAACATGTCTTCAAACAGCAGCCTCTTTCTACATGTCCAGACTGGATTGCATAACTCTGACTTCACTGATGCTTTGTTGATAACTAGCCAGACTTTCTATACAATGTTCATCAATCAATGCCACTATCGGCTACATTAAATGACTTAAAGGCCCAGTGCAGTCAAGAACACGATTGTTCTGTGCTTTATAGTTCCACACTATGAGGTTGGAATAATACTGTGGAATTGTGAAAATTATGACAATGCTCTTTCAGTGTAAGAGCTGTTTAAATAGACCGCCGGAAATTTCAGCCTGTTTTGGTGGGATGGAGTTTTGGTCTGCCTGGTGACATCACCAGGTGGTAAATTAGTTAATAGACCAATAAGAAAGAGTTCCAAACCTCTATGCCAATAACAGCTGGTTTTCAGTTTTCCCCTACCCACTCAGACCACGCCCAGATAGTCCTAGCAACATTCTTGCTTTAGAAATTGCTCTTTGATAAGAAGCTATTTTTGTTAATTTTTGACAATTTAAATTAAAAACAATCACAGTAAGGTACTTAATTGTTACCCGGAAATTACTTGATATTGAGATAAAAACGACTGCATTGGACCATTAAGACAGGAGGAGGTGTATTGACATGATGAAATCAAAGACATTGTAGAAGACCTACCAGACCCAAGTAAGGACGCTGTGAAATATTCAGCAGAAATGAGGGTATTGGTGGGTCAGTACAAACCATCTGCTGCTGAGATAGCCCATATCTGTAAAAAGAAACTGGGACTCAGGTGGGCGGATGTACAGGAACAGTTTGATTTAACGCACTGGGATAATTTCCATGTTCATTTGAAGTGAGGAAAGCTTAACATTTGTTGATGAAACTGTACAAAGAGCAGTGTGTCAACTGAGAAACAGACACACCTGCATGTCAGCACACGCTCAGACCAATTACAGGTCCTGGAGACACAGTGACCATCAACACCATCATCCACAACAACACAGAGAGTATTCTGGGTATTTACGAACATTCATTCATTCAATTCATTCAATTAACTTAAATTCATTAAAAAAACGCATTCGATCACTTTGTCAAGCTACTATACAAACGACTAACACAGGAGTTGAGGAGAATTTGTGTTGGTTCACATTGTATCTAATCAAAAGGCTCTCCCAGAAGCTTGGCTGGTGAGTAAAACCCGTGAAACAAACAAAAGGATGTAATGGGTCCGTAGTAAAAAAATGTTTTGCATAAAGCTTACTTTTTATTTATTTTCTCACTGCATCGGGGATAGAGTACACAGACATTTCGGCTTTACAGCCTTCTTCAGTGTGTAGGTTCACAATGTATCTCCTTGTAACACTTCCCCTAAGTGTTTGAACTTTACAGTCATGCAAGAGGAGGTAAGTTGTAAGAAAGGCAAATTGGCTTGGTGTGACCTTTTGCGTTAAACATCTCTTTTTCCAGTTTTGCCATCATAACTACAGAGTGTTACATGCATTTTTCTCCAACAGCCCAGAAATAATGAGGGTACCAAATGCGCTGGCATACAATAGCTCCACCTGAGTTTAACACTCCTGCTGTGTGAATAATATAGCAGTCCTCATATAACAAGGCCAGCCATAAAGCACAGGTCTGTTCCCACCTGCAGCTTTTAAATTGGAGAGAAACCTTTTTTTTTGTACAGCGGTGAAGCAGAGGTGCTGAGAGAAGGACTGGAGATCAAAGACTAACAGAGGGAGATGGGGAGAGAGAGAAACGGGAGGAGAGGGAAAAAGGGCACTGGCTTACAGCAGGCCACGCCCATGAGAGAGAGAGGAAGAGGGGCGGAGAGAAAGATAGAGAGTGGAACAGAGAAGCAGAAAGGTAAAAAGTGAGAGAAAATATGTGGGAGAAACGATCAAGTAGACAAGGGAAGAAAGACAGAAACGAGAGTTAGAGAGAACAGATTTGAACCTCTACAGCACATATGTCAGAGTCAAGGCCCGCGGGCCACATCCGGCCCGCGAGAAGGTTTTTTACGGCCCCTGGGATGATCTTGATTTATTATTAGAACCGGCCCGCAGACCGCAGCAAGCCGGCAGCCCGCAGATCTTTTACACGCACCAATACTACATTTCCCACAATGCAACGGTGACGCACCGAGCAGTAGGCTGCTTCATTTCAATATTTATTGGCACAGCAGTCGTCAGCATCACAGTAAAATTAACTTTCAGATACCCATCAAAAATGGCAAAACGGAAGGTGGACACTGAGAACCGGGGGTTTCAAACAAGGTGGGAGTCGGAGTATATGTTCACGGAGGTAGCTGGAAAACCTGTGTGTCTTCTGTGTGGAGAAAGTGTGGCGGTACTGAAAGAGTATAATCTGAGACGACATTATGAAACGAAACACGCGGACAAAAACAAGAATATGGACATGGAACAAAGGCTACAAAAGGCAGAGGAATTAAAACGAGGCCTCAAATCTCGACAGGCTCTGTTCAAAAAAGCCAAATCACAAGGCCAGGCTGCTGTCAAGGCCAGTTTTATTTTGGCAGAAGAGATCGCTAAATCAGCCCGGCCATTTACGGAGGGGGATTTCATCAAAAACTGCATGATTAAAGTTTGTGACGAAGTTTGCCCAGAAAAAAGGCAACTCTTTTTAAATGTGAGTATGAGCAGAAACACCATTGCCGAGAGAGTAGACCAGTTGTCCATCAATCTAAAAGAGCAGCTTGTGAAAAAGGGAAAAGATTTCATTGCATATTCCTTGGCTGTGGATGAGAGCACCGACATTTCTGACATTGCCCAGTTGTCAATTTTCATCCGCGGAGTGGACTCCAGCCTAAGCGTGACAGAGGAGTTTTTGGCTTTACGTCCTATGCATGGCACAACTACGGGGCATGATTTGTATGAAGAGGTGTCAAGATGTGTAAATGAGATGGAGCTGCCTTGGGAAAAACTCGTGGGTTTGACAACCGACGGAGCACCTGCGATGTGTGGACACAGGAGCGGACTGGTGGCGAAGATACGGGAAAAGATGCAAGAGGAAAACGCGACAGGTGAGCTGACAGCTTATCATTGTATCATACACCAGGAAGCGTTGTGCGGTAAAGCCTTGAAAATGGAGCATGTAATGAGCATCATCACGCGCACAGTTAACTTTATCAGAGCCAAAGGTTTGAATCACCGCCAGTTCAAGGCATTTCTGACGGAGTTAGAAACGGAGCATGGTGATTTGCCTTATCACACAGAGGTGCGATGGCTAAGCCAGGGAAAGGTGCTTCAAAGATGTTTCGAGCTTCGTGAGGAGATTTGTCTGTTCTTGGACAGCAAAGGGAAAGACACAACACAACTCCGAGACGAAATGTTTCTGTGTGAAATGGCTTTTCTGTGTGACATTACGAGTCATCTGAATGCAATGAACTTGCAGCTGCAGGGTCGGG
This sequence comes from Salvelinus namaycush, assembly GCF_016432855.1. Classification (NCBI taxonomy): domain Eukaryota; kingdom Metazoa; phylum Chordata; class Actinopteri; order Salmoniformes; family Salmonidae; genus Salvelinus; species Salvelinus namaycush. The sequence continues at coordinate 14,741,866 of NC_052317.1, read as the reverse complement.
ATCATGTCATCTCTGATATGTACAGTACAGTGAAGGCATTTAAAACCAAACTGACTCTGTGGGAGACGCAGATGCGGAAAGAAAATTTGAGCCACTTTCCCAGCTGCCAGACCATGAAAGAGAAGCTCTCTACCAGTGCGTTCCCGAGCGCACAGTTGGCTGATAAAATAGGTATGCTTGCCGCTGACTTTCGACGCCGATTTGCTGACTTTGAAGCACAAAAAAGCAGGTTGGAACTGCTCGGTAACCCATTTGCTGTTGACGTGGAAAGCTCACCACCAAACCTCCAAATGGAGTTGATTGACCTCCAATGCAATGATGCACTGAGGGCAAAATATGCGGCAGTGGGTGCTGCGGAGTTCGCCCGTTTCCTCCCCGACACAATGCCCCAGCTGCGCATCCAGGCTGCTCAAACGTTGTCTATGTTTGGCAGCACATACCTGTGTGAACAACTGTTTTCTTTGATGAACCTGAACAAAACATCACACAGAAGTCGACTTACTGCTGAACACCTCCACTCAATTCTGAGGATTTCCTCAGCTCAGAGCCTTACCCCGAACATTGATGAACTTGTGGAAAAGATGGGACACCACCAAGTATCACCCTCAACCTCAAACAAGTGAACATTACTGTGCAATCACATATTTAGAGTTTTTACTCAGTTCAAGTTTAAAAGTTAAAGTTTAATATTTGTTTTCACTGCATGTTACTTCTCCTTAAACAAAGTGTTGTTTTTGATTAATAGATTTTTGCACTTTATTTTATTGTATTTCAATCCAATTATATTTTAAAAATATTTCAGTTGAGTGGATGATAGAAAATTGCTATTATTGTTTTTTTCTTTGAAGTAAATTTAGCCCACTTTTGCTAAAATAGAAAATATAGGCTACTGATGGTGCCTTGAATACCGGTTTCTTTCATTTAATGTTCATGTTATGGGGATTTTTATATAAAGGAAATTTGTCTTTTGTGTCTGTTGAAAATTAAAGATTACTGACAGAGCCATAAGAAAATATTGCTTTATTTATCTGATCATATTGGAATATATTTGTTAGGTTTTCAGTAGGTTCAATTAGGTTCACTAGACTATATGCGTCATTTAAAAAATTTTCAATGAACATTCGAACAGTCCGGCCCTCGGCTTGTAGCTAAATTTTTTATTTGGCCCTCCGTCCATTTGACTTTGACACCCCTGCTCTACAGGATCTGTGGGTCCCCTGCGAGACAGTTGAGCTAACGTAGGCTAATGCGATTAGCAGGAGGTTGTAAGAAACAAGAAAATTCCCCAGGACATAGACATATCTGATATTGTCAGAAAGCGTAAATTCTTGTTAATCTAACTGCACTGTCCAATTTACAGTAGCTATTACAGTGAAATAATACCATGCTATTGTTTGAGGAGAGTGCACAGTTATGAACTTGAAAAGTTATTAATAAACCAATTAGGCACATTTGGGCAGTCTTGATACAACATTTTGAACAGAAATGCAATGGTTCATTGGATCAGTCTAAAACTTTGCACATACACTGCTGCCATCTAGTGCCCAAAATCTAATTGCACCTGGGCTGGAATAATACAGTATGGCCTTTCTCTTGCATTTCATAAATGATGGTACAAAAAAAAACAGTTGGTTTTTTCTCTGTATTATCTTTTACCAGATCTAATGTGTTATATTCTCCTACATTAATTTCAAATTTCCACAAACTTCAAAGTGTTTCCTTTCAAATGGTATCAAGAATATGCATATCCTTGCTTCAGGGCCTGAGCTACAGGCAGTTAGATTTGGGTATGTCATTTTAGGCGAAAATTGAAAAAAGCGGCGGATCCTTAACAGTCTTGTCCTAACAAAAAAAAGAACACCTCTTCCTTTAACTTTCTCAGCCCAGGGACAGTCTCATTAACAGTACAGCCATCGAAGTGACTTGTTCCTTTCCTTCCCAGCAGCTCTACACCACTGTATCACTGTAACAGCAGTAGTCCTTAACTACACCAAGCAAGCCAAGACAGATGTCTTTATTACCTAAAAGTCCACTGGAGTTCCTTTACAGCAGCACTGACTTTCTCTTTACAGAAAGGACACTTTTCATTAGAGAGTAGAAATGCTGTACTCAGTAGATCAGACTCAGAAAAGGGAGACAGTATGTGCGTATAACACACACACACACCCCATCCACACACACTACACACACACCCCATCCACACACCACCCACACCCCCCCCCCCATCCACACACACCACCCACACCCCATCAACACACACACCCCATCAACACACACACCCCATCCATCCACACCACACTCACCCCATCCACATACACCCCATCCACACACACACATACACCCCATCCACACACACACACACACACACATACCACATACAAAACACACACACCACATACAAAACACACACACACATTCACACACACCACACTCCACATACAAAACACACACACAGACACACACACACACACAGCACGTACAAAACACACACCAAGTACGCACACACACACACACATCCACACACACCACACACATACAAAACAGATTTCTTCATTAAAACCTCATTACAACCCAACAACCCAATATCCGTTTGGGTCCAGAAACACCAATAAAAGGACACTTAGCCATCTAAACCCCATGTTGCTACTTCCCATTAGATGAGGTAGGTACTTCTGCACCCTCGGGTGAATCTGCAGTGGGTGAAGTTTGTGTTTCAGACACAGATTATAGCCGTGGCGTTCCCAGGAAGATTCCATTATGAAAACATAGCGTCTAATCCCATGGTAAACACTGGGTGGACTGAGTGGCCTGGCAATTTCCCTGACCCAACGCAGTGTGTGTGTGTGTGTGTGTGTGTGTGTGTGTTTTCTTTCCTTGTTTCCTTTTTCTTAAGTAGAATTAGCTACTGAGATGGGAATGAGCCTGCGGACCTTCACTGCCTGTCTGTGCTACACTGACAAAAATGTACTACAACAACATAACTCATAAGCACATTATATAGTGCAGTACAGTATAATACAAGACAAACTTTATTCATCCCCTGGGGGGCAGTTAAGAAAAACACTAACCAATCTCCACTGCCGTCCAACTTTGAGAATAATCAGACTGGACAATAGTGAGAACTGCAGGGAGACTCTCTCTCTCTCCGTCTCTCGCTCACTCTCTCCCTTTACCGTTCTCTTACAGACACACACACACACACACACACACACACACACTCTGACAAAGCCAGGCACACACTGACAAAGACAGGCACACACTCTGACAAAGACACACACACACAAACGCGCTCAGACACAGACTCACACTCGTACACACACTCACACACAAAAACACACTCAGACACATACTAAGACACAAACACACACTCAGACACACACTCTTTCTCTCTCGCTCATTCTCTCTCTCTCTCTCTCTACAATAACATAATCTGAGACAGACAGAGAGTGGAAGTGGGCCCATCCCAGCATTGAAGAGCACTGAACATCGGTCTGGACTGTGAAATGAATCATTATCTAATGGCAGCAGCATATACCAGAGAGCGTCTAAGTGTCATCTAGGGTCTGTGTCTGCTGTATATTTAGTTGTATAACGGTGCATTAGGCGCTGTGTTCCCACGAGATGTCTCTTCACATTGAAGCCTACAGCGTGAAGAGACAGCCCTCGGGTGGCGTTCAACCCTCCCGCTCCTAACAGCGGCTGCGTGTCGTCTGTCAGACGAAAGACGATGGAGACTCTGAGGCCGTCAAATACAATAAGCGCGCGTGTCCGTTAAAAACCGAAGAAACGAGAGTGGACTGAGGGAAAGGTAAAGAAAGGATTGGTGAAAAAAGGTAGGGAAAGAGAGGTAGAGTATTTGTTGTTGTTGTTGTTCATTGTGGAGAGTATCTTCACTAGACGTCTGAGTGGTTTGGTTTCGCATCGCGTTGTAGCAGTGTCCTACTTAATGAAGGTTTTCTTTGGTTATCTGCCTAACGCTGTAGTCTACAACAACACTGCGGCATCCGCATGCTGCTCACACCCACCCAGAGACTCAATGAGAAACAGACACTGTGTAATAAAGCAGCAAGAGAAATCACACTGCTTTAGGTTCATGCTCTACAGACTGTTCAGAGGGACAGTAAACTCAGACTAGTGCCAGGAGTTTTCCCTGGCCATGTAACCTGATCAGCAACACTGGGATACAGAGTTTTCCCTGGCCATGTAACTTGATCAGCAACATTAGGGTACAGAGTTTTCCCTGGCCATGTAACTTGATCAGCAACACTGGGATACAGAGTTTTCCCTGGCCATGTAACCTGATCAGCAACACTGGGATACAGAGTTTTCCCTGGCCATGTAACTTGATCAGCAACACTGGGATACAGAGTTTTCCCTGGCCATGTAACCTGATCAGCAACACTAGGATACAGAGTTTTCCCTGGCCATGTAACTTGATCAGCAACACTAGGGTACAGAGTTTTTCCTTGTCGAGTCATGTGGTCAGGACAATCTCCTGGCCCTGGCTCAAAATGACTGTGTATGTTAGAGCCTTACTCTCTTTCTCCCTACACAGATGCAACATCTCTCCCTCTCTCTTTCTCTCTCCCTCTTCTTCCCTCCGACTCTCTCTCTCTCTCCAGAGGTCAAACTTCTTACCCCCAGCCTGGGAGAGCAACAAATGATTTACACTGCCGTCACCTCAATGTCACAGCCACGTCCACCCTGGCCCATGCACCATGCTCTAACTGTCTTGGCACCCTGCTGTGGACCTACACACACACACACACACACACACACACACACACACACACACACACACACACACACACACACACACACACACACACACACACACACACACAATACACACACACACACAATGCACTCACGCACATGCACACACACTGCATTGGCCAACCAGGTCGCTCAAGATCAACTTCGAAATCCGACGTCCGTCCAGGACATTGAGAGATGCCTTCAACTGTCCACTAGGGGCAGCAGTGAGCGCTATTACCATCAAGTAGATTTGGGCGTTGTGTACAGTGGTGTCGAGTGGGCCTAAGCCAGCGATAGGCCCTTATTTTATTTATTTTTTCTGAAACTTTAACCCTTCATTTAACCATTCGGAATGAATGCCTAAACTTAACCAGCCGCAAGGCGTAGGCGATAGCAATGGACAAACGTCGTAATCGGAAGTCAAATTTGTTAATCTGTGAGATCTTCTTGTAGGCACCCTAAAGACAGACACACACTCGGACACACTTATACACACACAGAGTGGGCATAAACACTCTCCCTCGCTCTATATATCTCTCGCACACGCACAAACACATACACAAACCTCTGCCTGGAAGATTTGAGAAGGCAAAACACAGCAGCAGCAGAAGCGCCAGCCAAATCTATTCCTACCCACCCAGACCAATCCTTTAGTCAGGGTTTGATTTTATTGGCCTGCCAAAATATGAAAGATAATAATCAACTCTGGGAGAAGCAATGGAGGGAAGAGACGTGTTTGGAGAAGGAGGACATGATTGACTTGAGTTTAATGGCTGGCGTACGCCACACAACACAGTTAGACACATTCACACACACACGCACACACACACACACTCACAGACTCACAGACTCACACACTGGCTGGCCCGAGACGAAGTGCAGTGGAAAGCAAATGAGCTGTGTGTCAAATGCATAAACAAGGGAGAGTGACGTCAGGCCAAATCAACAGTGCTAGCTAGGAGCCTGAGAACCACAGCTAATTTATGTAACAATGCAACAAGAACGGTTTCGGATGAGGGTGACAGCTGGGCTTAATCAAGTGAACAAAGCCAAGAGAGAGGGAGACTGAGCGAGAGAGAGAGAGAGAGAGAAATAGAACAGGAGAGAGAGAGGGATTTGAAAGGGTAGAGGTATCAGCCGTTGGTGAACAGAAACCTCCTTAAACTTTTGATAACAACAGGGGGGTGGGGAGAGTAGAAAGACAAGGAGAGAAGTGAAAGACAGGGACAGATATATACAGTATATATCTGTCCCTGTCTTTCACTTCTCTCCTTGTCTATATATATATACAGTATATAGTTGATGTCGGAAATGTACATACACCTTAGCCAAATACATGAAACCTTTCACGATTCCTGACATTTAATCCAAGTAAGAATTCCCTGTCTTAGGTCAGTTAGGATCACCACTTTAAGAATGTGAAATGTCAGAATAATAGTAGAGAGAATGATTTATTTCAGCTTTTATTTCTTTCATCACATTTCCAGTGGGTCAGACGTTTACATACACTAAATTAGTATTTGGTAGCATTGCCTTTAAATTGTTTAACTTGGGTCAAACATTTCAGATAGCCTTCCACAACCTTCCCACAATAAGTTGGGTGAATTTGGCCCATTCCTCCTGACAGAGTTGGTGTAGCTGAGTCAGGTTTGTAGGCCTCCTTGCTCGCACTTTTTCAGTTCTGCCCACAAATGTTCTATAGGATTGAGGTCAGGGCTTTGTGATGGCCACTCCAATACCTTGACTTTGTTGTCCTTAAGCCATTTTGCCACAACTTTGAAAGTATGCTTGGGGTCATTGTCCATTTGGAAGACCCATTTGCGACCAAGCTTTAACTTGGTGACTGATGTCTTGAGATGTTGCTTTCTTGCCTCATGATGCCATCTATTTTGTGAAGTGCACCAGTCCCTCCTGCAGCAAAGCACCCCCACAACATGATGCTGCCACCCCCGTGCTTCACGGTTGGGAAGGTGTCCTTCGGCTTACAAGCCCCCCCCTTTTTCCTACAAACATAACGATGGTCATTATGGCCAAACAGTTCTATTTTTGTTTCATCGGACCAGAGGACATTTCTCCAAAAAGTACGATCTTTGTCCCCATGTGTAGTTGCAAACCGTAGTCCAGCTTTTTTTATGGCGGTTTTGGAGCAGTGGTTTCTTCCTTGCTGAGCGGCCTTTCAGATTATGTCGATATAGGACTAGTTTTATTGTGGATATAGATACTTATGTACCGGTTTCCTCCAGCATCTTCACATGGTCCTTTGCTGTTGTTTTGGGATTGATGTGCACTTTTTGCACCAAAGTACGTTCATCTCTAGGAGACAGAACACGTCTCCTTCCTGAGGGGTATGACGGCTGTGTGTTTATACTTGCGTACTATTGTTTGTACAGATGAACGTGGTACCTTCAAGCGTTTGGAAATTGCTCCCAAGGATGAACCAGACTTGTGGAGGTCAACAATTTTTCTCTGAGATCTTGGCTGATTTCTTTTGATTTTCCCATTATGTCAAGCAAAGAGGCACTGAATTTGAAGGTAGTCCTTGAAATACATCCACAGGTACACCTCCAATTGACTCAAATGATGTCAATTAGCCTATCAGAAGCCATTACATAATTTTTTTAAATTTTCCAGCTGTTTAAAGGCATAGTTAACTTAGTGTATGTAAACTTCTGACCCTCTGGAATTGTAATACAGTGAATTATAAGTGAAATAATCTGTCTGTAAACACTTGTTGGAAAAATGACTTGTGTCATGCACAAAGTAGATGTCCTAACCGACTTGCCAAAACTATAGTTTGTTAACAAGACATTTGTGGAGTGGTTGAAAAATGAGTTTTAATGACTCCAACCTAAGTGTATGTAAACTTCCGACTTCAAATGTATATATATATTTTTTACTTTATTAACTAGGCAAGTCAGTTAAGAACAAATTCTTATTCACAATGACGGTCTAGGAACAGTGGATTAACTGCCTTGTTCAGGGGCAGAACGGCAGATTTTTACCTTGTCAGCTCGGGAATTCAATCTAGCAACCTTTCGGTTACTGGCCCAACACTAACCACTAGGCTACCTGCCGCCCCACATAGAGAGATAGAGTAATGGAGACATCTATTACTCATCCAAACTGTAATTCTCAACCAACCTAGCCACTGAGCCTGCAGGCCTGTTCCCTATGGCCGGGTACCTCCAAACAGTACAGTTCAGTAGTCCTACAGCAAAGTCCCCAGTAAATCTCAGTAGTATGCCAAGACCTTCTAGACCCAGCCATCCGTCAGTGCAGCCGTCAGACAGTGAGACCAGCAGGCCCTTTCATCTTTCTATTCTCTGCCTCTAGCACAGCTCTGGATTTCAATTTATCTGAGTGATGTCCTCAGGCCTGGGTTGTTGGGTTGGGTTGGGGTGTTGGATTGGGGTGTTGGGACGAGGGTAAAAGGACAGCACTGGTTTATAGTCCGAGGGAGAAGAGGAGAGGAAATAAGATTTACACACACACACACACACACACACACACACACAGGCATGTGCACGCACACACACTTTCACATACACACACACACAGTTCAGAGGAGGGATGGACAGAATGTAAGGGAAAAGAACAATTGGCGAAAGAGAGAAAGATAAAACTGGAGGGATTATGTGAAAGATAAGAGCGAGTGGAGATTAAAAATTCAGAGAGAGGGAGAGAGGGGTAGAGGGAGGGACACAGAGAGAAGAGGGTGAGATGGAGAGAAGGACAAAAAGAAAGCTTGGTAGTGAAAGGCTGTCTCCAAACCATGAACCAGAGCCACAACTCGTTCTCTTCCTCCATCCCTCTCTCTACCATCCTCCATTCCTATCTCGCTCCATGTGTCTCAGGAGGGAGGCAACGAGAGCATCAAAGATTTACAGAGACAGGCTCTTAGTAAGGCCTCTAAGACACACACATATTGGGCAGGGTTGGCTGAGCGACATAGCAGCTACTCCCGATACAGAGCTGGCAACACCCCCCCCCCCCCAAAAAAAATATAGGCCTAGTCACTGGGTAGGAGAGACACACGAACTGAAAGACGCACGAATGCACACACACACACATTCCCTAGATGCTCTAACACCATGCCAATGGCATATACACTGCATACATACTTGTGAAGTGGCACAGAGATGCATACTACAATCACATGGGACATTACAAACATCTTACATGTACACACAGGCATAGAAATGAAGAAAGTAGAACACATTCACATGGAACACACACACACTGATACCAAAAACACACAGGCATAGAAATGAAGAAAGTAGAACACATTCACATGGAACACACACGCACTGATACCAAAAACACACAGGCATAGAAATGAAGAAAGTAGAACACATTCACATGGAACACACACGCACTGATACCAAAAACACACAGGCATAGAAATTAAGAAAGTAGAACACATTCACATGGAACACACACGCACTGATACCAAAAACACACAGGCATAGAAATGAAGAAAGTAGAACACATTCACATCGAACACACACGCACTGATACCGAAAACACACAGGCCACCCAGCTGTGCACAAAGCTTGAGTTCAGGGGGTTCGTTTTAGACAAGTCAAATATTTATGAGAGACAATTCTGCAGGGGGGAGATGAGATGAAAATTGAGAGGAACTGGGAGGGAGGGAGGTTGGGATAGAGAGAGAGAGACTGAGATGCCCTGCGTTACAGTAGAAGATACTGTATGAACGCTGAATAAGTCATTGTCATTTCCCAGCCAGGTCACCCGTGATACAAGTCAGTATTAGACGTCCATCCATGTCTGAGGATGTCGCGAGGTGACGTGGAAACCAGCCACTAGGGGCAACAGTGAGCGCTGTTACCTTCAAGTAGGTTTCTGTTTTGCTAGGATGTTGTGGACGCGGATGGTGGCTTGGCATCTGGGGCAAAAGGTTGTGTTGGAAACCAGTGATAGAAAGTTGTTTGAGATTTTTGTTTTAAGCCTGTCTCAAACGTTAACCCTTACCTTAACCATTTGTGGTTAATGCCTAACCTTAAGATTTGGGAGTCAATGCCTAAAGTTAAACATAACCTTAAAAATTCAGAGTTATTGCCTAAACTTGACCGTAAAAACGTTGAAATTTGACGTTTGGAACAACTTCGGAATTTGACATTTGGATGAATGTCTAATTCCGACGTGAGACTGTGAGAGCTTGTTGCATTTCACATTCATTAGACCAATGCTCGCCTCTTACTTAGGGAAGAGAGAGAGGGGAGAAAGGAGTGGGGAAAGGGGGAGAGAACCCTTTTAGTGCTTTTGAAGGCATGTCGTCAGCTCTCTTTCTCTGTATACTGAATAATGTCTACAACCATGTGACCATCCATACCAGAATTAGACATTGGGTTCCAAGACCCAGATCCACACTTTGGATATATGTTAAAGGCCCAGTGCAGTCAAAATTCAGTTTCACAACTGGTATAAGTAGCATGTTAAAAGTGTGACAACATTTTGATCAGTGTTATTTCCTGATAGTGGCTGGTTAAAAATACAATCTACACAGGACCTTCTAATCAGCAGGTTAGCGTGGGTGGGAGTTTACGCTTTCCCTGGTGACATCACCATGCGGTAAATTGGTTAATAAAACAATAACAAAGAGAGTTCCAAACCTCTCTGCCATTAACAACTTGTTTTCAGTTTCCCCTCCCTCCTCAGACCACCCCCAGACAGTCCTAGCAAAATCCCTGCTTGAGAAATAGTTTTTTGCTAAAAAAAAACATTTTAATGGAAATCTATTACAGTAAGGTACTTAATTGTTACTCAAAAATGATTTGATAGTGATACAAAAAATGCCTGCATTGGGCCTTTAAGGAGAGACTGTTTGAAGAGAGACAGAAAGTGAAAGGCAAAGATTAAAATAGAATGACCTCCGGTAAAAAAAAGTTGATACTGACACATGAAAGAACATTTCTTGAAATGTCCATTTGAAGACGTAAATTGTGTCCATTCAGATAGGTCTATGTGCACTAGTTCTGTACTATATGTTTGTATGTTCCTGAGCCAGAGGGTGTGTCTGTCTGAACCTGTTCCTCTCATCCATCACACAGCAGGAACACATGTCCTCCAGTATACTATACCAAGGTTCACAAATCCTGCTCCCGGAGACCCACGTGTCCCGGAGACTAAAGGTCGACCGATTAATCTGAATGGCCGATTTATTAGGGCCGATTTCAAGTTTTCATAACAATCAGTATTTTTGGACACCGATTTGCTTTATTTATTTTTTTACACTTTTATTTAACTAGGCAAGTCAGTTAAGAACACATTCTTATTTTCAATGACGGCCTAGGAACAGTGGGTTAACTGCCTTGTTCAGGGGCAGAAGGACAGATTTTTACCTTGTCAGCTCGGGGATTTGTTTTGCAACCCTCCGGTTACTAGTCCAACGCTCTAACCACCTGCCTTACATTGCACTCCACGAGGAGCCTGCGTGGCAGGCTGACTACCTGTTACGCGAGGGCAGCAAGAAGCCAAGGTAAGTTGCTAGCTAGCATTAAACTTATCTTATAAAAAACAATCAATCTTAGCATAAGCACTAGTTAACTACACATGGTTGATGATATTACTAGTTTATCTAGTGTGTCCTGCGTTGTATATAATCGATGCGGTGCCTGTTAATTTCTCATCGAATCACAGCCTACTTCGACAAACGGGTGATGATTTAACAAGCGCATTTGTGAAAAAAGCACTGTCGTTGCGCCAACGTACCTAACCATAAACATCAATGCCTTTCTTTAAAATCAATACACAAGTATATATTTTTAAACCTGCATATTTACTTAATATTGCCTGCTAACATGAATTTCTTATAACTAGGGAAATTGTCACTTCTCTTGCGTTCTGTGCAAGCAGTCAGGGTATATGCAGCAATTTGGGCCGCCTGGCTCATTGCGAACTGTGTGAAGTCCATTTATTCCTAACAAAGGCCGTAATTAATTTGCCAGAATTGTACATAATTATGACATAACATTGAAGGTTGTACAATGTAACAGCAATATTTAGACTTAGGGATGCCATCGGGTTAGATAAAATACGTAACGGTTCCGTATTTCACTGAAAGAATAAACGTTATATTTTCGAAATGATAGTTTCCGGATTTGACCATATTAATGACCTAAGGCTCGTTTCTGTGTGTTATAATTAAGTTTATGATTTGATATTTGATAGAGCAGTCTGACTGAGCAGCAGCAAACTCGTAAGCATTCATTCAAACAGCACTTTCGTGCGTATGCCAGCAGCTCTTCGCAATGCTTCAAGCATTGACTGTATGTTTGTTTTACTCCATGTGTAACTCTGTGTTGTTGTATGTGTCGAACTGCTTTGCTTTATCTTGGCCAGGTCGCAATTGTAATTGAGAACTTGTTCTCAACTTGCCTACCTGATTAAATAAAGGTGAAATAAAAAAAATCAATAAAAAGTTTAAATAAAAGTGTTTATTCATTATTGTTGTATTTGTCATTATTACAAATAAATAAATACATTTTTTTTTAAAGATATCTGTCACGATCGTCTTGCTGTGAGAGATTGGACCAAGGCGCAGCGTGTGCAAAATACATCTTCTTTTATTTAGAAGAGAGAGGGAAAAAACAAGAAACAAATACTATACAACAAAATAACAAACTGACGACCGTGAAGCTAATAAGACAAATAGTGCTGACACAAACACTACACATAGACAATTACCCACAAACAGCTAAAGCCTATGGCTGCCTTAAATATGGCTCCCAATCAGAGACAACAATAACCAGCTGTCTCTGATTGAGAACCAATTCAGGCAACCATAGACTTTCCTAGACACCTACACTGAACACTAACCCATCTACTCTACTTAACCCCCTAAACCATACAACCACCCTAGACAATACCTTCCCCATGTCACACCCTGACCTAACTAAAATAATAAATGAAACAAAGAATACTAAGGCCAGGGCGTGACAATATCGGCCAATTAATCGGTATCGGCTTTTTTTGGTACTCCAATAAATCGGTATCGGTGTTGAAAAAACATAATCGGTCGACCTCTACTGGAGACACCCACATTTCTTTATTAATTTACTCTTTTAGCGTCATATTGTGATATTATTCTTGTTACCAGGTATTGTTTGTTTGTTTTTCATTTGGAAACTCTTGAAAACGAGATGGTGCATCTCAAGAGATTTAATCCTGCAAATTATTTTTTAAATAAAATACATTTAGCCAGGTAAGTCATCTATTCTCGTCTACAATACCCACCTAGTAATTTAATTGAATGCACTCAATTGAACACACACAACGACAATATTCATCAACACTTGATGAGAATTGAGAGAGAGGGAGACAGCGAGACAAAGAGGGGGGGGGGGTGGATCACAGTGACTGCACTCAATAAAATGAGGGGAGCTGCTTGGCATACACACCAACACTAAATAAAGAGAGTACACTGAGGGAATGACGTGGGTCGTCTTAGAGAGGAGGGGATAGTAGTGGTTAGGAACTGAGAGAGTCCGTACTTTACAACTCCTCTAATGATGGCCGTGTGTGTGTGTTGGCTTGTACTGGAAATCCCCAAAAGTCCCGGCAAGGATAGTAAAACATGCAAAATTCTCCCCATGAGGACAAAGGCTATTTTATGGCTTAGGGGTTAGGTTTAGGGCTAGAATCAGTGTTAGGGTTAAAACTACGGTTAGGTTTATGGTTAGGTTTAGGGGTTAAGGTTATTGTTATGGTTAGAAGTTAGTGGATACATTTGTACTCGGTCTTGACTCAGTATCGGACAGTGAAGACTCATAATTGCTTCCCAAGACCAACGGAGTAAAAAACTAAATTATCAGCTTCCATTAAGTCTCCGCATAAAACTGCTTCTCCAGCCCAAATATATAGACGTCTTTCTTGAAACATGAATATCTTAACAGCATTTATATCTATTATAGACATGTTTGTCCTATAGGACTTCAGTGTGTGACATGTTCGTGATTCTGAAAGGACAGCAGCCGTAATACCCGTGCACTAACGTAGGAGAGCGCACTTATTGTAAAACACAAAGGGAGGGTATACGCAGGTATAAACCGTGTACCCACTTTTTCTTCAGTGGGCATTGTGTATACTCACTTCTTAATCCCTACTGATGCGTATCAAAGTAGTGTAGTGGAGGTATACGATTTATCAATTATGTAGTACAATAGAGAAATCATGCACAAAGTAGCCTACACAATCACAAAGCATGTGAAATATATTCACCTGCGCGCTGCACACAGCCTGGTTTCAGTGGAATATCATCAGCAGGCAGCAAGAGTGTGCAGCTCTCAGCTGGTTTTGGCATGGAGCAGCTCTCAGCTGGTTTTGGCATGGAGCAGCTCTCAGCTGGTTATGGCATGGAGCAGCTCTCAGCTGGTTTTGGCATGGAGCAGCTCTCAGCTGGTTTTGGCATGGAGCAGCTCTCAGCTGGTTTTGGCATGGAGCAGCTCACAGCTGGTTTTGGCATGGAGCAGCTCTCAGCTGGTTTTGGCATGGAGCAGCTCACAGCTGGTTTTGGCATGGAGCAGCTCACAGAATTATGACATCCGTAGCCGGTAGGGTAGGAAAGACTTATGATATTTACCAGTAAATGCAAACCAATTTGAAATTTGAAAAGTTTAGTCCGAAGTATTGGCTATTTGTGATGCGCAATTGTCATCATTTGCATCAGGGGCGTAGACATGGATGGGCCTGGGTGGACACAGGCCCACCCACTGTGGAGCCAGGCCCTGACAGGCCCCCCGATCAGATTGATGTGATTTAAGCATTGTTGTGGACTTAGATCATTACATATTTTGTCTTTATTCTATTGACAAAAGTATGATTTTGAGAATGAAAATCATCTGAAAAATGTACAAGACAACTCATAAAAACTATAGGAAAACAGGATTTTTCGCACAGGGTGCCTTTCCTTTGCTGGGTGGGCCGTTTGGGAACATTTTGGCAAAATTAGACTATACCCAGCTAGCTGCTAGGAAGATGCCATTGAAGAAGTGGGTGACTTTTCCCCTGATATCGTTTTTCGGTGGCTATACACCGCTAGAGATACAGGTGTCATTTGGTTAGCTAGCAAGATCTTGAACGACTGCTATCCAGTTAGAATATCTCTTATGTTCGCAAATTCACTGTGGTTATCTACTCTGATTTCAGAGCACTCTCGTCTGAGTGTAACAGAGCGCAGAATAACTGATGAATTTACAAACTCGCAACACTGCTGAATATGACCCGTGTTAGTAAACGTAGGGGAAAAAATTACAGTTAGTCAAGAACGCTCTAGATAACATGTAAACAGTCTAACCAGCTCTGCTACGGCGAGTAAAATGGTTAGAGTGAGGTGTTCTCTCATTTGTGTCTAGAAGTAGCTAGCTAGCAAGCCAACTTTAGCTTGGGTGCTTGGTTGGGACAAGCATGCACTGGCAGGCAAGTGGCAGAAATATTTTTTATTTTAACCTATATTTAATTAGGCAGGTCAGTTATGAACAAATTCTTATTTACGGCCTACCCCGGCCAAACGCTAACAACGCTGGGCCAATTGAGCACCGCCCTATGGGACTCCCAATCATGGCCGGTTATGATACAGCCTGGAATCGAACCAGGGTCTGTAGTGCACTGATATGCAGTGCCTTAGACCGCTGCGCCACTTGGAGGCCCCCACCAGAAAGATAAGAAGGCTACAATTACTCATCATTTATCAGCGCAATTTTGATGGCAAACTAGCTGAAAATGTTAGAGAGTTTATCCAATGTTCCTTTGTTCGATTTGAGCTCATCTTGCTCTGGCTAGAATTAGTTGTTGATCTTGTTGTTGATGTGCATAACTGAGGGAGAGAGAGACAATCTTTTCATGGTTGTTTCATCAATAGGACAGTAAAGTTCCCAAATGTAAGAGGACTCCTGTGGTATTGACATATTTTCATTAATCTATTCAGGTGTATTTTGTGACTTTTAGTGAATGTGTTCCAATGATCTAAAGTCGTGCTGTTCCAACTGCCTGTAAACACACAGTCCAGTTCAAAGGGAATGATGGCAGGTCCAACTGCCTGTAAACACACAGTCCAGTTCAAAGGGAATGATGGCAGGTCCAACTGCCTGTAAACACACAGTCCAGTTCAAAGGGAATGATGGCAGGTCCAACTGCCTGCCTGTAAACACACAGTCCAGTTCAAAGGGAATGATGGCAGGTCCAACTGCCTGTAAACACACAGTCCAGTTCAAAGTGAATGATGGCAGATCCAACTGCCTGTAAACACACAGTCCAGTTCAAAGTGAATGATGGCAGGTCCAACTGCCTGTAAACACACAGTCCAGTTCAAAGTGAATGATGGCAGGTCCAACTGCCTGTAAACACACAGTTCAGTTCAAAGTGAATGATGGCAGGTCCAACTGCCTGTAAACACACAGTCCAGTTCAAAGTGAATGATGGCAGATCCAACTGCCTGTAAACACACAGTCCAGTTCAAAGTGAATGATGGCAGGTCCAACTGCCTGTAAACACACAGTCCAGTTCAAAGTGAATGATGGCAGGCCCTTGTGGCAAATGGCTTGTTGTATAAAGGCCTACTTTAGCTCTGATTGGCTATAGAGTACTGGTCTGTGTAGACTCCGGTCCTGGACAAGAAAGATGTTTTTATTCGGTTTTATTTACTGCAGTGTCTATTAATTGTCCAAACGCACGGCCGCTTACCCACTCTATATCGATAGAGAATTTTCACAAATGCCTTGGCATACGTAATTCCCAAACATTCTAAGAATTTATGAAAAAGTGAAAATGACCAAATGTACAGTTGAAGTCAGAAGTTTACATACACCTTGCCAAATACATTTAAACTCAATTTATCACAATTCCTGACATTTAATCCAAGTAAAAATTCCCTGTTTTAGGTCAGTTAGGATCACCACTTTATTTTAAGAATGTGAAATGTCAGAATAATAGTAGAGAGAATGATTTATTTCAGCTTTTATTTCTTTCATCACATTCTCAGTGGGTCAGAAATGTACATGCACTCAATTAGTATTTGGTAGCATTGCCTTTAAATTGTTTAACTTGGGTCAAACGTTTCGGGTAGCCTTCCATAAGCTTCCCACAATAAGTTGGGTGAATTTTGGCTCATTCCTCCTGACAGAGCTAGTGTAACTGAGGCAGGTTTGTAGGCCTCCATGCTCGCACACGCTTTTTCAGTTCTGCCCACACGTTTTCTATAGGATTGAGGTCAGGGCTTTGTGATGGCCACTCCAATACCTTGACTTTGTTGTCCTTAAGCCATTTTGGAATTACTTTGGAAGTATGCTTGGGGTCATTGTCCATTTGGAAGACCCATTTGCGACCAAGCTTTAACTTCCTGACTGATGTCTTGAGATGTTGCTTCAATATATCCACAGAATTTTCCCGCCTCATGATGCCATCTATTTTGTGAAGTGCACCAGTCCCTCCTGCAGCAAAGCACCCCCACAACATGATGCTGCCACCCCCGTGCTTCACGGTTGGGACAGTGTTCCTTGGCTTGCAAGCCTCCCCCTTTTTCCTCCAAATACAATGATGGTCATTATGGCCAAACAGTTCTATTTTTGTTTCATCAGACCAGAGGACATTTCTCCAAAAAGTACCATCTTTGTCCCCATGTGCAGTTGCAAACCGTAGTCTGGCTTTTCTATAGCGGTTTTGGAGCAGTGGCTTCTTCCGTGCTGAGCGGCCTTTCAGGTTATGTCGATATCGGACTCATTTTACTGTGGATATAGATACTTTTGTATCTGTTTCCTCCAGCATCTTCACAAGGTTCTTTGCTGTTGTTCTGGGACTGATTTGCACTTTTCGCACCAAAGTACGTTCATCTCTAGGAGACAGAACACGTCTCCTTCCTGAGCGGTATGACGGCTGCGTGGTCCCATGGTGTTTATACTTGAGTACTATTGTTTGTACAGATGAACGTGGTACCTTCAGGTGTTTGGAAATTGCTCCCAAGGATGAACCAGACTTGTGGAGGTCTACAATTTTTTTCTGAGGTCTTGACTGACTTCTTTTGATTTTCCCATGATGTCAAGCAAAGAGGCACAGAGTTTGAAAGAAGGCCTTGAAATACATCCACAGGTACACCTCCAATTGACTCAAATGATGTCATTTGACATCTAAAGGAATTGTGATACAGTGAATTATAAGTTAAATAATCTGTCTGTAAACAATTGTTGGAAAAATGACTTGTGTCATGCACAAAGTAGATGTCCTAACTGACTTGCCAAAACTATAGTTTGTTGACAAGAAATTTGTGGAGTGGTCGAAAAACGAGTTTTAATGACTCCGACCTAAGTGTATGTAAACTTCCGACTTCAACTGTAAGTGGTCGCTTGTCAGAAAATGTTCCTTAAGGGTATGTAAATGAACAGATTTTAATAAGATTTCATGTTGCTACAATGCTGTCAGTTCCACTTTTTTTCAAAGAGGTGGCGAACAACAGCAAGCGAGCTGCAATAACAAACACAGTTCCTCTCACCAGATGATGATCATTTGAAACTGAACTTGTTGATGAAAGTTCAAATTGAATTGGGAGAAGCAAACATATTAGCAACAATATCTTCTAGCCGACAACAAAAGCTATCTAGCTAGACCTTGGGAAAACTACTGCTTGCTATTGCGCAGTGACCTGTTGGCCTTCAAGAAGGCAGACGTTTCCATAGGTTTTTGGAAAAACGGTCCCACCCATTAAGTCAAAATGTGATTGGTTGATTCCACTGTCACTCCAAAATAATGCCCTAATACAGTCAAATGGCAGATGCCTTTATCTAGCTTCTGATGGCCTAGCCAATGACTGATTTAGCTAACTAGATTTATCTCCCAGAGACCAACAAAGAAAAATCCTGATTGAATCTTAAGAGATTGTTCCCCTCCCGTTCTCGGTCTCTCTCCACCCCACCCTCCCGGTCTCGCTTTAGGTGATCTCGAACACAACACTTGTAAAAAATACGATTTTGAATGGAAATACCTTTTAGGTCCCCACAAGGATAGTAAAACATATGCTGTGTGTGTGTCTGTGCATGCGTGCGGGCATGTATGATGTAATCTGTCGAGTTCTACATACAATCTACATAATAGAACAGTTTGTATACAAGCTCTGTCTAGACTATGGAATCAAGGGTTGGGTAAAGTAGGAGTGCTGATGTAGGATCACGTCCCCGCTGTCCATGTGATCTTATTCATCGGAAATGCGAAACTGATCCTAGATCAGGACTCTTACTCTGAGACACTACGTGAATATGGCACATAGTCTTATTTACACACAATCTAGCCCCGTTTTCATTCAGGTACCTACAACATAAGGTGTTCAATACAGACCTGCATGTAGCCAGGTATAAGAAAATAAAAAATAGAGGATAGATCATCAATCACACTGGCAACATTATCGTCCCCAGAACAATTACCTACGATCTGATTCAATTTCTGCAGTCTGTATGAGAGAGGGAATGGGGAAATGGAGAGAAGGGGAGAGAGAGCAGGACAGAGAGAGAAAAGGAGAGAGAGAGCAGAGGACAGTGAAGGAGAGGTGAAAGCGGAGAGGCAGGAGAACGAGAGAGAGCCAAGGCACTCTCTAGGGCAAGGCAACAGAGGGAGGGAGAGAGAGAGAGAGAGAGAGAGATGAAAAGAGGAAAGCAAAAAAGAATTGCCAATGGGAGGTTTGTAGTGCTAAGCTGACATGGCTAACCTAGTGAAAGTGTGTATATATTCACAGAGAGGGGATTTGGCCGACACACACTCAGTCGTCCTGTCAGCTAGCAGTACAGTGATCAGATCACACAGCACAGACCAAACCCTATTACAACCATAGAGAGACATCATATAGTCTGATGGACAGATCGGACAATTCTCAACCTCTCACTGCCATCCCTTCTTTTGCTGTCAGTACAGAGGAGATCCATCAAACATGACATCACCCACGTGAGGGGGCGGGCCAGGCTGGGTCACCTTAGCCAATGTCGCTGCAATGTTGCTGTTTGCGTGTTTGTGTGTGTGTACATGCATTTAAGCCAGCCAAGTCAATCTTTTGTGGATCATGTCCTTGCTAGCAGTATTGTCAGTGGAACGTCTGAAGTGACAAGAAGCTACATTAATTTCCTCTGGCTGTATTACTTTTATATTCTCTTTCTTTTACTGCTCTGGCATGTGCTCCAATCCTCAAACATTATTCACTTCTAAACCTGCCTGGAACCTTTACCTAGTTACTGCTTCCCCCACATCTCAACTTTATGGCAGCAAGTCTTTCCATGGAAAACGTCGGCCCTGAAGGTTGCCTCACCCTAATCCTAACCCTAAAACTAACCCTAACTCCTAATCCTAAACCTAACCCCTAAACCTAATTCTAACTCTAATCCTAACCCCCGAAACCTAAAAAGCCTTTTTCCTTGTGGGGACCGGCGAAATGTCCCCACTTGTCTAAATTTTCTTTGTTTTATTATCCTTGTTAAACCAAACCACACACACACACACAAAGCATTTGGCAGAGAGGAGCAGGGTTGACACAAGCCCTCTTGCTGTAATGAGGGGTTACAATTCTGCGTTTGACAGAACCCATTCCTCTGAAGACAAAAGCTGAGACACATTGCCACCCCCGCAGACACACACACATGCAGTCACAGTCACACACCCTGTCACAGTCACTGACACACATACAAACACGCTGACACCCAACCACAAACACGCACACACACACAAAGTGAGACATGCTGGGCAGCTCCTCTGAACTGCTGTGACCCTGCAGGGGGCTGTTCTGTGCTTTGTGTGTGTGTGTGTGTGTGTGTGTGTGTGTGTGTGTGTGTGTGTGTGTGTGTGTGTGTGTGTGTGTGTGTGTGTGTGTGTGTGTGTGTGTGTGTGTGTGTGTGTGTGTGTGTGTATCTGCATCTGCAGGGGGCATAACAGTATCGGTGAACTCCCCCTCTCACATATGAGGAGCAACAGGGGCCAATGAGATTGAAGGAAAAAAGAAGAGAAAAGAAATAGGGGAGAACAGTAGCAGACCTTGAGGCGTCCAGCTTTGTACAGGCCACTTGTCAGTTAACCTTTAACCTACCATTTCCACGGCCTGTGGAAATCGAATTAACATAATAACAAATCCCCAGCAAGCTCTGTCTGTTTAAGCTAGAGATATCTTTTTTTTTTTGCATGGGCTGCATCTCAATCCACCGCATCCGCCGATGTCATCCTTTCGCATCTGCGGTGAAAGGTGGCTAGAGCGGTGTTTTGTCAGACCATGAGATATCCCCAAAAATCGGTCTTCTCACAAAACATCTGTAGCGTCCTAACGGTTTGGCCTACACGATGGTGCTCTAGGATGCCCAAAAGCCTCAAAAGACTTGTCTTAAGGTCCCGGTTAAAGAAATGAATGGAAGTATATATGGAGATAGTTTAGTGCCTAATATAAGGGGATAAATACATGTCAAACAATATATAAATAGTTTCCTGATCTTTCTCATACGGTGCCTTCGGAAAGTATTCAGACCCCTTGACTTTCTACATTGTTATGTTACAGCCTTATTCTAAATTGTTTCGTTTTTTTCTTAATAAATCTACACACAATACCCCATAATGACTTAGCAAAAACTTGTTTTTAGACATTTTTGCTGTTTTATCAAAAATAAAAAACTTAAATATCAAGTATTCAGAACCATTACTCAGTACTTTGTTAATGCACCTTTGGCAGTGATTACAGCCTTGAGTCTTCTTGAGTATGATGCTACTAGCTTGGCTACACCTGTATTTGGGGAGTTTCTCCCATTCTTCTCTGCAGATCCTCTCAAGCTCTGTCAGGTTGGATGGGGAGCGTCACTGCACAGTTATTTTCAGGTCTCTCCAGAGATGTTCGATCGGGTTCAAGTCCGGGCTCTGGCTGGGCCACTCAAGGACATTCAGAGACTTGTCCCGAAGCCACTCCTACATTGACTTGGCTGTGTGCTTAGGGTCGTTGTCTGTGTGCTTAGGATCGTTGTTAATGTAACTCCTGAATCAACAGTAGAAATGTTACACTGTTGGAAGGTGAACCTTCGCCCCTGTCTGAGGTCCTGAGTGCTCTGAAGCAGATTTTCATCATTGATCTCTCTGTACATTGCTCAGTTTATCTTTCCCACGATCCTGACTCATCCCCGGAGTCACTGCCGCTGAAAAACATCTACACAGCATGATGCTGCCCCCCACCATGCTTTACCGTGAGGCTGCTGCCAGGTTTCCTCCAGCCGTGATGCTTGGCATTCAGGCCAACGAGTTCAATCTTGGTTTCAACAGACCAAATAATCTTGCTTCTCATGGTCTGAAAGTCATTTAGGTGCCTTTTGGCAAACTTCAAGTGGGCTGTCATGTGCCTTTTACTAAGAAGTGGCTTCTGTCTGGCCACTCTACCATAAAGGCCTGATTGGTGGAGTGCTGCAGAGATAGTTGTCCTTTTGGAAGGTTCACCCATCTCCACAGAGGAACTCTGGAGCTCTGACAGAGTGACCATTGGGTTCTTGGTCACCTCCCTGACCAAGGCCCTTCTCCCCCGATTACTCAGTTTGGCCGGGCGGCCAGCTCCAGGAAGAGTCTTGGTGGTTCCAAACTTCTTCCATTTAAGAATGATGGAGGCCATTGCGTTCTTGAGGATCTTCCATGCTGCATAAATGTTTTGGTACCCATCCCCAGATCTGTGCCTCAACTAAATCTTGTCTCGGAGCTCTACGGACAATTCCTTCGACCTCCTGGCTTGGTTTTTGCTCTGACATGCACTGTCAACTGTGGGACCTTATATAGACAGGTGTGTGCCTTTCCAAATCAAGTCCAATCAATTGCATTTATCACAGGTGGACTTCAATCAAGTTGTAAATAAGGTATTTCTGTTTTCTATTTTTAATAAATTTGCAAGCCTTTCTAAAAACCTGTTTTTTTATTTGTCATATGGGTTATTGTGTGTAGATTGATGAGGATTTTTTTATTTCATCCATTTTAGAATAAGGCTGTAACATAACAAAATGTGGAAAAGGGCAAGGGGTCTGAATACTTTCCGAATGCACTGTATCTCTCAGATATAGACACTTCAGAACAAACCTCCTTTTGATTCCTTTTTTTGCCTATGTAGTGAATCCCTTATTCAATGTGTTTCTATTGGCTAATAACAGTCATGTCAAATTCAATGTTTAATCCAATATTTGTTTTATCTATTTTTTTTGATACCTTAAGGGGTCTTAAAATTCCAAATCAACCAGCTAAATAATTCTTGGTATGACCAACTTAAAATAAGTTGACCAACTTATTAAATTAAATTGACCACCTCCATAACCTCTTTATTTTGTTAAAGAACCCCAGTGTAATGCCAAACAACATTTCTTCACCCCTCCTCTTCATCTATTCCCCCTATCCTCTCTCTTCACCAATGTGGAACATAGAGCAGGACCAATCAAGGATCGTCCACATCCTCTTCCTCTTCCATTCCCCCTTCTCTCTTCCTCCTGTCTTCTCTTCCCCAATATTCAGGTCATAGCCTGGCCAAGGTACAGGGCCAAGCAGAGCAGAGCTCCCCAACCTCCTGTGTTCCCCTCTGGAGAACATCAAACACGCGGTGGTCTGTTTCATGCTCCCGGCACACCATCACGGCTTAATGCT
This sequence comes from Salvelinus namaycush, assembly GCF_016432855.1. NCBI lineage: Eukaryota > Metazoa > Chordata > Actinopteri > Salmoniformes > Salmonidae > Salvelinus > Salvelinus namaycush. The sequence continues at coordinate 14,718,481 of NC_052317.1, read as the reverse complement.
TCAAGAGACTGACTACTGACACCAGCATTTTAACAACTCCTGCACGTCCACCAGACAGTCTCAACACACACACATAGACACACACCAATACACAGCCAGCAGCATGCTGACTTTCAACTGCTGAGGATTTATTACGAGACAGACAAACATACGTACGCGCACACATGCTCAAACACCCATGTTCACACACATCAACGCCCAGCTCACAGACTTTCAACTGCTGAAGGATTTATTGTGAGACAGACAAACAGACAGACAGTGAGATAGCACAAGTCCTTTTATCTAACACACATCTATCTATCAGATGTCTATAGCCTAACACATTGCCATATGCTAACATTAACCTTCAAATGGTCCTCATTAATCCTTATCTTGAAGTCAAGTACACTTAGAAAAAAGGGTTCTTTGCAGAGGGATAGGGTTTTACTCTGTTTTTTATCTGAAGGACCATTTTTGGAAGACGAGGGTTCTTTGTAAGGTAAAGGGTTTTACCTTCAACCTTTAACATCCTAAGAACCCTTTTTGGAAGAAAGTGTTCTTTGATGATTCTTTGGAAAGCGTGAAGGGTTCTACATAGAACCCCTTCTGAGTCTGAATAAGCTTTTTTATTGTAATGTGCTTTCTGTGATTTTTCATTCTGTGAGAGTGGTAGAATAGGAGGGAGTATGATTGAACTACCGGTGTGTTATATGGTAGACAGCAAATTGGCCAGATTTACCCCGTGTTGAATTATCTGTGTAACATTTCTACTGTTGATTCAGGAGTTACATTAACTTAACAGTCAGTGGTATAAAACGTTAGCAGCCAGCCTAGTACTACACGACATGATGTATACAAAACGGGCCCCAGTGAACAGTGTTTTTCAGTCTGTGTGTGACGGCGGCAGGTAGCCTAGCGATGAAGAGTGTTGGGGCCAGTAACTGAAAGGTTGCTGGTTCAAATCCCAGACCTGACTAGGTGAAAAATCTGTCTGTGCCCTTGAGGAAGGCACTTAACCCTAGTCGCTCTGGATAAGAGTGTCTGCTAAATGATGCGAATGTAAAATGGACAGTTCCTAGGTTTATTGTACTTAGTAAATTATTGATCTGGACTTTACTGGCTTCATGGGGGAGTAACTTCAAATCAGATTGATCTTAAATTGGTCTGCAGTATTGAAAACATGTTATTATGGGATTATGCATTAACTTCTCCAGCTTTACATTCTAGTAATCAACCCTGTGTTGCTTTGTCGTGTAGAGAGCGGAGCTACATGGTTTCATTTCAATAGCTACAGGTTTGGGAAGATAAATATGTTTGTTTTTCTTCCTTACAGACACTTATACATACTTTTTTTAAAACAATACATAGTATTGTATTAACAAAACAGAAGCCCATAATTTCTCAATAAAAATGGAAAATGTTTTATATAGAGTTCTTATGTTTCAGTCCCCACTACAACAACGACATACTGAAATGCATGTATTTTTGAAACATTACATTGAAATACTGTAAATTCCCATGAATTCCTATGGAGGCTGTTCCTTATGGGGAGTAACATAATGGCGGACGGTGACATCTGAACAGCGCCCCCTTTCAGTCATCTTGTGAATACATATAGTAAATCATTTGTTCTATCTAGCACCAAAAGAGGTCCCCTACATGGTTCTACTTAGCACCTTTCTTTTCAAAGAGTCTAAGCAATCTTCACTCACAAAACAGAATGGAGAGTCAGTTGAGGAAATCTTCTTTCAAAATACATTTTACAGTAGTTTAAAAGCTCTACAACATCCGTAGGCTACAATACTTAGTAGTATTTGCCTCATAGCATGTTGTAGTTGACTAGTTCTGAGTCGTCAGCTGGTCCTCATTGTTGCGCCAGTGTGCAGTGTTCCAAATGTCTGTATTTAACCTCTGGGCTGAGAGCAGTGTGTAAGGGCAGCAGACACACAGACACTATTAGCATATCATTAGCCCCCAGTCTAAGAGGTGAAATTGAGCTGCCCACTGGGAGTGTGTGTGTTGTTCCTTCATGCTTCACACCACAGACACACACACACAAGCTTGCGCAAGCGTGCACGCACATACACACGTCACGTGCATACACAAACACGCACAGACAGGCTGGTCACTAGAAATAGACGCCGATTTCGGACGTTTGAAAAGGTCCTAAGAACGTCAATATATGCCTTCCTAGTCGCTTACCAAAAAAAAGGCCTTGCTTCGGGCACGAACTCATGAGGCACGGAACGAAGCGTGCTGCTTAAACCACTGCGCTACGGCAGTTCACAAAGCCATGAAAATATTATGAATACTGATGATACCAAACACGTCGTTTTTTATTATTTTGTTGTAGCCCTTTCCTGCAGTCGCATGACCAGAAGCGCCCTCTAGTGGCCTCATGGATGGAATGTTCATAATATTTTTCAGGATTTCATCATCAATAAACATGTATTTATTTTTTACCTCCGAAAGTCCGGTGTTTTAATGTCAAATGGTTTTGTTATATTTCAGTCTTCTGTCATGTATAGAAAGTGTAATACTGGGATGCAAACTCAAAATATAATACAGTTCAACTCTATATCTGACATGGTACAGGTGTCTTCTTGAGATGAGGTTTATACTTTTGTTTGACCATGTGTGACCCTAAATTTAGCCCACTGCAGTAAAAGGTTAAAGGGAAACTAGCTTTGTGTTTCCAATTACATCATCGGTGTGCATCTTGTGATTTTGACCAATTGTGAGTGGACTTGCCTACTAATTGTCTACAAATTGGTTGATGATGTTGATGCACTGTCACGCCGGCCCCCGCTCCCCCTCTCGAGGGTGCCAGGTTGCCCATCATTACACACACCTGTCACCATCATTACGCGCATCAGCGCTCATTGGATTCACCTGGACTCCTTCAGGTTTTGATTGCCTTCCCTATATCTGTCTGTTCCTCTGTTTCATCCCCGTGTCAGTGTTATTGTCGTTTTGTTTCCCCTGTCCAGATGCTGTCCGTGTTCTGTTTCATGTCCGTTGTTTATTAAATGTTCACTCCCTGTACTTGCTTCATGTCTCCCAGCGTATGTCCTTACATTGATGTTGGGCTGGTGCTGGAGATGATGAATATGAAGTTGAAAAATTATGTTAAGCCTTCCCCAAACCATAGCTCTAACCATAACCACTCGGAATGAATACATAAACTTTTAACCTTTTTAAGTTGTTTCTGTTTTAACCCTGTAAACATGTGGAATTAACCCTGTAACCATGCAGAACTAATGCGTCAAAAATAGCTATTCTTCCATAATACGTTGAATTTCGAAGGGAAACTATGACATCTTGTTGCTCACAAAGGCTTGTACACACACACGCCTCACACACACATACACACATGTATACACATACACACACACACCTCTCCCAAGGCTACTGTCTCAGCTAGGGGGCGCTATCCTGAAAAGCTGACAATTGCATTTAGCCTTCCAAACACTTGTTTAGTGATAGTCAGGGCATAAGTGCTTGAAGAATGGCACAAAAACAACAAAGACAAGGTTACATCAAGTAACACCAGAGGTGACTAAGAGCTAAACAAAATCGACCAGACACCCAATGACAGCTTTGATGAATCAAGGTCTGAAATCTCATTAATTTCCGTCGATCAGTTTGATAAACGTCATAATGTCATCTTCTCAAAGACAAAACAATCGTTAAGCCATCATGAGGGTAATGAGAAAGAGGGACAGGGTGTGTGTGTGTGTGTGTGTGTGTGTGTGTGTGTGTGTGTGTGTGTGTGTGTGTGTGTGTGTGTGTGTGTGTGTGTGTGTGTGTGTGTGTGCGTGCATGCGTATCTGTGTGATGAGGAATGATCTACACAAAATCATTACCTCCACTCACAGTAAACACAGTGAACATCTGTGATGATAATCAGGCATGATAATGTGCACTTTACATTACATAAATCTTACACAGTAGGCTAGTAACACTAGAAATCCACACTAAAGTAGAATTTATTGATATGTAATTATTATTTACAGTATTATTACATGTGTATTTCAGTGTTTTTACTAGGTCCGTAATGGAAAGTGGACTCCTCAAGACATCTGCTAACCCACTGCTCATAACTATGCTGCCTATCCTGTCGTCTGACGATGCCTCTTCCAATCAAAACTGAGAAGGAGAGCGGCTGTGTCTCAATAGTATTAACTACCCTCCTTTCCGTGTGTCCTTTACTCCACAATCAATGATCTGACAACACCTGCCAGGTCTCAGCAACATGGTGGAAACCTATTCTAGTCCCTTCACCAACCAGAGATGAAGAATAAGGACAGGAGATTTCCCTGTTCCTACCCCATGACCTGACCAGAAAAAACTCCAGGTCCTAATGATGACAAACAAGAAACAGAAAAAGCAAAGGCGTCCATATTACAGTATTGAGACCCAGCCACCAGCTCCTATAACCAGACTCGGTCTCAACCTTTAAGTCTTTATTGAAGACTCATCTCTTCAGTAGGTCCTATGATTGAGTGTAGTCTGGCCCAGGAGTGTGAAGGTGAACGGAAAGGCACTGGAGCAATGAACCGCCCTTGCTGTCTCTGCCTGGCCGGTTCCCCTCTCTCCACTGGGATTCTCTGCCTCTAACCCTATTACAGGGCCTGAGTCACTGGCTTACTGGTGCTCTTTCATGCCGTCCCTAGGAGGGGTGCATCACTTGAGTGGGTTGAGTCACTGACGTGGTCTTCCTGTCTGGGTTGGCGCCCCCCCCCCCCCCCCCCCCCCCCTTGGGTTGTGCCTTGGCGGAGATCTTTGTGGGCTATACTCGGCCTTGTCTCAGGATGGTAAGTTGGTGGTTGAAGATGTCCCTCTAGTGGTGTGGGGGCTGTGCTTTGGAAAAGTGGGTGGGGTTATATCCTGCCTGTTTGACCCTGTCCGGGGGTATCATCGGATGGGGCAACAGTGTCTCCTGACCCCTCCTGTCTCACCCTCCAGTATTTATGCTGCAGTAGTTTATGTGTCGGGGGGCTAGGGTCAGTCTGTTATATCTGGAGTATTTCTCCTGTCTTATCCGGTGTCCTGTGTGAATTTAAGTATGCTCTCTCTAATTCTCTCTTTCTCTCTTTCTTTCTTTCCTTCTCGCTCTCTCTCTCTCGGAGGACCTGAGCCCTAGGACCATGCCTCAGGACTACCTGGCATGATGACTCCTTGCTGTCCCCAGTCCACCTGGCCGTGCTGCTGCTCCAGTTTCAACTGTTCTGCCTGCGGCTATGGAACCCTGACCTGTTCACCGGACGAGCTACCTGTCCCAGACCTGCTGTTTTCAACTCTCTAGAGACAGCAGGAGCGGTAGAGATACTCTCAATGATCAGCTATGAAAAGCCAACTGACAATTACTCCTGAGGTGCTGACCTGTTGCACCCTCGACAAATACTGTGATTATTATTATTTGACCATGCTGGTCATTTATGAACATTTGAACATCTTGGCCATGTTCTGTTATAATCTCCACCCGGCACAGCCAGAAGAGGACTGGCAACCCCTCATAGCCTGGTTCCTCTCTAGGTTTCTTCCTAGCTTTTGGCCTTTCTAGGGAGTTTTTCCTAGCCACCGTGCTTCTACACCTGCATTGCTTGCTGTTTGGGGTTTTAGGCTGGGTTTCTGTACAGCACTTTGAGATATCAGCTGATGTAAGAAGGGCTATATAAATACATTTGATTTGATTTGAACCACTCCTTCTCCTCTCTCTCCCAGAGTGAATCACAATGATGGACTTGGTGTGCAACCTTGAGCCAGTCTCAGCCAATACATTAGTCTGATCAAGCCCACAGTCTTACTGTCCCTGCCTGGGAAGAAAGAATGGCCAAGATGCAACATTCAGGTGTCTCATAATTGGGAGACTACTTCACTGAGCTGTTTAATATTCCAGAGAAAGACATTATTTTTGTTAGCACAGAGGGCACTGATATAAACTATCTCTCTCATTCTCTCTGACTTTCTCACTCTTACTCTTCTCTTTGTTTCTCTCTCACTCCCTTGCCCACTCTGTTGCAGTCTCTCTCCTCCTTTTCTCTTCCTTTCTTTCTCTCCCACAATCTCGCTCGCTCTCATCTCTTCTCTCTCGCTCTCTGACCTCAGACTAGAGTAAAGTCCACAGCACCAGAAATAAGAAATAAATCACGTTCTGTCAAGACAGATTTGTTCTCAACACCCTATGGATTAGACATTTCAAAGAAAAAGGGGTTGTCACTGGCGTTAAATCCGCCCATTGATTTACACGGTATGGTTAATCAACTTGATTAAGACTGTCCCATTAGCACAGCGACCTCCCGGCTTTATGATGTATGGCTGCTGACATATTCACCACATTACATCTCCCTCCACATGTCAACACAGCAACATTACAATCACTTCACGATCCCATTTAATCTATCACATCACATGACTCCTTTATGCAATCACATCACATGACTCCTGTAAGCAATCCCAATCACATAGTGGCTGCATTCCAAGCACTTAAAAGACACACCCTCTCCCCTCACGCCCTCAAATTAAGTGGACACTTCTGATGACGTATCATGACGTCTGACGAGTTGACACTTGCAGGGCAAGGGGCGAGGGAAGAATGAATTCATTTTAAAAATGGGCCGCTCTTGACCGGAAATTTGTCACTTGTTCATCCCACAGTCGTATTTTCAGTCATCATGGAACTGTTGTGTGCCTTATATGCGCTACAGTCAATTATGTTTGCATTTCATATCTCGGCTAGAAGACAACGCATCCGCAGACATTGAATGTTAGCCATCCTACTATAACAGGTCAATTGAAAATGACAATGTATAATTGTGACGTCAGGGAAAGTGAGCAATGTTAACGTTTCCAAAAGCTAACCAAACAAAAACATAATTACTTTTATGATACGTGTTTGAGCCGTCATGTGTTTAAGTAGCACCATTTCTAACATATTTACATTTGTTTTTACTTACACTTGTATGTTGACTTCGCCATATTAATGTTGGTTTTAAGTTTTGCCGGACTTTTCTTAGCGGACGTACAATCGTCGTGAGTTGAATTATGGGGCGTTTTAGGCCCCGGAGTGAACAGAATTCGCAAACTCGCAAACTCGATCAAAAACAAGGGCTGAGGGGCTTATGTTGCCAACTTCCCTTGCTTGGCTAATCATTTGTCCAACGATAAAGATGGCCACGGGGATTCCCCCAAGGGCATAAGACGAGGGTAAGTGGAGGAGGGTGTGTCTTTTATGAGTTTGAAACGCAGCCCCATAGTGATTAACTTAAGCATTAGGCTATGGATTGAGCATAGCGGTAAAGATATTTTCAGAAAGAGAAGTACTTGAAAATATATTAGCATTAGAAGAAAGTACATAATATTACCTCTATAATGCTAATACTACTGTAAACTATGGGTATCGGTATATATGGAATACTGTATGTACCAATAGCCTACATTATACAACGGATGGATCTAATCCTGAATGCTGATTGGTTAAAAGCGCAAAAGTCTATTAAAGGTCTGTTCCACAAGTTACCACCGGCTAAATCTATGACGTTAAAATGCCTATTTACTCTGTTCCATCTGACTGCGCAATCCACTGTCTCATCAGCCCAGCCAGGCAATTTATCAACTTGATCTCCACTATAAAAAGCATCTAGACATTATCTCACATTTCTTTTAGACTAACATTAATGGTAAATTGTAATTATTTCACTACTATGGCCTATTTATTGCCTTACCTCCCTAATCTTCTACATTTGCACACACTGTACATAGATTTCAGGAAACAGCAGAGGGAGCACCCCCCTATCCACATCGACGGGACAGTAGTGGAGAGGGTGGAAAGTTTTAAGTTCCTCGGCGTACACATCACGGACAAACTGAATTGGTCCACCCACACAGACAGCGTGGTGAAGAAGGCGCAGCAGCGCCTCTTCAACCTCAGGAGGCTGAAGAAATTCGGCTTGTCACCAAAAGCACTCACAAACTTTTACAGATGCACAATCGAGAGCATCCTGTCGGGCTGTATCATCGCCTGGTACGTCAACTGCTCCGCCCACAACCGTAAGGCTCTCCAGAGGGTAGTGAGGTCTGCACAACGCATCACCGGGGCCAAACTACCTGCACTCCAGGACACCTACACCACC